>NC_141877.1:150297998-150922998 GCF_056163025.1 Triticum urartu | reverse complement strand
AATCTACTAGGGGGGCGGCGGCCTAGGGTGGGGGGTTGCCCCCCAAGCAAGGGGGCGCCCCCTTTAGGGTTTCCCCTCAACCCTAGCCGCATGGGCCCTAGGGGGGGTGGCGCCCCAGCCCACTATGGGCTGGGTTCCCTCCCACTTCAGCCCATGGGGCCCTCCGGGATAGGTGGCCCCACCCGGTGGACCCCCGGGACCCTTCCGGTGGTCCCGGTACAATACCGGCGACCCCGAAACTTGTCCCGATGGCCGAAACAGCACTTCCTATATATAATTCTTTACCTCCGGACCATTCCGGAACTCCTCGTGACATCCGGGATCTCATCCGAGACTCCGAACAACATTCGGGTTACTGCATATACATATCTTCACAACCCTAGCGTCACCGAACCTTAAGTGTGTAGACCCTACGGGTTCGGGAGACAAGCAGACATGACCGAGACGACTCTCCGGTCAATAACCAACAGCGGGATCTGGATACCCATGTTGGCTCCCACATGCTCCATGATGATCTCATCGGATGAACCACGATGTTGAGGATTCAATCAACCCCGTATGCAATTCGCTTTGTCAATCGATATGTTACTTACCCGAGATTCGATCGTCGGTATCCCAATACCTCGTTCAATCTCGTTACCGGCAAGTCACTTTACTCGTACCGTAATGCATGATCCCGTGACCAGACACTTGGTCACTTTGAGCTCATTATGATGATGCATTACCGAGTGGGCCCAGCGATACCTCTCCGTCATACGGAGTGACAAATCCCAGTCTTGATCCATGTCAACCCAACAGACACTTTCGGAGATACCCGTAGTCTACCTTTATAGTCACCCAGTTACATTGTGACGTTTGGTATACCCAAAGCATTCTTACGGTATCCGGGAGTTACACGATCTCATGGTCTAAGGAAAAGATACTTGACATTGGAAAAACTCTAGCAAACGAACTATACGATCTCATGCTATGTTTAGGATTGGGTCTTGTCCATCACATCATTCTCCTAATGATGTGATCTCGTTATCAATGACATCCAATGTCCATAGTCAGGAAACCATGACTATCTGTTGATCAACGAGCTAGTCAACTAGAGGCTTACTAGGGACATGTTGGTGTCTGTTATTCACACATGTATTACGATTTCCAGATAACACAATTATAGCATGAATGAAGACAATTATCATGAACAAGGAAATATAATAATAATGCTTTTATTATTGCCTCTAGGGCATATTTCCAACAGGTTCCACTTCCAGTGACCAGTCCCTTTGCAGTAGAAGCACTTAGTCTCAGGCTTAGGTCCAGACTTGGGCTTCTTCACTTGAGCAGCAACTTGCTTGTCGTTCTTCTTGAAATTCCCTTTCTTTCCCTTTGCCCTTTTCTTGAAACTAGTGGTCTTGTTAATCATCAACACTTGATGCTCTTTCTTGATCTCTACCTTCATCGATTTCGTCATCATGAAAAGCTCAGGAATCGTTTTCGTCATCCCTTGCATACTATACTTCATCACGAAGTTCTAATAACTTGGTGATGGTGACTAGAGAATTCTGTCAATCACTATTTTAGCTGGAAGATTAACTCCCACTTGATTCAAGCGATTGTAGTACCCAGACAATCTGAACACATGCTCACTGCTTGAGCTATTCTCCTCCATCTTTTAGCTACAGAACTTGTTGGAGACTTCATATCTCTCAACTCGAGTATTTGCTTGAAATATTAACTTCAACTCCTGGAACATCTCATATGATCCATGACGTTCAAAACGTCTTTGAAGTCCCGATTCTAAGATGTTAAGCATGGTGCACTAAACTATCAAGTAGTCATCATATTGAGCTAGCAAAACGTTCATGACATCTGCATCTGCTCCTGCAATAGGTCTGCCACCTAGCGGTGCATCAAGGACATAATTCTTCTGTGCAGCAATGAGGATAATCCTCAGATCACGGATCCAATCCGCATCATTGCTACTAACATTTTTCAACTTAGTTTTCTCTAGGAACATATCAAAAATAAAACAGAGGAGCTAAACGCGAGCTATTGATCTACAACATAGATATGCTAATACTACCAGGACTAAGTTCATGATAAATTCAAGTTCAATTAATCATATTACTTAAGAACTCCCACTTAGATAGACATCACTCTAATCATCTAAGTGATCACGTGATCCAAATCAACTAAACCATAACCGATCATCACGTGAAATGGAGTAGTTTTCAATGGTGAACATCACTATGTTGATCATATCTACTATATGATTCACACTCGACCTTTCAGTCTCAGTGTTCCGAGGCCATATCTGCATATGCTAGGCTCGTCAAGTTTAACCCGAGTATTCTGTGTGTGTAAAACTGGCTTGCACCCATTGTAGATGGACATAGAGCTTATCACACCCGATCATCACGTGGTGTCTCGGCACGACGAACTTTGGCAACGGTGCATACTCAGGGAGAACACTTTTATCTTGAAATTTAGTGAGAGATCATCTTATAATGCTACCATCAAACAAAGGAGAATAAGATGCATGAAGGATAAACATCACATGTAATCAATATAAGTGATATGATATGGCCATCATCATCTTGTGCTTGTGATCTCCATCTCCGAAGCACCGTCATGATCACCATCGTCACCGGCGCGACACCTTGATCTCCATCGTAGCATCGTTGTCATCTCGCCAACTATATCTTCTACGACTATTGCTACCGCTTACTGATAAAGTAAAGCAATTACAGGGTGATTGCATTGCATACAATAAAGCGACAACCATATGGCTCCTGCCAGTTGCCAATAACTCCGTTACAAAACATGATCATCTGATACCATAAATATAACATAATGTCTTGACCATATCACATCACAACATGCCCTGCAAAAACAAGTTAGACGTCCTCTACTTTGTTGTTGCAAGTTTTACGTAGCTGCTACGGGCTGAGCAAGAACCGTTCTTACCTACGCATCAAAACCACAACGATAGTTCGTCAAGTTGGTGTTGTTTTAACCTTCTCAAGGACCGGGCGTAGCCACATCGGTTCAACTAAAGTTGGAGAAACTGACACCCGCCAGCCACCTGTGTGCAAAGCACGTCGGTAGAACCAGTCTCGCGTAAGCGTACGCGTAATGTCGGTCCGGGCTGCTTCATCCAACAATACCACCAAACCAAAGTATGACATGTTGGTAAGCAGTATGACTTGTATCGCCCACAACTCACTTGTGTTCTACTCGTGCATATAACATCAGCGCATAAAACCAGGCTCGGATGCCACTATTGGGGAACGCAGTAATTTCAAAAAAATTCCTACGCACACGCAGGATCATGGTGATGCATAGCAACGAGAGGGGAGAGTGCCATCCACGTACCCTCGTAGACTGTTAAGCGGAAGCGTTATGACAATGCGGTTGATGTAGTTGTACATCTTCACGATCGACCGATCCTCAGTACCGAACGAACGGCACCTCCGCGTTCAGCACACGTTCATCTCGGTGACGTCCCGCGAACTCATGATCCAGTAGAGCTCGAGGAAGAGTTTCATCAGCACGATGGCATGGTGACGATGTTGATGAAGCAATGGCAGCAGGGCTTCGCCTAAACGCCGCTACAGTATGACCGAGGTGGATTATGGTGGAGGGGGGCACCGCACACGGCTGTAGAGATCTCTATGATCAACTTGTGTGTCTAGAGGTGCCCCCTGCCCCCGTATATATAGGAGCAAGGGGGAGAGGCGGCCGGCCAGGAGGAGGCGCGCCAGGAGGAGTCCTACTCCCATCGAGAGTAGGACTCCCTCCTTTCCTAGTTGGAGTAGGAGAAGGGGGGAAGCGGGAGGGAGAGAGGAAGGAAAGGGCCCCCCCTCCTTGTCCAATTCAGACTAGAGGGAGAGGGGGCGCGCGGCCTGCCCTGGCCGCCCCTCCTCTTCTCCACTAAGGCCCATCTTGGCCCATTAAACCCCTGGGGGGTTCCGATATCCCCTGGTACTCCAGTAAAATCCTGATTTCACCCAGAACACTTCCGATATCCAAATATAGGCTTCCAATATATAAATCTTTATGTCTCGACCATTTCAAGACTCCTCATCATGTCCGTGATCACATCTGGGACTCCGAACTACCTTTGGTACATCAAAACATATAAACTCATAAAACTGATCGTCACAGAACTTTAAGCGTGCGGACCCTACGGATTCGAGAACTATGTAGACATGACCAAGACATGTCTCCGGTCAATAACCAATAGCGGAACCTGGATGCTCATATTGCCTCCTACATATTCTACAAAGACCTTTATCGGTCAAACCGCACAACACTATACGTTGTTCTCTTTGTCATCGGTATGTTACTTGCCCGAGATTTGATCGTCGGTATCCCAATACCTAGTTCAATCTCGTTACCGGTGAGTCTCTTTACTTGTTACGTAATACATCATCCCATAACTAACTCATTAGTTATCATGCTTGCAAGGCTTATAGTGACGTGTATTACCGAGAGGTCCTAGAGGTACCTCTCCGACAATCGGAGTGACAAATCCTAATCTTGATCTATGCCAACTCAACAAGTATCATCAGAGACACCTGTAGAGCACCTTTATAATCACCCAGTTACGTTGTGACGTTTGGTCGCACACAAAGTGTTCCTCCGGTATTCGGGAGTTGCATAATCTCATAGTCATAAGAACATGTATAAGTCATGAAGAAAGCAATAGCAACAAACTAAACGATCAAGTGCTAAGCTAGCGGAATGGGTCAAGTCAATCACATCATTCTCCTAATGATGTGATCCCGTTAATCAAATGACAACTCTTTTTCTATGGCTAGGATAACCATCTTTGATCAATGAGCTAGTCAAGTAGAGACATACTAGTGAAACTCTGTTTGTCTATGTATTCACACATGTATCATGTTTCCGGTTAATACAATTCTAGCATGAATAATAAACATTTATCATGATATAAGGAAATAAATAATAACTTTATTATTGCCTCTAGGGCATATTTCCTTCAATAAGCTTCCATATTTCTATGCAGCTAGGGCTCAAAACCAATCTGGACTGCTCAGGAAAATGTCGAACCAACGCTTTTCAACCCGAAAGGCATCCGTACAAAACAGTACGTACCACGAGGGGTGATGAACACAGTCTTTTCTTCATCTTCCTTCATCATGAAGATCTGGTGGTATCCTGAGTAGGCATCGAGGAACGACAACAGATCACACCCGGCAGTGGAGTCCACTATCTGGTCAATGTGCGGCAGAGGGAAGGGATCCTTTGGACAGGCTTTATTGATATCTGTATAGTTAATACACAGCCTCCATTTCCCATTTGCCTTACGCACTACCACTAGATTGGCCAACCACGTGGGGTGGAGCACTCCTCTAACCAAGCCTACCGCCTCCAACTTCCTGATCTCCTCGATGATGAACTCTTGTCGCTCCAAAGCTTGCTTCCTGACCTTCAGCTTGATGGGCCGCGCATGGGGATAGACAGCAAGGTGGTGCTCAATCACCTCCCTCGGAATGCTGGGGATGTCGGACGCTCGCCATGCAAACACGTCGACATTCGCCTGCAGGAAGGCGACGAGCGCGCTTACCTATTTGCTCTCACGGCTGGAGCTTATGGTAAAAGCTCCACCCATGCCACCCCCCTTGACGGGGACCTTCTTGGTTTCTGGTGGGGCCGCCTTGGACCTCTTGCTCCCGCTGGCGGAGCTCTCGAGCACGTCCTCAACGGGAACGCGGCGCTCCGAAGAGGCGCATTTGCCGGAGGAGGTGCAAGAGTCCTAGCCGGGGTCAGAAGTCTTGCCAGAAGGGGCCTTGCCAGCAGGGGCAGAGGCCTTGTCGGTTTTCTTCCCTCATGAGGTCTCAGCGGCAGGAACAAGGCCTTGGCGGCAGCTGCTGCAACTGCCTCTTGGTAGAGTTGGTCGGCGCAGATGAGTGCGTCTTTCTTGTCGAAGGGGACGGTGATGATGCTCATCGGCTCGGGCATCTTCAACAAGGTGTAGGCGTAATGTGATGCCGCCATAAACTTGGCCAGCGCTGGGCAGCCGAGGATCCCATTATAGGGCAAGGGGATCTTGGCAACATCAAAAACAATCTTCTATGTCCTGTGGTTCAGCTTGCCTCCAAATGTAACGGGCAATGCGATCTTACACTTCGGCTAACTCCTCCCCGGGTTGACCCCCTGAAATGTGCCCGTCTCTTCGAGATACCATCGGGGATTTGCAGCCTCTCGATCACAGCGGGCGAGATCAAGTTCAGACCGTCCCCACCGTCAACTAGCACTTTTGTCACCTTGAAGTTGCATATTGTTGGTGAAACCAACAATGGTAAACACCCGACCGCAGTTGTGCGATCAGGGTGAACCTTGGTGTCAAAAATGATAGGTGTGATGGACCACTTCAGTGGCCATTGGGCATCGAACGATGGCTCCGCCGCAGTGACTTCACGCGCCCACTGCTTCATATGGCGGTGAGAGGCGTGCAACGAGGCGCCGCCGTCGATGCACATGGCTTCTGTAGCTTTCTAGAACTCATGCTCACCGGACTCGTCGTCCTCATCATGATCATCGTATCCCTCCTTCTTGTCGCGGCCCCGAGCGGGCCTCTCTTGTTGATTATCCTTGTCGCGGCGACCTCCTCAACCACCACGTTTCTTGCCGGACCCCTCAGCACCGTCTTGGCCCTTCTCCTAATCGCGCCTCTCATACTCAGCTTTTTGCTTCTCTGCAAGTAGCTCAACCTACCGACAATTCTGGAGGTCATGGCCCTTGGTGCGATGGATCTTGGAGTACTGCTTGTCGGAGCCTCTCGTCTTGTCGGCAGCTGCCAAGGCCCAGCAGGCGGCGCACCCGGCAACTTCCTTGCCGGGGTAGTCAACCTTGGCCTTCTTAGCGGCGCCGGGGTCACCGGATCCCTTGACAGCAAGCACGGTCTTGCCCTTACGCTTCCTATTGCAGCGTCGGCCCTTCTTTGCCAGGGCGACGGCGTCTTTGTCTGTGGAGTCAGTTTCCGCACCGGCATCTTTGCCGGGGTACTTCCTCCCTTCTTTAGCCCGAGCACATCTATCGGCCAGAACATAAAGCTCGGCTACATCCTTAACCTTGTTCATCGCTAGCTCCTTACACATCTTGTGGTTGCGCACATTCTGATGGAATGCACTGATGACGGCGATGGGATGAACATCTGGGATGTTGTACTACACACGGCTGAACCTTTGTATGTACTTGCGCAGGGTTTCGCCGTCCTTCTGGGGGATGACATGCAAATCACTCGCCTAACCAGGAGCTTGGTGGCCTCCGGTAAAGGCGCCAACAAACTCGTGGCGCATATCTGACCAAGAAGAAATGGAATCCACTGGCAGGTGCATCAACCATGACATGACGTTGGGCTTAAGTGCCAACGGGAAGTAGTTGGCGAGCACCTTGTTGTCGCGAGCCCCGGCAGCTTGCATCGCGATAGTGTAGATGCTGAGGAACTCCGACAGATGAGTCTTGCCGTTGTACTTTTCTCTGACCTCAGGCTTGAATGTGCGATGAGTGGGCCACTGGAACTTCCACAGCTCACGGATAAAGGTTGGACAACCCACCTCGTAAGGTACGTCACCGGAACCCCCCCCCCAGTGTTGGGTGGTCCATAGTGGGCCCTGCGCGCCTATCTGACTGATGGCACGCTTCCCACTGCCGCTCGATAGTGGTCCGAGCATCTTCCTAGGCTCGCTCCCGAAGAACTTGACGTTGGTCGCGGTGGGCTCGCGGGTTAGATGACGCTGTGGAAACATTGTCACGGGCGTCGGCCCGACGAGCCAGCGGCTGCTATTGCGGGTGTGGGGGAGGAGAGTGCACCGTGGTCGCAGAGTCTCCGGTCCTTCTACCGCCGGTGTGAAACGGCTCGACAGAGTACCGGCACGAGGGTCCCGCTGGTTGCGGTTCATCTTTATTGGCGAAACTTATGAGGCTCCGAATGGTGGCTCTCCACTCATCGAGCTTCTCCACGGCAGGAGGAAAGTCGAGGAGCAATTGCACGCGTGCCAACGCTTCCACTGGCGTGGGTGGCGGCGAAAGCTGCATGGACCTGACGCGCTCCAACTTCTAACCACGTTATAAGGAGCTCTATCATGGTCTCGCGGTCGTGTGTCGTTTCCGCCAGCATCTGGGTGCGCATGCTGGCCCGGTGCATCTCAAGAGTAACGCAAAGGGCTCTTCCCATGGCGGTGCCCGAGGGCACCGACATCGCGGCGTTGCTCATCACGGCGCGGGTGCCGGCTGGGGCGTCTTGGAGGTCGCAACGCCTTCCATCGGCAGCACGGCGCCACCCTGGACCCAGCGGTGTGCGGCTCGTCGTCTTGGGCACAAACGATGCCGCTCGCCTGGCTCCGATTGCCAGAGTGTCATGGATGCTCGCGGGCCACGCCTCCGCCACCATCCACGGCCGCTCCGTCGCCCGCCCGCGCTGGTACGGGCGGTTCGGCTCTAGACGAACCGATCGTTGTGGTCGCCTTCTTCTTGGGAGCCATGGCGATGAAGAAATCAATGCGCTAACTTCTAGACTAGATTTTCACAGCCTCAGCGCCCCCTGCCTCGCGCGCCAAATATGTCGGGGAAACGACACCTATGGGATCCCAGGGAATCCCTTCTACAGTTGGCAGGGCGTGGAGCTGTGCAAAGAGCAGGTCTAAAGGATCAGCGCGAGGGGATATTCTTACCCAGGTTCAGGCCGCAAATGATGTGTAAAACCCTAGTCCTGCTTTTGTGTATATTTGGTGTTCTTTAGCTCTTGAACTAGCTGGGGTGCATGCCCAGTCCAAAAAGTTTGAACCCTTCCTCGGTATGCCTCGGGCCTACTTTTATATGTCAAAGGGGTCGCCACAGTGGCACACAGGAGGTGGAAAGTATCTAAAGTGTACAAGTTTATCACCTGGCACTGTAGGACAAACACATTTAATGCGCTGCCTACGTGCCCTCTTGCTTTATCAAGGACGGCAACGAAGCTCGTCCCGTCTGTCGCCGCCTCGCCTTGCTTCGACGCGCGTCCAAGCTGACGAGGCATGCAGCGCCATGCTGGTTGGCTGGTTGCTGAGCTGGTACGGTGATGGGGTCTTCATGAAGATCCGCATGCCACCACGCAGGTGCTTGACTAGTTGGCCTAGAAGCTGCATGCTGCCACGCTGGCGCTTGCCTAGTTGGCGGGCTGGTCGCCGCGTTGGAACAGGCGTGGGGCAGCAAAACTTTGGCAGGCGCGGACTTAGCCTCGGCCCTGTAGATGCCCCCGGCAAGGGTCTTGCCGGGGTCTTGTGGCCGTCCCTGGCAAGGGTCTTGCCGGGGGTCTTCGTCTGTCCCCGCCAAGGATCTTGCCGGGGGCCTTCGTCTTCTGGTTTCTATCTAGATTTGCAGGCCTTTGGTCCTCACAAAGATCTGCATGCCACCATGCAGGCGCCCCCGAGTCTTGGTCTTGATGTTGTTGATGGTGTCAGAACTCTCAGGCTCAAGGGCGGCGGCCTTGCTGGTATTGGGCAAGTCGCCCCGGCAAGGCTCTTACCGGGGCTATGTAGGCCGCCCCAGCAAGGGCCTTGCCGGCGGAAGTCTACCTTGTCCTTTTGCTCTTCGCGCCTCTAACTTGAGTACTGCCTTGGGAGCCTTGTACCTTTCCTTCCTTTGCCCTGCCAAGCATGGGCGCAGGTGTGGCTACGACTGCCCGTGCACAAGTAAAGGGGTACAGAAAGGCCCCTGCTTTTGTATACCAATAGAAATAGACCCTCATGGTCAGGTTGATCATGCTTCGGCGTGGTTAATAACCCCTCGGAAGTTGGTTTAGCGATTGCTAAGGCGCGACGTCTTCGCACGTTCGTAGTCGGATCGTCAAAGTCGACTCCCTCAGAAAACGATAGCTATCTCATCGAAACATCGGGACACCTTCGCCTCTATCAAGTGGTATCAGATTTCCAGGTTGCTCGGTGAGATTTTACAGTTTTTCGTAGTTTAGATTGAGTCTGTTCTTCATACCTATAGTCCAGGAAAAAGCCAAAAAAATAGGGTTAGGTCATCATATCCGAACCAATCTGAGCCTTTGCATAGTATTTTTAGAGTTTTGCTTTGTTGAATTTGCGGTTGCATCATCGTGTCGAGTTGCTGGTCTTAGCGTCTAGTCCCTTAGAGTTTTGAGTTATGTTCATAGGTTGTCACGCCATTGCACCATCGTCATCATCATTGCCATATACCACCACCCCACCATATACATCGTCGTTGCCATATACAACCACCAATCCAAGTCCACATATACCATCTCCATATACAACCACCAATCCGAGTGCACATATACCATCGCCATATACCACCACCAATCCGAGTTCAGATATACCATCGCCATATACAACAACCAGTCCGAGTTCCACCAGATTCATCTCTCCCACCAATCCGAGTCCAGTATTTGTAGCTTTGTTTTTGATTTCTAGATCATGCCATACTCTGAGTCGTGACAGAGTAGGATTCCCGAACTTCCGTGTTACCCATAGTAGAAAATTAGTTCCAGTTTCAAAGAAACTAAGTCTGGAAAATTTTGGCTAGGCAGTTTTTAGACCATTTGTAGAATTTTTCGGAAAAAAAAATGTTGCGGAGCAAAAAAAGAGAGGAAAAGGTGAAAAAAATTCAGAGCTCCTCCCTTGTTTGCGTGCCACGCCGTGATTTTGTTCATGTTCTAGGCTCGCGTCTCTAGTACGGTCTAGCCTAGGACCGGCACAGTACTGTCATTGAGCATTTATTCAACTTTGCATCTCTGAATTGATTATTGCTGACATTTTTGCTACCATATCATAAGCCTTCCCAGCTCCACATACATCTACATCATGCGTTTGACACCACCTGGCAATCGCTCTGTCCAATCTTTGAGAGTTTTTACTACAACGGTTGCCGATCACCACCTGCTGTTGGGTAAGAACTGATAAGAATTTGAGATTCGCTTGCCGGATTTGTGATACACCACCACCACCACCACTTCCTAGTAGTCTGTAGGATCATATTCCTGTGTGTTTCTATTGCTGCTAACCATGGCAGGATCACAAGCCGGTGAGACTGATTGGGAGAACATGACGAACAAAGAGCTACATGATAAATTTCAGCAAATGATGAGTGGACAGGTGCAAGATGTGCTAAACAGATTTGAAGAGGCCATGGAGAAGATAGATGGAATTGAGAAGACGTTCAAAACAAATCTCGATAACAAGTTTAATGAATTGCTCGCGCGTCTTCCACAAACACCGCCGGCTGCACCTATCGCACCTCTACAACAACAACGTCGCCTTCCAAATCAAGTGGGATGAGCACTGCGCGTTCCCATTGAGCCTAGTCAAACTTCTGGTGCCACTGCACCTGATGTTGATGCTTCTGTGGCTCCTGCTGCTGCCGTTGAGGAGGATGATTATGCGGGCCATTACGAGGATGAGGTTGATCAAAATCAGAACTACGTGCAACCACCAGCACCAGGTCGTCCACATGCAAATAATCGCAATGGTAGGGCTGCATTACCAGCTCAGGTATGAGATCATGACCATCTTCCTAAACTGAAATTGAATATTCCACCATTTGAGGGTAGATATGTTCCTGATATATATCTTACTTGGGAGTTAGAAACTGAACCACGTTTTACATGTTTACAATATCCCGAGGAGAGACGTGTTGCTCCTACTATTTGTGCTTTCACTAGTTTTGCATGTGTATGGTGGTCTGAACATTGTATATTATATCCTATTCCGGCTACTTGGGCTGCTTTGAAAACTGATATGCGTACTCGTTGGGTTCCACCATATTATCAACGTGAATTACTTCAAAAATTGCAGTGCTTAAGACAAGGAAAAAATTCTGTAGAAGAATATTATCAGGAATTACAAACTGGTATGATTAGATGTGGTATTTTTGAGGAGAATGAAGCTATGATTGCACGTTTTATGGGTGGATTAAATAGAGAGATTTAGACCATTCTAGAGTATAAGGAGTATAATAATATCACTTGTTTATTCCATCTTTCTTGTAAAGCTGAACATGAAGTGCAGGATCGACAGGCATTGGCGCGGACTAACTTTTCTGCAGGTCGACCTTCATCATGGACACCGTGTGCATCCTCTACTACCACACATTCTACTGCACCGACACCTCCATCAGTTGTTACCTCCAGTCGTGATACAAGGAAGCAGGCACAACCACTATTATCTGGCAAGAGCACACCTATTGGGCCTGCACAGAGTTCTTCTTCTTCCATGGATCAACATGGCACACAAGTGATATTATTTGCCGTCGTTGTAAGGAAGAGGACATTTTGCGAGAGAATGCAAATCTCAGCGTGTGATGATTGCTACTGAGGATGGTGGGTATGAGTCCGCTAGTGACTATGATGAGGAGACTTTGGCGCTTATTACACGTGAAGAACACGGTGGAGATGATTCTGAACATGAGATGCAATACATGGCTCCTGAAGATGCTGACAAGTATGAATGTTTAGTTACTCAACGTGTTTTGAGTGTGCAGGTCACACAAGCTGAGCAAAATCAAAGGCATAATTTGTTCCATACAAAGGGAGTTGTGAAGGCATCAATACCATTGTTACACCCACAGCCCCTGCTGTTGTACATACTGGACCACTTACTAGAGCTCGCGCGCGCCAATTAAATTATCAAATACTGGTAATGATTCTAATGTTCATGAGAATATGATGCTGCCTAAATTGGATACATTTGTTTTGCTTACAAATGAAGGGTCTGGCATGGATAAGAGGGATGAACACTGCAGCAAGACCAAGCATGGAGATGATGGCATGTGCAAGGGGAACAAGAACGGAGTTACAAGTGATGATTTCAGGACTTTGAAGCCACCATAAGGAGTGCATGAAGCCTTGGACGAAATATACAAGATGCCACTTCATAAATTTCATCCAGAGGCTATTCTAGGTGTTGCGTCACCTTATTCTTGGGCTAGGCCCATGTAATTTCGAAATACTTAAGTATAGACTATTTTTAGAGTCCGTATGTGTGGGGAAACAAGAGTTAGGGTTGGTTTCGGACCCCTCCTCCAAGGGTTAAGAAATTCCCCCCTCTTACTCCATATATACAGCCCTTAGGGCGTCGTTTAGACTTTGGGTTTTGTTTAGATTAAAAGTTCGCCATAGCTGCAACTTCGCGTACTTCGTTAGTGTTCAATGACCAGACCAAGACATCACAGAACCCCACCTTCATTAATAAATCTTTCCTCTTATATTCGCAATATCCTGATTGCAATCTCAGTTTCTTGCTTGTTCTTCATTTGCTCGTAGGAAATAGACCCTTGTGGTCAGGTTGATCGTGCTCCGGCGTGATCAATAACCCCTCGGAAGTTGGTTTAGCGATTGCTAAGGCGCAACGTCTGCGCACGTTCGTAGTCGGATTGTCAAAGTCGACTCCCTTAGAAAACGATAGCTATCTCATCGAAACATTGGGACACCTTCACCTCTATCAGAAGTTCTCAAGTTTTGGGTGAGATCACGATGGATGAAGGAATGAGGAGTAAGAAGATCCTAAACTTGGGGATGCCCCATGGCACCCCAAGTTATTATCCAAAGAGAAACAAGCAACTAAGCTTGGGGATGCCCCGAGTGGCATCCCCTCCTTCTTCTAACGACCATCGGTATTTTGCTTGGAACTATATTTTTATTCATCACATATCATGAGTTTTGCTTGGAGCGTCTTGTATTATATGAGTCTTTGCTTGTTTTACTTTTTAGTTTGTGTCATCTATCATTGCTGGACACACCTATTTGGGAGAGCCAAAATTATGCTATGATTGCTCTTTATGCTTCACTTTAAAATTTTGAGCTATGGAATTGCTCTATTGCTTCACTTATATCTTTCTTAGCACTGTGTGCTTTATCATTTTTGAAGAAATGCTCTCATGCTTCACTTAAATTTATTTGAGAGTTAGTAAAATTTTGAAGAAATTCTCTCATGCTTCACTTATATTATTTTGAGAGACAAAAAAAAATTATGCTCATGTTCTTCACTTAGATTTGTTTGAGCTTATCAAAAGCAACATATGAAATTAGTCCCAAAGTGATAGATATTCAAAAGGGATATAATAAAAACTTTCATGAAGATCATTGGACAAAATAAACTTGATTCTTTGTAATATTTTTGAGATACGATGAGAGTGATATGTGAGTCATGTTGATGAGTAACTATGCTTTAGTAAGAATATTGGTGTTAAGGTTTGTGATTCCCTATGCAAGCACGAAAGTCAATAGTTATGCAATGAAATTACATCCTACCTGTGGTGCATTATTCGGTGTTAGTTATGCTTCATGCTCGCTTATGAGATTTTTCATTTCTTGGTTGGTTTCTTCTCAATCTTTTGCTAGCCTTGACTTGTACTAAGTATGATTACTACTTGTGCATCCAAAACCCTTTAAACCAGTTTTTCCATATGAGTCCACCATTACCTACCTATATGCGGTATTTCCGTGCCACTCTAAGAAAATTTGTATGTGCCATCTCTAATTTTCAAAATAATTTTCCCGTTTGTGTGCTCGTATCGCTCATGAAGCGACAGGGGGTGGCCAATATTTTCCATGCCAGATGTGTTATTCTCAAGATGAGTGTTTATTCACTTGTCGTTGCATGAGAGTACGGAAAAGGTATTAGGGATGCCCAGTCCCGAAATGAAAATAAATTTACTTGATGTTGTCAAATAATAAATTCCTTGGAAATTGTTGGTATGGAATGCACCCATGGATACGGCTAGCCATGGAAAGTGAAAGAATGGTGGAAAAGGAATAAACTTTATTTTCTGTTTGGGAACCGCCTATGATATACTCCCTCCATTCCAAAATAGATGATTCAACTTTGTACTAACTTTAGTACAAAGTTGGGTCATCTATTTTGGAACGGAGGGAGTATCTAGCATGGAAAGTGTTGGGAATTACCCGATCGTTTTCGTTGACGGGAAAAGTATGCCTCCCAAAATGTTTTATCTCTATTTTCTTTTCGCTTTGAGCTCTGGCACCTCTAAAAATCCCTACTTCCCTCTGCGAAGGGCCTTTCTATTTACTTTAGGCAAATTTTATTTTGAGTCTCCATCTTCTCTCATAAAGCACCAACTAAGGGGCACTATGATCGTACTTGAGCATTGGGTGTATCTAATATGCGAGTGTGTTTCTTGAATGGATCAATGATTGAGCATAATCGGCTAGGGATAACTTGCTTTAGTGTTGATATTTTGAAAGACATGGTTGCTTGTTGATATGCTTAAGTATTGAAATCTTCATGTCAAAACTAGACTATTGCTTTGAACCATATAAAAGTCCATATGTCCATGCTACAAAAGAAAACAATATGTGATGAACATGTTAGGAAGCATTCCACATCAAAAATTCTGTTTTTATCATTTGCCTACTCGAGGACGAGCAGGAATTAAGCTTGGGGGTGTTGATACGTCTCCAACGTATCTATATTTTTTTATTGTTCCATGTTTTTATATTATCATTCTTGGATGTTTTATAATCATTTAATAGCAAATTTATATCATTTTTGGGACTAACCTATTAACATAGTGCCTAGTGCCCAGTTGTTGTTTTTTGTTTGTTTTTTACTTCGCCAAAAATCAATACCAAATGGAGTCCAAACGCAGCGAAACTTTTTGGAGATTTTTTCTGGACCAGAAGACACAAGATGGGCCAAAGAAGTACTAGAGGGGTGCCCCAAGGGGGGCATAACTCACCTGGGCGCGCTTGGAGGCGCAGGCGCGCCCTGGTGGGTTATGCCCACCTTGGTGGCCTCCCGCACCGCCTCTTCGCCCTATAAATTCCCAAATATTCCAGAAACCCTAAGGGAGCCGATGAAACACAATTCCAGCCGTCGCAAGTTCCAGAACCACGAGATCCAATCTAGACACCATGACGGAGGGGTTCATCATCCTCATTGGTGCCTCTCCGATGATGTGTGAGTAGTTCATTGTAGACCTACGGGTCCGTAGGTGGTATCTAGATGGTTTCTTCTCTCTTTTTGATTCTCAATACAATGGTCTCTTGGAGATCTATTTGATGTAACTTTTTTTGTAGTGTCTTTGTTGGGATCCGATGAACTTTGAGTTTATGATCAGATCTATTTTATCCATGACAGTTATTTGAGTTTTGATCTCTTATATGCATGATTACTTATAGCCTCATATTTCTTCTTCGAATATTTTGTTTAGTTAGGCCAACTAGATCGATTTTTCTTGCCATGGGAAGAGGTGCTTTGTGATGGGTTCAATCATGCGGTGTTCTTTCCCAGTGACAGAAGGGGCAACAAGGCACGTATTGATCGTTGCTATTAAGGATAACAAGATGGCGTCTATTCCTACATGAATAGATCTTGTCTACATCATGTCATCATTCTTATTGCATTACTCCGTTTCTCCATGAATTTAATATACTAGATGCATGCTGGAAAGCGGTAGATGTGTGGAGTAATAGTAGTAGATGCATGCATGAGTCGGTCTACTAATCTTGGACGTGGTGCCTATATAATGATCATTGCCAGGATATCGTCATAATTATTTGAGGTCCTATTAATTTCCCAACAGTAATTTTTTTACCCGTCATACGCTATTTTCTCGAGAGAAGCCACTAGTGAAATCTATGGCCCTCGGGTCTATTGTTTATCATATTTTCTTTGATATCTATTTTTATTTGCTTTTGTTTTCAGATCTATTATTCTAAAAACCCAAAAATACCTTGCTACACTTTTTATTTATTTAATTTATTTTGATTTATCAAGAGATCTATTTATCCGAAATCATACAAATCAATCTATCTTGGTACTTGGTAGGCTTGATGTAGAACCTCCCCGGCAACGGCGCCAGAAATTATTCCTGCTACTTCTTGAGCTTGCGTTGATTTTTCCCTTGAAGAGGAAAGGGTGATGCAGCAAAGTAGAGATAAGTATTTCCCTCAGTTAAGAATCAAGGTATCAATCCAGTAGGAGGTACAAGCAAGTCCCCAATAGATGCACCTGCACAAACTAACAAACACTTGCACACAACGCGAAAAAGGGGTTGTCAATCCCTTCACGGTCACTTGCAAGAGTGAGATCTAATAGAGAGATATAAAAGATAAGTAGAAAGAAAAATAAAGTGAATATAAATAAATTGCAGAAAGTTATTTTTGGGTTTCGGGTTTTATAGATCTGAAAATAATATGATGGAAAATAGACCGGGGGCCATATGTTTCACTAGAGGCTTCTCTCTTGAAGAAAGCATACGGTGGGTAAGCAAATTAATGTTGAGAAATTGATAGAAAAGTGCAAAGTTATGATGATATCTAAGGCAATGATCATGAATATAGGCATCATGTCTGTGACAAGTAGACCGAAACGATTCTGCATCTACTACTATTACTCCACACATCGACCACTATCTAGCATGCATCTAGAGTATTAAGTTCATAAGAACGGAGTAACTCCTTAAGCAAGATGACATGATGTAGAGGGGTAGATCCAATCAATATGGTAAAAACCCCATCTTTTTATCCTTAATGGCAACAATACAAATACGTGCCTTGCTACCCCTACTGTCACTGGGTGAGGACACCTCAAGATTGAACCCATCACAAAGCACCTCTCCCATTGCAAGAAAAACCAATCTAGTTGGCTAAACCAAATCGATAGATTAGAGAGAAATACAAAGCTATCTTAATCATGCATAAAAGAGTTGAGAGAATAATCAAACAATATTCATAGATAATCTGATCATAAATCCACAATTCATCGGATCTCAACAAACGCACCACAAAAGAAGATTACATCGAATAGATCTCCAAGAACATCGAGGAGAACATTGTATTGAAGATCAAAGAGAGAGAGAAGAAGAATTCATCTAGCTACTAGCTATGGACCCGTAGGTCTGTGGTAAACTACTCACACATCATCGGAAGGGAAACAAGGTTAGTGTAGAGGCCCTCCGTGATCGAATCCCCCTCCGGCGGAGTGCTGGAAAAGGCCCCAAGATGGGATCTCACGGGAACAGAAGCTTGTGACGGTGGAAAAGTATTTTTAGTGTGCCCTATGATGTAAGGGAAATATTTGGGTATTTATAGAGCTAGAGTTAGGGTTAGGAGAGCCACTAGGGGCCCGCAAGCCTAGGGGCGCGGCCCTAGGGCTTGTGGCCCCCTCATGGGTCTTCTAGCTTCTTCCCAAAGCTTCGTGGTTGTTTTCTGGTCCAAGAAAAATCCTCAAAAAGTTTCATTCTGTTTGGTATTGATTTTCTATAAAAGACAAAAACAAGGAAAAAACAGCAACTGGCACTGGACACTAGGTTAATAGGTTAGTCCCAAGAATGATATAAATAGCGTATTAATACATATAAAACATCCAAGGTAGATAATATAATAGCATGGAACAATCAAAAATTATAGATACGCTGGAAATGTATCACCCCCCACAAGGAAAGGGAGGGGCGCCTTCCTACTTGGGCCCTTGTGGCGCAAGTTGCCTTCCACCTCTTGGCCTTTTAAGGCCCATTGATATTTAAATTTAATATAAAATTCTCTAAATATTTTATAGTATTATATATATAATTTAACATTCTCGAAAAAAATCACCTATATATAATTATTCGGTAATACCTGGTATTACCCGATATTCACCGAAACTATTCCGGTGACCCCGAAACGCTTCCGGAACCTCTCAGAACTATTTCGGATATTAATGAAACAATTACACAAATATATTCTCATCACTCCCATCCTACTAACACTAAGTAGATCATGATTACCTTAACCTTGTGACCCCATAGGTTTGGTAAACCATAGACATGAACGAAACCCCTTCGTTCAATGTCCGATAGTGGAACCGTCGACATCCATATTGGTCCCCATGATTACACGAATGATATTCAAGTGAACCTTTGGTTATAATGTGATGTTTCCCTTTGCTTCGCGGTACTTTACAAAACCCGGTGTGCATCTGTATCCTCCTGAGTCATCACCATGCGCATATACCATTGCTCTCGTTACCGGTTTTGTTCTTCTTTCTCGTTGACGTGTTACGGCATCCCCGTGATGTAGTCACCTGTTTCTAGCCAGATGATGATGGATGTCATCACACCTAGAGGGTCCTAAGACTAAGAATATCTCTCCATCGTCGGAGGAGCAAATCCCACTCTTGAGCTGTCTGGTCACTTGTCAAACTTTCCGGTGTGCCTGAAAGTTGTCGTTATGATCACCTTGTTACAGATGATGTTTGAGAAACCCCAAAGTCCACCGTCTGGTATTAAGTGACCTGAGACACGCTCATGGTCTGAGGAAGTAAAAAACATGCTAACACTTAGTGTTATAACAGATGATTTCAGATGATATAATCTCATAGTATAACAAACAAGTATTGGGTCGATTCAATATGATCATTCTTCTAACGTCACACCCTCAATGTTTTTTTAGGACTATCGTTACACTTAACGATATCCTAAGATTCGGAAAATATGATCACCAACAACACTTGAGCCAGTCTCTTAGGCAAGACCGGGAACCTATTATTTACCGTTTATCATTTCATACATGCTTATGATTTTTCCACTGAATCGCATATTCCAGGATCATAACAATTATAGCATGAAATATAAACTCTTAATTATGAATAATGGAAATATAATAATAAAATATTATTGCCTCTAGGGCATATTTCCAACACCCACTTAGTTTTAGTACTGAGCATTCATACACTTATAGCTCTAGTGCGTTTGTTGCATGGCAATACCTACTCCTCACATTGACATTGATTGTAAAGCCTCTCCATTGCCTAACGATCAGCATCATCTGTGTGAGACTATCTCCACTTTTGTCTTCCCTTATAACCCCAATCATCATTCTGTTTGCCATCCAAAGTGCCAAGTCCATGGCTCACGCTCATGTATTGAGTGAAATTGAAAAGGCTGAAGCGAGAAAAAGTATGATACAATTGCTTGGTTTGGCACCGGGGTGCTCATGATTTATACTTTATGCTAGGAAGACTAAGCATGCTAAGCTATATGATTTTGTAGAGCTAGCATTCTTTATTTTGAAGGGCATGATTGTTTGTGAGTATGCCTGAGTATTGATGTCTTTATGTCAAATGATAGTATATTGCCTTGAATCACTTGTATCTAATATTCATGCCATGATTATACTTTTTGTTCCAGATTGTGCTGGGTAGCATTCCACATCAAAAAATATCTTTATTTTATCATTTACCTACTCGAGGACTAGCAGGAACTCGTTTGAAGAGAATCTTAATTCTACCTTTAGCTCCTCATTGGGTTCGACACTCTTACATATCGAAAAAGGCTACAAATGACCCCCTATACTTCTGGGCTATCAGGGATCGCTACAGTCTTCAAGGGAAGTATTTCAACCCAAATTTATTGATTCAACACAAGGGGAGCCAAAGAATATTTATAAGCCTTAGAAGTTGAGTTGTTAGTTCAACCACACTTGTATAGATATCTTGCTTGCAACAATTTAGTAGTAACACTGTAGTTTGATAGCAGTAGTGATAAAATGATAATAGTGGTAACAATACCAGTATTGCAGAGTAGTAGCAGAATGCAACAATAGTAATTGTAATGAGAGCAACAATAATAGAAAAGGTAGACATGGAAGTAGATAGTAGGTTTGGTTTGGACGGGGTTCAGTATGCAACAGTCATAACATAGAGCGACAACAAACTAACTCCAATTCGTCAATCATATGTAGGCATGCATTTCATAAATACTTGCATGCGCTTGCGATAAGAAATCGCACAAGATGTTTGTCCTATCCTCCCATGATGGTAGGATCCTAATGGAAATTAAGGGTAATTAAGGTGCTCATTCTAATAGAAAACCAGAACAAAGCATTAACATATGGTGAATACATGCAATCCTCATGGTAAAGTCATCCCCGTCGATATCTCAATTATTGTCACTTCCGGGGCTAGGGTTCAGAACGATAACAGGTGCATACAACTTGCAGATATCATCAAGAACACAAATATATTCATAAAAATATAGAGGATTCAGATCTAAATCATGGCACTCGGACCCTAATGACAAGGATTAAGCATAGCAAAGTCATAACAATATCAATCTCACAATATAGTGGATACTAGGCATCAAGCCCTAACAAAACTCACATCGAATACATAAGAATTCTAATTTAATTCACATCTACCTCCATGTGCCTACTGAAGAATTATTCACACATGGATATGAGCATCATGAATTGTTGATGGAGAAGGGTTAGTGGTGACAACGACGATGAATCCCCCCATCCAAAGCCAAAAACATACCCCAGATCAGATATCTAAAGGAAATACAGGAGGTGGTGGCGGCTATGTATATATATGAATTTATGGCAGTGGAATCATAGTAAGGCGGTGGCCACGAGCCCCACACCTTCACATGGCGCGGCCAAGGGGGTGGACGCGCCACCTGCCGTGAGAGGGCTAGCCCCCCCCCCATGTGGTCCATATTTGTTCCATAAATCCTTAATATTCTAAAATCATTCTCCAAAATTCCCGTCCAATTCCAAGCACTTTTATTTCTGCACAAAATAACATCATGGTAGTTCTGCTGAAAATAGTGCCAGTCCGGCTTAGTTTCATTCAAATCATGCAACTTAGAGGCCAAAATGACAGCAAAAGTGTTTGAAAGTAGACACATGTGAGACATATCACCATCGTCCTGTAGCGATGTAATGCCATGCCTCGGACTATTCCATCAAATCCGATCGTCACTGAGGATGAGCGAGAACTGTCACACCGTCCTTAAGAGTGGCAGAAGCTAAAAGGGCCCAAAAGATGACAGGTCCAATAAATGAGGCATCACCAGCCGTCACGCGTCAGTCATGATGACCCCAGGCGGCAAGGGTCGCTTTAGAGGGGTAGGCCCTTCGATGGTCACACCAGACGACTATGTGAGTTCCTATCCGGGCAACCGAGGCTTGATGGTTGACCATACATCCCTCCCGTGGGAGGGGGGCGACTAGCTGGTGTTGATGATCGAGGGGGTTCCTGGAAGCGTGTTTGGGAGGCACGAAATCATCCCGGGCTCCAAACACTAGGAGACTCACACTTTTTGGGATGGTGCAGCACCGGGGTCTGACCATTTTAGCGGATCTCGAGGATCGTGTCTCCTTGGATGCTCACACTAGTTTTCTCCGCCCAGACATGGCGAAATGGGCGTCGAAGGCATTTATCCTTCTTGAAGGTTACTGAAAAAGTTGAGTTAGCCATAAGTTCATAAATTTCATATCTTGAAATGATTCGGTTGTCATTGTATATGCTATGTAGTCCATTTGTTAGCTGAAGTCCTACTCTGAGCTCAAGCTCAAATGCTCTTGCATAAATAGTAAAAAAAAAATTATTGAAAAAACTTCTGATTTTTTTGTGGCAAACATTAAGGAATGTTTTGAGTGCTTATTAAATTTTCAGCATGAAATCACATTTGTGGAAGTCATGGCAAAAAACATAAAATACATAATGCTTTTGAAGTAGCATCTTCGGAGCATCGGTTTTGTTTTTATGCCATGACTTCCATGAATGATGATGGTTGTGGACATCATGGCCGGGCCTCGACCTTCCTTCCAAAGAAACGAAACAATTCCTATATAGGAGTCCTAAGAGTCGCTCCCACAAACTTATTTAACTAAACATAAGCATGCCACCTCATCATACAATAATGAATGAGATAAGACTCACCTCAAAACACAATCATATAGGAAAAAAGACCGACCACGAAGGTCAACCATGCATGAAAAATGTTTCCGCAATTATTTTACTTATATTTAAAAAATATTGTTACAACTATACATAATCAAATACTCCATCCAAATCTAAATATAAGTCTTTTTGGAGATTTCAATATGGACTACATAGGGATGTATATAAATATATTTTAGAGTGTAAATTCACTCATTTTGCTTCATCTGTAATTCATATTTGAATTTTTAAAAAGACTTATATTTAGAAATGGTGGGAATATAATAAATCATATGTATTCTAAATATAAATCAAAAGTTTACGTCATTCAATTCTCACAGCAACCCATGGGATATCCTCTAGCTTATTTTATAAGCACCGCCCGCTCTAGTTTCTAGCCGGGCAAACCCTAACCCTAGGACGACTCGGCCGTTGATCTATCTCAAGCGTCTCGAGGCATGTACAGTGAACTGAACTCATGACCTATAAACAACTGGAAAGCACATAAATCCGAGCTCCAGTAAGCACCGGCAGTGGGGCGGCTACAAGTGGTCAACTGGCCCGGTCTGGTATGTTCCTCGCCCTTTCCGCGCAAGTGGGCGTGCAACTTGCAGTCCCCTTCCCGCCTGAAACCTGCCTCCCTTCATTCTGGCCTGCTGCGACAGTGACAACCACCTCCTCGTGGAAGCCGACAACCGGCGCGCCACCAACCTTTGACAAAATCATTATATAGATAGCTAATCAGATTTGATCCTGATTCCTGAACGAAAGCCATGTTTTAATAGTAGCCTTGAGAAGGACGTACGGTGACATCGCAACCAATCTGCATATGGCCCTCTTTGACAGACTCCTAGGTAAGAAGAACCGCATGAATACACACACGTATATCTGCCAGATCAGTACTACTAAGAGCATCTCCATCGGGCGCCGGTCGCGCCGCGCGCAAAAAACACACATGCCCCGCGCGGATCGGCTGGTTTGGCGTGGCGCGCTGCGTCCGCTCCAACAGCCGCGCTAAAATGTAGCGCGCGCACCGCTCCAGCAGTGCGCAAAAAAGCAGCGCGCGCTCATTCTAGACTATTGAAAAATAGATAGATTGCGTAGATTTCAACGATAGAAAGGTATTTTACATCTGAAACATAGATTGCATAATAATTAAAAACGACAAATGATAAAACACGAGATAGATTGCATAAAAAAACTAGTCTAAGTCGCTATCATCACTATCGTCATCTTCCTCGGCGGTGTCGTCCGAGTTATCCAGCCAGATGTCCAACCACCGATCATCATCCGGCGTGAAGAACGACTGCCCACCTGCTTCAACGAGATCGGACTACGCGTTCGCCAACGCCTTGCGCCGACGCCTGTCCAACCGCGCCTCGTGGCGCCTTCGCGTGTCCTCCTCGCGACGCCTTGCCCAGTAGGACTGCTCGTAGGCGACGTTCTCCGGGTGGCGTGGCGCCACTCCGCCATGACCCGCTCGTCCTTCTGGGCGACGAGGAGGCGGCGCTGCCGCTCGGCGTGCTCCGCACGGTCTTGTGCCGTGTTCAGACGAGGCGGCGGGGCACGGTCGAGCGCTTGCTGAAGCGTGTAGACATCCTGGAAGTTCATCTGGCCGCGCGGCCGGCCTAGGCGCCACGCCGCCGCGTCGTACGCGCGGCCGGCCTCGCGCCGTCCCGTACGTGCCGAGACCGAGCCGGAGATCGCCGCAGCGTATCTCTGCGTAGTAGCCGCCGTTGGGGCGCAGACGGACGCCGCGGTAGCCGGACGCTCCTCGGCGGCGTGGCGGCATGGCGGCGCGTCGGTGGCGGGGTGCTGGAGCGGCGCGTGGCAGAAAGAGAGAGGAAGAGAAGAAAAGGAGGCGTGGAGAGACGCGTGGCGCGCGCCGCACTTTATAGGCGCGGCGGAAGCGGCGCGCAAAAGATGGCGCGCGAGCTGGCGTCTTTTCGCGCGCGCGCAAGCGGTTCCCGCGCGCGTGGTTTTTTTGTCGTCGCTGGAGCGCGGCAAAACGCCCCACGCGTGCTAAAGACTGCGTTTACCTCGCGCGCGCGTTGCTGCCGTTGGAGATGCTCTAACAAGCAAACTTTGTAGTGCATACGTGCTAGTACATTATTGTCGGTATTCTGGTGACTGTCGAATGGAACATATTCTATCAATCCATCGACGACCAGGCCCGTCCGTGAGAAGAGTCGTCTTGCATCTACAATCTGATGTGGTGTGAGATTTTTTTTTTTTGACAGAATCTGGTGTGAGAATTTGACTCAATATCAAGACCAGTTCAGCCACTCGTAGTATTACGCTGCAAGTTCCAACCGATTGCAGAGAGCGTGCCCGTTTGGGCGCCGTTACTTTGTCAGATTCTTTGTACAAGGTGCCTGTCTCCTAGCTTTGATAGTCCAAACACATAGGCAACAACCGGTTATATGATTGTAGAAAAACCGGTTATATGAAATTGACACGTTGTTCATAGCCAATTTAATAGTCAATATGTTAGTATGTTATTAAGAAATATTCCCTCTATCTCATAATATAAAACCTTTTTTAACACTACACAGTTTCAACAAATGTCTCATATTATGATACAGCGTGACCACTACTTTATTAATATCTAACCCACCTCACATTCTCACAATATTTTTTGAAGCCTGTGTTGCAGCTCGATGTTAATCTATAACCCGCTTCTCTTCTCTCTGATCTTTCATGTCATCCAACTCAGCAAAAAACTTAATATTTACAGTCTACTAAGAGCCTGTTCTAATGTCCTCCGGCTTCACACTTTGAAAACTTCACAGATGAAATTGTCCCGAATGGTTTTAGCCTAAGAAGCTGAATTCACGAAGTTGCTCCTTCCTGCATGTAAAAAAGAGAAGCAAGGTCAGCCCAGCTCCGATCCTCGATCGAATAGCTAGCCCATCCTAAATGGGTTGCATCCAGCCGGCCCAACCTACGCCTAACAGGCCACAGCCCTCTCAACTGGGCTGCAGCTGCGGGAGAAGTTGCCGATGTCCAGAACGCTCCTGGAATCGCTACCTGAAGCTAGAAGCGAGGAGAAGTTGAATCTGTGGAGTTTTATAAAGCTGGGGAGGATCCGAACACGTCCTAAGTGTACCTTATTAGACTTGCTCTTAGGGCATCTCCGGTACCTTAAAGTGCATGTAAAAGTCTAGACCACGTGGACTAGACACTTTTGTCATACAAAGCGGCCTCTAAATATCCACACACCAGTTTGGATGTGAGGCCTCCTCTTAGTGCTTGAGACACCTGGAAGCTCCAAGGCGCTGGCGCAGAATTCACGGTGATGTGACCCATTAGCGCGTTGGCTCTCCATCGACTCGCTCGGTCAGTTGTTGGATTGCTCGTTCGTTGGTTTGCCCTTAACTTTCCCATGACCATTGACCAAGGTTGTTGACTGACTACTTTCTAAAAACATCATGCAATTTCAAAAAGCACAAATTCGGAAAACTATTCATGAGTTTTTTTTCATGAATTAAAAAAGCTTGCAAATTTGGAAAAGGTTCATGAATTTGAAAAAGGTTCGTGAATTGGAAAGATATATTCATGAATACAAAAAAGGCATATTAAAAAGTCTAAGAATTTGGAAAAAGGTTCCAATAATTTGGAAAAAGTTCACACATTTTTAGAAAGTTCACGAATTTGGAAAAAGTTTGTGAATTTGCAAAAGATTCAAAAAATTTAAAAATAACAAATTTGTAAATGTTTCATGAATACAAAAAAATATTCACATATTTGCAAGACATCACAAATTTCTTAAAAACATACATGAATTTGGAAAGGATCATAATTTTGAAAAAAATCATGAATTTAAGAAATTTTACAAAACTAGAAAAAGTTCACAAACTTGAAAAATTACAAACATTTTTTAAAATACATGAATTTCAAAATCGTTCGTGAATATGAAAAAGGTTCATATTTCTTTAAATAATGAATATGAAAAATGTCCGTGAATACAAAAACATATTTAAGAGTTCGAAAAAAATAAAAAATTATAATTTGAGAAAGATCGTAAATTTGGAAGAAAAACAATGCAAATAAAAAACATTCGTGAGAGTTTGGAAAAGGTAAAAAAATATTCGCAAATTTGAAAAATATTCTTGAATACAAATATATTCATGAATTTGGAAAAAAAATCACGAACTTGAAACAAAGTTCACAAATTAGGAAAAAGTGCGTGAATTTGTAAAAGAAAAGTTCATGAAAAATAAAGTGAATACATAATTTAAAAAGAATAAAAACCATCCAAAATGGACAGAAAAAGAAAAAATGAGGCCAAAAAGATGAACAAAACCGATCAAATTGGACAGAAAAAAATGCAGGCGACTTCAAAGATGAAGTGGAGCTATTCGATTGTGTTACCGCATATTTAATTTTCAAGTGAATTGTTTGCAACATATTGTAGTGTATATTCATCACATGAAACCATATGGCTGGTAGCAATTATACAAAAAAACAATTTTGTTCCATTGCTTTTGGTCAATGATGTGCTCAGCAATGATTTGGATGTTGTCACACCAGCATGTTGTTTTTTATGATCCAACACCTAAAGCTTTGAGCAAATGTACCTCACATGCCATCTAAATCGATGTAAGGCAACTTGAATTATTCTTAATTTTGTCAAATATTCTGTTATCTAACAATTCCACAAAATTCTCAAAATCACCTCTTCGATCACTGACAAATATGTAAACTTCACTTTCATGTTTTGTGCCCATATATACACTACTAGGGAAAACGTTATACAAAGTATCTTAGCAGTAGCGCTGGACAAAATCATGCGCTACTGCTACTTAGTAGCAGCGCTTGTAAATAAACCACGCTACTGCTATAACTTTAGCAGTAGCGCGTACTAGCAAAAAGCGCTGCTGCTATGTTTGAATTGGGCGCACATGGCTAGCCCAACTTAGCAGTAGCGCGTATCCTCGCCCAGCGCTACTGCTATTCTCCTTAGCTGTAGCGCTTTTCTCGCACACGCGCTACTACTAACCCTACCTTATCCTCCTCACGCGGCCGACCCTCTCTCACTCACTCTCCCTCTCAATCACTCTCGCCCACGCCGATACCCGTCGTCCGCCGTCGCCATCGTCCGTCCTCCACCGAGGTACTCCCTCCTTCCCTCCATCCTCGTCCCACCGCGCCCTCCTCCCTCCTCCTCCCACCGCGCCCTCCTCCCTCCGCCTCCTGCCGCCCCCTCCTCCCTCTTCCCTCCTCCGCCGGCAGCCCTCCTCCCACCGCCCCTCCCTCCTCCTCCTCCGGCCGGCCCCTCCCCCCCTCCTCCGGCCGCCCCTCCCCCTCCTCTCTCCTCCCTCCCTTGTCTCTGTTCTTGCAAAATGTATGTAATTTAAATGTAGATTTTAGAATGTAGACATTGTAGAATGTAGGTTTTTTAATAGAATAATTTTTTTGACTATTTTAGGTGTTTTGAATAAAATAGAAGTGAGAAAATTTAGGGTAGAACTAGGGTAGTAGAATTTTTAGCAAGTGTTTAATAGAACTAGTTTATTTATAGTAAGTGCTTAATAGAACTAGTTTATTTAGTAAGTGTTTAAAATAATTAGTAAGTAAATTAATAAACTAGTTGAACTACTTTATTTTAGAAAGAACTAGTTTTTTTCTATTTATAGTAAGTTTATATTTAGTAAGAACTAGTTGAATTAATAGAACTAGTTGAACATGTCATATTTGTTGTTATTTTTATTTTAAGCAATTATTCGAGATGTATTAGTGATAACTTATAGGGTTTTTGCTTTTTGCAGAAATCAAGGAGCCCCTCCATCATCCCCGCCGTCGTCCCCGTCATCGACCCCCTCCGACCTCGAGGTGAGACCAGCCAAATCTCCATATCAATATGAGTCCTATAAGATATATATGATGTAGATAAAAACATGTATATCCTGTGTTGCTCAAATAGGATATGTGGTTGCCCAAGTGGTCGGTCTTGTTCAGGTTACACCTCCAAGTGGCCTATGTTTTGCCGGAGTGTTGATTAATTTCCATTCCGGGAAATTTCAGGCGCTCGATTTATCCTTTTTTAGTAAAGGTCATGCCGGATTTTTCCGTGAATTCTGGCATGACTTGTGCTAGAATATGTAGGAAATATCGAGTGGCCTAGATTTTCTCGGAAAATAATGATCTAATTTAGGTTTTTAGTACATATATTTAATTGTACAAGTTTAATTTTTGAATTATGAACGTAGGAAATGTCGTACTCGGATGACGAAAGTCTCCCGGGGGAGTGCAGCTGGTGCCACGACGATCGAGGTCTGTGCGACAGGTGCCCTCACCTGGACGATGATCGGCGCTTCAGCATTAAGCTCGAGGAGATCTTCGACGTTGAAACGGTACGCAACGACGACAAGTGTTTTTTTTGTAATTAAGCATGACTTCAACTATTTCAACGTCTAATTTTCATCTTTTACAATTCGACTAGCTTATCCCATGCCATGCAAGATGCTATGTCTTGGAGAGGCAGGGTTTTGAAGACCATGAAAATTTTGAAACAAAGAAAATACACCTAAGGGCCCATCATGATATGGATTTTGAAGTAAATCTGTACAATTCTCGGAGTGTAACCCATTTTGGTTGCGAAAATTGGGAGGCACTTTGCAAAATGTATGGTTTTATGAGGGTATGATTGTCACCATGGATCTTGGTGATCCTTACATCGAGCAAAACAATATGGACATTCAGGTCCTTGTTGATGCTCTTCCGATTCTACCGCTATGTGAGTTTCTCAAACATAATTATTAACTAATTTATATTGTTTATTTCAAAATAGTTGACAGCTTATTTCCATTGACAACTTATTTTCATTCTTCAAAGAATGTGCGGAAGATGGTAGACAAAACCCACTACACCGATGGCTCTGAATTAACTTATAAGGAGAAAAATAATCTGATCGCATTTTGTACTTTCTTTGAGAATTACAATACCTATTATCGAACTCCTCCAAATTATGGTGAATACGTGCCACTAGTGTACGTGTTGAACCACGATAAGTTCTATGGAGATACCCTGGTAAGATTTTTTACTATTACGACATTCGTGCATCTTTTGCATACTTCTAAAACTAGTACATCATTGCTAACTACGAAGTTATTACTATGTTTTTCAACAGAAAATCCCGATGGATTGTGTGCCTCATCTGATGTATTACAATGGTCGCCTTGAAGTTCTGAACATACAGCCAGGTCATCCTACGGATCTCACTTGTGCATATCGGATTTCTGAAACCGGTGAACACATGCTAATCAAAGAGTGGAAAAAATGTTTGGACATTCGTAAGGAGGTTCTTGGAAGCAACATTAAGCGAAAGGCAAGAATTGGAGACAGGATAATCTGAATTCTCCATAATGGAGAGCCAGGGGGCTATCTTGTTTTTTGCTATTTTACCTTAGAGAATATAGTAGGTCCTAAGAGAATGTAGTAGGTCCTATGAGGTACAATATATTTATTATGTGGTACAATGTGTTAGAGTTGATGATGAGGAGTAGTTGTGATTATGACTAGCGACCAACTTGCGATGTGATGTCTCATCGATCAAAACGATGATCATGAGGAGGTGTTATATGACAATGATGTATTATGATGATAAGTTGTTAATGATATGATGATGATGATGATGATGATGATGATGATGATATTTATTATATCACTGCGTGAAAGAACCGCAGATTAGTTTCAAGTGGATGTCCATCCACTTGAAACTAGTCCACGGTTCTTTCACCCAATGATGTAATAACTCATTATGATGTAAAAACAATCTCTAAATTGCTGCTGTATGAAAACTTGTATAGAGGTGTATGAATGCAACATGAAATAGAAAAAGAAATAAAATACGGAATAATAGTAGTAGCACGGGCTGGGAGAAGCGCTACTAATAATTACCAGTAGCGTCGCGTCGAGAAAGCGCTACTACTAAGTCGGTGTAGCAGTAGCATGGGTTAACCAACGCTACTGCTAACCTTTAGTTGTGGCGCCGTACCAGTAGCGCTCCTGCCCGCGCTACTGATAGTCCTAAAACCCGCGCTACTGCTAGGCTTTTCCTTAGTAGTGATATAACCAAATTCTTGTTGGCACAAATGAGGATATTGTTGTGCAGATACTGGAAGCAGCCATGTTGGGTCATGATGCACCGTCGATGCTTCGCCGTCCAAACAACTTCCTACCAGGGTTGCAACCCATCAGCACATCCTCTTGTCTCTTACTGGTGTTGTATTTTCATACCATTTGTTCCAAAGAACTGATTTTAAGGTTAGATTGTTATACAGGTGTGAAATTTGTTTCAAGCACAAGAAGGTTCTTTGCTTATTGTAAATGTAACTTAAATATGCTAGTTGGTCATATCCAATAGACTGGCATTTCTCACTTATTATTTGCAGATGATAGTCTGTTATTTTTCAAGGGATCTCTCGATCAAGCTCTGGCAATTAAAAATATTCTGACGATATATGAGAAGGGAACTGGACAGTTATTGAGCCCTGAGAAGTGTTCCATCATGTTTGGGAAAAAGTGCAGCTTGGAGAAACAAGTGACTATTATGGTTATCTTAAATATTACTGTGGAGGGGTTTGAGGATAGATATCTTGGATTACCGGTCCCAGAGGGTAGAATGAAGGCTGGTAAGTTTCAGTATACTAAAGACAATTTTTTTAAAAGGCTTTTTGACTGGATTGAAAAATATGCATCTTTAGGAGTCAAGGAAGATTTGATCAAAACAGTAATTCAAGCCCTGCTAGTGTACGCTATGGGGATTTTCAATTTTTCGGTTTCTCTTTGTGAGGAGTTTTCCCAGATTATAAGGATTTTTTTATGGGGAGATGAAGAAGATAGAAGAAAAATGCATCAGTTGGCGTGGGACAAACAAACTAGACCTAAAGGTAAAGGTGGCATGGGATTTCGTGATCTCGAACTTTTTAATCAAGCGCTTTTGGCCAAACAAGCGTGGCGGCTGGTGGTTTATCCCGACTCGTTGTGTGCGAAGTTGATGAAGGCAAATTATTGTCCTCAAGGACATATTCTGGATACGGTGTTTCCGCATGCTACTTCGGTGACTTGGCAAGGTATTGCTCATGGTCTGGAACTCCTAAAGAAGGGGATCATCTGGCGGGTCTGTGATGGATCGAGTATTAATATTTGGAGAGATAATTGGATACCTAGGAGGCACTGTTGGGTTCTACGGTAGGGTGGGTCAACTGCAAATTAAAATTTCCCTACGCGCAGAACTACCAAGAACATGCTACGGGAGATGGATCACAGTTCGTTACCACTAGACACGCAGTGCCGTGCAGCGAAAGAAGAGTTGGGGCAGCGCGTCCGCGTGGATCGTCTCCTCCTCGTCCGATCTCCCTCATACAACCGGTAGTCCGTTCCCACATACAGATTCGCCGGAGCGGCGCAACTGCACCGCCTCTAACGGTATCTGCACGTGCAGGAGGAACGTTGTGCGGCAGACTGCTAGGTCCGATCACACAACCGGTGGCGAGTGGAGGTGTCTATTCGCAACACATGCAAACCCTAGTGACAGCGCCGAAGCGATCAATCGCGTGAGTGTGCGGCACCTCCACTTTATATAGGTGTCCGTCACGGGCTCAACACATGGGCCTCGCACGGACCCTAAAGCCCATAATCTACTCGGCCACAATCCGAATACAGCTCGGATCACATCCGACCAGTGTCCTCGAATCCGACCTCGTAGGTTTCTTCCCTTAAGCGCGTGACCCCTTAGGTTCAAGCCGGCTTGGTCGCAGTTCAGATCACCTCCGAACTGCACAGTTGGTAGCGGCCTCTAGCAAGGCATGTTGAACACCAAACAGACTATGAAGCTGGTTAGGCGAACCTGTACATCATATTTCCATTCCTTTTCCCACACGATATATTTTGTCGGGCTCAAGGCGAGTCTGTCATCCTTGTGCTAGCCCGACCTCTTTCTCATTTCAGTGATGCCGACCACAAACCGTATTATCTCATAATCCTTGTCGCATGGCCATGCTTATCTTGGTCGGATCACACGAGGGGCCTAGAGTATATCTCTCCTGATCGGAGGGGCAAATCCCATCTTGCTCGACCATGTCTCGCAGCATGGTTCTGGACAAACCCCAAACCTACCTTTATAACTACCCAGTTACGGAGTAGCGTTTGGTCGGCCCAAAGCAAGTCTGTCACCATCCCGAGTACATGCGTCAGCTCAGGTCTTAGGACATAGAACATATGTTGTACTAGAGACTCATAGATGACATATCGCTGCGTCTCATAGTTGGGTCTGTCCGACTCGGACCTTATCTCGACTCGGATCCAACTACGTCGAATCCGACCAGATCCTTCCAAGTCCATATTATCCGATTAGCATCCAATGCTCCATGGCTAGTGAGACCAAGCCATTGACCGTGTCATATGCTAGTCTAGTTGGCTGCGCGTCCATACAGCCCTTTCGACTAGGGACCTTTTAGGACAGTCATCATACAATGCATAGTCCCACAAACAAGTCACGTACTTGCTGATACACATCATTGATAATTTCCACGGACTATCTTTATTCATAAACACATAGGAAATATCATCATACATGATTGCCTCTAGGGCATATCTCCAACAGGCATAGCCTAAAAATTTCAGCTAGAAGGCATAGTACCAGGTTGAAGTGGGTATCTGATTTATTCATGAGCGGACATAAGTGTTGGGCCGAAAATTTGGTTAAGTATCTTTTCTACCCATATGATGCGGAGGAAATTATTAAGACTCATATTCAGGCCTCTAGGGATGGGGATTGTATTGCGTGGCACCATGAGAAGAATGGTATATTTTCTGTTAAAAGTGTGTATAATTTTGCGCTTAAATTGAAGGATAGTCAGGACACCTTTGGCCAATCTAGTAGCGAACCAAAGGGGGAAAGGGGGATTTGGGATTTAATCTGGAAGGCTAATATCCCTCAGACGATCAGGATTGTTGCGTGGCGAGTTGCAACTAATAGCTTGGCGGTCCAGATGAATAGAGTTAAGCATCATCAAACTGATTCAGGTACATGTTCTATTTGTGGTGTAGAAGACGAAGACATTTTTCATGCTCTAGTGACTTATTCTAAAGCGCGTGCTCTACGACTGACATTGAGAGAGTTGTGCAATATTCCGGATGAAGATGTTTTCAAGTGCTCAGGACTAGATTGGTTGTTGATTTTGTTGGCTCAATTGAGCGTGCAGCAGAGGGAGTAAATCTTGTTTCTTTTCTGGTGAGCATGGAATTTGAGAAATGATTTAATTTTTGGGAAGGGGAAAGAATTTGTTAATACCTCTGCACTTTTTTGGGGCAACTATTGGGCCACCTTCACATCCAATAATGACAATGTTCAGATGGATGCTAGCAACAAAGGTAATGAGAAAGTGAGCAGTGTCGTAGCTGATTTTACACTGTTTAAAGATAATGTGATGTGGACACTGTTGGGGAACACAGTAATTTCAAAAAAAATCCTACACACACGCAAGATCTATCATGGTGATGCATAGCAACGAGAGGGGAAGAGTGTTGTCCACGTACCCTCGTAGACCGTAAGCGGAAGCGTTATGACAACACAGTTGATGTAGTCGAACGTCTTCACGATCCGACCGATCCTAGCACTGAAGGTATGGAACCTCCGCGATCTGCACACGTTCAGCTCGGAGACGTCCCGCGAACTCTACATCCAGTTGAGTGTCGAGGGAGAGTTTCGTCAGCACGACGGCGTGATGACGATGATGATGAAGCTACCGGAACAAGGCTTCGCCTAAGCACTACAACGATATGACCGAGGTGGATTATGGTGGAGGGGGGCACCGCACACGGCTAAGACAATTGTCAACTTGTGTGTCCATGGGATGCCCCCCTACCCGTATATAAAGGAGTGGAGGGGGGGCTGGCCCTCTATGGCGCGCCCAAGGGAGTCCTACTCCCACCGAGAGTAGGATTCCCCCCCTTCCCTAGTTAGATTAGGAGAGGAAGGAAGGGGGAAGAGGGGGGAAGGGGGGCTTCCCCCCCCCCCCAATTCGGATTGGGCTTGGGGGAGCGCCCCCTCCTAGGCTCCCTTCTCCTCTCTCCCACTATGGCCCAATAAGGCCCATGTACTTCCCGGGGGGTTCCGGTAACCTCCCGGTACTCCGGTATATTCCCGAACTCACCCGGAACCATTCCAATGTCCAAACATAGGCTTCCAATATATCGATCTTTATGTATCAACCATTTCAAGACTCCTCGTCATGCCCGTGATCACATCCGGGACTCTGAACAACCTTTGGTACATCAAAACACATAAACTCATAATACCGATCGTCACCGAACGTTAAGCGTGCGGACCCTACGGGTTCGAGAACTATGTAGACATGACCGAGACTCATCTTCGGTCAATAACCAATAGTGGAACCTGGATGCTCATATTGGTTCCTACATATTCTACGAAGATCTTTATCGGTCAAACCGCATAACAATATACGTTGTTCCCTTTGTCATCGGTATGTTACTTGCCCGAGATTCGATCGTTGGTATCTCAATACCTAGTTCAATCTCATTACCAACAAGTCTCTTTACTCGTTCCGTAATGCAACATCCCATAACTAACTCATTAGTCATATTGCTTGCAAGGCTTATGGTGATGTGCATTACCGAGAGGGCCCAGAGATACCTCTCCGATACACAGAGTGACAAATCCTAATCTCGATCTATGCCAACTCAACAAACACCATCGGAGACACCTGTAGAGCATCTTTATAGTCACCCAGTTACGTTGTGACGTTTGATAGCACACTAAGTGTTCCTCCAGTATTCGGGAGTTGCATAATCTCATAGTCATAGGAACATGTATAAGTTATGGAGAAAGCAATAGCAGTAAACTAAACGATCATCGTGCTAAGCTAACGTATGGGTCAAGTCAATCACATCATTCTCTAATGATGTGACCCCGTTTATCAAATGACAACTCTTTGTCCATGGCTAGGAAACTTAACCATCTTTGATTAACGAGCTAGTCAAGTAGAGGCATACTAGTGACACTTTGTTTGTCTATGTATTCACATATGTACTAAGTTTACGGTCAGTACAATTCTAGCATGAATAATAAACATTTATCATGATATAAGGAAATATAAATAACAACTTTATTATTGTCTCTAGGGAATATTTCCTTCAATCTCCCACTTGCACTAGAGTCAATAATCTAGATTACATTGTGATGATTCTAACACCCATGTAGTCTTGGTGCTGATCATTTTGCTCGTGAGAGAGGCTTGGTCAACGGGTCTGCAACATTCAAATCCGTATGTATCTTGAAAATCTCTATGTCTCCCTCCTTGACTTGGTCGCAGATGGAATTGAAGCCTCTCTTGATGTGCTTGGTTCTCTTGTGAAATATGGATTCCTTTGCCAAGGAAATTGCACCAGTATTGTCACAAAAGATTTTCATTGGACCCGATGCACTAGGTATGACACCTAGATCGGATATGAACTCCTTCATCCAGACTCCTTCATTTGCTACTTCCGAAGGAGCTATGTACTCTGCCTCACATGTAGATCTCGCCACAACGCTCTGCTTGGAACTGCACCAACTGATAGGTCCACCATTTAATAAAAATATGTATCTGGTTTGTGACTTAGAGTCATCCGGATCAGTGTCAAAGCTTGCATCGACGTAGCCATTTACGACGAGCTCTTTGTCACCTCCATAAATAAGAAACATATCCTTAGTCCTTTTAGGTATTTCAGGATGTTCTTGACTGTTGTACAGTGATCCACTCCTGGATTACTTTGGTACCTCCTTGCCAAACTAATAGTAAGGCACAGGTCTGGTACACAGCATTAAATACATGATAGAACCTGTGGCTGAAGCATAGGGAATGACTTTCATATTCTCTCTATCTTCTGCAGTGGTCGGGCATTGAGTCTGACTCAACTTCACACCTTGTAACACAGGCAAGAACCCTTTCTTTGCTTGATCCATTTTGAACTTCTTCAAAACTTTATCAAGGTATGTGCTTTGTGAAAGTCCAATTAAGCGTCTTGATCTATCTCTATAGATCTTTATGCCCAATGTATAAGAAAGCTTCAGGTCTTTCATTGAAAAATTCTTATTCAAGTATCCTTTTATGCTATTCAGAAATTCAGTACCATTTTCGATCAACAATATGTCATCCACATATCATATCAGAAATGCTATAGAGCTCCCACTCACTTTCTTGTAAATACAGGCTTCTCCAAAAGTCTGTATAAAACCATATGCTTTGATCACACTATCAAAGCGTATATTCCAACTCCGAGAGGCTTGCACTAGTCCATAAATGGATCGCTGGAGCTTACACACTTTGTTAGCACCTTTTGGATCGACAAAACCTTCGGGTTGCATCATATACAACTCTTCTTTAAGATATCCATTAAGGAATGCAGTTTTGACATCCATTTACCAAATTTCGTAATCATAAAATGCGGCAATTGCTAACATGATTCGGACAGACTTAAGCATCACTACGGGTGAGAAGGTCTCATCATAGTCAACTCCTTAAACTTGTCGAAAACCTTTTGCAACAAGTCAAGCTTTGTAGACAGTAACATTACCGTCAGCGTCAGTCTTCTTATTGAAGATCCATTTATTCTCTATGGCATGTCGATCATCGGGCAAGTCAACCAAAGTCCACACTTTGTTCTTATACATGGATCCCATCTCAGCTTTCATGGCCTCAAGCCATTTTGCGGAATCTGGGCTCATCATCGCTTCCTCATAGTTCGTAGGTACGTCATGGTCAAGTAACATGACCTCCAGAACAGGATTACCGTACCACTCTGGTGCGGATCTCACTCTGGTTTACCTACGAGGTTCGGTAGTAACTTGATCTGAAGTTACATGATCATCATCATTAGCTTCCTCACTAATCGGTGTAGTAGTCACAGATACAGATTTCTGTGATGAACTACTTTCCAATAAGGGAGCAGGTATAGTTACCTCATCAAGTTCTACTTTCCTCCCATTCACTTCTTTCGAGAGAAACTCCTTTTCTAGAAAGGATCCATTCAAAGCAACGAATATATTGCCTTCGGATATGTGATAGAAGGTGTACCCAACATTTTCTTTTGGGTATCCTATGAAGACGCACTTCTCCGATTTGGGTTAGAGCTTATCAAGTTGAAACTTTTTCACATAAGCATTGCAACCTCAAACTTTAAGAAACGACAGCTTAGGTTTCTTGCCAAACCATAGTTCATGCGGTGTCGTCTCAACGGATTTAGATGGTTCCCTATTTAATGTGAATGCAGCTGTCTCTAATGCATAACCCCAAAACGATAGTGGTAGATCGGTAAGAGACATCATAGATCGCACCATATCTAATAAAGTACGGTTATAACGTTCGGGCACACCATTACACTGTGGTGTTCCAGGTGGCGTGAGTAGTGAAACTATTTCACATTGTTTTTAACTGAAGGCCAAACTCGTAACTCAAATATTTTACTTCTGCAATCATATCATAGAAACTTTTATTTTTGTTACGATGATTCTCCACTTCACTCTGAAATTCTTTGAACTTTTCAAATGTTTCAGACTTGTGTTTCATCAAGTAGATATACTCATATCTGCTCAAATCATCTGTGAAGATCAGAAAATAATGATACCTGCCATGAGCCTCAATATTCATCGGACCACATACATCAGTATGTATGACTTCCAACAAATCTGTTGCTCGCTCCATTGTTCCGGAGAACGGAGTCTTAGTCATCTTGCCCATGAGTCATGGTTCGCAAGCATCAACTGATTCATAATCAAGTGATTCCAAAAGCCCATCATCATCATTAGCTTCCTCACTTACTGGTGTAGGAATCACTGGAACTGATTTCTGTGATGAACTACTTTCCAATAAGGGAGTAGGTACAATTACCTTGTCAAGTTCTACTTTCTCCCACTCACTTCTTTCGAGAGAAACTCCTTCTCTAGAAAGGATCCATTCTTAGCAACGAATATATTGCCTTCGGATCTGTGATAGAAGGTGTACCCCATAGTTTCCTTTGGGTATCCTATGAAGACACATTTCTCCGATTGGGTTCGCGCTTATCAGGTTGAAGCTTTCTCACATAAGCATCGTAGCCCCAAACTTTAAGAAACGACAACTTGGGTTTCTTGCCAAACCACAGTTCATAAGGTGTCGTCTCAGCGGATTTTGATGGTGCCCTATTTAACATGAATGCAGCCATCTCTAAAGCATAACCCCAAAATGATAGCGGTAAATTAGTGAGAGACATCATAGATCGCACCATATCTAATAAAGTGCGATTACGACGTTCGGACACACCATTACGTTGTGGTGTTCCAGGTGGCGTGAGTTGCGAAACTATTCCGCATTGTTTCAAATGAAGGCCAAACTCACAACTCAAATATTCACCTCCACGATCAGATCGTAGAAACTTAATTTTCTTGTTACGATGATTTTCCACTTCACTCTGAAATTCTTTGAACTTTTCAAATGTTTCAGACTTATGTTTCATTAAGTAGATATACCCATATCTGCTCAAATCATCTGTGAAGGGAAGAAAATAACGATGCCCGTCGTGAGCATCAACACTCATCTGACTGCATACATCAGTATGTATTATTTCCAACAAGTCTGTTGCTCGCTCCATTGTTTCGGAGAACGGAGTCTTAGTCATCTTTCCCATGAGGCATGGTTCGCAAGCATCAAGTGATTCCAAAATCCCATCAGCATGGAGTTTCTTCATGCGCTTTACACCAATATGACCTAAATGGCAGTGCCACAAATAAGTTGCACTATCATTATTAAACTTATGTCTTTTGGCTTCAATACTATGAACATGTGTATCACTACTATCAAGATTTAGTAAAAATAGACCACTCATCAAGGGTGCATGACCATAAAAGATATTACTCATATAAATAGAATAACCATTATTCTCTAATTTAAATGAATAACCATCTCGCATCAAACAAGATCCAGATATAATGTTCATGCTCAACACTGGCAACAAATAACAATTATTTAGGTCTAATTCTAATCCTGAAGGTAGATGTAGAGGTAGCGTGCCGACGGCGATCACATCGACTTTGGAACTATTTCCCACGCGCATCGTCACCTCGTCCTTAGCCAATCTTCGCTTAATCCGTAGCCCATGTTTCGAGTTGCAAATATTAGCAACTGAACCAGTATCAAATACCCAGGTGCTACTGCGAGCATTAGTAAGGTACACATCAATAACATGTATATCAAATATACCTTTCACTTTGCCATCCTTCTTCTCCGCCAAAGACTTGGGGCAGTTCTGCTTCCAGTGACCAGTCCCTTTGCAGTAGAAGCGCTTAGTCTGAGGCTTAGGTCCAGACTTGGGCTTCTTCACTTGAGCAGCAACTTGCTTGCCATTCTTCTTGAAGTTCCCCTTCTTCCCTTTAGCCTTTTTCTTGAAACTGATGGTCTTGTTGACCATCAACACTTGATGCTCCTTCTTGATTTCTACCTCCGCAGCCTTTAGCATTGTGAAGAGTTTGGGAATCGTCTTATCCATCCCTTGCATATTATAGTTCATCACGAAGCTCTTGTAGCTTGGTGGCAGTGATTGAAGAACTCTGTCAATGACACTATCATCAGGAAGATTAACTCCCAGCTGAGTTAAGTGGTTGTGGTACCCAGACATTCTGAGTATATGTTCATTGATAGAACTATTCTCCTCCATTTTGCAGCTGTAGAACTTATTGGAGACTTCATATCTCTCAACCCGGGCATTTTCTTGAAATATTAACTTCAACTCCTGGAACATCTCATATGCTCCATGACGTTCAAAACGTCGTTGAAGTCCTGGTTCTAAGTCGTAAAGCATGACACGCTAAACTATCGAGTAGTCATCAGCTTTGCTCTGCCAGGTGTTCATAATATCTGGCGTTGCTCCTGCAGCGGGTTTGTCACCTAGCGGTGCTTCCAGGGCGTAATTCTTCTGTGCAACAATGAGGACAATCCTCAAGTTACGAACCCAATCCGTGTAGTTGCTACCATCATCTTTCAACTTAGCTTTCTCTAGGAACGCATTAAAATTCAACGGAACAACAGCACGGGCCATCTATCAACAACAACATAGATATGCAAAATACTATCAGGTACTAAGTTCATGATAAATTAAAGTTCAATTAATCAAATTACTTAAGAACTCCCACTTAGATAGACATCTATCTAATCATCCAAGTGATCACATGATCCATATCAACTAAACCATGTCTGATCATCACGTGAGATGAAGTAGTTTTTGATGGTGAACATCACTATGTTGATCATATCTACTATATGATTCACGCTCGACCTTTAGGTCTTAGTGTTCCGAGGCCATATCTGCGTATGCTAGGCTCGTCAAGTTTAACCCGAGTATTCCGCGTATGCAAAACTGGCTTGCACCCGTTGTATGTGAACGTAGAGCTTATCACACCCGATCATCACGTGGTGTCTCGGCACGACGAACTGTAGCAAGGTGCATACTCAGGGAGAACACTTATACCTTGAAATTTAGTGAGAGATCATCTTATAATGCTACTGCCGAACTAAGAAAAATAAGATGCATAAAGGATAAACATCACATGCAATCAATATAAGTGATATGATATGGACATCATCATCTTGTGCCTTTGATCTCCATCTCCAAAGCACCGTCATGATCACCATCGTCACCGGCTTGAGACCTTGATCTCCATCGAAGCATCATTGTTGTCTCGCCAACTATTGCTTCTACGACTATCGCTACCGTTTAGTGATAAAGTAAAGCAATTACATGGGGATTGCATTTCATACAATAAAGCGACAACCATATGGCTTCTGCCAGTTGCCGATAACTCTGTTAGAAAACATGATCATTTCATACAATAAAATTTAACATCATGTCTTGACCATATCACATCACAACATGCCCTGCAAAAACAATTTAGATGTCCTCTACTTTGTTGTCGCAAGTGTTACGTGGCTGCTACGGGCTGAGCAAGAACCGTTCTTACCTACGCATGAAAAACCACAACACGGTATAGTGATTGCTTTTTGATCTTCAGAAAGAACCCTGTTTATAACATGAACCGGCATTCTGGGCCTTGGGCCTTGTCACCGTCTGTCCTGCCCGCCTGGTTACCAGTGAATCATAATGTTCAGTCAGGTTGCTTGTAAACCGTCTGGTCTGTGCGGGTCGCCGGTGAATCGCCAAGTTCGGCCTGGTTATACTTCCGGCCGGGTTACGCCGCAGGGTATATCCCCGACAGAATCCTATTCAACTAAAGTTGGAGAAACTAACACCCACCAGCCACCTGCGTGCGATGCACGTCGGTAGAACTAGTCTCATATAAGTGTACGCGTAATGTCGGTCTGAGCCGCTTCATCCAACAATACCGCTGAATCAAGAATCAACTAGTGATGGCAAGCAATATGTATATATGTACCCACGCCCACAACTCCTTTGTGTTCTACTCGTGCATATAACATCTACGCATAAACCTGGCTCGGATGCCACTGTTGGGCAATGTGGTAATTTCAGAAAAATTCCTACGCACATGCAAGATCTATCATGGTGATGCATAGCAACAAGAGGGGAAGAGTGTTGTCCACGTACCCTCGTAGACCGTAAGCGGAAGCGTTATGACAACACAGTTGATGTAGTCGAACATCTTCATGATCTGACCGATCCTAGCACCGAAGGTATGGCACCTCTGCAATCTGCACACGTTCATCTCGGAGACGTCCCGCGAACTCTAGATCCAGCTGAGTGTCGAGGGAGAGTTTCGTCAGCATGACAGTGCGATGACGATGATGATGACACTACCAGAACAGGGCTTCGCCTAAGCACTGCAACGATATGACCGAGGTGGATTATGATGGAGGGGAGCACCGCACACGGCTAAGACAATTGTCAAGTTGTGTGTCCATGGGGTGCCCCCCTCCCCATATATAAAGGAGTGGAGGAGGGGTAGGGCTGACCCTCTATGGCGCGCCCAAGGGAGTCCTACTCCCACCGGGAGTAGGATCCCCCCTTCCCTAGTTGGATTAGGAGAGGAAGGAAGGGGGAGAGAGGGGGAAAGGAAAGGGGGGGCCGGGCCCCACCCAATTCGGATTGGGCTTGGGGGCGCGCCCCCTCCTTGGCTCCCTTCTTGAGGGAGTCCGGGATTAGGGGGTCTCCAGACAGCCGGACTCTATCCTTTGGCCGGACTGTTGAACTATGAAGATACAAGATTGAAGACTTCGTCTCGTGTCCGGATGGGACTCTACTTGGCGTGGAAGGCAAGCTAGGCAGTACGGATATGGATATCTCCTCCTTTGTAACCGACCTTGTGTAACCCTAGCCCCCTCCGGTGTCTATATAAACCGGAGGGTTTTAGTCCATAGGACGACATACAATCATACCATAGGCTAGCTTCTAGGGTTTAGCCTCTCCGATCTCGTGGTAGATCAACTCTTGTAATACTCATATTATCAAGAATAAATCAAGCAGGACGTAGGGTTTTACCTCCATCAAGAGGGCCCGAACCTGGGTAAAACATCGTGTCCCCTTCCTCCTATTACCATCCGCCTTAGACGCACAGTTCGGGACCCCCTACCCGAGATCCGCCGGTTTTGACACCGACATTGGTGCTTTCATTGAGAGTTCCTCTGTGTCGTCGCCATTAGGCTTGATGGCTCCTACGATCATCGATAGCGATGCAGTCCAGGGTGAGACTTTTTTCCCCGGACAGATCTTTGTGTTCGGCGGCTTCGCACTGCGGGCCAACTCGCTTGGCCATCTGGAGCAGATCGAAAGTTACGCCCCTGGCCACTAGGTCAGATTTGGAAGCTTAAACTACACGGCCGATATCCGCGGAGACTTGATCTTCGACGGATTCGAGCCCCTGCCTTGTGCGCCGCGCGGTCACGATGAGTACGATTTAGCTCTGCCATCAGACCGTATTCAGGAGATCGCACCGGCGGCCGCTCTGAGCCTCAATTCGGAGCCAGTTACGCCATCCATGTACGGGTGGATAGACCCCGTCACAGAGGTCGTATCCTCAACGGCGATTGAGCCGAATATCGACCTTACCCTTCATGAGAGCCGTGTTGTCAAACTGCCGGATCCTTCTCCGGCCATGGACTCCGAACCGCCTGCGCCCGTTCCTGTCGAATCCAATTGGGCGCTGATCATGGAGTTTACCTCCGCGGATATTTTTTAGCACTCGCCCTTTGGCGACATACTGAACTCATTAAGGTCTCTCTCCTTGTCAGGAGAGTCCTGGCCGAACTATGTCCGGCAGGATTGGGATGCGGATGACGAAGAAATTCGCCGCCCACCCACCACCCACTTAGTAGCCACAGTCGATGACTTAACCGACATGCTCAACTTCGACTCCGAAGACATCGACGGTATGGGCGACGATGCGGGAGGCAAAGAGGAACCACTGCCCGCAGGGCACTGGACAGCCACCTCATCATATGATATATATACATGGTGGACACACCCAAAGAAGGCAATGGCGACGAGACAACGGAGGATGACCCCTCCAAGAAGCAACCCAAGCACCGGCGTCAGCGGCGCCGCTCTAAGTCCCGCCAAGGCAAAAGTGGTGATACCAACACAGGAGATAATAGCACTCCGGACCGTGCCAAAGACGGCAACAATCCCCTCCAGCAAGATTTAGGGCAGGAGGATGGAGAGGCCAGCCCTCCTGAGAGAGCGACAGATGGAGAAGAGGAGGATGATAATTACATGCCTCCCTCCAAAGACGAGGCAAGCCTCGACGACGACGAATTCATTGTGCCAGAGGATCCCGTCGAACAAGAGCGCTTCAAGCACAGGCTTATAGCCACGACAAATAGCCTTAAGAAAAAGCAGCAGCAGCTTCAAGCTGATCAAGATTTGCTAGCTGACAGATGGACTGAAGTCCTGGCGGCCGAGGAATATAAACTCGAACGCCCCTCCAAGAGTTACCCAAAGTACAGGTTGCTACCCCGACTGGAGGAGGAAGCGCCGAAACCTACATCCCCGGCGTATGATGCGGCTGATCGGCCACCTCGTGGGCGCGACAGAGAAACATTCCAGCCAAAAGCTCAGCCCGCACCCCGACGCCATTCAAATAAAAAGGCATGGAGAAATACGCCAGACCTGTGAGATGTATTGGAGGACAAAGCAAAACACGCAAGATCGATCTACGGATCACGGGGGCGCGCCACTATGCGAGACGATAATCGTCACGCCGGAAGTAAGTCCGGCCGGGCCGAACACAGCGGGCAAGACTCATTTGAGCTGCGCCACGATATAGCCCAGTACAGAGGCGCCGCACACCCCTTATGATTCACAGACGGAGTAATGGATCATCAAATCCCAGAGGGTTTCAAACCCGTAAATATAGAATCATACGACGGCACAACAGATCCTGCGGTATGGATCGAGGATTTCCTCCTACATATCCACATGGCACGTGGTGATGATCTACACGCCATTAAATACCTCCCACTCAAACTCAAAGGACCAGCTTGGCATTGGCTCAATAGCTTGCCAACAGAGTCCATTGGCTGTTGGGAAGATCTGGAAGCCGCATTCCTCGACAACTTTCAGGGCACTTATGTGCGACCACCAGATGCCGATGACTTGAGCCACATAATTCAGCAGCCAAAGGAATCGGCCAGGCAATTCTGGACAAGGTTCCTAACAAAGAAAAATCAAATCGTCGACTGTCCGGATGCAGAGGCCCTAGCAGCTTTCAAGCACAACATCCGCGACGAGTGGCTAGCCCGGCACCTTGGTCAGGAAAAGCCGAAATCTATGGCAGCCCTCACGACACTCATGACCCGCTTTTGCGCGGGAGAAGATAGTTGGCTGGCTCGCAGTAATAACATATCAAAGAACCATGGTACTTCGGATACCAAGGACGGCAACAGCAGATCACGTCGCAACAAACATAAGCGCCACATTAACAACGACAATACCAAGGATACGACAGTCAATGCCAGATTCAAAGGCTCTAAACCCGGTCAGCAGAAAAAGGCATTCAAAAGAAGCACTCCGGGCCCATCCAGTTTGGACCGCATACTCGATCGCTCGTGTCAAATACACGACACCCCCGACAAGCCAGCCAACCACACCAACAGGGATTGTTGGGTGTTCAAGCAGGCCAGCAAGTTAAATGCCGAAAACAAAGATAAGGGGCCACATAGCGATGACGAGGAGGAGCCCCAGCAGCCGAACGGTGGAGGACAGAAGAGGTTCCCCCCACAAGTGCGGACGGTGAACATGATATACGCAACCCACATCCCCAAGAGGGAGCGGAAGCGTGCGCTCAGGGACGTACATGCGTTGGAGCCAGTCGCCCCAAAGTTCGACCCATGGTCCTTGAAAGCACAAGTGCTCCCTGGGTGATTTTGATAATTAATGACAACATATCTCTTATTGGACTAATACTTTTACCTAGTATGTTTCAGACAAGTTCAACAAATTAAGTGGCATGGACTAAAGGATGTGGAACCCCTTAAAGATGCTAAGGACAAAGGATTAGCTCAAGCTTCAAGATCAAGACTCTACATTTTCTATTTTAGTGATCCAAGATCACATTGAGTCTATAGGAAAAGCCAATACTATCAAGAGGGGATGAGGTGTTGCTTGATGAGGTTCTTGCTTCATAGTGCTTAGTGATATGCTCCAAAACCCTCAACTACCTTCCCACATCCACGTATGACCTAAACCAAAATATCCAACTCGGCCCCACTTATTCTTTCTATCTGGAGCCACCGAGTTCAGTTGACATAGCCACTGCCAAAAACCCTAATCAGTTCGGTCTCACCGATGGGATCTCAGTCTCACCGAGATGGGCTTCCAAACTCTCTGTTACCTATTGCAATATTTTCGGTCCCACTGAGATATGCAATCGGCCCCACCGAGTTTTCTTAGCCAACTCTCTGTTTCACTTATTACCCAAATCGGTCCCACCGAGTTTGAGTAATCGATCAAACCGAGTTTTGGATTTACCCTAACCCTAGCACATCGGTCCCACCGAGTTGATCCAGTCGGTCCCACCGAAAACCCTAACAGTCACTAGATTTGCTAAATCGGTCCGGCCGAGTTTCTCAATTCGGTCTCACCGAGATTGGTAAATTGTGTGTAACGGTTAGATTTTGTGTGGAGGCTATATATACCCCTCCACCCACTCTTCATTCGTGGAGAGAGCCATCAGAACATACCTACACTTCCAATACACATTTTCTGAGAGAGAACCACCTACTCATGTGTTGAGGCCAAGATATTCCATTCCCACCATATGAATCTTGATCTCTAGCCTTCCCCAAGTTGCTTTCCACTCAAATCTTCTTTCCACCAAATCCAAATCCTGTGAGAGAGAGTTGAGTGTTGGGGAGACTATCATTTGAAGCACAAGAGCAAGGAGTTCATCATCAACACACCATTTGTTACTTCTTGGAGAGTGGTGTCTCCTAGATTAGCTAGGTGTCACTTGGGAGCCTCCGACAAAGATTGTGGAGTTGAACCAAGGAGTTTGTAAGGGCAAGGAGATCGTCTACTTCGTGAAGATCTACCGCTAGTGAGGCAAGTCCTTTGTGGGCGATGGCCATGATGGGATAGACAAGGTTGCTTCTTGGTGGACCCTTCGTGGGTGGAGCCCTCTATGGACTCGCGCAACCGTTACCCTTCGTGGGCTGAAGTCTCCATCAACGTGGATGTACGATAGCACCACCTATCGGAACCACGACAAAAACATCTGTGTCTCCAATTGCGTTTGAATATTCCAAACCCTTCCCCTTACATTCTTGCAAGTTGCATGCTTTACTTTCCGCTGCTCATATACTCTTTGCATGCTTGCTTGATATGTATTGTGTTTGTTAAACTTGTGCCAAAACTCCACTTCAACTTAAAGAAATTAAAAACTGCAACTTTTGGTACTTAGTGTCTAATCACCCCCCCTCTAGACACCTCTTCTCGATCCTTTCAATTGGTATCAGAGCTTTGGTCTCCATTGCCTTGGTTTAAACACCACTGGAGGAAGATGGATGAGTCTACTTTGGGGAGTCTTAAACGTAGAGTGCCTATTCTTGATGGAGAATATTTTCATGAGTGGAAAAATGAAATGCTTGAGATTTTCAATGAATATCACTTGAACAAGTATATTGCTAGCCCTTGTGCACCTCATGTTGATCCCATGCATCCTACCCTTGATGAGTCAATTGACATGATTCGCAATCTTAGAACTATTAATCTTATCACTAGAGGATTGCCTAGAAACTTGATTGGATGTTTGCCTACTCTTAAGTGTGCCTACACCATATGGAAATTTCTTGAGGAACTCTTTCCAAATTATTCCTTGAAAGATCTAGATGAAATCCTCCATAAGTCTATTGCCTTGATTAAGATGAGTTCCAATGATCCCAAATTTGGTGACTGCTTATTTGAGCTTACTAATCTTACGAGTGCCAAAGGAGATGTTGGAATCATTAGCAATATCATTTCCAGAGCTATTAGAATTCATAAAGATAACTATAGAAATGATCATTTATCTAATGAATTACCCTCTCTAGGAATTGATCAATCACAAGATGATGTTGAACATGGATACTCTGATGAGGATGATGATAGTGACTATGATCTCGATGATGCGATGAGACACTTTGGTCTTATGTCAAATCTTCACGGCTACATGGCTGGAGGAAAGGAATGGGTCCTTGATAGTGGATGTACTGATCATATGACCGGAGATAAAGACATGTTCCGTGAGCTTGCTGGAAATGACGTCCCTCGAAAGTATGTCACTTTTGGTGATAATTCAAAGGGTAAGGTGGTTGGCCTTGGTAAGGTGGCCATCTCACATGATAGCTCCATACAAAATTTCATGCTCGTTGAATCTCTTGGCTACAACTTACTTTCAGTATCTAGACTTGCTGATTTCGGTTTCAATGTCCTATTTACTGAAGTAGACTACCAAGTGTTTCGTAAAGATAATCATAAAATGGTCTTTACTGGTATACGTAGAGGAGATCTTTACATTGTTGATTTCACTAAAAAGGCTCAACCTAGAACTTGCTTAATTGCTAAATCTTCTAAAGGCTGGTTGTGGCATAGAAGGCTAGGCCATGTGGGCATGCGAAACCTTGACAAACTCATTAAAGGAAATCATATCCTTGGCGTTAACGATGTCATATTTGACAAGGATAGACTTTGTAGTGCTTGTCAAGCAGGGAAACAAGTTGGAGGAAGTCATCGCGCTAAGAACATCATGACCACAAGAAGACCAGTCGAGCTACTTCACATGGATCTCTTTGGTCCAAATGCCTACAAGAGTCTCGGTGGTAACTCATTTGGTCTAGTCATAGTTGATGATTTTTCAAGATTTACGTGGGTGTTCTCTCTTGATGACAAATTGCAGGTCCAAAATATCTTCAAAAACTTTGCTAGGAAGGCCCAAAATCAATTCTACATGAAGATCAAGAAGGTTCGGAGCGACAACGGAACGGAGTTCAAGAACACAAATGTAGACACCTTTCTTGACGAAGAAGGGATCGCACATGAGTTCTCGGCTACGTACACACCTCAACAAAATGGAGTCGTTGAGAGGAAGAACCAGACTCTTATCGAGATGGCAAGAACGATGCTTGATGAGTACAAGACGCCAAAACACTTTTGGGCGGAAGCGGTTGAGACAGCTTGTCATGCAACAAACCGCTTGTCTCTTCACAAGCTACTCGGCAAGACGGCATACGAGCTCCTCACCGGTAACAAACCCCAAGTTGGATACTTTCGAGTATTCGGCTCAAAGTGCTACATTCTTGATAAGCATCGTCGTTCTAAACTTGCTCCTAAGTCTCATGAAGGTTTCCTGCTTGGTTATGGCTCAAACTCTCACACATACCGCGTCTACAACAATTTCACCCGAAAGGTTGAAGAAACGGTAGATGTGAAGTTTGATGAATCTAATGGCTCGCAAGTAGAGCAATTGCCAATTGATGTATGAGACAAAGATCCCTTGGAAGCAATCCAAGACTTGTCTATTGGCAAGATTCGTCCAACGGAGATAAAGGAGAGTACCTCATCCATCCAAGTGGAAGCTTCTACCTCACGACAAGGTGAACGAAGAGTTGATACGGAAGCATCCACGAGTGGGACACACCAAGATGAAGAAAACGAGGAAGTGCACCAAGACGAACGTCAACAACCTCCTTCTCCACCACGACAAGAGAACGACAACGCTAACAATGAAGAAGAACAAGATGAAGAAGATGTTCAACCAAGACCCAAGCAAAAGCTTTCATGAGTTCGAGCAAGAATTGCTAAAGATCATCCCGTGGAGCAAATCTATAATGATATCCAAACCGGGAGAATCACTCGCTCAAAAACTCGTTTAGCTAACTTTTGTGAACACTATTCATTCATCTCTCGCATTGAACCTATGAAGGTTGAAGAAGCATTGGAAGATCCAGACTAGATAAATGCTATGCATGAAGACCTACACAACTTTGAGAGAAATCAAGTGTGGACATTGGTCGAGAAGCCCGACAACAACCACAACATCATCGGTACCAAATGGGTGTTTCGCAACAAGCAAGATGAAGATGGACAAGTGGTTCGCAACAAAGCACGTCTCGTCGCCCAAGGCTACACACAAGTCGAAGGTATGGACTATGGTAAGACATATGCTCCCGTTGCTAGACTTGAGTCCATTCGCATCTTACTTGCTTATGCTAATCCCCATGATATCACCTTGTACCAAATGGACATTAAAAGTGCTTTTCTGAATGGTGAAATTGAGGAGGAAGTTTATGTTAAGCAACCTCCCGGCTTTGTCAATCCTAAGAAACCTAATCATGTCTACAAACTTCACAAAGCCCTTTATGGTCTTAAACAAGCTCCTAGAGCATGGTATAAATGCTTGACCAAGTTCCTTATTGAAAAAGGCTTTGAAATTGGAAAAATAGATTCTACTATTTTTACTAAAAGGGTTAATGGAGAACTATTTGAATGCCAAATTTATGTCAATGATATTATATTTGGGTCAACTAACCCTCATTTTAGTGAAAAGTTTGGGAAGCTAATGTCGGAGAAGTTTGAGATGTCTATGATGAGTGAACTCAAATTCTTTCTTGGTTTGCAAATCAAGCAAACTAAGGAAGGCACCTTTGTCTCTCAAACGAAGTACACCAAGGACTTATTCAAGAAGTTCAATATGCAAGAATGCAAAGGTATGACTACACCCATGCCTACTAGTGGACATCCTGATTTGACCAAAGATGGTGAACCGGTTGATCAAAAGGTTTATCACTCTATGATTGGTTCATTATTATATCTATGTGCTTCGCATCCCGATATCATGCTAAGTGTGTGCATGTGTGTACGATATCAAGCTGCTCCTAAGGAATGTCATCTTAAGGCCGTGAAGAGGATAGTGAGATACTTAATACATACACCAAATTTTGGCATTTGGTATCCAAAGAGGGCTTCCTTTGATCTTGTTGGCTACTCCGACTCGGACTATGCCAGTGACAAGGTTGATAGAAAGTCCACTTCGGGTACTTGTCAATTCCTTGGTAGATCTCTTGTGTCCTGGTCTTCCAAGAAACAAAACTCGGTATCCTTATCCACCGCCGAAGCGGAATACATTGCCGCTGGTTCATGTTGTGCTCAATTACTTTGGATGACCCAAACTCTTAAGGATTATGGGATTTACGTGAAACATGTTCCATTACTTTGTGACAATGAAAGTGCTATCAAGATTGCTCACTTTCGGGTTTTGGGTTCTGGCAGACCCTTGAGGTTCGAACACTGGGGTGCATGCGGAGATCTCTCCCCTACCGATCTACGTTCGATCCTCTCGTGCGAACTAAGATGAAAATGATGAACAACATAAGAGACACGAGGTTTATACTGGTTCGGGCCACCGTTGAGGTGTAATACCCTACTCCAGTGTGTGGTGTGGTGGATTGCCTCTAGGGCTGATGATGGACAGTACAAGGGAAGAATAGCCTCGCGAGAGGTGTTCTTGAGCTGGTGCGATGAACTGCTAGGGTGAGTTCAGTCGCCTCTCTCTCTCTCTCTCTTTGCTATGGTTCTACCAGATTTCCAGCCGTCGTGGTCCTTCCTCCTTCTATGGTGGCTAGCTCTATTTATAGAGGCCCTGGGCCTCTCCCCAAATAATGAGCGGGAAGGGCGCCAACAATTGGCCATTTCGAGGGGGAACATCTAGTACAAGTTATCCTGACCACAGGTGGTCTTCGGCTGCCAAAAGCACTGGCGATGACGCCGTCTTGGGCTCCACAGTGACCTCCGTCCTGCCGTCCGGCTGGTCTTGGTCTCGTTGCACCGGAATGGTAACCTTTGCCTGATGCCTTGCCTGTGCTTGCCCCCTTTGCACCAAAGGGGAAACAAGGACACCGCACAGGCCGGCACCCGCTTGGCGCCCGCCTGGTCTCGATCGTCATGGCTTGCGTCACGGGTTCCTCGCGAGGTACCCTTGCATTGATCTCTCCGCCTCCTCGCGAGCCTGCCTGATGAGGCCGCCTCTGAGAAAGCTTCCTGTCGTCCGCCCTGCGAGGCTTGGCCCCTCGCGAGGGTTTTGAGCTTGAACTGATGAAGGTGGGCCGCGCTGGGCCCCTGCCTGAGCCACGCCGCAGGCCGCAGGTAGGCAAGTCTGGGGACCCCCGTTCCCAGAACACCGACAGTAGCCCCCAGGCCCAAGGCGCGCACGGGCTTGGCTTAGCAGAGAAGCGAAGGGGCAAGTGCGAAGCGCCGCGGGCCCTAACAGCCTGCGGCCTTGGGCGCCGCGTGGCGGTTGATTGGGCGTGGGTGTGGGCGTTTGCACTTCCCATGACGCCTCGGCAACTGCACGACTTGACAGGTCCCTGCATGCAAAGATACGGGTCACGATTACCTGAGGTCATGATGCCCAGCGGTTGGCCTTCCCTGGCTATAAATGCGGGGCCGCGTGAGCTTCGCCAGTTCACCCCTTTCCGTCACTCCTCCTCTTCTTCTTCCTCTTGCGCCAATGGCACCGATCCACCGGTTTTCAGCTGAGGAGAAGGGAAAGGCCCCCAGAGAGGGTCCTGACCCCCTCCCGCCGAAGAAGCGGCCAATCCTTTGTCACCGGGACGAAGGCGCCTGGCAGGTGGTGTCGAGGCCGTGGTACGAGCGGCCGCCGCCTGGGTTTCCGCTGCCCTTGCACGCCCGCGTCATAGGCCCCAGGGGGGAGGGTGCCAAGCAACACTGACAGCGTCGCCGCTGATGCCGGCAAGTCACAGTGGTGCGTGTCGCCCCCCCCCCCCCCGAGTCCACGCGGAGCGCTCCTCTCGCGAGCTTGTGCTTCACGCCGCCATGCCTCCAACTTCGTGGATTCGCCTTCCTCACTCCTTCGCCTTTGAGATGTCGCCGAGCGGGGCCCTGGAGCTCTGGCTGTAGCACGCCGACTGTGGCACCCCTGCAACCGGAGCGGAGGTCGCGGTCGTCGCTCCGGGAAAGGTCTTCATGACCCAGGGCTGGGGTGATATTGCCCGAGTCTATCGCGCGGACAGCTCCTTGGTGATCCATCTTGAATACGACGACGCCTCCTTGATGTTCTTCAAGGTCTTTGATGCAGAAGGACGCCGGCTGGAATGCTGCCCTAAGGGAAGCGGCAGTGGTGACGAACTGGCGAGGACCAGCCCCGCCCGTTGGTCCTCCTGCAGCTCCTCAGGAGGCAGCGGAGGGACTGCGGGCTTCGGTGGCTCCCCCGAACTCCTCGCGACCCCGGAGACGAGCGACGACAGCTACGAGCCTTCGAGCTCACGTCGCGCTCGGAGTGAGGCAGCTGCCTCAGGCCACCGACGCCACTAATCTGGATGGGGTTGGCGCCGGCACTGGGCAACCCACTGTTGATGATGGCGTCGCCTGGGGAGGTGCTAGCAAGTAGCGTTCCTTAGGGTTAGCACCTTTTGTTCCCTGCAAGGAATTAAAGCAACACCATGCGGGGGTATGTAAGGCGTCTGCCGTGCTTTTGTAATTACTATATCCTTAATATGAATTAGCATGAGGTGTCCGTTCTGTTCCGGCTAAGCTCCCCCTTTCTATCCTCACGAGGACTTGGCACTCTACGCTGTCAGGTCCCAGTCCCCAGGCAAGCTTCAGTCGTCGTTGGTATGCCAGGTCGCGATGCCGTGGTCAAGGCCAGGAGGTGAGCGGCCCGAGGTCCGGTAAGAGCCCCTGAGTCGCGATGCTCGGGAGGTCCCCTTTAGCGCTCAAGCAATCCTTGCTGGGCGAGAAAGGAAGGTAGCGTCGCCGTGACAGAGTTGCACTGGGCGGGGATTTAGCGCCGCGTTGGTCTAGCTTTTGCGACGGCGCGACTTATCTTGTGTGTTTGACGTAGTTCCTCGGAGAGGCGCCTGGCCCGAGAGGCGGTGGTTGAGGTGCTGCTGGGCTAGGCCCTCGCGAGCTTCTTCCCACTCCCCCGCACTTTCCTTAACGCTCTATGTCCTCAGGTCCCGGCCCTCGAGCGAGCTCAGCCGCCGCTGGTATGACAGGTCGCGATGCCGTGGGTCAAGGCTAGGGGGAGGGCTGGAGAGCCAGTAAGAGCCCATGAGTCATGATTCTCAGGTACCCCCCTTTTAACATGCAAGCGGTCCGTGCCGAAGAAAGGGAGAGAGAGCTCACGATGCCCCCAACGTTGCTCCTGGAGTAGGTCCTGCACACCAATCATGAGGAGAAACAAGGCTTGTCGTTACGGTCACCGGCTAACCTATGGTCACTCCGAGGGAGCGGTCAGGGCACTGAGGGCCTGGTGAGGTGGCGCCGTGCGGGGCTGCCGCGGCCAGAGCTCGACCACTCAGGTTTATCAACGCTTCAGGGACGGACCCGTGCGCACGCGCCGTGCCAGAGCGAGCGGCTCTTCAAATAGGCGTCGATCGAGCAGGTGATTAGGTCAGGAATGTTAAGCACATAGGAGGAAATCCAATTTCAAGCAAGCGCAGGTAAAAGCAACCGCCGCTGGGTCGGGCCCGAGCGGCGTGGGGATGATGCAGCCCGAGGGGCGCCCCCGATAGAGTAAGTAAAGAGCATAACCAAAATGGATACATGCCGCGGGGACGGACCCACAGGGACTGGGAATGGTGCAGCCCTGTGGGCGCTCCCAGCTGAAAGTAGAACTCTGAAAGATGTCACCTGGTACTGTTGAAGACGAAGTGATGCTGAGGAAGTGAGCGATGCGCGGTGAAGACGTCGGCCCTCATGAGCCCCCAGGCCCAGGGGCCTCGGGAGGCTCTGGTGGCACGCGCAGGTCTTCAGGGATCATCGCCACCTCCGCCAGGACCGCGCGATGCCTGGCCTCCTGAGCCTCCAGAATGCTCCTCAACAGGTGCTGATGTGCGGTGACCGTGCTCGGCAGGCCGAAGGGCATGCGAACGTAGTTGTGGGGTGGTCCCACGTAGCGCCCTATGGCCGAAGGCCATATGCGCTCCTGGGACGCAGCTCGGTTGAGCCCTGGTACGTCGACACAGACGCGCAGTCCCCCATTCTCGCCTGGATGTGGGGCCACGGCAGGTAAGAGGCGGCTGCCGCGCATGACTCTAGACTCTTATAGCTCTTGGGTATTCCTTGCGATGAACTCCTGAGGGTTTTGTCTCCTTTGACTTGTACCTTTCTGAGGGAAGCGTGCCTGAAAGCACCCCTCCAAGTGGTGCCCGAGCGCCTCCCCCGCGACCTTGGCAAGGTCGGTGGCTCTCCAAGAGAGAGCCCCGAGCCCTGCCTGAGGAGGGCGCCGGGCGCGCCTTCCTATGCGCGAGAGGGCAGCGCTCCCTGATCGGGCGCGAATCCTGACGCAATACCTCCGGAGGTGCCTGCTTCCTTGTGGCTCTGGCCAGGTGAGGTCTTCTTCTTCTTGAGGGTCGCCTCGGGAGGCCCCCCGCTCCTGCGATCTGGGTCTTCGATTGCTGCGGCTTGGAACACACGCTTGAGCGAGCACACTGCGTCCCTTTCTGCATAGGGTACGGTGATGACTCCACCGCTTCCTGGCATCTTGAGGACATTGTAACCATGGTGAGTCACTGCCATAAACTTGGCTAGGGCTAGGTACCCGAGGATGGCATTGTACGGCAGGCGGATTTGAGCGACGTCGAAGTCGATGAGCTCGGTGCGGTAGTTGTTGCGTTCCCCGAAGGTGACCGGAAGGTGAACCTGCCCAATTGGAACAGTGGAACCGTCGGTGACTCCTGAGAAAGGCTTGGTCGGCTGAAGCTGGTCGTATGGCACTTGGAGATTGTCGAACGTCTCGACGGACAGGACGTTGAGTCCTGCCCCGCCATCGATGAGGGTCCTGGTGACCTGCACGTTGCTGATGACTGGGGAGCAAAGCATCGGGAGGACTCCGGGCGTTGCCGCACACTTGAGCTGGTCTGCGAAACTGAATGTGATCGCACACGAAGACCACCTGAGAGGGCGCGTGGCCTCAAGCTTGGGAAGGACTGCATTCACCTCGCGAGCAAACTGCTTGAAGATGCGTTGTGAAGCTAGGTCCTGGGCGCCGCCCAAGATGCAAGCAATTGCACGCGGCTCTTGGAAGCCCCCAGCCCCATCATCTTGGTGTTGGTCTTCGTTCCTCCTGGGTGGAGGCGGCAGAGGAGGGAGGCCTGCGTTGCCGTGGGGACGGTCCTCACGAGGCTGGTCCCTCCAGCCACCCTCGCTAGGCTGGTCCTGCCAGCGGTCCTCGCGAGGGCGGTCATGCCATCCCTGGCAAGGGCCACGGTCTTCCCATCGTCCACCGCCTCTTCCTCCTCCTCGGCCATAGCCCCTATCGTTGTGCTCTGGGCGTCGGCCGATTCGCCCATCTTGCACGGCTCTGAGCTCTTGACATTCGTTGGTGTTGTGGGTGTGGAGGTCGTGGTACAAGCAGTATCGTCCGCCCTTGGATGACTCAGGCTGATCCCTGCCTCGCTTGGTGTCCGGTTCCGCTGCTAGCACGGCAGCCCCCTTGCTTTTTCGTCCTTGGCCCTGAGCTTCTTTTCTTCCGGGTCGGATGCCGGGAGCTCGAGGAGGGAGAGACGCCCTTCCTCAGCCCTGGCGCACTTGGTCGCCAAGTTGAACAGCTCCAGGGATGTGCACAGGTCTTCATGGATTGCTAGCTCTTCCTTCATCTTGACATCGCGCACGCCGTCGGAGAAGGCTGAGATGATGGCTTCTTCGGTCACCTTGGGGATCTTGAGGTGAGCGTAGTTGAAGCGCTGGATGTACTTCTGCAGGGTTTCTCCTGGCTGTTGCTTGATGCGGCGCAGGTCGCTCACGGCCGGGGGTCGGTCGTGAGTGCCTTGGAAGTTGGCGATGAAGTGGGTGCCGTCCTTGAGCGCCATGGGGAACCAATTCGCCATGACCTTCTCGTCTCCGTTGGCGGCTACGATGCCCAACTCATAGAGCTGCAGGAACTCCGCGGGGTCCGCTGTGCCATCGTAGCGGGGAGGGAGTTCAGGCTTGTACTTGCCTGGCCATGTGACGCCGCGCAGCTCGGGGGTGAAGGCGAGGCAGCCCGCCGTGGCCACCGGCGTCCTTTGCTGGTGCTGGACTCGTTCTTGTGGGTCACCACGCGCTGCCACTAGGAGTAGCGCGGGGTTTTGTCGTGGAGGCGCTGGGGCGCGATCTTGGCGCGCCGGCGCTGGGAACGCGCGAGCACCTTCCCGGGGACGTGGGATCTCTTGTCAGCTCCCTTCTTGCTGCGCAGGTGCCGGACGTGGAGGGTCTCGCCCTAGGGCTGCGCGCCTTGGAGCCAAGGCACCTTCTTGGGGAGGAGGCGGCGGAGGCGCCTCCTGATCCTCGCCCCCTGCACGGGACGGAGGGCGAGGCAGCGAGAGGGACCGCAAGGGGGAGCCCCCTGCGGCACTGACGAGCTCAGTGATGCGGGCGAGCCAGTCCTCGTAGAGGTCGTCGACGGGGCGATAGTGCAAGAGCTCCCGCGCCAAGAGCAGTGAGGCGTGCGCATCCATGGGTGCGCGACGGGTGTGGGACGACGAGCCAGCTGGAGTCAGCGACGTGGTGGCGGTGCGGCCATCCCGCCGCACCGAGGGGTGCTGGGACGAGGCCTGCTGCTCGTTCCCCGCCGGGCCGGTGGCGGCGTTGGTGGCAGGCGACGGGGAACGACGAGGGGGGGGGGCGCCGACGGGCGCCGTCTGGGCGACGCGAGCGGCGTGAGCAGCCCGGCGCTCGGCGCGAGCCCGACGAGAGTCAGCCATGGACACGACGGAAGATCACACGCGAACAGCGGAAGGAAGATTCCGGCGCAACCCTACCTGGCGCGCCAAATGTCGGGTTTCGGGTTCCGGCAGACCCTTGAGGTTCGAACACTGGGGTGCGCGCGGAGATCTCTCCCCTACCGATCTACGTCCAATCCTCTCATGCGAACTAAGATGAAAATGATGAACAACACAAGAGACACGAGGTTTATACTAGTTCGGGCCACCGTTGAGGTGTAATACTCTACTCCAGTGTGTGGTGTGGTGGATTGCCTCTGGGGCTGATGATGGACAGTACAAGGGAAGAACAGCCTTGCGAGAGGTGTTCTTGAGCTGGTGCGATGAACTGCTAGGGTGAGTTCAGTCGCCTCTCTCTCTCTTTGCTATGGTTCTACCAGATTTCCAGCCGTTGTGGTCCTTCCTCCTTCTATGGTGGCTAGCTCTATTTATAGAGGTGGAACACCCCGGATATGAGTTTCCCAATATGTACTCCAACTCTTGCCGTTTCCGGCGTTAAGTTATTTTATTTTTCTCGGGTTCGGGTCTTTGTCTTCGTGTGTTGTTATCGTTGTCATGCATCTCATATTCGAGCTTTTTCCCCGTTGTCCGTTTTGCATTCCGGCGCTTCGTTCTCCTCCGGTGGTCATTTCTACTTTTCTTTCGTGTGTGGGGATTAAACATTTCCGGATTGGACCGAGACTTGCCAAGCGGCCTTGGTTTACTACCGGTAGACCGCCTGTCAAGTTTCGTATCATTTGGACTTCGTTTGCTACTCCAACGGTTAACCGAGGGACCGAAAAGGCCACGTGTGTGTTGCAGCCCAACACCCCTCCAAGTTGGCCCAAAACCCACCAAAACCCTCTCCATCATCTAGAGCGTTCGATCACGATCGCGTGGCCGAAAACCGCACCTCATTTTGACTCTCCTAGCTCCTCCTATGCCTATTTAAAGACCCCTCCGAAATTCTTCTTCTTCCTCCCCCCGAAACCCTAAAAACCTCCTCGCGCCGCCGCCGGACACGTCCGCCCCGGGCGGACGAAGTCGCGCCGCCGCCGGACACGTCCGCCCCGGGCGGACGAAGTCGCGCCGCCGCTCCGCACCAGTGGCGTGATGCCACGTGTCGCCGCCGCCCGTCCCGCCGCGTGGCCCGGCGAGCCCGTCGCGGGCCCTCTCGGCCCGTTCCCTCCGCGCCGCCGAGCCGCCTCTCCCTCATCCCGCGCCACCGCGCCTCCTTGCGGCGGACGCCACCCCGCGCCGGCAAGCGCCGCCACACCGGGCCGGCCACCGCCCGCGCCGACGAGCGCCGCCGTCCCGCCGCCACCGGTCGGCTCCGCCTCCCTCCGGCCTCCTCCTTCACGCCTCAAGTCCCTCTCCGACGATCTCCTCCGTCTCCGGCGAGCTCCAAGTACCCCGACGTCCTCGACTTCCTGCATGAACAGTAACTCCGGCGAGGTCCCGATCTGGATCTGAGATCCGAAATCTCGGGGTTGACTTTTTGCCCCGAAACCCTAATTTTTTTTCTATGTTCATCGCATCGTAACTTTGCATCCGTAGCTCCGTTTTGGGCATATAGCATATCAAAATGTTCTTCTCAGAGAGTACATCATTTCATTCCATTGCATTATTTTCATATGAGTTCATCTTGATGCCCGAAATGCTGTTAGAAGAGTTCTACTTGAGATAATTGTCAGATCTGCTGCTCCATTTAGATATTTGTCATTTTTGCCATGATTATTGTGTGCATGATATGCCCCTGAGCTCTACATATGTTTTGTTAAGGGTTTTGCCATCTTTCCAGAGGTGCAACCCATATATTTTTGTGATGTGTGTGCTGCATAGCACAAGCTTGCAAAGTGAGGCACTTGGTAATGCTGATTTCAGGGACTTAGCATTTCCACTAAGTCCTTGACCTGTTTATCTCATATTGCCATATGTTCATGTTGTTTCCTAGTGATCCGTGCTTCTTTTGAGGATGATCAGTAAGGATGTTTTGTTAATATTGTAGTGCTATATCCATCCATGTCTTTATTTGCAATTATGGAGCACCTAGCTTGAGTCAATCGAGCTCTACTTTTGTCACTTCGTGAATCTGGGCAGATTGTCTACTTGTTAGCAATTTTGCCGAGGTTGTTGTAGTTGATCCGTGCATGCTATGCTATTGTTCTTGCCATGTCTAGCTTGCATTTTATGTATTATTGATGGATGTATGCTTAGCTTGTCATGACTTGCTCCGTAGTGACTGCATCGAGCTCGTAAACATGCCTACTTGATATCTGTTTTCAGCATGCTCCAGTTTTCACTAAGTCTGAGAACTGATTATGTTTTTGCCATGTTCACATGCTTGCAAATGTATTTTCTGATCCCTTTTGGCTCAAGGTCACTAAGGGACTTTTGTTAATCTCTTTGAGTAGCTCCATGCCATGCTTTACTTTTCCATTTTTAGGTCCTGTAGCATATAGTTTTGTTGTTCCGAAGAGTGCTATCTGATCTGAAATTCCAGACAAGTGTTAATTTTACTAAGTCTGAAATCTGTTTACCATATGCATTTTTGCCATGCTTGTTTGAACCTGTTAATGGATGAATTGGCCGTAGCTCAGTGCTAGACATTTGTTAAGCATCATGAATGCATCCGTGCCATGTATTTTGTTTTCATGTTTGAGTGATGTAGCATGTTCATCTCGTTGCATTTAGATGGCTACTTGCTGTAAATCGCAGAACGTGGTCATATTTGAATCGCTTGCCATTTCCAAACCGTAACTCCGATTCCGGCGTTCTTTATATAGTTTTCAAGCGATTTCATCTCATATTTCCAGTGGCACACTTGGATTTCCAAGTTAAGGCTAGGATCATGCATTCCTTGTCACATCTTGCATATGCATCCCGCATCGCATCCCGCATATCTTACCATGTTTGCATCATATTGTTTGATCCTTGCATGTGGTTGATTGTGCTCCGTTTGCTTGTTTGTCTTGTTTGGGTAGATCCGGGAGACGAGTTCGCTAACGAGGAGCCCGTTGAGTTTGCTTTCGAGGATCCAGTCAACTCTGACAACTTTGCAGGCAAGATGATCATACCCTCGAAATCACTACTATCTTTGCTTTGCTAGATGCTCGCTATTTTGCTATGCCAATGCTACGATGCCTACCACTTGCTTGCAAGCCTCCCAAATTGCCATGTCAAGCCTCTAACCCACCATGTCCTAGCAAACCGTTGATTGGCTATGTTATCGCTTTGCTCAGCCCCTCTTATAGCGTTGCTAGTTGCAGGTGAAGATTGGAGACCGTTCCTTGTTGGAACATTATTTACTTGGTTGGGATATCATTTTATTGCCATGTTATCTTAATGCATATATATACTTGGTAAAGGGTGGAAGGCTCGGTCTCTCGCCTAGTGTTTTGTTCCACTCTTGCCGCCCTAGTTTCCGTCATATCGGTGTTATGTTCCCGGATTTTGCGTTCCTTACGTGGTTGGGTTATAATGGGAACCCCTTGACAGTCCGCCTTGAATAAAACTCCTCCAGCAATTCCCAACCTTGGTTTTACCATTTTCCACCTAGCCTTTTCCCTTGGGTTTTGTGGACTCAAGGGTCATCTTATTTTAAACCCCCCCGGGCCAGTGCTTCCCTGAGCGTTGGTCCAACCTAGAGCACCGTGCGGGGCCGTCCCTTGGCAACTTGGGTTACGTTGGCTCCCGTACGCTTAGCTTATCCGGTGTGCCCTGAGAACGAGATATGTGCAGCTCCTATCGGGATTTGTCGGCATAGCGGGTGGTGTTGCTGGACTTGTTTTACCATTGTTGGAGTTGTCTTGAAGAACCGGGATACCGAGTCTGATCGGAACGTCTCGGGAGGAGGTCTATTCCTTCGTTGACCATGAGAGCTTGTCATGGGCTAAGTTGGGACTTCCCTGCAGGGATTTGAACTTTCGAAAGCCGTGCCCACGGTTATGGGCAGATGTGAATTTGTTAATGTCCGGTTGTAGATAACTTGAACCTTAACTTAATTAAAATGAATCAACAGTGTGAGTTACCGTGATGGTTTCTTCTCGGCGGAGTCCGGGAAGTGAACACGATGTTGGAGTAATGCTTGCGCAGGTTGTCCTCTAGTTTCTCGCTCGCGCTTTGCCTCCTCTTCTCGCTCTCTTTTGCGAACAGGTTAGCCACCATATATGCTAGTCGCTTGCTGCAGCTCCACATATTTATCCTTGCCTTTTCCTATTAAGCTTAAATAGTCTTGATCGCGAGGGTGCGAGATTGTTGAGTCCCTGTGGCTCACAGATTACTATTAAACCAGATGCAGGGCCTGATGATTCCGCTCCAGGTGACGCGCTCGAGCTCAAGTGGGAGTTCGACGAGGACTCTCAACGATACTATGTTTCCTTTCCTGATGATCAGTAGTAGTTCGGGAGTTTCATAGGTGGGAATTATTGTAGCTCTAGTTCTTCTTCCACGGATATTTGGTTTGAGATTGGGATTTCTTACCGATTATTCGTTCTTGATCCGTACCTTGTTGATTTATTTCTCTACCTAAATTCTACGTGGCTTCTCAATTTATGGATATGTGACCATTTCAAGAGGAATGCGTTCGTTCATTTTTGTTCGGATGTGAAGACTATATGTTGCAATTTTCATTCCGTTGGATTCAGCTTCATTTATCTGTCTATGTGCTAACGGTGGTCAACCTCTTCAGGATGGCTCCCGCTAAGAGCACCAATCAATATCAGAATCAAGATCCGCCACCACCTCCACCTCCTCCGGAGGCATGGCAAGCCGTGATGGCCGCAAGCAATGCAAACACACAGTTGATCATGCAAATTCTTCAAGAGCGCAATCAAGGCAACCAAGCGAACCAAGGCAACAATCAGAATCACTTTGCTACACTCAACCAGTTCCTTGCTAACGGGCCAAAGACTTTCAGCAATTTTGTTGAGGCAACCGATGCTGACGATTGGCTCGTGGATCTGTACAAGCATTTCGAGCGCAGTAACGTCAGGCCTGAGGACTTCGTCAAGTTCGCTTCCTTCCAACTCAAAGATCAAGCTGCGGAATGGTTCCAGCAGTACAAGGATTCCAGAGGTGGACGTGTGATTACCTGGGATGAATTCCGTCAAGATTTCAAAGCTCATCATATCCCTCGGAGCGTGGTTGAAAGCAAGCGTGAGGAATTCCGCAACCTGAAGCAAGGCTCTTTGTCTATCTATGACTACAACAAGTTGTTTCAGAAGCTCGCCCGCTTTGCCAAGCAGGACTTCCCTGATGAGAAGAGCATGATATACCAGTTCAGGGGTGGTCTCAGAGAATAAATTCAGCTATCTCTTGTTCTCTTTGAGCCCTTGAGGTACGATGAGTTCTACAACATGGCATTGAAGCAAGAGGCCGCTCAATTGAGGTGTGATGCTTCCAAGAAGCGAGTCAGAGATGCTACTCCTTCTTCCTCTACTCCAGTGGCCAAGCAGCAGAAGTATTGGCTTCCTCCTCCTCCGTTCCGTCAGCCGTATCAGCAGAAGAGCAAAGGTGGCAGTGGATCTTCCCACCCACCCAACCCTGGCTTTCAGAACAAGACTTCATCTCAAGCTCCAAGATCGAGTGCTCCATACCACCGTCCGCTTTCAGAGGTCACGTGCAACAAGTGCCAACAGAAGGGTCACTATGCCAACAAGTGCTTCAACCAGAGGCGTCTCCCTCCTCCTCCTCCTGTGAGATCGACAAGTACAGTTGTGGTCAAGCATAACCCCAAGCACGCCAAGGTCAACTTGCTGAATGCAGCTCAGGCAGAGGACTCATCAGATGTCATCATGGGTAACTTTCCAGTTAACTCTTTTCCTGCAAAAGTTCTTTTTGACACTGGTGCATCGCATTGTTTCATGTCAAGATCATTTGTTTCCAAGCATGACTTCGTTTCACAAATGTTGGGTAAACCTATGGGAGTGGTTTCTCCGGCTAAGTCTATGAGGGCTACTTCAATAGTCCTGGATATTTCTATCATGATGGGTGATTTCAAGTTTCTAGCTTCCCCAATGGTTCTTGGTAACTCGGATATTGATCTTATTCTCGGGATGGATTGGCTTTCTAAACACAAGGCTCAGCTTGATTGTGCAGCCAGGCAGATTCAATTGACTCATTTGTCTGAGGATGTAATTGTCTTTGCCGCGAATGACGATACCATCCGTCTATTTTCTCTCAATGAGAAGGGTGAACTGGATGCCATCTCGCAAATTCCAGTCGTTTGCGAATATCAAGACGTTTTTCCAGAAGAGCTTCCAGGAATGCCTCCGCACCGGCCAGTTGAATTCATTATTGATCTTGAGCCTGGCACGGAACCTGTGTGCAAGTGTCCTTACAAGCTCGGACCTGAAGAGTTGAAGGAGCTGAAGAAGCAACTCGATATTCAAGAGAGAATGGGTCTCATCCGTCCTAGTTCTTCTCCGTGGGGTTGTGGTGTTCTTTTTGTGAAGAAGAAGGATGGAACGGACCGACTTTGTGTTGATTACCGTCCATTGAACAAGAAAACCATCAAGAACAAATATCCACTTCCCAACATCAATGAGCTTTTCGAACAACTCAAAGGTGCCCAAGTATTCTCCAAGCTTGATCTCCGTATGGGTTATCATCAGATTCGAATCCATGAGCAAGATATTCCCAAGACGGCTTTCAGGACAAGCTATGGTTCATATGAATACACTGTCATGTATTTTGGCCTCGTCAACGCTCCTCCGACTTTCTCTCGCATGATGAATTTAATCTTCAATGCCTACACCAATGACTTCGTTTTGGTCTATCTCGACGACATTCTGGTTTTCTCGAAGAACAAGGAAGATCATGCCAAGCACTTGCGTTTGGTACTCGACAAGCTGAGGGAACACAAGTTCTACGCCAAGTTCTCCAAGTGCGAATTTTGGCTCAATGAGGTTCTTTATCTTGGTCATATCATCTCTGCCAAGGGCATTGCGGTGAATCCTGAGAAGGTGTCTGCAATTGTGAATTGGGAACCTCCTCAGAACATGAAGCAACTCCGTAGCTTCCTCGGTCTCGCAAGCTATTGCCGAAGATTCGTTGAAAACTTTTCTAAGATCGCGAAGCCTCTCTCTAATCTTCTCCAGAAGCACGTCAAGTACGTTTGGTCTCCGGAGTGTGACATTGCTTTCAACACTTTGAAAGAGAAATTGGTCACTGCTCCAGTTCTGACTCCGCCTGATGAATCCAAACCGTATGAGGCCTTTTGTGATGCCTCTCTCCAAGGTCTTGGCGCGGTGTTGATGCAAGAGAAGAAAGTTGTTGCTTATACCTCTCGCCAATTGAAGCCCAATGAGAAGAACTACCCCACTCATGATCTCGAGTTGGCGGTAGTTGTGCATGCTCTTTTGACTTGGAGACATCTCTTATTGGGAAGAAAAGTGGACATCTTCACTGACCACAAGAGTCTCAAGTACATCTTCACTCAGCCTAATCTCAACCTCAGGCAAACTCGATGGGTCGAAATGATTCAAGAGTATAATCCGAGTATTGAGTATACTCCAGGCAAGGCCAATGTGATTGCTGACGCATTGAGCAGGAAGGCTTACTGCAACAGTCTAATTCTCAAGCCTTATCAACCCGAGCTTTGTGAAGCTTTCCGCAAACTTAATCTGCAAGTTGTTCCTCAAGGTTTCCTCGCCAACCTTCAAGTCTCTCCTACCTTGGAAGACCAGATTCGCCAAGCTCAGCTTCTTGATGCTATGGTGAAAAAGGTGAAGATTGGGATTGCCAAGAGTCAACCTAAGTACAAGTGCTACCGCCTTGATGACAAGGACACTCTCTTCTTCGAGGGTCGTATTGTTGTACCCAAAGGTGACCTTCGTAAAGTGATCATGAACGAGGCTCACAATTCTCTCCTCTCCATCCACCCTGGGAGTACGAAGATGTATCAAGACCTCAAGCAGGCTTATTGGTGGACTCGAATGAAGCGAGAGATTGCTCAATTCGTGAATGAGTGTGATGTCTGCAGAAGAGTGAAGGCAGAACACCAAAGGCCAGCTGGTCTACTCCAACCTCTTGCCATTCCAGAATGGAAGTTTGACCACATTGAAATGGACTTCGTGACTGGGTTTCCAAAGTCCAAGCATGGCAATGATGCTATATTCGTTGTCATCGACAAACTCACCAAAGTGGCTCACTCTCTGCCTATCAAAGAGTCAATCACTGCAGCTCAATTGGCGGAACTCTATACCTCTTGAATTGTCTCTCTGCATGGTATTCCTCAAGTGATTTCTTCATACCGTGGCAGCATCTTTACCTCCAAGTTTTGGGATTCCTTTCAGAAGGCCATGGGCACCAACATCCGCTTCAGCACAGCTTTCCATCCTCAAACTAGCGGTCAAGTCGAGCGTGTCAACCAGATTCTTGAAGATATGCTCAGGGCTTGTGTGATCTCCTTCGGCATGAAGTGGGAGGATTGTCTTCCATATGCTGAATTCTCCTACAACAACAGTTTTCAAGCAAGTTCGGGCAAGGCCCCATTTGAAATTCTGTATGGCAGGAAGTGCCGTACCCCTCTCAACTGGTCTGAAACCGGTGAACGTCAGCTTCTCGGAAATGACTTAATCACAGAGGCAGAGGAAATGTGCAAAGTCATTCAAGATAACCTCAAAGTAGCCCAATCCCGCCAGAAGAGCTACTATGACAGTAAGCACTGTGATTTGGCTTTCGAGATCGGAGATCATGTTTACCTCCGTGTCTCTCCTATGAAAGGTACTCGTCGCTTCGGTATCAAAGGGAAGCTTGCCCCCAGATACGTGGGACCTTTCAAGATTGTTAGCAAGAGAGGCGATCTCGCCTATCAACTCGAGCTTCCTTCAAACTTTGCAAATGTTCATGACGTGTTCCATGTCTCTCAGCTCCGAAAGTGCTTCAAGACTCTTGACCGCACCGTCAACTTCGAGGACATTGAGCTCCAAGAAGATCTCTCCTATCGTGAGCACCCAGTTGCTATTCTTGAAGAGACTGAACGCAAGACTCGCAACAAGTCAATCAAATTCCTCAAAGTCAAGTGGTCACACCATTCCGACCGTGAAGCTACCTGGGAACGCGAGGATCACCTCCGTTCTGAGTACCCGGCGTTCTTTCAGTCCTAGATCTCGGGACGAGATCCTTTCATAGTGGTGGAGTGTTGTAACACCCCGGATATGACTTTCCCAATATGTACTCCAACTCTTGACGTTTCCGGCGTTAAGTTATTTTATTTTTCTCGGGTTCGGGTCTTTGTCTTCGTGTGTTGTTATCGTTGTCATGCATCTCATATCATGTCATCTTGTGCATTGCATTTGCATACATGTTCATATCATGCATTCGAGCTTTTTCCCCGTTGTCCGTTTTGCATTCCGGTGCTTCGTTCTCCTTCGGTGGTCATTTCTACTTTTCTTTCGTGTGTGGGGATTAAACATTTCCGGATTGGACTGAGACTTGCCAAACGGCCTTGGTTTACTACCGGTAGACCGCCTGTCAAGTTCCGTATCATTTGGACTTCGTTTGATACTCCAACGGTTAACCGAGGGACCGAAAAGGCCTCGTGTGTGTTGCAGCCCAACACCCCTCCAAGTTGGCCCAAAACCCACCAAAACCCTCTCCATCATCTAGAGCATTCGATCACAATCGCGTGGCCGAAAACCGCACCTCATTTGGACTCTCCTAGCTCCTCCTATGCCTATTTAAAGACCCCTCCGACATTCTTCTTCTTCCTCCCCCCCGAAACCCTAAAAAACTCCTCGCGCCGCCACCGGACACGTCCGCCCCGGGCGGACGAAGTCGCGCCGCCGCTCCGCACCAGTGGCGTGACGCCACATGTCACCGCCGTCCGTACCGCCGCGCGGCCCGGCGAGCCCGTCGTGGGCCCTCTCGGGCCGTTCCCTCCGCGCCGCCAAGCCGCCTCTCCCTCCGCCCGCACCACCGCGCCTCCTTGCCGGCGGCCGCCACCCCGCGCCGGCAAGCGCCGCCGCACCGGGCCGGCCACCGCCCGCGCCGGTGAGCGCCGCCGTCCCGCCGCCACCGGCCGGCTCCGCCTCCCTCCGGCCTCCTCCTCCACGCCTCAAGTCCCTCTCCGGCGATCTCCTCCGTCTCCGGCGAGCTCCAAGTACCCCGGCGTCCTCGACTTCCGTGCATGCACAGTAACTCCGGCGAGGTCCCGATCTGGATCTGAGATCCGAAATCTCGGGGTTGACTTTTTGCCCCGAAACCCTAATTTTTTTGCTATGTTCATCGCATTGTAACTTTGCATCCGTAACTCCGTTTTGGGCATAAAGCATGTCAAAATGTTCGCCTCAGAGAGTACATCATTTCATTCCATTGCATCATTTTCATTTGAGTTCATCTTGATGCCCGAAATGCTGTTAGAAGAGTGCTACTTGAGATAATTGTCAGATCTGCTGCTCCATTTAGATATTTGTCATTTTTGCCATGATTATTGTGTGCATGATATGCCCCTGAGCTCTACATATGTTTTGTTAAGGGTTTTGCCATCTTTCTAGAGGTGCAACCCATATATTTTTGTGATGTGTGTGGTGCCTAGCACAAGCTTGCAAAGTGAGGCACTTGGTAATGCTGATTTCAGGGACTTAGCATTTCCACTAAGTCCTTGACCTGTTTATCTCATATTGCCATATGTTCATGTTGTTTCCTAGTGATCCGTGCTTCTTTTGAGGATAATCAGTAAGGATGTTTTATTAATCTTGTAGTGCTCTATCCATCCATATCTTTGTTTTCAATTATGGAGCACCCTAGCTTGAGTCAATCGAGCTCTACTTTTGCTACTTCGTGAATCTGGGCAGATTGTTTACTTGTTAGCGATTTTGCCGAGGATGTTGTAGTTGATCCGTGCATGCTATGTTATTGTTCTTGACACGTCTAGCTTGCATTTTGTGTATTCTTGATGGGTGTATGCTTAGATTATCATGACTTGCTCCGTAGTGAGTGCATCGAGCTCGTAAACATGCCTACTTGATATCTGTTTTCAGCATGCTCCAGTTTTCACAAAGTCTGTGATCTGATTATGTTTTTGCTATGTTCACATGCTTGCAATTGTATTTTCTGATCCCTTTTGGCTCAAGGTCACTAAGGGACTTTTGTTAAGCTCTTTGAGTAGCTCCATTCCATGCTTTACTTTGCCATGTTCAGGTCCTGTAGCATGTAGTTTTGTTGCTCCGAAGAGTGCTATCTGATCTGAAATTCCATACAAGTGTTAATTTCACTAAGTCTGAAATCTGTTTGCCATATGCATTTTTGCCATGCTTGTTTGAACCTGTTAATGGATGAATTGGCCGTAGCTCAGTGCTAGACTTTTGTTAAGCATAATGAATGCATCCCTGCCATTTATTTTGTTGTCATGTTTGGGTGCTATAGCTTGTTCATCTCTTTGCATTTAGATGGCTACTTGCTGTAAATCGCAGACCGGTGTCATATTTGAATTGCTTGCCATTTCCAAACCGTAACTCCGATTCTGACGTTCTTTATATCGTTTTCAAGCGATTTACTATCATCTTTCCAGTGGCACACTTGGATACCCAAGTTCAGGCCAGGTTCATGCATCCCTTGTCAAATCTTGCATATGCATCTCGCATAGCATACCATCCTTGCATCATATTGTTTGATCCTTGCACGTGGTTGATTGTGTCCTTGTTGCTTATTTGTCTTGTTTGGGTAGAGCCGGGAGACGAGTTCGCTAACGAGGAGCCCGTTGAGTTTGCTTTCGAGGATCCAGTCAACTCTGACCACTTTGCAGGCAAGATGATCATACCCTCGAAATCACTACTATCTTTGCTTTGCTAGATGCTCGCTCTTTTGCTATGCCAATGCTACGATGCCTACCACTTGCTTTCAAGCCTCCCAAATTTCCATGTCAAACCTCTAACCCACCATGTCCTAGCAAACCGTTGATTGGCTATGTTACCGCTTTGCTCAGCCCCTCTTATAGCGTTGCTAGTTGCAGGTGAAGATTGGAGACCGTTCCTTGTTGGAACATTTATTTACTTGTTGGAATATCATTATATTATCTTGTTATCTTAATGCATCTATACACTTGGTAAAGGGTGGAAGGATCGGCCTCTCGCCTAGTGTTTTGTTCCACTCTTGCCGCCCTAGTTTCCGTCATATCGGTGTTATGTTCCCGGATTTTGCGTTCCTTACGTGGTTGGGTTATAATGGGAACCCCTTGATAGTTCGCTTTGATTAAAGCTTTTCCAGCAATGCCCAACCTTGGTTTTACCATTTGCCACCTAGCCTCTTTTTCCCTTGGGTTTCTGGAGCCCGAGGGTCATCTTATTTTAACCCCCCCGGGCCAGTGCTCCTCTGAGTGTTGGTCCACCTGTCAGCTGCCGGTGGCCACCAGGGGCAACTCTGGGCTGGCCTACCCGTACCTAAGACAATCTGAGTGTGCCCTGAGAAAGAGATATGTGCAGCTCCTATCGGGATTTGTCGGCACATTCGGGCGGTGTTGCTGGTCTTGTTTTAACCTGTCGAAGTGTCTTGAAGAACCGAGGTACCGAGTCTGATCGGAATGTCTCGGGAGGAGGTCTATTCCTTTGTTGACCGTGAGAGCTTGTCATGGGCTAAGTTGGGACTCCCCTGCAGGGATTTGAAGTTTCGAAAGCCGTGGCCACGGTTATGGGCAGATGGGTATTTGTTAATGTCCGGTTGTAGATAACTTGAACTTTAACTTAATTAAAATGAATCAATAGTGTGAGTTACCGTGATGGTCTCTTCTCGGCGGAGTCCGGGAAGTGAACACGGTGTTGGAGTAATGCTTGCGCAGGTTGCTCTCTAGTTCTCGCTCGCGCTTTGCCTCCTCTTCTCACTCTCTTTTGCGAACAGGATAGCCACCATGTTTGCTAGTCGCTTGCTGCAGCTCCACATATTTACCTTGCCTTACCTATAAGCTTAAATAGTCTTGATCGCGAGGGTGCGAGATTGCTGAGTCCCTGTGGCTCACAGATTACTATTACACCAGATGCAGGGCCTGATGATTCCGCTCCAGGTGACGCGCTCGAGCTCAAGTGGGAGTTCGACAAGGACTCTCAACGATACTATGTTTCCTTTCCTGATGATCAGTAGTGGTGCCCAGTTGGGGGTGATCGGGACCGTGTCGCATGTTGGGTTATCTTTTATTTTGGCGCCGTAGTCGGGCCATGAGTGTTTGGATGATGTAATGTTATTTATGTACCTTGATTGACGTGGCGAGTGTAAGCCAACTATGTTATCTCCCCTTTTATTATCTATATTACATGGGATGTTGTGAAGATTGCCTAACTTGTGACATATGCCTTCAATGCGATTATGCCTCTAAGTCGTGCCTCGACACGTGGGAGATATAGTCGCATCGAGGGTGTTACAAGTTGGTAATCAGAGCCTTCCCCGACCTTAGGATCCCCATTGCTTGTTTGTTTTAGCGGCCAAGTTGTGTCTAGAAAAATGTTTTGAGTCATTTAGGAATTATATATCGGAGAGTTTAGGAATTCTTTTTACTTCCCAGTCTCCTCATCGCTCTGGTAAGGCATCCTGGCGTAGAGTTTTGACTCTTCTCTTCTCAAATTTCACTAAAAAAAATTTAGGATCACGCGGGTATCTTGGAATCGTTCCGATGGTTTTATGACGAGAACATTGTCTTGGTGCCTCCTGTCAGGGGTTTTGTGGAAGTGTCCCGGGGAGTTGAGCTCTGAGGTGTTGTCGTCATAATTTTATCGTTGCAGTTCTGGAATACCTGAGTTTAGTACGCCGACATCAAAAATCTCTTTTATGCAGTTCGTTGGTGAGATAACCTCGACGCCACCCAATATTGGGGCAGAAGTTCGGGAGTATCGCCATAACTTGTATAACGGATGCTTTTCGAAGGTTGAGGTAGATGGTTTCCGAAGTTTTCTCGGTTATGTGTTGAAGGATGGATATAGCTGGATGTAGGATTTGCTAGATTTGGGTGAGATATTATGCTTCCCCTGTATCCCCAACACCTGATTGCATAACCGGAAAGGTTCGGGAGTTCCATAGGTGGGAATTCTTGTAGCTCTAGTTCTTCTTCCACGGATATTTGGTTTGAGATTGGGATTTCTTACCGATTATTCGTTCTTGATCCGTACCTTGTTGATTTATTTCTCTACCTAAATTCTACGTGGCTTCTCAATTTATGGATATGTGACCATTTCAACAGGAATGCATTCGTTCATTTTGTTCGGATGTGAAGACTATATGTTGCAATTTTCATTCCGTTGGATTCAGCTTCAATATTTGTCTATCAATGTGCTAATGGATGTCAATCTCTTCAGGATGGCTCCTCCAACACGCACGACTCCGAATCCTGATCCGCCACCACCTCCACCTCCTCCGGAGGCATGGCAAGCTGTGATGGCCGCAAACCAATGCAAACACACAGTTGATCATGCAAATTCTCCAAGAGCGTAATCAAGGCAACCAAGGGAACCAAGGCAACAATCAAAATCACTTTGCTACACTCAACCAGTTCCTTGCTAATGGGCCAAAGACTTTCAGCAATTGTGTTGAGGCAACCGATGCTGACGATTGGCTTGTGGATCTGTGCAAGCATTTCGAGTGCAGTAACGTCAGGCCTGAGGACTTTGTCAAGTTCGCTTCCTTCCAACTCAAAGATCAAGCTGCAGAAAGGTTCCAGCAGTACAAGGATTCCAGAGGTGGACGTGTAATTACTTGGGATGAATTCCGTCAAGATTTCAGAGCTCATCATATTCCTCAGAGCGTGGTTGAAAGCAAGCGTGAGGAATTCCGCAACCTGAAGCAAGGCTCTTTGTCTGTCTATGACTACAACAAGTTGTTTCAGAAGCTCGCCCGCTTTTCCAAGCAGGACGTCCCTGATGAGAAGAGCATGATATACCAGTTCAGGGGTGGTCTCAAAGAAGAAATTCAGCTAGCTCTTGTTCTCTTTGAGCCCTTGAGGTACGATGAGTTCTACAACATGGCATTGAAGCAAGAGGCCGCTCAACTGAGGTGTGATGCTTCCAAGAAGCGAGTCAGAGATGCTACTCCTTCTTCCTCTACTCAAGTGGCCCAAAACCCAGCTAAACCCTCTCCATCATCTAGAGCGTTCGATCACGATCGTGTGGCCGAAAACCGCACCTCATTTGGACACTCCTAGCTCCCTCAATGTCTATATAAAGAACCCCTCCTAAAAATCCCGGATCCCCTCCATCCCTAACCTCAGATCCTCTCCCTCCGCGCGCCGGACAGCGTCCGCCGGTGCCGGACGTGTCCGCCCAACCTCGCCGCCACCACGTGTCGCCACCCTGTTCGCCACCGTCCGTGCCCACATCGCCGCGCCGCACGGGCCCGCAAGGCCCGTGGCCGGCCCTCCCGCCGCCCGACTGGGCCGAGCCTCCCCAGCCGGCGCCGCCCGCGTCTTCCCCGCGCCCGGCCACTCCGAGCCGCCGCTGACCGCGGCCGCCGACGCCAGTCGCCCCGCCACTCGACGCCGGCCTCTGCGCGCCCGCCCGACGCGCCGCCTCGCCCGTCGGCCGCCGCCTCACCGCCGTCCGCCGACCGCGGCCGCCATCGCCACCGCTGGCTCCGGCCTCCTCCTCCCCTTGTCGCCGGATCCTCCAAGCGTCAAGTCCGGCCGCCGTCTCCCACAGCTCCGGCGAACCTCGTAAATCGCGCCCGGATCCCGATCTGGATCTGATATCCAAAACTCGGTTGACTTTCTCCCTAACCCTAATTTTTTTTGCTATGTTCATCGTGTCGTAACTCCTCATCTGTAGCTCCGTTTTGGGCATATAGCATATCAAAATGTTTGTCTCAGAGAGCACATCATTTCATTCCATTGCATCATTTTCATTTGAGTTCATCTTGATGCCCGAAATTCTGTTGGAAGAGTGCTACTTGAGATAATTGCCAGATCTGCTGCTCCATTTAGATATTTGTCATTTTTGCCATGATTATTGTGTGCATGATATGCCCCTGAGCTCTACATATGTTTTGTTAAGGGTTTTGCTATCTTTCCAGAGGTGCAACCCATATATTTTTGTGATGTGTGTGGTGCCTAGCACATGCTTGCAAAGTGAGGCACTTGGTAATGCTGATTTCAGGGACTTAGCATTTCCACCAAGTCCTTGACCTGTTTATCTCATATTGCCATATGTTCATGTTGTTTCCTAGTGATCCGTGCTTCTTTTGAGGATGATCAGTAAGGATGTTTTGTTAATCTTGTAGTGCTCTATCCATCCATGTCTTTGTTTGCAATTATGGAGCAACCTAGCTTGAGTCAATCGAGCTCTACTTTTGTCACTTCATGAATCTGGGCAGATTGTCTACTTGTTAGCAATTTTGCCGAGGTTGTTGTAGTTGATCCGTGCATACTATGCTATTGTTCTTGCCATGTCTAGCTTGCATTTTATTTATTCTTGATGGATGTATGCTTATCTTGTCATGACTTGGTCCGTAGCGAGTGCATCGAGCTCGTAAACATGCCTACTTGATATCTGTTTTCAGCATGCTCCAGTTTTCACTAAGTCTGAGAACTGATTATGTTTTTGCCATGTTCACATGCTTGCAAATGTATTTTCTGATCCCTTTTGGCTCAAGGTCACTAAGGGACTTTTGTTAAGCTCTTTGAGTAGCTCCATGCCATGCTTTACTTTGCCATGTTCAGGTCCTGTAGCATATAGTTTTGTTGCTCCGAAGAGTGCTATCTGATCTGAAATTCCAAACAAGTGTTAATTTCACTAAGTCTGAAATCTGTTTACCATATGCATTTTTGCCATGCTTGTTTGAACCTGTTAATGGATTAATTGGCCGTAGCTCAGTGCTAGACTTTTGTTAAGCATCATGAATTCATCCCTTCCATGTATTTTGTTGTCATGTTTGAGTGTTGTAGCATGTTCATCTCGTTGCATTTAGATGGCTACTTGATGTAAATCACAGAACGTGGTCATATTTGAATCGCTTGCCATTTCCAAACCGTAACTCCGATTCCGGCGTTCTTTATATCGTTTTCAAGCGATTTCATCTCATCTTTCCAGTGGTACACTTGGATTTACAAGTTAAGGCCAGATTCATGCATTCCTTGTCACATCTTGCATATGCATCCCGCATCGCATCCCGCATAGCTTACCATGTTTGCATCATATCGTTTGATCCTTGCACGTGGTTGATTGTGCTTCGTTTGCTTGTTTGTCTTGTTTGGGTAGAGCCGGGAGACGAGTTTGCTAATGAGGAGCCCGTTGAGTTTGCTTTCGAGGATCCGGTCAACTCTGACAACTTTGCAGCAAGATGATCATACCCTCGAAATCACTACTATCTTTGCTTTGCTAGATGCTCACTCTTTTGCTATACCAATACTATGATGCCTACCACTTGCTTGCAAGCCTCCCAAATTGCCATGTCAAGCCTCTAACCCACCATCTCCTAGCAAACCGTTGATCGGCTATGTTACCGCTTTGCTCAGCCCCTCTTATAGCGTTGCTAGTTGCATGTGAAGATTGGAGACCGTTCCTTGTTGGAACATTATTTACTTGGTTGGGATATCATTTTATTGCCATGTTATCTTAATGCATCTATATACTTGGTAAAGGGTGGAAGGCTCGGCCTCTCGCCTAGTGTTTTGTTCCACTCTTGCCGCCCTAGTTTCCGTCATATCGGTGTTATGTTCCCGGATTTTGCGTTCCTTACGCGGTTGGGTTATAATGGGAACCCCTTAACAGTCCGCCTTGAATAAAACTCCTCCAGCAATGCCCAACCTTGGTTTTACCATTTGCCACCTAGCCTTTTCCCTTGGGTTTCGTGGACTCAAGGGTCATCTTATTTTAACCCCCCCCCCCGGGCCAGTGCTCCCCTGAGCGTTGGTCCAACCTAGAGCACCGTGCGGGGCCGTCCCTTGGCAACTTGGGTTACGTTGGCTCCCGTACGCTTAGCTTATACAGTTTGCCCTGAGAACAAGATATGTGCAGCTCCTATCGAGATTTGTCGGCACAGCGGGTGGTGTTGCTGGACTTGTTTTACCATTGTCGGAGTTGTCTTGAAGAACCGGGATACCGAGTCTGATCGGAATGTCTCGGGAGGAGGTCTATTCCTTCGTTGACCGTGAGAGCTTGTCATGGGCTAAGTTGGGACTCCCCTGCAGGGATTTGAAGTTTCGAAAGCCGTGGCCACGGTTATGGGCAGATGGGTATTTGTTAATGTCCGGTTGTAGATAACTTGAACTTTAACTTAATTAAAATGAATCAACAGTGTGAGTTACCGTGATGGTCTCTTCTCAGCGGAGTCCGGGAAGTGAACACAGTGTTGGAGTAATGCTTGCGCAGGTTGTCCTCTAGTTTCTCGCTCGCGCTTTGCCTCCTCTTCTCACTCTCTTTTGCGAACAGGTTAGCCACCATATATGCTAGTCGCTTGCTGCAGCTCCACATATTTATCCTTACCTTTTCCTATTAAGCTTAAATAGTCTTTATCGCGAGGGTGCGAGATTGCTGAGTCCCTGTGGCTCACAGATTACTATTAAACCAGATGCAGGGCCTGATGATTCTGCTCCAGGTGACGCGCTCGAGCTCAAGTGGGAGTTCGACGAGGACTCTCAACGATACTATGTTTCCTTTCCTGATGATCAGTAGTGGTGCCCTGTTGGGGACGATTGAGACCGTGTCGCAAGTTGGGTTGTCTTTTATTTTGGCGCCATAGTTGGGCCATGAGGGTTTGGATGATGTAATGTTATTTATGTACCCTATTGACGTGGCGAGTGTAAGCCAACTATGTTATCTCCCCTTTTATTATCTATATTACATGGGATGTTGTGAAGATTGCCTAACTTGCGACATATGCCTTCAATGCGATTATGCCTCTAAGTCGTGCCTCGACACGTGGGAGATATAGTCGCATCGAGGGTGTTATAAGAGGCCCTGGGCCTCTCCCCAAATAATGAGCGGGAAGGGCGCCAACAATTCGCCATTTCGAGGGGGAACATCTAGTACAAGTTATCCTGACCAAAGGTGGTCTTCGGCTGCCAAAAGCACTGGCGATGATGCCATCTTGGGCTCCACGGTGACCTCTGTCCTGCCGTCCGGCTGGTCTTGGTCTCGTTGCACCAGAATGGTATCCTTTGCCTGATGCCTTGGCCTGTGCTTGCCCCCTTTGCACCAAAGGGGAAACAAGGACACTGCGCAGGACGGCGCCCGCCTGGCGCCCGCCTGGTCTCGATCGTCATGGCTTGCGTCACGGGTTCCTCATGAGGTACCCTTGCATTGATCTCTCCGCCTCCTCGCGAGCCGGCCTAATGAGGCCGCCTCTGAGGAAGCTTCCTGTCGTCCGCCCCGCGAGGCTTGGCCCCTCGCGGGCGTCTTGAGCTTGAGTTGATGAAGATGGGCCGCGCTGGGCCCCTGCCTGAGCCACGCCGCAGGCCGCAGGCAGGCAATTCTGGGGACCCCCGTTCCCAGAACACCAACACTCACAATCCAGTGCAACACTCTCGAACTAAGCATATTGAAGTTTGTCATCATTTCATTCGAGATCACGTTCCTAAGAGTGACATAAACCTTAAGCATGTTCGCACCGATACGCAATTAGCGGATATATTCACAAAACCACTTGATGAGAAAGTGTTTTACATGTTAAGAGGTGAATTGAACATCATTGATGCTTCAAACTTGGAGCAGGAACTCCATTGGATACATGCAAGACTTGAGCTTACGACTAATCACTTGATATTTCTCCTATGACGATTATCTTATGTCTTGAAAATTTGCATGTTGCATGTTATCTAACCCTTGTAGGTACTTGGATGAATCTAATTATATGAGATTGCAACTCACTCACATCTTGAACAATCTCTACATCACCAAATCTCTACACAATGGTGGTTGATGACAAGGAAGCACGAAACCTTTCAGACATATCCTTTGACAAATTCTATGTTGAGTTTCATGATTGTCATGTTGGATACACAAGTGCTCTTCCTTGCGAAAACTAACCCATGTAGGTAGATGAACTCAAAATCCAAAGGATGCTCCCAACTCTTGATGGGCTACATCAACCTTGAGCAACCCACACAAGTTCAACTACATGATCAAGATCAACACCGCTACCCAAGGTATGTTATTCCATCTTAAAGTAGCTTTACTCCAAGTCATGAGTCAAAGCAACTCGACAAGATGTGAGAACATCAAGATACTTAAACGAAAAATGGTAACCCCATTTTGAGCTTAAACGATGAGTACGACCTATGATCAAGTGATCTCACTTGACTCCTAAGTCAATATACTCTAACATAGGTGACTTTGTCACCGCCCAAATCTAGATGAAGTTCTCTTGTGTTCTTTTCTGTGTTCTTGCATTTGTCTCATGCATATTTGTTTCCCCTTTCAAAAAAAACTTCATCTAGATCTTTTAGTTTCTTTTCTTTGCTTTTTGTTCTGCATTTTCTGCATCCAATTCATTGCAAATCTTTGTGAGATCTTATTTGTCTAGTGAGCTGAGGTGACAAGTGTTTTTCTCTGTGATGAACTTGGTTCCACCGGTTTCATGTCTCCGGTCTAGCAGAAGATTTTCGGAGCAACCGAAGCATACAACTCGGTGACACCGATTTCACTACAGGAAAAACATTTTGCCATTTATTCATGATTTATTCTTGATCCAGCTCCACTCAATGAATCTTGTCCTCTGCAAGCATCACATTTACCTTAATGCTTTGTACTGTAACTCAAGGACCGAACCCATTCACAACAAATTCCAGAAGACTCTTCTTGGAAATTGATGTCAAAGGGGGAGAGAGAGAGATCACATCAAAGCTTAATCATATCTCTAGGGGGAGAGATCTCTAGGGGGAGGGAATACTCCAGGAAAGAGTAATCTTCAAGGACCCCAGATGCTTGATGTTCAAGAGGAGAGATGCCACATGTCTTCTTGGGGGAAAGACATGTTCATATGTGCTTATTTGCATTAGCTTTGTTTTTCTGTTCCCTATCTTCTCCCAGTATCCCATGCTAGATTCAGGGGGAGCAAGACTTCCAAGGGAAAGGAAATTCTTAAATTCATTGCATATCTTTCTCTTTGGGTACATGTCAATATCTATCATGGTACTCTGTACTCACTCTACATGTCATCCCAGTCTTGGTATTCTTGTGGTTTCTTTTGTTTGCTCTAGCTAGTGGGTGCATCTGTGTTATCTAACCTTGTTTACGCAGGCTCATCCCATCCTAGCCAACTCAAGACCACAAGGTAAGTATATGCATCATAGTCATGTGTATGAGAAATTCTTGCTGATGTACATACTGTTTGCAAGAAGGACTCATGGGCATGAAGGTACATTTCCCATATTCATATCTTTTTCTCTGATGCATATAGCCAAGATACATGTAACACATTGCTACTCTGTCATGGTTATGCTCTCACATGCTTCTATATTCCATATTCACATGATTGCATACATGTAGGGGGGGCCTATGCTTGTTACATGTATTTCCAAAGCTTTACTTACTATTCTCTATATCTTTATCTAAAGCTTTGATGTATGTTGCCATCAATTACCAAAAAGGGGGAGATTGAAAGCACAAGTGCTCCCTGGGTGATTTTGATAATTAATGACAACATATCTCTTGTTGGACTAATACTTTTACCTAGTATGTTTCAGACAAGTTCAACAAATTAAGTGGCATGGACTAAAGGATGTGGAACCCCTTCAAGATGCTAAGGACAAAGGATTAGCTCAAGCTTCAAGATCAAGACTCTACATTTTCTATTTTAGTGATCCAAGATCACATTGAGTCTATAGGAAAAGCCAATACGATCAAGAGGGGATGAGGTGTTGCTTGATGAGGTTCTTTCTTTATAGTGCTTAGTGATATGCTCCTAAACCCTCAACTACCTTCCCACATCCACATATGACCTCAACCAAAATATCCAACTTGGCCTCACCAATTCTTTCTATCCGGAGCCACCGAGTTCAGTTGACATAGCCACTGCCAGAAACCCTAATCAGTTCGGTCTCACCGATGGGATCTCGGTCCCACCGAGATGGGCTTGCAAACTCTCTGTTACCTATTGCAATATTTTCGGTCCCACCGAGATATGCAATCGGCCCCACCGTGTTTGGTTGGCCAACTCTCTATTTCACTTATTACCCAAATCGGTCCCACCGAGTTTGAGTAATCGGTCAAACCGAGTTTTGGATTTACCCTAACCCTAGCACATCGGTCCCACCGAGTTGATCCAGTCGGTCCCTCAGGGGGTCATTACAGTCAATGGAAACACAGAGCGCTCTCTCTGAACGGAGGAGCAGACTGTGGCCCTCGCAGCAGAAGCGCAAAGCAGCCTCTTAAGGCAATCCACTAGTTCGACGATCAAGGACCCGGACAACTTCAAGTGCGCCCGGAGTAATCGGCAACTGGACCGCCTGGCACGTTCCGAGCTCGCATAGCAATGCGGCCCCCACCCCGGTCCTAGCCAAACGGCGAAACCCGTGCCACGCGTACATAATTACGCATTAAAAATACCATGGACATGGGCGGGGAGGGGGGCACGACTGCGGCAGGCTCCAAGACGCGACTTAAACCACACTAGGGGCTTCCCGCTTAGTTATTTTTGTCTTTCAGGACTTTAATCTCTGGAAACCCTGTCCGGCAGCAGGATTGCCGAACACATGATGCAGCAACCAAGGAGGCAGAATGCTACGTCACACCATGGAACTCCCAGGTGGATTACGATAACGAGTGAAATATTTACTTTAATACTATTCCTCAGCTTGCCCTTGGAGGGGACATAGTCCTACTTTTTGCTTATCACACTACATGTATCATTCTGCTTTAACGCACCTTTTTGAATAAACAATGCATAGCATTAAGACTATTATTGCATTCTTCCTTTATATATATGTATATATATATGTCCATTCATGACATCCAGCACCCGTACACTCTGGTACGACCAATACTCTAGGGGCTTAAGCATACCCCATAATACGGCGTGAGAAGTCCAAACACTTTCGATAGTGCGGCACCCCGAACTTATAGCATTCTATGCATCAGCTCCGAATCATGTCTTGGGTCAATAGTTGGGTTTGCCCGGCTCTCATGTTTTGGTACCTTATGTTCCGCTATATCGGCTAAGGTAGCACTGGGAGAACTACTGCGATTGTGCCCCGGTTCTGCTGGGCTAAGCACCTCAGTAGAGAAAGCTAAAACTGACTGTCATGATAAGGCGAGAGACTGGTCGCTGTTCGAGAGGTTTCGAGTCCCTAAAGACTTATGCCTCTTAGGGCGAGGAGTCGGCCCTGTCCGGCTTAAGGCGTGTATTGCGCCCTGAATTTGGCCTTCCGAATACTAGGGGCTTCGTCGAAATGTAAAATTATAGAATTCTATGGCTAAGTGAGAGTGATAAAGCATTTCAGTCTGATTGCCTTGTTTGTTGTGCTGAGCACCTCCCTCGAAGGACCCAAACATGGGAACAAGAGTGCTCAGGTTTATCCCAAACACCCCAGCACTCATGGCGTGGGGGCAGAAGCCGATGACTAGCCATCTCTCAGATTTGATAAACAGCCGAACAGAAGGTAATATTTTAAATTTAAACAAGCGTTGCATAGCGCATATGAACAAGTTTTCATAATATAGGATTACACGAGCAAGTTTACTCAAATATTACATCTTTCGTACACTCGTCCGCTACGAGACGGGCACCCTTCAAGACACCCTCATAGTACATCTCGGGGTGGCGATGCTCCTTGCCCTCCGGCGGCCCTTCCTTAATCAGCTTCACGGTGTCCAGCTTGGCCCATTGCACGTTCACACGGGCGAAAGCCCGGCGTGCACCTTCGATGCAGACGGACCGCTTGATGACTTCCAGCCGTGGGCAGGCATCCACAAGCCGCCTCACCAGGCCGAAGTAGCTGTTGGGAAGGGCGTCGCCAGGCCACATCCGGACTATAAAGCCCTACATGGCCTGTTCGGCCGCCTTGTGTAGCTCGACCAACTACTTTAGCTGGTCGCTCATAGGCACCGGGTGTTCGGTCCCAGTATACTGAGACCAGAACAACTTCTCCGTTGAGCTTCCCTCTTCGGCCCAGTAAAATTTCACGGCATCCGACACGCTGCGAGGCAAATTTGCAAATGCTCCTGGAGAGCTCCGGATTCAGGTAAGTAACAAGTAATTTACTTTCACATGCTTGCTTTGCATATAGAATGCCTTACCCGTCGCTATCTTCTTCATCACATCAATCTCCTAGAGGGCCTTTTGGGCTTTGGCCTTGGCACTCTTTGCACTCCCAAGGGCCGTGGCAAGCTCGGACTCTCGTGTCTTCAAGTCAAGCTCCAATGCCTCGTGCTTCGTCACGAGAGCGTGGAGCTCTTGCTGCACCTCGCCCACCTGTGCCTCATGCCTTTCCCGCTCGGTGCGCTCCTTGGCCGCTTTGTTTTCGGCCTCGGATAGCGCTTGCTTCAGGGTCGCCACCTCGGTCGTGGCCCCTGGCAAATTTACGATAATCCTGTCATTTTGCAACTGCATTCTTTTTATATATATCCATAGACTAGGTACTACTTACCGTTGTTCTCCTCAAGCTGCCTCTTGACAAGGTCGAGCTCTTCCTTGGACCCTTTGAGGTCCTACTTCAGTGCGGCGACCTCCGCAGTCAGTGCGGCAGAGGCCAGTAGCGAAGCCTGCATACGCACATAGACATACTTATATTAGACTCCTGCGATATTGTTTGATCCTCTGTTCGGCTTTTCTTTGTGAACAACGAACAGAGCATCAGGGGCTACTGTCTATGCGGTAATATTTTTCCTATATTTCAAAAACTTACCTCAAAGCCTGTTAGAAGGCTGGCACAGGCTTCAGTCAGTGCTCTCTTTGCAGACTGAACCTTCTGGACCACCGCACTCATAATAGTGCGGTGCTCTTCGTCGATGGAAGCACTGCGAAGCGCTCCCAGCAGATTATCCGGTGCCTCTGGATGGACAGAGGTCACCGGCATAGGCGTCTTGCCCCTTTTGGAAGGAGGCCGCCTGCCTGAGTCCGGAACCACGGGAGGTTCCGCCGCGGTGTTCAGCTGAGGGCCGAACTCGGAGCCCTCAGGAGCCTTGTTCCCTCTGCTCCCGGAGTCCGGAAGGTCGCCTTGAGGCACCTCCGGGACTATCTCCCCTCGACCCGCTGCCTCTTGAGACAACACCTCGGCGTTGTCCGTAGGGCAAGGGGAGGTGGCGGTCGGAAGTGGATCGCTATCCATATCCAACGAGTCGAGGGAGCCGTCCGACGAGGATAGGTCGATACGGGCTCGGGGCGGTCTTCATAATCATAATTCGGTGTTAGGAGAAGCAGTGCGACAAAGTTATGCTATGAGTTACTCTGGTATCCGAATACTTACGACTTCGCCAGGGGCTTGGCCCTGAGCAGCCACTCGTCTTCGCCTTCGGCGGTGGTGGTGGAATAGTCCGAAAGGAGAGTCCTTCCCTTCTTGGACCCTCCGGCTCCCCCAGTGGGGGCGGCCTTCCTCTTCTTGTCTCCCCCGACTAAAGGGGAGCATCTTCATCTTCCTCCTCGTCTTCGGGAGAGGAGTGCGTCGCGGAGTTATCGGACGATGAGTCCGATAACACCTGGCGCCGGGAACTCTTTCGGGTTCCCTTGGCCTTCTTGGTCTTCTCCGGCACCTTGTAAGGAGCCGGAGTCAGCATCTCCGTCAGGAGAGCGTCCGCAGTGTCTTCAGGCAGAGGGGTCGGATAGTTAATCTGCCCCGACGTCTCCACCTAGTCATGTCAAACGCATGGAGCTCAGACCCCGCACATGGTTAAGCTAGGGGAAATAAATATCCTACCAGATGTATAGAACTCACCGAATGCGCTCGGCGCTTCGCGCTTAGCCCGCGGTCCTCGGTGAGAGAGGGAGGAACCTCGGCACCCATGAACAGCACCCTCCAGACGTCCTTGTGCGTCGTGTCGAAGAGCTTGCTCAAAGTTTGGTGCTGGGCCGGGTCGAACTCCCACAAGTTGAAATCTCGTTGTTGACACGGGAGGATCCGGCGGATGAGCATGACCTGGACTATGTTGACAAGCTTGAGTTTCTTGCTTGTCATGTTCCAGATACATTTCTGGAGTCCGTCCAGCTCCACCGATGAACCCCACGACAAGCCCTTCTCTTTCCAGGAAGTGAGCCATGTAGGGAATCCGGATCGAAACTCGGGGGCCGCCGCCCAGTTGGTGTCGCGCGGCTCGGTGATGTAGAACCAGGCTGATTGCCACCCCTTTATGGTCTCCACGAAGGAGCCTTCAAGCCATATAACATTGGGCATCTTTCCCACCATGGCTCCGTCGCATTCTGCTTGTTGGCCGCCCACCACCTCCGGCTTGATATTGAAGGTCTTCAGCCACAGACCGAAGTGGGGGCGGATGCGGAGGAAAGCCTCATAGACGACGATGAATGCCGAAATGTTGAGGATGAAGTTCGGGGCCAGATCATGAAAGTCCAGCCCATAGTAGAACATGAGACCGCGGACGAATGGATGAAGGGGAAACCCCAGTCCGCAGAGGAAGTGGTGGAGGAAAACTACCCTTTCATGAGGTTCCGGGGTAGGAACGATCTGCCCCACAGCGGGCAGCCGATGCGCGATATTTGCGGCTAAGTATCCGGCTCCGCGCAGCTTTTTGATGTGTTCCTCCGTAACGGAGGAAGCCATCCACTTGCCTCCCGCTCCGGACATGTTTGGAGGAGGTTGAGGAGAAAGATGTGGACTTGGGCGTTGGGGCTCGAGTGCGCGAGAATGGATGAGCAAGGAGGAAGAAGACATGGCTAGAAAAAGGTTAAACCTTATCCCTTTATAAGGGCGGCCAAAACTATGCGCCCCCACTAGCCTGGTAAAACTCGCCTATCCCCCAAGCGCCGTAATCGATGGCACGGTTGGGTTACCCACGCCCGTATTAATGAGAATCCCGTAATAAGGGGAACACGATCTCTGCTTTGACAAGACGTGTCAAGAAGCTGCCTCGCGTTATGTGCGGGGCTAGTTAAAGAAAAACGGTTCGAATAATCGCCGAGCCATGGCATGATGTCATGTTGCCAAAACGTGTCAGCGGATTAGATTTGTGGAAATATTATTCTCTCTACGGTGGTATGTGGAACTTATTTTGCAGGGTCGGACACTATCCTTTTATTTGAACTCTTCTGTGGTATATCCGGAGGAGGAACCCGCCTTGCAATGCCAAAGACAACACTGCGCGCCGGACTCGTCGTCATTGAAGCCTGGTTCAGGGGCTACTGAGGGAGTCCGGGATTAGGGGGTCTCGGGACAGCCGGACTCTATCCTTTGGCCGGACTGTTGGACTATGAAGATACAAGATTGAAGACTTCGTCTCGTGTCCGGATGGGACTATACTTGGCGTGGAAGGAAAGCTAGGCAGTACGGATATGGATATCTCCTCCTTTGTAACCAACCTTGTGTAACCCTAGCCCCCTCCGGTGTCTATATAAACCGGAGGGTTTTAGTCCATAGGACAACATACAATCATACCATAGGCTAGCTTCTAGGGTTTAGCCTCTCTGATCTCGTGGTAGATCAACTCTTGTGATACTCATATTATCAAGAATAAATCAAGAAGGACGTAGGGTTTTACCACCATCAAGAGGGCCCGAACCTGGGTAAAACATCGTGTCCCCTGCCCCCTGTTACCATCCGCCTTAGACGCACAGTTCGGGACCCCCTACCCGAGATCCGCCGGTTTTGACACCGACACTTCTCCTCTCTCCCACTATGGCCCAATAAGGCCCATGTACTTCCCGGGGGGTTCCGGTAACCTCCCGGTACTCTGGTATATTTCCGAACTCACCTGGAATCATTCCGATGTCCAAACATAGGCTTCCAATATGTCGATCTTTATGCCTCGACCATTTCGAGACTCCTCGTCATGCCCGTGATCACATCCGGAACTCCGAACAACCTTCGGTACATCAAAACACATAAACTCATAATACCGATCGTCACCGAACGTTAAGCGTGCGGACCCTACGGGTTCGAGAACTATGTAGACATGACCGAGACTCATCTTCGGTCAATAACCAATAGCGGAACCTAGATGCTCATATTGGTTCCTACATATTTGATACGTCTCCAACGTATCTATAATTTTTGATTGCTCCATGCTATATTATCTACTGTTTTGGACTATATTGGGCTTTATTTTCCACTTCTATATTATTTTTGGGACTAACCTATTAACCGGAGGCACAGCCCAGAATTGCTGTTTTTTGCCTATTTCAGTGTTTCGAAGAAACGGAATATCAAATGGAGTCCAAACGGAATAAAACCTTCGGGAACGTGATTTTCTCACCGAACGTGATCCGGGAGACTTGGACCCTACGCCAAGGCATCAGAGAGGCGGTCACGAGGGTGGGGGCGCCCCCCCCCCTCCTAGGGCGCGCCCCCTGCCTCGTGGGCCCCTCGGAGCTCCACCGACGTACTTCTTCCTCCTATATATACCTACGTACCCCCAAACAATCAGAACAGGAGCCAAAAACCTAATTCCACCGCCGCAACTTTCTGTATCCACGAGATCCCATCTTGGGGCCTGTTCCGGAGCTCCGCCGGAAGAGGGCCGTCATCACTGAGGGCTTCTACATCATCATAGCCCCTCCGATGAAGTGTGAGTAGTTTACCTCAGACCTTCGGGTCCATAGTTAGTAGCTAGATGGCTTCTTCTCTCCTTTTGGATCTCAATACAAAGTTCTCCCCCTCTCTCGTGGAGATCTATTCGATGTAATCTTCTTTTTGTGGTGTGTTTGTTGAGACCGATGAATTGTGGGTTTATGATCAAGTCTATCTATGAATAATATTTGAATCTTCTCTGAATTCTTTTATGTATGATTGGTTATCTTTGCAAGTTTCTTCGAATTATCCATTTGGTTTGGCCAACTAGATTGGTAGTTCTTGCCATGGGAGAAGTGCTTAGCTTTGGGTTCGATCTTGCGGTGTCCTTTCCCAGTGACAGAAGGGGCGGCAAGGCACGTATTGTATCGTTGCCATCGAGGGTAACAAGATGGGGTTTATTTCATATTGCATGAATTTATCTCTCTACATCATGTCATCTTGCTTAAGGCGTTACTCTGTTTTTAACTTAATACTCTAGATGCATGCTGGATAGCGGTCGATGAGTGGAGTAATAGTAGTAGATGCAGAATCGTTTCGGTCTACTTGTCACGGACGTGATGCCTATATACATGATCATGCCTAGATATTCTCATAACTATGCTCAATTCTGTCAATTGCTCAACAGTAATTTGTTCACCCACCGTAGAATACTTATGCTCTTGAGAGAAGCCACTAGTGAAACCTATGTCCCCCGGGTCTATTCTCATCATATCAATCTCCATTACTTTAATCTTTCTTTGCCTTTTACTTTGCCTTTACTTTTCATTTGCATCTTTATACCAAAAATACCAAAAATATTATATCTATCAGATCTCACTCTCGTAAGTGACCATGAAGGGATTGACAACCCCTAATCGCGTTGGTTGCGAGTAGCTATCGTTTTGTGCAGGTACGAGGGACTTGAGCGTGGCCTCCTACTGGATTGATACCTTGGTTCTAAAAAACTGAGGGAAATACTTACGCTACTCTGCTGCATCATCCTTTCCTCTTCGGGGAAATCCAACGCAAGCTCAAGAGGTAGCAAGAAGAATTTCTGGCGCCGTTGCCGGGGAGTCTACGCAAAAGTCAACATACCAAGTACCCATCACAATCCCTATCTCTCGCATTACATTATTTGCCATTTGCCTCTCGTTTTCCTCTCCCCCCAATTCACCCTTGCCGTTTTATTCGCCCTCTCTCTCTCTATCCTCCCTCTCTGTTTGCCTCTTTTGCCCGTTTGCCCTTGTTTGCTCGTGTGCTAGTTTGTTTGCTTGTTTGTCGCAATGGCTCAAGATACTACCAAATTGTGTGACTTCACCAATACTAATAATAATGATTTCCTTAGCACTCTGATTGCTCCTCTTGCCAATACTGAATCTTGTGAAATCAATGCTGCTTTGTTGAATCTTGTTCTGAAAGATCAATTCGCCGGCCTTCCTAGTGAAGATGCCCTACTCATCTGAATAGCTTCGTTGATTTATGTGATATGCAAAAGAAAAGAGATGTCGATAATGATGTCGTTAAATTGAAGCTATTTCCTTTTTCGCTTAGAGATCATGCTAAAGCTTGGTTTTCGTCTTTGCCTAAAAATAGTACTGATTCTTGAAACAAGTGCAAAGATGCTTTTATCTCTAAGTATTTCCCTCCCGCTAAGATCATCTCTCTTAGAAACGATATTATGAACTTTAAACAACTTGATCATGAACATGTTGCACAATCTTGGGAGAGAATGAAATTAATGATACGTAATTGCCCTACTCATGGTTTGAATTTGTGGATGATTATACAAAAATTTTATGCCAGATTGAATTTTGCTTCTAGAAATCTTTTAGATTCGGCCGCGGGAGGTACTTTTATGGAAATCACTTCAGGAGATGCTACTAAACTCCTAGATAATATTATGGTTAATTATTCTCAATGGCATACTGAAAGATCTTCTAATAAAAAAGTGCATGCGATAGAAGAAATCAATGTGTTGAGTGGAAAGATGGATGAACTTATGAAATTATTTGCTACTAAGAGTGTTTCTTCTGATCCTAATGATATGCCTTTGTCTACTTTCATTGAGAATAATAATGAATCTATGGATGTGAATTTTGTTTGTAGGAATAATTTTGGTAACAACGCTTATAGAGGGAATTTTAATCCTAGGCCATATCCTAGTAATGAAGGAAATATGCCCTAGAGGCAATAATAAAGTTACTATTTATTTCCTTATATCATGATAAATGTTTATTATTCATGCTAGAATTGTAATAACCGGAAACATAATACATGTGTGAATACATAGACAAATAGAGTGTCACTAGTATGCATCTACTTGACTAGTTCGTTGATCAAAGATGGTTATGTTTCCTAACCATAGACATGAGTTGTCATTTGATTAACGGGGTCACATCATTAGGAGAATGGTGTGACTGACCTGACCCATTCCGTTAGCATAGCACTTGATCGTTTAGTTTGTTGCTATTGCTTTCTTCATGACTTATACATGTTCCTATAACTATGAGATTATGCAACTCCCGTTTATTGGAGGAACACTTTGTGTGCCACCAAACGTCACAACGTAACTGGGTGATTATAAAGGTGCTCTACAGGTGTCTCCAAAGGTACTTGTTGGGTTGGCGTATTTCGAGATTAGATTTGTCACTCCGATTGTCGGAGAGGTATCTCTGGGCCCTCTCGGTAATGCACATCACTTAAGCCTTGCAAGCATTGCAACTAATGAGTTAGTTGCAGGATGATGTATTATGGAACGAGTAAAGAGACTTGCCAGTAACGAGATTGAACTAGGTATTGAGATACCGACGATCGAATCTCGGGCAAGTAACATACCGATGACAAAGGGAACAACGTATGTTGTTATGCGGTCTGACCGATAAAGATCTTCGTAGAATATGTGGGAGCCAATATGAGCATCCAGGTTTCGCTATTGGTTATTGACCGGAGACGTGTCTCGGTCATGTCTACATTGTTATCGAACCCGTAGGGTCCGCACGCTTAAGGTTTCGATGACAGTTATATTATGAGTTTATGAGTTTTGATGTACCGACGGAGTTCGGAGTCCCGGATGAGATCGGGGACATGACGAGGAGTCTCGAAATGGTCGAGACGTAAAGATCGATATATTGGACGACTATATTCGGACATCGGAAAGGTTCCGAGTGATTCGGGTATTTTTCGGAGTACCGGAGAGTTACGGGAATACGTATTGGGCCTTATTGGGCCATACGGGAAAGAAGGAAAAGGGCCTCAAGGCTGGCCGCACCCCTCCCCTTGGTCTGGTTCGAATTGGACTAGGGAAGGGGGGCGCCCCCTTCCTTCCTTCTCCTTTTCCCTTCCTCTTTTCCTATTCCATATGGGAGGTGGAATCCTACTAGGACTAGGGAGTCCTAGTAGGACTCCACACTTGGCGCACCCCCTCCTAGGGCCGGCCTCCTCCTCCCTTGCTCCTTTATATACGGGTGCAGGGGGGCACCCCAAAGACACAACAATTGATCATTGATCTCTTAGCCGTGTGCGGTGCCCCCCTCCACCATAATCCTCGATAATATTGTAGCGGTGCTTAGGCGAAGCCCTGCGACGGTAGAACATCAAGATCATCACCACGCTATCGTGCTGACGGAACTCTTCCCCGACATTCTGCTGGATCGGAGTCCGGGGATCGTCATCGAGCTGAACGTGTGCTAGAACTTGGAGGTGTCGTAGTTTCGGTGCTTGATCGGTCGGGCCGTGAAGATGTACAACTACATCAACCGCGTTGTGCTAACGCTTCCGCTTTCGGTTTACGAGGGTACGTAGACAACACTCTCCTCTCTCGTTGCTATGCATCACCATGATCTTGCGTGTGCATAGGAAAATTTTGAAATTACTACGTTCCCCAACAGTGGCATCCGAGCCTAGGTTTTATGCGTTGATGTTGTGCACGAGTAGAACACAAGTGAGTTGTGGGCGATATAAGTCATACTACTTACTAGCATGTCATACTTTGGTTCGGCGGTATTGTTGGATGAAGCGGCCCGGACCGACATTACGCGTACGCTTACGCAAGACTGGTTCTACCGACGTGCTTTGCACACAGGTGGCTAGCGGGTGTTAGTTTCTCCAACTTTAGTTGAAGCGAGTGTGGCTACGCCCGGTCCTTGCGAAGGTTAAAACAGCACCAACTTGACAAACTACCGTTGTGGTTTTGATGCATAGGTAAGAACGGTTCTTGCTAAGCCCGTAGCAGCCACGTAAAACTTGCAACAACAAAGTAGAGGACGTCTAACTTGTTTTTGCAGGGCATGTTGTGATGTGATATGGTCAAGACATGATGCTAAATTTTATTGTATGAGATGATCATGTTTTGTAACCGAGTTATCGGCAACTGGCAGGAGCCATATGGTTGTCGCTTTATTGTATGCAATGCAATCGCGTTGTAATGCTTTACTTTATCACTAAGCGGTAGCGATAGTCGTGGAAGCATAAGATTGGCGAGACGACAACGATGCTACGATGGAGATCAAGGTGTCACGCCGGTGACGATGGTGATCATGACGATACTTCGGAGATGGAGATCACAAGTACAAGATGATGATGGCCATATCATATCACTTATATTGATTGCATGTGATGTTTATCTTTTATGCATCTTATCTTGCTTTGATTGACGGTAGCATTATAAGATGACCCCTCACTAAATTATCAAAGTATAAGTGTTCTTCCTGAGTATGCACCGTTGCGAAAGTTCTTCGTGCTGAGACACCACGTGATGATTGGGTGTGATAGGCTCTACGTTTAAATACAACGGGTGCAAAACAGTTGCACACACGGAATACTCAGGTTAAACTTGACAAGCCTAGCATATAATAGATATGGCGTCGGAACATGGAGACCGAAAGGTCGAGCGTGAATCATATAGTAGATATGATCAGCATAGTGATGTTCACCATTGAAACTACTCCATCTCACGTGATGATCGGACATGGTTTAGTTGATTTGGATCACGTGATCACTTAGAGGATTAGAGGGATGTCTATCTAAGTGGGAGTTCTTAAGTAATATGATTAATTGAACTTTAATTTATCATGAACTTAGTCCTGGTAGTATTAGCATATCTATGTTGTAGATCAATAGCTCGCGTTTAGCTCCCCTGTTTTATTTTTGATATGTTCCTAGAGAAAACTAAGTTGAAAGATGTTAGTAGCAATGATGCGGATTGGATCCGTGATCTGAGGTTTATCCTCATTGCTGCACAGAAGAATTATGTCTTTGATGCACCACTAGGTGACAAACCTATTGCAGGAGCAGATGCAGATGTTATGAACATTTGGCTAGCTCAATATGATGACTACTTGATAGTTTAGTGCACCATGCTTAAACGGCTTAGAATCGGGACTTCAAAGACGTTTTGAACGTCATGGACCATATGAGATGTTCCAGGAGTTGAAGTTAATATTTCAAGAAAATACCCGAGTTGAGAGATATGAAGTCTCCAACAAGTTCTATAGCTAAAAGATGGAGGAGAATAGCTCAAGAAGTGAGCATGTGCTCAGATTGTCTGGGTACTACAATCACTTAAATCAAGTGGGAGTCAATCTTCCAGATAAAATAGTGATTGACAGAATTCTCTAGTCACCATCACCAAGTTAGTAGAACTTCGTGATGAACTATGATATGCAAGGGATAACAGAAACGATTCCCAAGCTCTTCGTAATGCTGAAATCAACGAAGGTAGAAATCAAGAAAAATATCAAGTGTTGATGGTAGACAAGACCACTAGTTTCAAGAAAAGGCAAAGGGAAGAAGGGGAACTTCAAGAAGAACGGCAAGCAAGTTGCTGCTCAAGTGAAGAAGCCCAAGTCTGGTCCTAAGCTGAGACTAAGTGCTTCTACTGCAAAGGGACTGTTCACTGGAAGCGGAACTGCCCCAAGTATTTGGCGGATAAGAAGGATGGCAAAGTGAACAAAGGTATATTTGATATACAGATTGTTGATGTGTATTTTACTAGTGTTCGTAGCAACCCCTTGGTATTTGATACTGGTTCAGTTGCTAAGAGTAGTAACTCGAAACGGGAGTTGCAGAATGAACATAGACTAGTTAAGGGTGAAGTGACAATGTGTGTTGGAAGTGGTTCCAAGATTGATATGATCATCATCGCACACTCCCTATACTTTTGGGATTAGTGTTGAACCTAAATAAGTGTTATTTGGTGTTTGCGTTGAGCATGAATATGATTTGATCATGTTTATTGCAATACGGTTATTCATTTAAGTAAGAGAATAAATTGTTGTTCTATTTACATGAATAAAACCTTATATGGTTACACACCCAACGAAAAAGGTTTGTTGGATCTCGACCGTAGTGATACACATATTCATAATATTGAAACGAAAAGATGCAAAGTTAATAATGATGGTGCAACTTATTTGTGGCACTGCCGTTTAGGTCATATTGGTGTAAAGCACATGAAGAAAATCCATGCTGATGGGCTTTTGGAATCACTTGATTATGAATCAGTTGATGCTTGCGAACCATGACTCATGGGCAAGATGACTAAGACTGCGTTCTCCGGAACAATGGAGCGAGCAACAGATTTGTTGGAAATCATACATACTGATGTATGTGGTCCGATGAATATTGAGGCTCATGGCAGGTATCATTATTTTCTGATCTTCACAGATGATTTGAGAAGATATGAGTATATCTACTTGATGAAACACAAGTCTGAAACATTTGAAAAGTTCAAAGAATTTCAGAGTGAAGTGGAGAATCATCGTAACAAAAATAAAAGTTTCTATGATATGATCGCAGAAGTAAAATATTTGAGTTACGAGTTTGGCCTTCAGTTAAAAACAATGTGAAATAGTTTCACTACTCACGCCACCAGGAACACCACAGTGTAATGGTGTGCCCGAACGTCATAACCGTACTTTATTAGATATGGTGCGATCTATGATGTCTCTTACCGATCTACCACTATCGTTTTGGGGTTATGCATTAGAGACAGCTGCATTCACGTTAAATAGGGCACCATCTAAATCCGTCGAGACGACACCGTATGAACTATGGTTTGGCAAGAAACCTAAGCTGTCGTTTCTTAAAGTTTGAGGTTGCAATGCTTATGTGAAAAAGTTTCAACCTGATAAGCTCTAACCCAAATCGGAGAAGTGCATCTTCATAGGATACCCAAAAGAAAATGTTGGGTACACCTTCTATCACAGATCCGAAGGCAATATATTCATTGCTTTGAATGGATCCTTTCTAGAAAAGGAGTTTCTCTCGAAAGAAGTGAGTGGGAGGAAAGTAGAACTTGATGAGGTAACTGTACCTGCTCCCTTATTGGAAAGTACTTCATCACAGAAATCTGTTCCTGTGACTACTACACCGATTAGTGAGGAAGCTAATGATGATGATCATGTAACTTCAGATCAAGTTACTACCGAACCTCGTAGGTAAACCAGAGTGAGATCCGCACCAGAGTGGTAGGGTAATCCTGTTCTGGAGGTCATGTTACTTGACCATGACGAGCCTACGAACTATGAGGAAGCGATGATGAGCCCAGATTCCGCGAAATGGCTTGAGGCCATGAAATCTGAGATGAGATCCATGTATGAGAACAAAGTATGGACTTTGATTGACTTGCCCAATGATCGGCAAGCCATTGAGATTAAATGGATCTTCAAGAGGAAGATGGGCGCTGATAGTAGTGTTACTATCTACAAAGCTAGAATTGTCGCAAAAAGGTTTTCGACAAGTTCAAGGTGTTGACTACGATGAGAGTTTCTCACTCGTATCTATGCTTAAGTCTGTCCGAATCATGTTAGCAATTGTCGCATTTTATGAAATCTGGCAAATGGATAAACAAAACTTCATTCCTTAATGGATTTATTAAAGAAGAGTTGTATATGATGCAACCAGAAGGTTTTGTCAATCCTAAAGGTACTAAAAAATATGCAAGCTCCAGCGATCCATCTATGGACTGGTGCAAGCATCTCGGAGTTGGAATATACGCTTTGATAAGTTGATCAAAGCATATAGTTTTATACAGACTTGAGGTGAAGCCTGTATTTACAAGAAAGTGAGTGGGAGCACTACAGCATTTCTGATAAGTATATGTGAAAGACATATTGTTGATCGGAGATAATGTAGAATTATTCTGCAAAGCATAAAGGAATGTTTGAAAGGAGTTTTCAAAGAAAGACCTCAATGAAGCTGCTTACATATTGATCATCAAGATCTATAGAGATAGATCAATACGCTTGATAAGTTTTTTCAATGAGTACATACCTTGACAAGATTTTGAAGTAGTTCAAAATGGAACAGTCAAAAAGAAGTTCTTGCCTGTGTTACAAGGTGTGAAGTTGAGTAAGACTCAAAACCCGACCACGGCACAAGATAGAGAGAGAATGAAAGTCATTCCCTATGCCTCAGCCATAGGTTCTATAAAGTATGCCATGCTGTGTACCAGACCTATTGTATACCCTGCCCTGAGTTTGGCAAAGGAGTACAATATTGATCTAGGAGTAGATCACTAGACATTGGTCAAAATTATCCTTAGTGGAATAAGGATATGTTTCTCGATTATGGAGGTAACAAAAGGTTCGTCGTAAAGGGTTACGTCGATGCAAGTTTTGACACTGATCCAGATGACTCTAAGTCTCAATCTGGATACATATTGAAAGTGGGAGCAATTAGCTAGAGTAGCTCCATGCAGAGCATTGTTGACATAGAAATTTGCAAAATACTTACAGATCTGAATGTGGCAGACCCGTTGACTAAACTTCTCTCACAAGCAAAACATGATCACACCTCAGTACTCTTTGGGTGTTAATCACATAGCGATGTGAACTAGATTATTGACTCTAGTAAACCCTTTGGGTGTTGGTCACATGTCAATGTGAACTATGGGTGTTAATCACATGGTGATGTGAACTATTGATGTTAAATCACATGGCGATGTGAACTAGATTATTGACTCTAGTGCAAGTGGGAGACTGAAGGAAATATGCCCTAGAGGCAATAATAAAGTTATTATTTGTTTCCTTATATCATGATAAATGTTTATTATTCATGCTAGAATTGTATTAATCGGAAACATAATGCATGTGTGAATACATAGACAAACATAGTGTCACTAGTATGCCTCTACTTGACTAGCTCGTTGATCAAAGATGGTTCTGTTTCCTAACCATAGACATGAGTTGTCATTTGATTAACGGGATCACATCATTAGGAGAATGATGTGATTGACTTGACCCATTCCGTTAGCATAGCACTTGATCATTTAGTTTGTTGCTATTGCTTTCTTCATGACTTATACATGTTCCTATGACTATGAGATTATGCAACTCCCGTTTACCGGAGGAACACTTTGTGTGCCACCAAACGTCACAACGTAACTGGGTTATTATAAAGGTGCTCTACAGGTGTCTCCGAAGGTACTTGTTGGGTTGGCGTATTTCGAGATTAGGATTTGTCACTCCGATTGTCGGAGAGGTAACTCTGGGCCCTCTCGGTACTGCACATCACTTAAGCCTTGCAAGCATTGCAACTAATGAGTTAGTTGCAGGATGATGTATTACGGAACGAGTAAAGAGACTTGCCGGTAACGAGATTGAACTAGGTATTGAGATACCGATGATCGAATCTCGGGCAAGTAACATACCGATGACAAAGAGAACAACGTATGTTGTTATGCGGTCTGACCGATAAAGATCTTCGTAGAATATGTGGGAGCCAATATGAGCATCCAGGTTCCGCTATTGGTTATTGACTGGAGACGTGTCTCGGTCATGTCTACATTGTTCTTGAACCCGTAGGGTCTGCACGCTTAAGGTTTCGATGATAGTTATATTATGAGTTTATGAGTTTTGATGTACCGAAGGAGTTCGGAGTCCCGGATGAGATCGGGGACATGACGAGGAGTCTCGAAATAGTCGAGACGTAAAGATCGATATATTGGACGACTATATTCGGACATCGGAAAGGTTCCGAGTGATTCGGGTATTTTTCGGAGTACTGAAGAGTTACGGGAATACGTATTGGGCCTTATTGGGCCATACGGGAAAGAAGGAAAAGGGCCTCAAGGGTGGCCGCACCCCTCCCCTTGGTCTGGTCCGAATTGGACTAGGGAAGGGGGGCCCCCTTCCTTCCTTCTCCTTTTCCCTTCCTCTTTTCTTATTCCATATGGGAGGTGGAATCCTACTAGGACTAGGGAGTCCTAGTAGGACTCCACACTTGGCGCGCCCCCTCCTAGGGCCGGCCTCCTCCTCCCTTGCTCCTTTATATACGAGTGCAGGGGGGCACCCCAAAGACACAACAATTGATCATTGATCTCTTAGCCGTGTGCGGTGCCCCCCTCCACCATAATCCTCGATAATATTGTAGCGGTGCTTAGGCGAAGCCCTGTGACGCTAGAACTTGGAGGTGCCGTAGTTTCGGTGCTTGATCGGTCGGGCCGTGAAGACGTACGACTACATCAACCGCGTTGTGCTAACGCTTCCGCTTTCGGTCTATGAGGGTAAGTAGACAACACTTGTAACGCCCCGAGACCGATGTGCCAGGTGTCGTCCAGTTATTCGTGGTTGTTGCCATGTCATCTACTTGTGTGTTGCATCTTATCATGTCATCATGTGCATTGCATCATCATGTTTTCAAAACTTGCATCCGTCCGGGTTCCCCCAGTTCCGTCCGTTGTCCGTTCTGAGCCCAGACACACTTGCACGCGCCCGCGGCACGTCCGAAATATTATTTTATAAGTAGCCAGAATATGTTCTCTGAATGGGTTGAAAGTTGGCATGTGGTGTTGTTATGTTGTAGGTAGGCCGCCTGCCAAGTTTCATCGCATTCGGAGATCGTTTGACGCCCAAACGATTTACTATAGCGGCAGTATAGCCGGTCTAACATCGGACGTTTTCGGTCTCCGGAAAACAGTCGCCGGGCCTCCCTCTCTTCTCTTCTCTCAGCTCGAGACCGTCTACACAGCTCACTATCTACCGCCAGGTCCAACCTAACCTCTCTCGTCAGCCCGCGGCCCTCCTCGTGCGCGTCTAAAATTGTCCCGGACCCGACCCGGGCAGTCGTCACCGTCGGATCCGGATCATCCCCAAACGTCTAAAAAACGTCATCGTTTTCTTATTTGGACTTCCTAGCTATTTTATTTGTGATCGTTCGATTGCGATCGGAGGGACGATATACCCCTAAGTCAACCCACCTACTATATATATAGTCTATCCCTAGTCCATTTTGGACAACCCTAATTTTTAGGGATCCTCCCAGCCGCCGCCACTCTCTCATCGGGTTCTTCCCCGATCCAGATCCACCTCGTTTTCTGCAGCCAACCAACCCGCGCCACTCGCTGATTTTCCTCGTGCCCGAGGCCCCCAAGTCACTCCTCGCCGGCAATTAGCAGGAACGTCGCGTCCCCCTCCTCTGGATCTTCCCGTGTCTTTTCTTTCCCCTTGTCCCTCGCTCATATCTCTCTCTGTTTCTCTATAGCAGCAGTCGCCGTCAAGCTCCTGCAGGTCACCGTCGCGCCAGCCCGTCCCGTCTGGCAAGCCTTGGTGCCGCCACCCACCGGACCCGGCCGCCTCGCCTCCAATTCTTCCGTCCTCGGCGAGATCCGCCGCGTCCCCGTTGAAGTGGTCCTCCAGCGCCTCCTGCCTCCTCATCCTCGCCAGAACCATCTCCGCGCCGCCGCTTCGTCGGAGAGACAACGCCGAGGCCCTCCTCTCCTTCTGATCTGGCGCCGTCCCATGAAGCTTGCCGCTGCCTCCCCGTCGTCGTCGCATCGCTAGAGACCCGAGGCCACGGTTGTCCTCTGCTCCCCAACGAGGCACCGGCTGCCGGATCCGAACCCAGCTGCTGCCCTCGCCCGCTCCCGCGTCCGATCGCCGCCGTCCTTGCCCTGCTGACCTCGCCGGAGGCCTGCTGCGTCCGCCTGGGTTCGTCTCGCGCCAAGCCTGCCGCTGCAGTTCTTGCCGCTTGCTTCCTCTGCTTCGAACGAGAAGACTAGCGCTGCGCCCCGCTTCCTCTGAATCAAAGACGAGCGCAGCCGCTCGCCCCGTTGACTGCGCCTCGCGCAAGCGCGCGCCTGGGCTGCCACCCCTCCAATGCCTGTAGATCCGGCCGAGCTCCAGCGCAAGGGAGGGCCCAGCTCCGCGTGGGCCACCGCAGCACCCGAGGCCTGGATCTGCCTCCACCGGTCTCCTCTTCATGGCCCAGCCGCAAGCCGGCCTGCCTGTGTCCCTCACCGCCGACCGGGCCGAGGCCCATGGGTGAGCCGCCCCCTCTCCTTTTGCACTATTGACCCATGTGCAGTTTCGGCCCATAGCCTTTTTTTCCCAGATCTGTGATTTAACGATTTTTCCAGAGATTGCCAGTTTTGCAGAAACACCCTTGCACTTCATGCATATAATAACTCTCAAACCGTGCATCGGTTCAAAATAATTTATATATGAAACTTGTTTAAAATTATGTGTAGATTAATAATATGTCAATTTATTGCCATGTTAAAATGTTTAAAATGCTGTTTGTTTAAATTTGCTTAAATTACTTGCTAAAATAATTTAATTCATAACTAATTAACCGTAGCTCGGATTTAAATAATCTTTATATGTAAATGGGGTAGAATTTTGCCTAGTTTATCATGGTGACATCACTTTGCATGTTTAACAACTTTAAATTATGTTTAGGGCAGAACAGTACCAAACCTAATATATGCATATGAGGAGTTTCCGGAATTGTTGTTCGTTGCTTCCGGCCTCATTTAAACTTGACTAGATAGGTAGTTTTACTTTACTTCACTCCCTTGCCATGTTAATCAACATTTAATATTGTTGGGTACATAAACGAGATCGAACTAAATAACTTATCGTGGTGTTTCGTCAATATGCACCGTTGCATATTGAGCTCCACTTAATTTGTAGGATTGCTTGTGCACTTTGCCATGCCATGCGTATTAAACCAGACATGCATCATAATTGTTTGCGCATCATGCCATGTTTATGTGGTGGTTCTTTACTATGTTGTGTGCTTCTTTCCGGTGTTTGCTTCTTCGGGTTGGATTCGATAACGTCGCGTTTGTGAGGATCCATTCGACTACGTCCGTTTGTCTTCTTCATGGACTCGTTCTTCTTCCTTGCGGGATTTCAGGCAAGATGACCATACCCTCGAAATCACTTCTATCTTTGCTTTGCTTAGTTGCTCGCTCTTTTGCTATGCCTATGCTGCGATACCTACCACTTGCTTGTCATGCCACCCATATTGTTGAACCAAGCCTCTAACCCACCTTGTCCTAGCAAACCATTGTTTGGCTATGTTACCGCTTGCTCAGCCCCTCTTATAGCGTTGTTAGTTGCAGGTGAAAATTGAAGTTTGTTCCTTGTTGGAACACGGAGATGTTGTTCCTTGTTGGAACATGTTTATTTGTTGGGATATCACAATATATCTTATTTAATTAATGCATCTATATACTTGGTAAAGGGTGGAAGGCTCGGCCTTATGCCTGGTGTTTTGTTCCACTCTTGCCGCCCTAGTTTCCGTCATATCGGTGTTATGTTCCCGGATTTTGCGTTCCTTACGCGGTTGGGTAATAATGGGAACCCCTTGACAGTTCGCCTTAAGTAAAGCTCTTCCAGCAATGCCCAACTTTGGTTTTACCATTCGCCACCTAGCCTTTTTTCCCTTGGGTTTCGCGGACTCAAGGGTCATCATTATTTTACCCCCCCCCCCCCCGGGCCAGTGCTCCTCTGAGTGTTGGTCCAAACTAGAGTCCTGTGCAGCGCCCCCTCGAGGAAACTCGAGGTTTGGTTTTAGTTGTATGGAGCGCTCATCTGAGTGTGCCCTGAGAAAGAGATATGTGCAGCTCCTATTGGGATTTGTCGGCACATTCGGGCGGTGTTGCTGGTTTAGTTTTACCCTGTCGAAATGTCTTGTTGTACCGGGATACCGAGTCTGATCGGAACGTCTAGGGAGGAGGTCTATTCCTTCGTTGACTGTGAGAGCTTGTGATGGGCTAAGTTGGGACACCCCTGCAGGGATTTGAACTTTCGAAAGTCGTGCCCGCGGTTATGGGCAGATTGGAATTTGTTAACGTCCGGTTGTAGAAAACCTGAAGTTGACCTTAATTAAAATGCATCAACCGCGTGTGTAACCGTGATGGTCTCTTCTCGGCGGAGTCCGGGAAGTGAACACGGTGTTGGAGTTATGCTTGACGTAGGTTGTCTAGGATCACTTCTTTATCATACTTTTATCGACCGTGCTTTGCCTTCTCTTCTCACTCTCATTTGCGTATGTTAGCCACCATATATGCTAGTCGCTTGCTGCAGCTCCACCTCATACCTTTACCTTACCCATAAGCTTAAATAGTCTTGATCGTGAGGGTGCGAGATTGCTGAGTCCCCATGACTCACAGATACTTCCAAAACCAGCTTGCAGGTGCCGATGAGACCGTGCAGATGACGCAACCAAGCTCAGGAGGAGCTCGATGAAGATCTTGTCCTTTATGTTGTTTCGTTCTAGTTGATCAGTAGTGGAGCCCAGTTGGGGTCGATCGGGGACCTTTGTCGCATTTGGGGTTATTCTTTTATTTTGGTTCTGTAGTCGGACCTTGATTGTATTTGGATGATGTAATGCTTTATTCATGTAATTGTGTGAAGTGGCGATTGTAAGCCAACTATGTATCTCTTTCCCTTATGTATTACATGGGTTGTGTGAAGATTACCTCACTTGCGACATTGCTTTCAATGCGGTTATGCCTCTAAGTCATGCCTCGACACGTGGGAGATATAGCCGCATCGAGGGCGTTACAAGTTGGTATCAGAGCCTTCCCCGACCTTAGGAGCCCCATTGCTTGATCGTTTTTAGCGGCCGAGTTGCGTCTAGAAAACTGTTTTGAGTCATTTTAGGAATTATATATCGGAGAGTTTAGGAATTCTTTTTACTTCCCAGTCTCTTCATCGCTCTGGTAAGGCATCCTGACGTAGAGTTTTGACTCTTCTCTTCTCAAATTTCACTAAAAAAAATTTAGGATCATGCGGGTATCTTGGAATCGTTCCGATGGTTTTATGACGAGAACATTGTCTTGGTGCCTCCTGTCAGGGGTTTTGTGGAAGTGTCCCGGGGAGTTGAGCTCTGAGGTGTTGTCGTCATAATTTTATCGTTGCAGTTCCGGAATACCTGAGTTTAGTACGCCGACATCGAAAATCTCTTTTATGCAGTTCGTTGGTGAGATAACCTCGACGCCACCCAGTACTGGGGCGGGAGTTCGGGAGTATTGCCATAACTTGTATAACGAATGTTTTTCGAAGGTTGAGGTAGATGATTTCCGAAGGTTTCTTGGTTATGTGTTGAAGGATGGATACAGCTGGATGTAGGATTTGTTAGTTTGGGTGAGATATTATGCTTCCCCTGTATCCCCAACACCTGATTGCATAACCGGAAAGTTTCGGGAGTTTATAAGTGGGAATTCAAGTAGCCCTTAGGATATCTTTCCGACAGATGTATGATATGAAATTGGGGTTCGACGTCTAGTGGTCCGCCTATTCACGGTCGGTTTTATAGTGGTCTCGTTGTGTCTTAAAGAGTCCTTGGCTATGCCGACTCGAGGATGCTTCGTATGTCATGTGTACTGCCCTGTACATGATGGTGCTGTACGATCGAGCCCGTGTAGGCCCCACCACGAAAACTTCGGACGAAATCTCTATCATATGTTTGTTCTGGCTTATTCTGCAAGCCAATCCTTTGTTTTGTTTTGAGTTGTGGTATTCGAGTTGCTTCAATGTCAACTGTTGATTCCATACCTTCCCCAAATGGTCTTCTCATATTTCTATGTGAATACTAATCCTTCTTGATAATCGAGATTGTCATGTCAATCCTTTTTAACCGGTGTGCTTCTCTTCAAGTGGATACGATCATTTCAACTTCCGCAAGATCAATGATCAGTTCTTCTCAACGGTGTTTGTTTCATCCGTCTCCAAGTTGCCTTTGTTTTTCCCATCCACCCACCCTTTTTCTTCGAGGACTCGGATTTCTTTATCAAATATCCATTTTATTATGGAGGTCCCTCCGTTCTATTTCCTTCATGTTCTTATCCGGTGATTCTCATGAAGTTACTAACGGAGTTTCTAGTTCATCATTCTTCGTTTCTTTTATCTTCTCCGGTGGTTTCAAGTCAAGCTTTTGGTGTTGATCATATCCCTTTCCTCGTTTTCAATGCTTTCTCATGCTGGTGCAATTCTCAATCTTTCACCTCTCGCTATTCAATTGTCCCGGAATGCTCAAATTTTCTCAAAAGGTTCGTCTTGTCATTCAAGATTCTTTCAAGATCTTTCGAGGATGTTATCTCATTCAAGTCATTTAATTCAACCGATGCAACCTCTCTTTTAAATCATTTCAATGTTGTTTCTTTTGAGTGGGCCCTAACCCACAGGTCTATTCCCAGGATCTTACCTGACTCTTCTTATTTCCCGGAGATATCCTAAATTCCTTTTAAAGTTTGACGTAAGAATGATTCATCATCAGTCATATGTATTTCTCCTAGATCTTTCACAATTCTTTTCATCGTTGGCTCAACCTCTTCTTTTTGATTCTTCCGGAGTGTCTAAATAATTCTTGGTGATGTTTCTCGTCATTTTGAAGACCGAAGAAGAGTTTCTCTTTAATCTTGCTCCATTCTCTTCAAGATTCGTGATTCTAGCTTGTTGCCATCCTCTCGTAATTGTTTTGATCGTGAGAATTCTTTTCACCTATCCGGAGTAATTCAAGAGTCTTCTCAGTTTGTTATCCGGAGTCCATCAATTCAGGTTTATTCATTCTCAGCTTCCAGTTATCATTCTCCTATCTTGCCGGTGCATCAATCAAATATCCTCTAATCAGTTCTTGATCTCTTCGTTCTCATGTATCTAGTTTGTCTCAAGCACCTTCGTTCATTTGCTAATTCTTACCGGTGATGCACCCCTACTTCGATCATTTTCAATTCTTTCGGTGGTTCGCTCAAGTGTTCTCTTCCTTCTTCATCATATCAATTCATTCGTTGTTTCAATCCTACCGGTGGTCCGTTAAGTTTATGTTATATCTCTTTTAATCCTTGATACGAGAATGAGTAGTATGCCAAATCCATTTTTTGTCATCAATTTAATTGGTGAAGGATAGGTATAATGTAATTCTTATTCTTGTTGCATCAGCTGAACTCAATTCCCTATTCCGGAGGCTCATCAAATTCTTGATTTCTTTTGTTCATCTTTCTTTTCCCGGAGTTCCAAGTTCTCTCAATTATTTCACCACGGAGATTCATCTAAATCATTACAAGGCTTTACCTTGTGTTCTCAACTTCTCTTTCTTTTCGTTACCTTTTGTTTACCGGAGTTCTCATGAAGGTTCTACATGATGGTTCATCAAGGATTTATATTCCTTCTTGAAGTGTTCATCAAGATTCTTTTCCGAGGAGCTCAAGTTTTCTTCATCTTGCTATCCGGAGTGCAATTCTTTCAACCATATCATTGGAGCTGGTATTATGTCATTCTTGATAATTTGAGTTCATGTTTCATGATTCACATGTTGTTAAGAATGAGGTATCTCAAATCCACCAACCTCTTCGTTGGAGTTATCTGGTGTCATGTTTCACCTAAAGCTTTCTCTAAGGATTGTTGCTATTTATGGTGCTTATAAATGACCCAAGTTCTTCTTTTACCCTCCCGGTGAAATATTTTCTCGTCTCCTTGTCTATATCAATACAATTCTTTTCCCGTGAGTGGCAGGTTGTCACCTCATAATTTGAGATGTATTCCATAAGACCATATCAAGCTTATTCTTTTCATTGTTGGTTTTCCAACAACTCCGTTCTAGCACTTGTTGTAAGCGTGCTCCCTCAAAATCTTGTTCTCTCGTCGTTCATCCCATACCATTCTTACTTTTGTTCCAGAGGCTTTGTGATGTTGCTCTCTTCAACCAATCATCTTGGTTGTCAAGATCATGTTCAGTTCCTTCCATTATCACTCGAAGTGCTGCCCAAATTATACCATTCTTTTCCCCTCTATCTTGTTTGAACCGGAGTGTCATACGAATTTGTTCTTCCTTGTTCCTCTTCCCTACCGGAGTGCTTTCAACTTTGTTCTACTTCGTTGCATTCTTACTTTCAAGTTGTTCAACTTCTAAAGGTTCTTTGGTTTCACTCGTTTGTCAAAGGAGCAACTTAGTTTTACCTCTTCTCTTTCTCTTCCGTTTTCCCTCCGGTGCCATTCTAGATCTCGGCACGAGATCCTCTCGTAGTGGGTAACGCCCTGAGACCGATGTGCCAGGTGTCGTCCAGTTATTCGTGGTTGTTGCCATGTCATCTACTTGCGTGTTGCATCTTATCATGTCATCATGTGCATTGCATCATCATGTTTTCAAAACTTGCATCCGTCCGGGTTCCCCCAGTTCCGTCCGTTGTCTGTTCTGAGCCCAGACACACTTGCACGCGCCCGCGGCACGTCCGAAATATTATTTTATAAGTGGCCGGAAAATGTTCTCAGAATGGGTTCAAAGTTGGCATGTGGTGTTGTTATGTTGTAGGTAGGCCGCCTGCCAAGTTTCATCGCATTCGGAGATCGTTTGACGCCCAAACGATTTACTATAGCGGCAGTATAGCCGGTCTAACGTCGGACGTTTTCGGTCTCCGGAAAATAGTCGTGTCGGGCCTCCCTCTCTTCTCTTCTCTCAGCTCGAGACCGTCTACACAGCTCACTATGTACCGCCAAGTCCAACCTAACCTCTCTCGTCAGCCCGCAGCCCTCCTCGTGCGCGTCCGAAATTGTCCCGGACCCGACCCGGGCAGTCGTCACCGTCGGATCCGGATCATCCCCAAATGTCTACAAATCGTCACCGTTTTCTTATTTGGACTTCCTAGCTATTTTATTCGTGATCGTTCGATTGCGATCAGAGGGACGATATACCCCTAAGTCAACCCACCTACTATATATATAGTCTATCCCTAGTCCATTTTGGACAACCCTAATTTTTAGGGATCCTCCCAGCCGCCGCCACTCTCTCATCGGGTTCTTCCCCGATCCAGATCCACCTCGTTTTCTGCAGCCAACCAACCCGCGCCACTCGCTGATTTTCCTCGTGCCCGAGGCCCCAAGTCACTCCTCGCCGGCAATTAGCAGGAACGTCGCGTCCCCCTCCTCTGGATCTTCCCGTGTCTTTTCTTTCTCCTTGTCCCTCGCTCATATCTCTCTCTGTTTCTCTGTAGCAGCAGTCGCCGTCAAGCTCCTGCAGGTCACCGTCGTGCCAGCCCGTCCCGTCTGGCAAGCCTTGGTGCCGCCACCCACCGGACCCGGCCGCCTCGCCTCCAATTCTTCCGTCCTCGGCGAGATCCGCCGCGTCCCCGTTGAAGTGGTCCTCCAGCGCCTCCTGCCTCCTCATCCTCGCCAGAACCATCTCCGCGCCGCCGCTTCGTCGGAGAGACAACGCCGAGGCCCTCCTCTCCTTCTGATCTGGCGCCGTCCCATGAAGCTTGCCGCTGCCTCCCCGTCGTCGTCGCATCGCTAGAGACCCGAGGCCACGGTTGTCCTCTGCTCCCCAACGAGGCACCGGCTGCCGGATCCGAACCCAGCTGCTGCCCTCGCCCGCTCCCGCGTCCGATCGCCGCCGTCCTTGCCCTGCTGACCTCGCCGGAGGCCTGCTGCGTCCGCCTGGGTTCGTCTCGCGCCAAGCCTGCCGCTGCAGTTCTTGCCGCTTGCTTCCTCTGCTTCGAACGAGAAGACTAGCGCTGCGCCCCGCTTCCTCTGAATCAAAGACGAGCGCAGCCGCTCGCCCCGTTGACTGCGCCTCGCGCAAGCGCGCGCCTGGGCTGCCACCCCTCCAATGCCTGTAGATCCGGCCGAGCTCCAGCGCAAGGGAGGGCCCAGCTCCGCGTGGGCCACCGCAGCACCCGAGGCCTGGATCTGCCTCCACCGGTCTCCTCTTCATGGCCCAGCCGCAAGCCGGCCTGCCTGTGTCCCTCACCGCCGACCGGGCCGAGGCCCATGGGTGAGCCGCCCCCTCTCCTTTTGCACTATTGACCCATGTGCAGTTTCGGCCCATAGCCCTTTTTTCCCAGATCTGTGATTTAACGATTTTTCCAGAGATTGCCAGTTTTGCAGAAACACCCTTGCACTTCATGCATATAATAACTCTCAAACCGTGCATCGGTTCAAAATAATTTATATATGAAACTTGTTTAAAATTATGTGTAGATTAATAATATGTCAATTTATTGCCATGTTAAAATGTTTAAAATGCTGTTTGTTTAAATTTGCTTAAATTACTTGCTAAAATAATTTAATTCATAACTAATTAACCGTAGCTCGGATTTAAATAATCTTTATATGTAAATGGGGTAGAATTTTGCCTAGTTTATCATGGTGACATCACTTTGCATGTTTAAAAACTTTAAATTATGTTTAGGGCAGAACAGTACCAAACCTAATATATGCATATGAGGAGTTTCCGGAATTGTTGTTCGTTGCTTCCGGCCTCATTTAAACTTGACTAGATAGGTAGTTTTACTTTGCTTCACTCCCTTGACATGTTAATCAACATTTAATATTGTTGGGTACATAAACGAGATCGAACTAAATAACTTATCGTGGTGTTTCGTCAATATGCACCGTTGCATATTGAGCTCCACTTAATTTGTAGGATTGCTTGTGCACTTTGCCATGCCATGCGTATTAAACCGGACATGCATCATAATTGTTTGCGCATCATGTCTTGTTTATGTGGTGGTTGTTTACTATGTTGTGTGCTTCTTTCCGGTGTTTGCTTCTTCGGGTTGGATTCGATAACGTCACGTTTGTGAGGATCCGTTCGACTACGTCCGTTTGTCTTCTTCATGGACTCGTTCTTCTTCCTTGCGGGATTTCAGGCAAGATGACCATACCCTTGAAATCACTTCTATCTTTGCTTTGCTTAGTTGCTCGCTCTTTTGCTATGCCTATGTTGCGATACCTACCACTTGCTTATCATGCCACCCATATTGTTGAACCAAGCCTCTAACCCACCTTGTCCTAGCAAACCGTTGTTTGGCTATGTTACCGCTTGCTTAGCCCCTCTTATAGCGTTGTTAGTTGCAGGTGAAGATTGAAGTTTGTTCCTTGTTGGAACACGGAGATGTTGTTCCTTGTTGGAACATGTTTATTTGTTGGGATATCACAATATATCTTATTTAATTAATGCATCTATATACTTGGTAAAGGGTGGAAGGCTCGGCCTTATGCCTGGTGTTTTGTTCCACTCTTGCCGCCCTAGTTTCCGTCATATCGGTGTTATGTTCCCGGATTTTGCGTTCCTTACACGGTTGGGTAATAATGGGAACCCCTTGACTGTTCGCCTTAAGTAAAGCTCTTCCAGCAATGCCCAACTTTGGTTTTACCATTCGCCACCTAGCCTTTTTTCCCTTGGGTTTCGCGGACTCAAGGGTCATCATTATTTTACCCCCCCCCCCCGGGCCAGTGCTCCTCTGAGTGTTGGTCCAAACTAGAGTCCTGTGCAGCGCCCCCTCGAGGAAACTCGAGGTTTGGTTTTAGTTGTATGGAGCGCTCATCTGAGTGTGCCCTGAGAAAGAGATATGTGCAGCTCCTATTGGGATTTGTCGGCACATTCGGGCGGTGTTGCTGGTTTAGTTTTACCCTGTCGAAATGTCTTGTTGTACCGGGATACCGAGTCTGATCGGAACGTCTAGGGAGGAGGTCTATTCCTTCGTTGACTGTGAGAGCTTGTGATGGGCTAAGTTGGGACACCCCTGCAGGGATTTGAACTTTCGAAAGTCGTGCCCGCGGTTATGGGCAGATTGGAATTTGTTAACGTCCGGTTGTAGAAAACCTGAAGTTGACCTTAATTAAAATGCATCAACCGCGTGTGTAACCGTGATGGTCTCTTCTCGGCGGAGTCCGGGAAGTGAACACGGTGTTGGAGTTATGCTTGACGTAGGTTGTCTAGGATCACTTCTTGATCATACTTTTATCGACCGTGCTTTGCCTTCTCTTCTCGCTCTCATTTGCGTATGTTAGCCACCATATATGCTAGTCGCTTGCTGCAGCTCCACCTCATACCTTTACCTTACCCATAAGCTTAAATAGTCTTGATCGCAAGGGTGCGAGATTGTTGAGTCCCCGTGACTCACAGATACTTCCAAAACCAGCTTGCAGGTGCCGATGAGACCGTGCAGATGACACAACCAAGCTCAGGAGGAGCTCCATGAAGATCTTGTCCTTTGTGTTGTTTCGTTCTAGTTGATCAGTAGTGGAGCCCAGTTGGGGTCGATCGGGGACCTTTGTGGCATTTGGGGTTATTCTTTTATTTTGGTTCCGTAGTCGTACCTTGATTGTATTTGGATGATGTAATGCTTTATTCATGTAATTGTGTGAAGTGGCGATTGTAAGCCAACTATGTATCTCTTTCCCTTATGTATTACATGGCTTGTGTGAAGATTACCTCACTTGCGACATTGCTTTCAATGCGGTTATGCCTCTAAGTCGTGCCTCGACACGTGGGAGATATAGCCGCATCGAGGGCGTTACAACACTCTCCTCTCTCGTTGCTATGCATCACCATGATCTTGCGTGTGCGTAGGAAAATTTTGAAATTACTACGTTCCCCAACAAGTAATCCTTCTAATAATTATGGGAATTCCTACAACAACTCTTATGGAAATTATAATAAGATGCCCTCTGAATTTGAGAATAGTGTTAAAGAGTTTATGAATTCACAAAATAATTTTAATGCTTTGCTTGAAGAGAAATTGCTTAAAGTTGATGATTTGGCTAGGAACGTTGATAGAATTTCTCTTGAGGTTGATTCTTTAAAGCTTAGATCTATTCCTCCTAAGCATGATATCAATGAGTCTCTCAAAGCCATGAGAATTTCCATTGATGAGTGCAAGGAAAGAACCGCTAGGATGCGTGCTTCCAAAGATGCCTTTATTAAAGCGTGTTTTTCCAATTCCTATGAAAATCAAGATGAAGATCTAAAAGTTATTGATGTGTCTCCTATTAAATCTTTGTTTTGCAATATGAATCTTGATAAAACTGAATATGATCTTCCTTTACCTAGAAGGCGTTCTAAAAATTCGGAGTATTTAGATCTTTATGATGAAATTGATGAAAGTGGGATTGAAAGAAATAAAAATCTAGATGTTGCTAAACCCACTATATTGGATTTCAAGGAATTTAATTATTAAAGTTTCTCTTTAATTTATTGTATTTCCTTGTTGCAATCCGTGCGAAATTCTCCACATGCTTATAGTCAAAAGAAAGCCTTCACCAAACATATTGTTGATGCCTTGATGCATTCTTATGAAGAAAAACTTGAGTTGAAAGTTTCTATCCCTAGAAAACTCTATGATGAGTGGGAACCAACTATTAAAATTAAAATTAAAGATCATGAGTTTTATGCTTTGTGTGATTTGGGTGCTAGTGTCTCCACTATCCCCAAAACTTTGTGTGATTTGCTAGATTTCCGTAATTTTGATGATTGCTCTCTAAACTTGCATCTTGCGGATTCTACTATTAAGAAACCTATGGGAATAATTAATGATATTCTTATTGTTGCAAATAGGAATTATTTGCCCGTAGATTTCATTGTTCTTGATATAGATTGCAATCCTTCTTGCCCTATTATTCTTGGTAGACCTTTTCTTAGAACGGTTGGTGCGATTATTGATATGAAGGAAGGGAATATTAGATTTCAATTTCCATTAAAAAAGGGCATGGAACACTTTCCAAGAAAGAAAATAAAATTGCCATATGAAACTATCATGAGAGCCACTTATGGATTGCCTACCAAAGATGGCAATACCTAGATCTATCTTTGCTTGTTATGCCTAGCTAGGGGCGTTAAACGATAGCGCTTGTTGGGAGGCAACCCAATTTTATTTTTATTCCTTGATTTTTGCTCCTGTTTAGTAATAAATAAATTATCTAGCCTCTGTTTTGGTTGTGTTTTTTGTGTTTAATTAGTGTTTGTGCCAAGTAGAACCGTTGGGAAGACTTGAGGAAAGTCTTGTTGAACTTGCTGTAAAAAACAGAAACTTTAGTGCTCACGAGAACTGCTGTCATTTTTATTTGGAGAGTGATATTTAGTTAATTATTTTTCAGATGATTAATATATAAATTCCTCACGTCCAGCAATTTATTTTAGAATTTTTGGGGTTCCAGATCTTGCGCTAGCTACAGATTACTACAGACTGTTCTGTTTTGACAGATTCTGTTTTTCGTGTGTTGTTTGCTTATTTTGGTGAATCTATGGTTAGTAAAATAGTTTATAATCTATAGAGAAGTTGGAATACAGTAGGTTTAACACCAATATAAATAAATAATGAGTTCATTACAGTAACTTGAAGTGGTTTTTTTGTTTTCTTTCGCTAACGGAGCTCACGAGTTTTCTACTTTAAGTTTTGTGTTGTGAAGTTTTCAAGTTTGGGGTAAGGATTTGATGGATTATGGAACAAGGAGTGGAAAGAACCTAAGCTTGGGGATGCCCATGGCACCCCCAAGATAATCCAAGGACACCAAAAAGTCAAAGCTTGGGGATGCCCCGGAAGGCATCCCCTCTTTCGTCCACTTCCATCGGTAATTTACTTGGAGCTATATTTTTATTCACCAACATGATACGTGTTTTTCTTGGAGCGTCTTGTATTATTTGTGTCTTTTGTTGTTAGTATGCCACAAACATCCTTGCTGTACACACCTTTTGAGAGAGCCATACATGAATTAGAATTTGATAGAATACTCTATGTGCTTCACTTATATCTTTTGAGTTAAGTAGTTTTGCTCTATGTGCTTCACTTATATCTTTTGAAATTATAATTTTGCTCTATGTGCTTCACTTAGATTTTTTAGAACACGGTGGTGGATTTGTTTTAAAGAAACTATTGATCTCTCATGCTTCACTTAAATTATTTTGAGAGTCTTAATAGCATGGTAATTTGCTTAATAATAACATGCTTGGTATTCAAGATTTGTGAAACTTTCTTTTGAGTGTGTTCAATACTAAGAAAAGTTGGATGCTTGATAATTGTTTTGAGATGTGGAGGTAGTAATATCAATGTCATGCTAGTAGAGTAATTGTGAATTTGAGAAGTTCTTGAGTTAAAGTTTGCAAGTCCCGTAGCATGCACGTATGGTAAACGTTATGCAACAAATTTGAAACAAGAGGTGTTATTTGATTGTCCTCCTTATGAGTGGCGGTCGGGGACGAGCGATGGTCTTTTCCTACCAATCTATCCCCCTAAGAGCATGCGCGTAATACTTTGGTTTTTTATGGCTTGTAGATTTTTGCAATAAGTATATGAGTTCTTTATGACTAATGTTGAGTCCATGGATTATACGCACTCTCACCCTTCCATCCTTGCTAACCTCTTCGGTACCGTGCATTGCCCTTTCTCACATCGAGAGTTGGTGCAAACTTCTCTGGTGTATCCAAACCCCGTGATATGATACGCTCTGTCACACATAAACCTCCTTATATCTTCCTCAAAACAGCCACCATACCTACCTATTATGGCATTTCCATAGCCATTCCGAGATATATTGCCATGCAACTTTCCACCATCCAGTTTATCATGACACATTCATCATTGTCATATTGCTTAGCATGATCATGTAGTTGACATGGTAGTTGTGGCAAAGCCACCGTTCATAATTTTTCATACTTGTCACTCTTGATTCATTGCATATCCTGGTACACCGCCAGAGGCATTCATATAGAGTCATACTTTGTTCTAGTATCGAGTTGTAATCATTGAGTTGTAAATAAATAGAAGTGTGATGATCATCATTACTAGAGCATTGTCCCAAAATAAAAAAATAAAAAAGGAAGGCCAAATAAAAAAAGGCCAAATAAAAAAAGGAAGGCCAAATAAAAAAAGGGCAATGCTACAATTCCTTTTTTTCACACTTGTGCTTCAAAGTAACACCATGTTCTTCATATAGAAAGTCTCTTGAGTTATCACTTTCATATAGTAGTGGGAATTTTCATTATAGAACTTGGCTTGTATATTCCAACAATGGGCCTCCTCAAGTGCCCTAAGTCTTCGTGAGCAAGCAAGTTGGATGCACACCCACTTAGTTTCTTTTGTTGAGCTTTCATACATTTATAGCTCTAGTGCATCCGTTGCATGGCAATCCCTACTCCTTGCATTAACATCAATCGATGAGCATCTCCATAGCCCATTGATTAGCATCGTTCATGTGAGACTTTCTCCTTTTTTGTCTTCTCCACATAACCCCCATCATTATTCTATTCCACCTATAGTGCTATATCCATGGCTCACGCTCATGTATTGCGTGAAAGTTTATGAGTTTGAAATTATTAAGGTATGAAACAATTGCTTGGCTTGTCATCGGGGTTGTGCATGATGAGAGCATTCTCGTGTGACGAAAATGGAGCATGACTAAACTATATGATTTTGTAGGGATGAACTTTCTTTGGCCATGTGACTTTAAGAAAACATAATTTCTTTGTTGGTTTGCTTGAAGTATTATTATTTTTATGTCAATATGAAATTTTGTCTTGAATCTTCCTAATCTGAATATTCATACCACAATTAAGAAGATTTGCATTGAAATTATGCCAAGTAGCACTCCGCATCAAAAATTCTCTTTTTATCATTTACCTACTCGAGGACGAGCGGGAATTAAGCTTGGGGATGCCTGATACGTCTCCAACGTATCTATAATTTTTGATTGCTCCATGCTATATTATCTACTGTTTTGGACTATATTGGGCTTTATTTTACACTTTTATATTATTTTTGGGACTAACCTATTAACCAGAGGCCCATCCCAGAATTGCTTGTTTTTGCCTATTTCAGTGTTTCAAAGAAACGGAATATCAAACGGAGTCCAAACGGAATAAAACCTTTGGGAACGTGATTTTCTCACCGAACGTGATCCAGGAGACTTGGACCCTACGCCAAGGCATCAGAGAGGCGGTCACGAGGGTGGGCCCCCCTAGGGCGCGCCCCTGCCTCGTGGGCCCCTCGGAGCTCCACCGACGTACTTCTTCCTCCTATATATACCTACGTACCCCCAAACGATCAGAACAGGAGCCAAAAACCTAATTCCACCGCCGCAACTTTCTGTATCCATGAGATCCCATCTTGGGGCCTGTTCCGGAGCTCCACCAGAAGAGGGCCGTCATCACGGAGGGCTTCTACATCATCATAGCCCCTCTGATGAAGTGTGAGTAGTTTACCTCAGACCTTCGGGTCCATAGTTAGTAGCTAGATGGCTTCTTCTCTCTTTTTGGATCTCAATACAAAGTTCTTCCCCTCTCTCGTGGAGATCTATTCGATGTAATCTTCTTTTTGCGGTGTGTTTGTTGAGATCGATGAATTGTGGGTTTACGATCAAGTCTATCTATGAATAATATTTGAATCTTCTCTGAATTCTTTTATGTATGATTGGTTATCTTTGCAACTCTCTTCGAATTATCCGTTTGGTTTGGCCAACTAGATTGGTAGTTCTTGCCATGGGAGAAGTGCTTAGCTTTGGGTTCGATCTTGCGGTGTCCTTTCCCAGTGACAGAAGGGGCAGCAAGGCACGTATTGTATCGTTGCCATCGAGAATAACAAGATGGGGTTTATTTCATATTGCATGAATTTATCTCTCTACATCATGTCATCTTGCTTAAGGCGTTACTCTGTTTTTAACTTAATACTCTAGATGCATGCTGGATAGCGGTCGGTGAGTGGAGTAATAGTAGTAGATGCAGAATCGTTTCGGTCTACTTGTCACGGACGTGATGCCTATATACATGATCATGCCTAGATATTCTCATAACTATGCTCAATTCTGTCAATTGCTCAACAGTAATTTGTTCACCCACCGTAGAATACTTATGCTCTTGAGAGAAGCCACTAGTGAAACCTATGGCCCCCGGGTCTATTCTCATCATATCAATCTCCATTACTTTAATCTTGCTTTGCTTTTTTACTTTGCCTTTACTTTTCATTTGCATCTTTATACCAAAAATACCAAAAATATTATATCTATCAGATCTCACTCTCGTAAGTGACCATTAAGGGATTGACAACCCCTAATCGCGTTGGTTGCGAGTAGCTATCGTTTTGTGCAGGTACGAGGGACTTGAGCGTGGCCTCCTACTGGATTGATACCTTGGTTCTCAAAAACTGAGGGAAATACTTACGCTACTCTGCTGCATCATCCTTTCCTCTTCAGGGAAATCCAACGCAAACTCAAGAGGTAGCAATATTCTACGAAGATCTTTATTGGTCAAACCGCATAACAACATACGTTGTTCCCTTTGTCATCGGTATGTTACTTGCCCGAGATTCGATCGTTGGTATCTCAATACCTAGTTCAATCTCGTTACCTGCAAGTCTCTTTACTCGTTTCATAATGTAACATCCCGTAACTAACTCATTAGTCACATTGCTTGCAAGGCTTATAGTGATGTGCATTACTGAGAGGGCCCAGAGATACCTCTTCAATACACGGAGTGACAAATCCTAATCTCGATCTATGCCAACTCAACAAACACCATCGGAGACACATGTAGAGCATCTTTATAGTCACCCAGTTACGTTGTGACGTTTGATAGCACACTAAGTGTTCCTCCGGTATTCGGAAGTTGCATAATCTCATAGTCTAGGAACATGTATAAGTTATGGAGAAAGCAATAGTAGTAAACTAAACGATCAACATGCTAAGCTAACGGATGGGTCAAGTTAATCACATCATTCTCCAATGATGTGATCCCGTTTATCAAATGACAACTCTTTTTCCATGGCTAGGAAATTTAACCATCTTTGATTAACGAGCTAGTCAAGTAGAGGCATACTAGTGACACTCTGTTTGTCTATGTATTCACACATGTACTAAGTTTCCGGTTAGTACAATTTTAGCATGGATAATAAACATTTATCATGATATAAGGAAATATAAATAACAACTTTATTATTGCCTCTAGGGCATATTTCCTTCAGACACCTCCCCCAAATAACCATATTAAGATCAATGTTGACGCCAGTTTTGTGGAGAGTCTTAATGCAACCAGTGTGAGGGTTGTGGCTCGTAATTCTTTCGGAGAAATTATTGTTTCTTCTTGGGATTTTATTGATCGGTGTACCAGTGTGAATGAAGCTAAACTCCGCGCCTGCCTCGCAGGACTTTATATAGGTATCACACTTCACCAATCTATTATCTTAGAGACCGACTGTGCTTTTGTATATTCGTTTCTTGCAAATGAGAAGATTGACAGATCCCCTCTGGTCGATCTAATGAATGAGGCTTTGAATATATCCAGGATGATCCAAAATTTTAATATTTCAAAGATAAATCAGATTGCCAATGGGGTGGCACATGAGATTGCTAAATTTCGATACTAGGTCCGATGGGCTTCTTTTTAATTCTGTTCCGCCCTGTGTGGTGTATACTGTAACGAATGATTGTAAAGAACATTTCTTTGGATTAATTAATATATGGGGTGTTTTTTAAAAAAAAATAGACTGGTGTAGATCTATAAACTGGTCAAAGTGAGTTCTAAATGTTTAATTTACGTAGAAATAAAAGCATGTCTCTTGGCACGTATGATGCGATACTTTTTGTCCATTTTCGGTCAAGTTTGCTCCAGTTCTGTTCTGAGTCCGTGGTCTGATATAATCCGCATTAGGATCCACATCCAGTTATTATCTGCTTCGCTTCGAATACCCCAAAAAATTATAAAGGATATGGGAAAAGCACCATCTGAACCGTTCCGTTGATACATTTTTTTTAGGCAAGTTCCGTTGATACATGGATTGTCCTACCCTGTAGCGTGCCAGGCCGCTCCCTGACCTAAAGCCTTCAGGCCACCTCGACACGACCCTTTTAAAATGCATGCTATTTTTTTATAAAATCATATAACCCTCGAGTATTTCCTAAAATAAACCCAGAGCAAAAATGCCTTGCTTTGGACTCAAGGTCACTGTATGCATTTTAGAACCGAACCGAAAAACCATATCAAAAATAAACCGAACCGAACCAAACAAATTTTACGACATTTATGGTTTATCGTTTCGGTATGGTATAAAATTTTCATACCATTTTGATTTTTGATTTTTATGGTATATACCAAAAAAACCGAACGGTTAACAAAGTAAGAATATATATTTTTATATCTTGAGGCGACAGTCATACAAGTCGTCATGTTTTGTGCTGGAGCCAGATTTCCACTTAAGCACACCAATTTTTCTTGTAAATAATAATAATTCTCTTCACAAGAATGCTAAGCACGTCCATAATCATCGAATCCATGCATTCATATATACTTGTATATAGTTATATACTCTGTATAAAATGGTATGTGTCTCGAGTCATAAAATTTGTAGATTATTATATGTCATTTTCAAGTTCGCATCAACTTTGGTTTTTACAAAAATATGGTATATACTGAAACGGAACCGTATCTTAATTTCATACTGTATTTATCAAATTATTAATACAAAATCATAAAAACCAAACCATGTAAAACCAAACACACAAAGTGAAGTCAAACCATGCTTCGAGCACTCCAACGCATAGCCAATAGGCTACACTTCATTTTGTGTCAAAAGATAGCAACAAGTCAAGTGGTACACCGCAACGGTCACTTTTGTGGGCTGAGAACGCGTCAAGTGATGCGCCCAGCCGACGCCACATATCGTGTGCTGGGCGCTCCCTCCAATTTTTAAATTTTTTAATTTTTGTACATGTTTTTTGTTTTAGATTTTTTAAGTTTTTCTGTCAACGCCTTGTATTATCTAAGTTTTGGATTAAAATTATGATTTGTTTTGTTTTCACGAGAAGCACATCGTGGAGGCACAAATTTCCTTTCATGTTTCCTGAACAAGGAAAAAAGTTTGTCATTTTTTTACGTGAATCTTTTTGATTCCACCCAAAGCATAGATTTGTTGCTCATGGGGGCACAAAGTTGCTTCCACGGGAAGGACTATTTCTGTAAAAAGGCAAAAAAAAAGTCGTAGAACTTTTCTTTGGCTATTTTTTTAAATAATACACTTTTTTATTAATTTTCAGATATATTACGCCGTTTTTTATTTTTAAAAATAATACAGCATCGGCTTACTGCAGGCCGACAGGAGCCAGTCGGCCTACTGCTAGCCGACATGAGGCCAGTCAGCCACAAGGTAGCCCAGTCGGCCACGGGGGAGCCCAGTCGGCTTCTTGTAAGCCGATTAGTAACTAATCGGCTAGCAGTTGGCCGGCTGATGCATGGCCGCCATACCGCCGCATGCCACGCGCGGTCGAACCTTGCATGCGTGTGTAGTGTTTGTACGGAGGGAGAGCTAGTTAGCTCACCCGTACGTGGGTGGTGTGATGGGATCGAGTGGGTATGAAACGTACGTACTGGGATATTATATATAGATAGATATAGACATACGGCATGGTAGATGCCCATGACACACGTACGTACGTACGGTAAGCACGTAGGTAGCTCTTGCATGGCCAGGTTTGAGTCTTGGCCGTCGCCCGGAAATTAAAGTTGTCGTCATCGTGGGACTGTGGCAACATGCTAGCTGCGAGTCGTTCACGCGCCGCGCAGCTCCGGCGGCACTCGTCTGCACGCTGCACGACTAGGTATGTTGTAGGTCTGCGTCATCAACAGGTTCGTCGGCCTGCGTTCGCGTACGTCAGGCTGGTTCGGGAGGAGCGTTGGGTCGAACGCCCTGCGTGCAGTGCGCGCGGCAGAACTAGCAGAGAGCAGAAAAAATTGTACTATCACACGTAAAACACGATACGTTGCATGGGCCATGCATCAGTCGGCCAACTGCTAGCCGATTAGTACTAATCAGCTTACAGGAAGCCGACTGACCCTAATCGGCTAGCAGTAGGACTGGCTTCAGTCGGCCTGCAGTAAGCCGACGCTGTATTATTTTTAAAAATAAAAAAGGCGTAATATTTTTAAAAAATAAAAAAAAGTGTATTATTTAAAAAAAATAGCTTTTCTTTGCACATGTTTTTTTTTTCAACGAGAAACACATATTTGCTTCTCGTGGAGGTATGGATTTGTTTCCGCGAGGAGCAATGCTGTGCTTCTTCGGAAAGACAAAAATTTATAATTTTTTGGTCAATTCACATCTGTATTTTCTCATGGAGGCACAAATTTGCTCCGAGAGGCATAACCGTGCTTGTCAGAAAAGGGAAACAGTTCATGATTTTTTATGTGTGATTTTTTTGCCTTCCACATGAAGCATATATTTGCTTCTCGTGGAGGCAAAAATTGCTTGTGCGAAAACACAATTGTACTTCTTGAAAAAGAAAAGAATCGTGAAATCATTTTTTTGCATTTTTTTGCTTCGATGCGAAACACATTTTTGCTTGCATGAGAAGCACAATTGTACTTCTAAAAAAGAAAACAAATCAAGAATCGTTCTTTTTGGTGCAGTTTTTTTTTTGCTTTGACGAGAAGCACATATTTGTTTCTCGCAAAGGTAGAGATTTGCTTCCACGAGAAACAAAGTTGTGATTCTTCAGAAAGGGAAACTTTTTTGTGTGTTTTTATGTACAAGCACACATTTTCATCTCGTGGAGGCATATATATATGTGCTTCATGAACAGATAAAGAAAACATGCTTCCCACTGATTTTTTTTAGTTTTTTCGTGAAAAGAGTTTTTTTAAATGTATTAAAATAAGTTCTAGTTTTAAATATCTCGACGTGATAGGTCCAACGGTGAAAATAATTTAAGATTGGGACGCACGGTTAAAGAAATAAAAATATATATTAAAAAATTGAGTCTACAAAAAAGAAAGCTCACATATCTATACATAAAAAGACCCAAAATGACAGATCCAATTAATCTCGGTCATCAAATCATGTCAATGCAACGACCTAGACTGCTTCAATGTCGAGTGCTCAACACGTTTAGCGTGCAGTTAATTTCATGCCAAATATAGTGTTAATCACATAATAACACGCAAATAGTGTCCTACTTAATATCCGCATGCACCTAATATACTTCCAAATTAACGTGCATTGCACGTACACATTGACTAGTTGTGACAAGTGGCGCACGTTGTTGTGCGTAAGGTGGGAGTGGTACCAGTGATTTCGTAAAAGAGGGGCTCGAGTCAATTATAGGGAATTCCCTATTTGACGCGCTCTGCGTCAAACTGCCGGCGCTTCACACAGCCGAAGCGACCGAGCGATGCGATGGGCCGGCCCATTTTGCGTATGCACTTTGCGTACAACATCATCTCCCTGAACCGATTTATTTTCTTTTACCATGTTTACTTTTTATTTATGTTTTATCGTTTTTTATTTTTCCTTTTATCACCTTTCGGTTTATTTTTATTCTTGTTCTTTATTTTTCCTTTTTATCCTGTCTTTTTTTCTTTTTGGAGTATATTTTCTCTTTCTTCATTTTTTGCACATTGTTGAAAATGGTTCAAATGTCAAAAAATGTTTGTGAGTCCAAATTTTGCTCTTAAATTCAAAAACATCGCTTCTTTAAATATTCTTCACGATTTTAAAAAAACTTCCAGTTATTAAAAAAATTGGTTGGCATGTTTTGGTACAATTTTTTTCAAAACCTTTCAGAAAATGTACAGAATATCAAAAAATGTTTCCGTTTTCAAAAATTGTTCACAATTTATTTGTGCTTATGAAAAAATGTTCGGAATTTCAAATTTTCTTCACAACTTTTAATAATTGTTCTAAGTTTGGAGAATATTCGGAATTTCAATATTTTGTTCATATTTTTCAAAAAAATATTCAGAATTTAAAATTTTGTTCATAATTTTCAAAAATAGTTGCCATTTAAAAAAATCATGTTTCAAAATGTTTGTGTTTCATAAAGTTATTCGTGTTTTTCTTTTTTTCTTATAAAATAAATGTTTGGGTTTTAATAAAAATGCAGAAATTTTCAGAATTTGTTTTCCTTTTCCAAAATACGTTGAAAACATCGAAATATGTTCCTTTTTTCTGAATTTTGTTCTCAAATTTTAAAAATGTTTGTGTGTTGAAAAAATCTACTGGGATTTATAAAATGTTTGCATTTTAAAAAAATGTTCAAAAGTGCAAAAAAATGTTCCCTGTTTTCAGTAGCTGTTATCAAATTCAAAAATGTTCCGAATTTTGAAATATGTTCACATTTTCCAATTATTGATCACAATTTTTAAAATTGTTCTTTTGTGTTCGAATTTCAAAAAAAAATTCACATGTTTTGATAAGTGTTCAAAAATTGTTCAGTATTTCAAATTTCTGTTTACTATTTCAAACATTGCTCACATTTTCAAAGAGAATGGTCGAAAAACATTGAAAATAATAGGATGCGTAGCTGCAAATTCTTTAGGAATTCGCGTTGCATGAATGCCTCCTGAGCCTAAATGGGCCGGCTCTATTCCCATCTTATACTGATATTTCAATGTATTTTTAAATCATCACAACGCCTAAATGGGCCGGCCCAGTTAGGGTCCCCTTGTGTGCGTCGCGATAGAAATTTGCCGCAGAGCGCGTCAAATAGAAGGGCGAATCCTATTTGGCGCTTATGCGCCCGTTTGCAAACGAGCGCTTGCAGGCCACGGCTAGTTGGGCCCGGCCCATCTTCCCCTTTCTTTCTAGAAGAACTGATAAAAAGAGCGAAGTCACTAGTTGAGGAGAGATCTGGCTTGCCTGCTCCCTCCTAAAAGATTGTGGATGTCGCCTAGAGGGGGGTGAATAGGCGTTTTAAAATAATTACAGTTTAGGCTTGAACAAATGCGGAATAAACCTAACGGTTAATTTGTCAAGCACAAAACCTAAAACAACTAGGCTCACCTATGTGCACCAACAAATTATGCTAAGTAAGATAAACTACTAGGTGATAGCAAGATATATGAGAAGAACCAATATGGCTATCACAAGGTAAAGTGCATAAGTAAAGAGCTCGGGTAAGAGATAACCGAGGCACGCGGAGACGATGATGTATCCTGAAGTTCACACCCTTGCGGATGCTAATCTCCGTTTGGAGCAGTGTGGAGGCACAATGCTCCCCAAGAAGCCACTAGGGCCACCGTAATCTCCTCACGCCCTCGCACAATGCAAGATGCCGTGATTCCACTAAGGGACCCTTGAGGGAGGTCACCGAACCCGTACAAATGGCAACCCTTGGGGGGGTCACCGAACCCGTACACTTTGGCAACCCTTGGGGGCGGTCATCGGTACCCGTCAAATTGCTCGGGGCGATCTCCACAACCTAATTGGAGACCCCGACGCTTGCCCGGAGCTTTACACCACAATGATTGAGCTCCGAACACCACCAACCGTCTAGGGCGCCAAGGCACCAAGAGAAACAAGCTCTAGGGTGCCCAAGCACCCAAGAGTAATAAGCTTCTCAAACTTCACTTCCACATATCACCATGAACTCAAACCGATGCACCAAATGCAATGACAAGGGCACACGGAGTGCCCAAGTCCTTCTCTCCCAAATCCCACCAAAGCAACTAATGCTAGGGAGGAAAATGAGAGGAAGAACGAAAAGGAGAACACCAAGAACTTCAAGATCTAGATCCAAGGGGTTCCCCTCACCTAGAGGAGAAAGTGATTGGTGAAAACGTGGATCTAGATCTCCTCTCTCTTTTCACTCAAAAACTAGCAAGAATCCATGGAGGGATTGAGAGTTAACAAGCTCAAAGAAGGTCAACAATGGGGGAAGAACACGAGCTCAAAGGATAAGCTTCAATGGGGAAGAAGACCCCCTTTTATAGGTGGGGAAAAATCCAACCATCATGCTCACAGCCCGCACAGAGCGGTACTACCGCTCCAAGGAGCGGTACTACCGCTAGGGCGGTAGTACCCCTTTGAAAAACAACAGCGAGGAGGCAAAAGGACAGTAGAACCGCCGGAGCGGTACTACCGCTCGTCCTCACGGTACTACCGCAAATGGTAGCGGTACTACTGCTTGTGAGTGGTACTAAAAAAATACATTCGGGCCTACCAGCGCAAGACTTGGGACGAGTTTTTGGTCCGGAGTGGTACTACCGCTGTAGGAGCCGCGGTAGTACCGCTCTGGAGCGGTAGTAAAAAATTACATCCTCTCCAATTCGCGGTAGTACCGCTGCAGCCTTTTCAGAATACCAAAACCGCCACAACTTTTGCAAACGGACTTCGAATTCGATGAAACCAAGTTTGTTGGAAAGCTAGCGACAAGGGCTAACACAATCTTCAAAGAAATATCAATAAGAAGAAAATGAGAAAAGGCCCATAAGAAAAAGGTGAGAACCCTTCCTCGAAAAAGACCGGTAAAACCTCCAACACCGAAAACATCATAGAAGATGCATGCGAACTCCGTTTTCGATGAACTCAAACTTGTCATCAAGATGACCATAAGCTCTAAGACTCACAAAGAGAACCAAACAATAACCAAGAAAGATGATGCAAGGATGCAATGGTTTGAGCTCTCTACTAACGATACGATCAAGCTACCAACTTGAGAGCCCCCCTTGATAGTACGGCAAACGATCCTATAACCCAGTCTCCAAACTACCACCATGGGACCGGTAAAATAGAAAACCTATCAAGGGCAAACCTTTGCCTTGCACATGGTCCACTTGAGCTAGATGATGACGATCTTGACTCTCTCAAGTTGGACCACCTTTCTTGATTGCGTTGGCTCGATGAAGACTAGATGATTGCTCCCCCATAGTCCACTATGGGTGAGCCACTCTTCGGCACATCTTGACAAATCCATTGTCACCACAATGGACGGCAAGCTTCAAGCACTTGATCTCTTCGCGATGATCCACTTGAACTTGCACACGGCAATCTTGATGACGATCACCACTTGATGTCATCCTCTCCATGGGTTGAGTGATATCTTCCTCTTGACGCAAGCCCATGAACACGTACCTAACCCCACGTAGAACTCTCACATAGACCATGGGTTAGTACACAAAGCACAATGGACAATGCTTACCAAACCATGGGATCACTTGATCCCTCTCGGTACATCTTCTACGCTTTGTGAGTTGATCAACTTGATTCACTCTTGACTTAGTCTTGATCAACCTTGAATCTTTCCAACTCTCTTCATTTGGATGATGTCTTGAAGGTAAACATGAATGATCACACAATCTTCTTCTTCAAGACATGCTTGCAATAAGCTCAACTCTCACATGACCAAGCTTTGGATAATTCCTTAATAGCACCTTGGTCAACACAAACTCTCCTTCAAACCAACACATGTACTTTGATCACACAATCTTCTTCTTCAAGACATGCTTTCAATAAGCTCAACTCTCACATGACCAAGCTTTGGATAATTCCTTAATAGCACCTTGGTCAACACAAACTCTCCTTGAAACCAACACATGTACTCCAAGAAAAGCCTATGGACAAAACCTTCAAATATAACTCAAGGAAACCATTAGTCCATAGAGATTGTCATCAATTACCAAAACCAAACATGGGGGCACCGCATGTTCTTTCAATCTCCCCCATTTTGGTAATTAATGACAATCACTTTCAAGAGAGTTTATACAAGGAATTATGCATCACCATGCAATGCAACAACCAATAATGCATGCGAATGAGATGCAAAAGATAAGGAAACATAAACCAAAGCTTCTCCATGAAACTCTCTGAAACTTCTCCCCCATTGGCATCGATTGCCAAAATGGGCGAAAAGCTTAGAGGGCCAATATAGATTGTGGTCCTCCATAAATTGTGTATTTCTCAACAAGTGAATGGAATGCAATACACACATCCAACGGTAAATACTTGGAGGAAGACAAACTATATTGAGGCCCAAAGATTGCAAAAGGAAGATATGCCACAAAGACATAACAAAGAGAGAAACAAGCAATCAAAAGATATCTATTGAAGCAAGCTATCAAAAGATACCAATTGAACCAACTAGTCCAATGATCCTACGAGCCACATGAATAAAGGATATTATGATAAGAGCAAAGAAGTGTTCTAAGGAAACTAGAGTAGCTCCCCATGATTTGTGTACACATAAGAATTTTTGTATTTGGATACAAAGTGCACAAAATAGGATCATAGCTCCCCCCAAATCAACAGAAACTTACAACAAGTGCAAGTGAGCAAATAGGAAACAAAGCCTAGTACTTGCAACAAACACATGGTTGAGCAACATGTAAAAAGGAAACTTAAGAATAGGCTCAACTAAAACCGATGTGTGTGAGTTAAGGCAATGCACTTGAGAAGACTAATGTATGGATGAGCATTAAGCATCAATATAGTCTTGAATTAATGAGATACATGGTGCAAGGCTTGTCATTCCCACACACAACTAGCAAAAGGGGTCACAAGTTCACTAATAAGCATATAAGAAAAACTATGCTTGTGACAACCCGTGGTGAAGATATAAAAGAAAGCTTCATCAAGATGAGGGATACCAATTAAGATGGCAAAAGCCTCGTAAAGACAAGCATGAGGAAAAACATATTCACCACACAAGAGTGCAACAAGATGCAACGAGATAAGACACGCACTCAAGGCAAAAGCTTTCACGGAGCCACCAAAGAAATAACAAGAAAGACAAGGTGGACGTAAAAGAAAGGATATCATCTAGAGATGTAATTTCTCTCAAGTGTATAAGATTCTAGGTAGACGAAATCATGATGATATATATCTACAAAGAAGGATGTACACCCGAAATAGTTACAACACGAAGGAACAAGATATCCAAAAGGAAGTCATACATATATATACCAATAAGATATTTTCTTGGAAGCATAGCACATGGCTAATGGTCTTATTGTATATAAATGAATTCCTACCACACAACCATCAAAGACATCACAACTAGCAACATGAGATCATTGTTGAGATGCTTTGAGAAAGGAAACAAGTATCACAAGATGGAATGAATAGCATGCCATGATACAACCTACATAAGGTTGATGCAAGAAATGTGTGCATGAAGTAGATGATGATACTTGTTACCGAGATACCATTGGAAGGATGTAGTAGATACCAATTAAAGGTAGATGGTAGTTCATTGATCATCCTAGCTTGACTCCAATAAGCACATGGTGGAAACACCTTCCTTGTGAGTGAGCCGAGCATCCAATGCATCTCCAATTGTTCCTAGAACAACAACACAAACAAAATGGTACCCAAACTCATTGGGACCAAAGAGTTAGAAACACCAACAATACATAGGACAAACTCCACATAAATATGTGCATATAGATATGAAAATGAATTTCGTGCACATCTCATCCAATTTGAGACTTGGTGGAGTTCCCCCTATATATTGGGTCAAAGAAAGAAAACATGCCAAAGAAACTACAAGAAGTAAATATGCATGCTCAAGACTTTCAAGAACCGATACCAAATGACAAAGAAATACCAAGAGAAGAAAAGATACCAAATGAATAAATCATCACTTGGAGGATATCAATTAAAAGATACATCAAGGAATGAGATACCCATTGATATCCACTAAAAAAATATCAAACCCCCAAAAGAGAGGATGGTTCCAAACAAACCAAGCTCTCTACAAAGTTTCATTATGGCACAAAGTACCAAAAAGAAACGGCTTGCCTTCCACAAACACACACTTGATAAGGATCACAAGATGAGTGTTTTATAGAGAATAGGATAGCTCCCCCAAGACTAGTGCATTATAGAGAATTTGCATTTGAATACAAAATGTACGAGGTGGGATCATCACTTTCATTATATCTAGAAAACACTAGACATGGTCAAGAAATTAACAAGATCCACAAGTGGTATGGAATACAATGGGAGTTGACACAATCCTAGGCAAGAGATAAAGCAAATAAAAGCAAAGCCAATGTAAAGATGATCAATAATTTCTACCACACATAAGTGAGTATCAATTGTCAAAAGACAAGAAGTATTTGGAAATAATTCCCGGTGGTAGATAACAAGGATATCCGACATCATATTCACACCAAACAAAAAGCAAATTGCAACTTGTAGAGCTAACACGCCACCTAGGAACAATATAATTTACAATATCAATTCTAGGTGACAATATCTCAAATGTACACATTTTCTAGGCTTGTAATATGCACATAGCATATTACTCCCCTATAATGTGATACCAATAAAAACTTAACAAGAGGTAATAAGAGAATCCAACAAGAGATAATTAATGGAATATTTAGAATTTGAATTTCTTATGAGAAGACATACCACATAGCGACTAGATAATCTTGAAATATCAATACTAGATGGTATTACTCATGTACACACATTTATAGGATAGTGAGGTGCACAAAGCACACCACTCCCCCATAATGGGATATTCCATTAATCTCTCACAAGAGCCAACTAAGATACAAACAAGATGCAAAAGGCTCAATGCATGACACACACGTACATGATGTGCAAACCAACACACGCATACTTGATTGCTCAAGATAATTAAGTTGGAAGCACAACATATACAAACACATACAAGGAACAAAACCAAACATGCAAAGGGGTAAGTAACTATCAATGTAAACACTTTAAGCACGAGTTACCGCATGGAGAAACATTGGATATAAGATAGAAACTTGATAATTCGAATAACTTGTCTTGAGACAATTAGAATGATGAAGTCCCCTTAATTCTTCATAAAGTAGCCAAGTCTCCAATGCCCTCCAACAACACCTATTGATCAAGTTTGAGCTTGTTGGTCCCCAACCAAGTTGGGTCCTAAGAGGTTAGTCACAATAGGCTTGGCTACCCAAATGGTTCTCTTCTTGACACCACTTTGAGTACCAACAACTTTGGCAAACACATTGCCAACCTTATCCTTCCCAAGAGAATAGATATCATCAATAATAATTGGGTTGGATAAGTTACCACTAGTGCATGAAGAGGCGAGGTGACCTTTCTCACGACATAAGTAGCAACGTCTGCTCTTCACTTTCTTCTCACTTGATTTCTCAACTTGAGAAGCATTAGCTTGAGGATTCTTGGGAAGAGGACTTTCTTCAACTTGTGGTTGAGCATGAGATCGAACTTGTGGCCGCTTCCCTTGTTGCTTGTCACTAATGGCCTTCTTCTTCAATGGGCAAGATCTAACATGATGCCCTTCTACTTTGCACTTGAAGAAAACAATCTTGGCCGAATTCTTGACTTGTTCTTGGCCCTTCCTTTTGTTCATCTTGGACTTCTTCTTCTTCTTGGAGTTGAATCCAAGTCCACCTTTTTCATTGGGGGATTTTTGCACACTCAAGATATTGTTGAGTGTGAATTTCCCTTCATGACTCTTTTCCAAGTCTTTCTTCAAAGAAGTGACTTGGGCCTTGAGCTCCTTGATTTCCTCTACATGGTTAGTCTCAACACAAGTACTAGAGGAAGTATAAGCTTCATTGTTAGAGCAACAAGGCAAGGAAAGCAATTCATCACAAGATGTACCAACATTGTGAGTAGATGGATTACAAGGACTAGCACATGGCAACATATCATTTTGACTAGAAGTAGTGCTAGTATCCACATGAGGCTCAGTAGATGTTACCTTAGCAATCATGGCCTCATTAGCTATCTTTAGCACATTATGGGATACTAGAAGATCATCATGAGAGCTTGTGAGCTTTACATGATTTTCTTCCAACATCCCATAATTGCTAGATAGCAACTCAAGTTGAGCCCTTAGCTCAACATTCTCCTTTAATATGGATGCTTCACAAGAGATAGAGTTAGTAGCACAAGCATCATCATTAGCAACAAGAGGAGAAGACAACTTGGCAAGCTCTTTTGAATATGAAGCTTTAAGTTGAGCATGAGACTCGGTGAGTTTGATGAGCTCACTCTTAATGACCCTTGAGCCATTTTCGAGGTGCTCAAAGTCCTCAAGGAGTTTAGCATGCGCAACTTCAAGCTCCTCATTTTTAGTTTCAAAATCATTGGCCACCTCAAGGGCTCTATCATGAGATTCCCTTAATCTAGATAATTCTAGAGCAAAAGCCTCCTCAAGAGATTCCTTGGTGGTTTGTTCAAGTTCAAGAGCTTGAGAGAGGTCCGCAATCTTATTAGCGTAATCACGCTCATGATCTTCCATTTTCTCAATGGTGACCTCATGCTCGTCGAGATGAGATTCCAAATCCTCAATATATTTCTTGTCCTCAATGGCAATGGACATATATTCCATGAAGTTGAAATGAGCAATTTTATTTTTATGAAGAGCTTTAAAAACCATTTCCTCCTTAATATTTAAGGATGCAACATTATCATTCTCTTCATCATAATCAACATCATCATCATTCTTGCCATCATCAATATCATCACAAGATATATTGGGATTCAAAGTGGGAGATACCTTTGAGGCCTTGGCCATAAGGCAAAATGCAATAGATGATGATGTAGGATCCCTTGAAGCACCATTCAAGACCACATCTTGTTCCATGGAGTGTTGAGTTTCCTCTACATTGTTAGCACAACAACTCGAGGAAATAGATACATTCTTATCATGGCAACAAGACATAGCAAGCATATCATCATTAGGTTTGAGAAAGCAATTTCTACATGATATGCAAGGACTGCCAACACGAGCAAGTGAAACATGTAAGGTGCTCGAAGTGTTAAAGTCCAAAGAAGGACCATTGCAATAAGATAGTGATGAAGAATCACCAAGAACAAGCACACTATCATCATTGCAATGACCACCACTACTCACCCTAGCATTACCTTGTAGCAATCCACATGTAGGTGAAGTAGAACAAGTTGAGAAGGCAACACGGCCGAAGGAGGAGGGATAACAATCATCCCCACAAATCTTGGACACACCATATTTATCTTGAAGCTTTGTCCATAACTCATGAGCATCCCGGAACAGCATGAGTTGAAATATAACTACATTGCTCAAAGCATGGAAAAGCACATTAGAAACTTGAGCATTGAGATAAGAGTTTTTCTCATCCTCTAAAGATAATCTTTGGGGATCTTTCGGAGGAGAAAAACCCATATCTACAATTCGCTCTAAATTTGGGTCCATGACCCTAAAGAGGTTAAGCATGCGAATTACCCAAATATCAAAATTTGTGCCATCGAAACTACGAGTGTCAGAGAATCCTAATCCCCTAGTCGACATCTTTACTCTCTAGGTAGTTAAGCCTAACAAAGAAAGACGAGGCTCTGATACCAATTAAAAGATCGTGGATGTCGCCTAGAGGGGGGGTGAATAGGCGTTTTAAAATAATTACGGTTTAGGCTTGAACAAATGCGGAATAAACCTAGCGGTTAATTTGTCAAGCACAAAACCTAAAACAACTAGGCTCACCTATGTGCACCAACAACTTATGCTAAGCAAGATAAACTACTAGGTGATAGCAAGATATATGACAAGAACCAATATGGCTATCACAAGGTAAAGTGCATAAGTAAAGAGCTCGGGTAAGAGATAACCAAGGCACGCGGAGACGATGATGTATCTCGAAGTTCACACCCTTGCGGATGCTAATCTCTGTTTGGAGCAGTGTGGAGGCACAAAGCTCCCCAAGAAGCCACTAGGGCCACTTTAATCTCCTCACGCCCTCGCACAATGCAAGATGCCGTGATTCCACTAAGGGACCCTTGAGGGCGGTCACCGAACCCGTATAAATGGCACCCCTTGGGGGTGGTCACTGAACCCGTACACTTTGGCAACCCTTGGGGGCGGTCACCGGTACCCGTCAAATTGCTCGGGGCGATCTCCACAACCTAATTGGAGACCCCGACGCTTGCCCGGAGCTTTACACCATAATGATTGAGCTCCGAACACCACCAACCGTCTAGGGCGCCAAGGCACCCAAGAGGAACAAGCTCTAGGGTGCCCAAGCACCCAAGAGTAATAAGCTTCTCAAACTTCACTTCCACGTATCACCGTGAACTCAAACCGATGCACGAAATGCAATGGCAAGGGCACACGGAGTGCCCAAGTCCTTCTCTCCCAAATCCCACCAAAGCAACTAATGCTAGGGAGGAAAATGAGAGGAAGAATGAAAAGGAGTACACCAAGAACTCCAAGATCTAGATCCAAGGGGTTCCCCTCACCTAGAGGAGAAAGTGATTGGTGGAAACGTGGATCTAGATCTCCTCTCTCTTTTCCCTCAAAAACTAGTAAGAATCCATGGAGGGATTGAGAGTTAGCAAGCTGGAAGAAGGTCAATAATGGGGGAAGAACACGAGCTCAAAGGATAAGCTTCAATGGGGAAGAAGACCCCCTTTTATAGGTGGAGAAAAATCCAACTGTTATGCTCACAGCCCGCATAGAGCGGTACTACCGCTCCAAGGAGCGGTACTACCGCTAGGGCGGTAGTACCCCTTTGAAAAACAACAGCGAGGAGGCAAAAGGCCAGTAGAACCGCCGGAGCGGTACTACCGCTCGTCCTCACGGTACTACCGCTCGTCCTCACGGTACTACCGCTCGAACTCACGGTACTACCGCAAATGGTAGCGGTACTACTGCTTGCGAGCGGTACTAAAAAAAATACATCCGGGCCTACCACCGCAAGACTTGGGACGAGTTTTTGGTTCGGAGCGGTACTACCGCTGTAGGAGCCGCGGTAGTACCGCTCTGGAGCAGTAGTAAAACATTACATCCGCTCCAATTCGCGGTAGTACCGCTGCAGCCTTTTCAGAACACCAAAACTGCCACAACTTTTGCAAACGGACTCCGAATTCGATGAAACCAAGTTTGTCGGAAAGCTAGCGACAAGGGCTAACACAATCTTCAAAGAAATGTCAATAAGAAGCAACTGAGAAAAGGCCCATAAGAAAAAGGTGAGAACCCTTCCTCGGAAAAGACTGGTAAAACCTCCAACACCGAAAACATCATAGAAGATGCATGCGAACTCCGTTTTTGAACTCAAGCTTGTCATCAAGATGACCATAAGCTCTAAGACTCACAAAGAGAACCAAACAAGAACCAAGAAAGATGATGCAAGGATGCAATGGTTTGAGCTCTCTACTAACGATACGATCAAGCTACCAACTTGAGAGCCCCCCTTGATAGTACGGCAAACGATCCTATAACCCGGTCTCCAAACTACCACCATGAGACCGGTAAAATAGAAAACCTATCAAGGGCAAACCTTTGCCTTGCACATGATCCACTTGAGCTAGATGATGACGATCTTGACTCCCTTAAGTTGGACCACCTTTCTTGATTGCGTTGGCTCGATGAAGACTAGATGATTGCTCCCCCATAGTCCACTATGGGTGAGCCACTCTTCCGCACATCTTCACAAGTCCATCGTCACCATAATGGACGGCAAGCTTCAAGCACTTGATCTCTTCACGATGATCCACTTAAACTTGCACATGGCAATCTTGATGACGATCACCACTTGATGTCATCCTCTCCATGGGTTGAGTGATATCTTCCTCTTGACGCAAGCCCATGAACACGTACCTAACCCCACGTAGAACTCTCACATAAACCATGGGTTAGTACACAAAGCACAATGGACAATGTTTACCAAACCATGGGATCACTTGATCCCTCTCGGTACATCTTCTACGCTTTGTGAGTTGATCAACTTGATTCACTCTTGACTTAGTCTTGATCAACCTTGAATCTTTCCAACTCTCTTCATTTGGATGATGTCTTGAAGGTAAACATGAATGATCACACAATCTTCTTCTTCAAGACATGCTTGCAATAAGCTCAACTCTCACATGACCAAGCTTTGGATAATTCCTTAATAGCACCTTGATCAACACAAACTCTCCTTGAAACCAACACATGTACTTTGATCACACAATCTTCTTCTTCAAGGCATGCTTGCAAAGCTCAACTCTCACATGACCAAGCTTTGGATAAGTCCTTAATAGCACCTTGGTCAACACAAACTCTCCTTGAAACCAACACATGTACTCCAAGAAAAGCCTATGGACAAAACCTTCAAATATAACTCAAGGCAACCATTACTCCATAGAGATTGTCATCAATTACCAAAAACCAAACATGGGGGCACCGCATGTTCTTTCACCTCCCCATGCTCCCATTCGTGCTCTCTCTTCATCCTACGACTGTCTTTTTTCTTTTTTTCTTTCTAATCTAACCATCTTCTCTCTGATTTTAAGGGGACGGGGTCGGGCCTTATTTTATTCCAATCAAATCAAGCCACGTATACGGGAGCACGGATGGGCGCACGCGCGAGGAGTAGGCAAGTCTCATCCGCTGAGGAGTACTCATTGCAAAGATCACTCCAACTCCCCTGGTCGCGACAAGTGGCACCCATGTAGCGCGCCACTTGTCGCAACCTGTGAGTTTTCCCTTTTTTCATACATTCGTTTATTCAAAACGTTTTATCTCTCAAACCATGCGTCCAAATCTCGAACCGCTTTCACCGTTCGATTCCTCACGTCGAGATCTTCAAAACTAGATCCCATGTTAATAGGTTTTGACAAACTTTTTTCATAAAAAAACCGGACGAAAAAACCGAATCGGGAGCACGGGTTTTTTCCCTTTCCAAAAGAGGCACGCTCGTGCCTCTCACGAAATCACAACCGTGCCTCTCGCGGAAGCAAAACCGTGACTCTCGCGAAAAAAAGAGAAAACACGTTTTTTTCGTTTCCGAAGAGGCACGGCCATGACTCTCGCGAAAGCACAACCGTACCTCCCGCGGAAGCAAACCCGTGACTCTCGTGAAAGAAAAAAAAGAAAACACGTTTTTTCTGTTTCTGAGAGGCACGGCAGTGACTCTCACGAAAGCACAACCATACCTCTTGCGGAAGCAAAACCGCGACTCTCGTGAAAAAAACAGAAAACACGTTTTTTCCGTTTCCGAGAGGCACGGCCATGACTCCCGCAAAAGCACAACCGTGCTTCTCGCAGAAGCAAAACCATGACTTTCGCGAAAAAAAATAGAAAACACATTTTTTCCGTTTCAGAGAGGCACGACCATGACTCTCGCGAAAACACACCCGTGCCTATCACGGAAGCAAAACCGTGACTCTCGCGAAAGAGAAAAAAAACAACAAAAAACACATTTTTTTTAATTTCTGAGAGGCACGGCCGTAACTCTCGCGAAAGTAAAACCGTGCCTCTCACGAAAGCAAAACCGTGACTCTCGGGAAAGGAAAAAAACGTGTTTTTCGTGCACTTTTTTTTTCAAAATAATTTTTTTGTCGAAAAGCTAAGGAAGACCGGTGCAAAACCAAAACGTCGAAAAACCCTGAAAATACCATTTAAAAAGCCGAAAACGCATGCGAAAAAATAAAAATAAAACAAAATTCGGAGGAAGCACCCAAAACGAGACACGTGGAGAATGACTGAGAACACGCCAAATGACGCTGATTGTTGAGAGGCTCCGAAGGAGCGCTCCCTAAAAAAGAGAGTGCGCTGCGCCAGAGTCGAACCTGAGACCAAGAACTTCACATTGCAACGCAACAACCATTCGAACAACAAGACAAATGAGACAACAAACTTCATTTTACTACTTTTATTCTTTTTCTAGATAGCGATGCCCGTGTTTTTTCTTGTTTTTTTTCTCTATTTCTCTTTTGTTTTATTTTTTTACAAATACGTGAACTTTTCTTAATTTTTGTATTTTTTTAAGAATTGATGGACAAATTTTCAAATTTGTGAACTTTTTTGAGAATTGATGAACTTTTTTCAAATTAGAGAAATGAATTCAAAGTCGATAAACTTTTTTCGAATTTGATGAAATTTTCTACAAAAATGTATGAAATTTTTTCAAATTCGGTGAACTTTTATTCAAATCAATGAACTTTTTTGCTAAGTTTGACGAACATTTTTTCAAATTCATGAACTTTTTTTCATCAAAATCAGTGATTTTTTTGAAATCCATGAACTTTTTTCAAAACCCAGTGAGCTATTTTCTAATTCGTGGTTTTTTAATTCAAAATCGATGAACTTTTTTCATACCCCGCGAACTATTTTCAAATTCCAATTTTTTTAATTCAAAATCGGTGAAGGTTTTTTCAAATCAATTACCTCTTTTGAACTATTTTCTAAATTGATGAATTTTTTTACAACTCATGAACTTTTTACAATTTTATGCTTTTTTCAAATTAGTGAACTTTTTTTTTTCAAAATCATGAATGTTTTCCATTATGGTGAACTTTTCCAATTGCTACGAATGTTTTTCAGTTTTTTTATTTTTTCAATTCATTGTTTTTGTGAATTATTTACAAATTTATGTTTTACTTTATTCAATTTAAAGTGGGTATAATACTACTACGGAACTAAGGTTAACTAGATGCGTTTCCCCTATTTACGTCAGGAAGGCAAGCATGGTCTAGTGGTTAGCGCGGTGTGCAGTTCGCATTGGCGGCTAGAGTTTGAGTTCCTTTTCTTCTTTAAAAGAACTAGATGACCCATTGCGCCAATGGCGCAAAGGGCGAGCGTGAGCCAAGCATTCAAACCATGTAAATAAGAATATTAAAAGACCGTTTATAAAATCTTTGAAACATAAGGAAATGGATATTTAGGTATGATATTCATGCATAGCATTATATATTACATTGCATGGAAGGTTTATAGGCCAAAACAAAGGCATGAGATCAGATCATGATAGTGTATTTACATTGCTTTTAAAAAGCAAGTTACATGGGCAGAGATTCATCATATATATAGCTCTGGTCATTTAGCTTATGATGACTAAGATATGCGGTCATGGACATCAGGTAGAGTCATCGTTGCATGTGCCATCGGTATTGAAGATGGCCTCATCGTCTAAGCAGCTCTTCCCGGTGGGTGTGTTTGGTGCGTTGTCATTGGCCAAAGCACATGCCTTTCATATCATCGTCCAATCCCCAATAATGCTTGTTCATTTCGTGTAGAACATCCTCGGATTGTAAAGTTGCACCGTCAAGGTATTCTGCAACATATCTTACCTGCGATAGAGTATGGTTCAGATTGTTGCCTTCAGGCATTGATCCTGCTGTGAAGCTGGAATTTATTATACGATAAAATTCTTTTATTGTCGTGCAATCTCTACCAAGTCCACTACACCAGTTACCAGTGTTAGTAAGAGCCTTCTCCACAAGCTCCAGCAGCTTCGCCATTGCCCGGAGCAGATCATCCTTCAGTTGCCCACAATTCTTGATGAACTTGTCCAGAACATCCCTAAAACCAAAAATCCTTAGCATATAACCCCCTCCTTCCGACAACACCGACTGCAGAGATGAAGCTCTCCTCGGCGGAGAGGGGCCCCAAGGTGAGGTAGCTACATCCAGAGCTCCCAATGACTGGCGCAGCCACGCACTGCGCCCCCTCGGCATGTAGGCTCGCGAGGTGAGGCAGCCAGAGCACGCGCTTATAACACCGGCCGCAGAGTTGAAGTTGGGTGGCGCTAGTGGCCATGTTCTGGAGGGAATTGTGTCGAACATAGGGCCTGTTTGGTTCACGGCTAACTTTGCCACAACTAAGCTTAGTCAAAGTGTGGCTTACAAAACGGCCACCACAAGTGTGGCAAGATTTGGGAAAAAGTTGAGCCTATGACATGTGGACCAAGTGTCTAGAAAAATGTGGCAAGCCACAAGTGTGGCAATAAACCAAACACATGCCTAAATTATTATGGCACGACTAAGGTTAGGCGTGGCAAGCTTATGCTGCAAACCAAACAGGCCCATAGTGTTTTTGGCTACAACTTTTCGTGTAAATATTTTTCTGAAGTTGTAGCTTCGGCACTCATTGATTCAGTGTGAATTTTGTAGCTCCTCCTGATTGTTGATGTACTGCTATTCAGAAGTACTGTATATGATATTGAGTTCTACTTCTCATATTGTGCCTTGCTCGGTCTGCACTGATGCACATATTTTTGAGCAAACTGTACTGCATATTCTTATACTCTCACACTGTTGAGCAAACATACACGTGATGCACACATTGTTTCTAGTTTTGTGCTCTACTTCTCAGATTGTGCCTTGCTCAATCTATACTGCTGCACACACTGTTGAGCAAACTATACTACAACTTTGTCTCTTTTTCATAGAATAAATAAGCTCATGATTTCAGAAGCAAGGTATACTCATTGTGAGCTTCGTTCAGAATGTGTGAAACCACCACATTCAGCTATATATTCAGATTTTTCTCAATTGATTCGGACAAAAGACACAACCAAGTCAATCGGAAAGCTAATCATTAATTCATAGTACATCAAACACAAATGAATTCAAGCACAAAGACAAACATTCAGCCATGAAAATTCCGGAGTTCCAAATTACATTAGACACAACACATAGCGACCTCGTGTACGCATCAGGCGTCGCCACATCGATGTTCACCACCTCCATCTTGGACGGAAGGATCAGGCAGCACTTGGGCTGCTCGCATGAGAGGAGAACGGCCCCTTCTCCGCACCAAGCATCGGATGGGGAACCCTCATTGGCTGCCACCGGGTCATAAGGAAAAGTATCAGAATACTTCTGCACAGAATTTCAGGACAAATGACTTTACATATAGATACAAAATCATAAGTGGAAGTAATGGGGATGTGCATGGTGATCATAAATTTCTCCAAACCTAGTGAGGTAATTATGGCAACAGAAGAGTCAAACATGTCCAATCTTTGCTCAATGAAAACCGAGGAAGAACTCTATAACTATCCTACTCCACATTGATCATTGTGTTATATCAGTATTTCTCTTTTACAGAATTAAATTTCAACAAGCACGTTGCATCCACACGAGGCAGAGAGCAGACCCCCTGACTATTTTACATTTTGACCTCTGTTAGGCCAACATCCAATTTGTGAATACACATAAGTTTGAACCATAATTTGGTATGGCCTTACTCAAGAAAAAGCAAAATACAGAAGGGAGTACTGAGAAATTTCAGCAATTACACTCCACAGACCATTGCATACTGTATACTGCTTTAAACTTTGAAGTACCAGAAGTCACTGATTTGTAACCAATAGAATAAATTTCTCATTTACTCTACTTTGTGAAGGTAGATTGAAATAACTGTGAAGTCTTAAAATATTTCTCGATGAAAATTTCAATGCAGTATGGTACAAAACACAACTTGCTTAAATGTTCTTATCAGCTAAACAGTTTTAGACAGTATGAAGCAACTATATACAGTGGACTGGCCATTTGGCCCAGCCAGAATGTACATCTTGACCTGAACATGCAAATACCAGAAAAATGAGATGCTTCGAGTTACAAACTGAAAGTGCCTAACAGAGAGGCTGCGAACTTGAGCAAAATTAAATGAAATATGACATAGAATTAAAACCCTCATGGTGAATAGCTTCTTCCCAAGATTCTAGAGATATTAATACATCACAGGTAAATAAACGACACCACTCATCACAAGTTGCAGGCATTTGAGTTGGCGTTAATACGCCTGCATCGCCATCCAGCAACCTCTCTCCGCATCTCCTATCTCCAATTCCTCCCAAAGTCACAAATCGAGCAAAGGTGGGCATTGTACCTGCTGACCAGACGGGAGTTTGCTAGGTCATCATACATCTCCCATGTAGTCCTGTTCATCGGGTGGATGGAAGCCATCGCCGGAGCAGGACGGAGCCAGCCATCTCTGTGTAACCTTTGAATGATCAAAAAAATTCAATGAATACGACACTAAGTATCACAATGCATACTTCTCTTGACTACTAATGAAATAACATAGTAGTACAGTTAATTGTAAACCTTTGGGATGTAAATAGAATATAACCAAATGTATGAAGAAATAAGGAGAATTAGGGGGAGGGGGAAGAGAAGGTTGCAGCTTTGCCCGGGGCTGACGCGGAGGTGAAAGCAGCAATATCAGTAGCTGCTACTCATGACGACCATGGAACACCCTCCAGGAATTTGCATAACTAAAGTAAAGTGATCTTCTATTAGGTATTATGTGAATCAAGCCTCTTTCATTCTAGTCAATTATGGAGAAAAACTTACACTTCAATCATGAAGAGTAGATAGTGTATAAAATGATTTACAGGTAACACCAAATTAAAACAGACTTTCCAACCCAATTTGGATTGACCAAAGCAGTATAAGGACACGGCAAAATATTAATATGTACCATAAAAAACGTAGGACTGAATTTGCTGTTGGGGGGTCTGCAACTCGTGGAATATGCATCATCTGCATTCTCCTTAACAACCCGGTATTGTAACTATACAGATCAGCTGAACAAACACATTATCCTGCAGGGAAAAAGAGGCCATTGATTGTTTCAACAAGTACAGAAACAAGGAAAGATGTCATTGCGCTACCACAGCTTCCACGTTGCCTCGTTCGGCCACGAGGGCGTACATGATGGTGAGAGAGGATGGAGGCGAGGATGCAGGGACGAACCTCGAGGGTGGACGGACGGCAGCGCAAGGATCCGATGGATCCGACCATCTCTGTAGCCCACACTTCTCCTGCCGAGGATGACGGCGACGGCACCATGGACCACCTCTGCGGCTCGAGCTCCTCCCGGGGTCGTCGCTGCACACATGAAGACAGAGGCGGGGAGGAGCCGAATTTGCGCCAATGCGAGAGGAGCAGGGCATAGGAGGGTCGTTCCTATGGACAACATAAGCAAATACAGGACATCTGCATCAGCTTTAGCATGCCATTAAATTAAACAAAAGGTTACAAATTCACTTCCAAACCAATGTAGCGTCTCAGATTTACACACAAAATCTAAATCATTTGTTCATCACCCAAATCAGGAGCTAGTAACAACAATATAACCAACAAATTAATCACACAAATTAGAAGGATAAACTAATAAAAGTTAGAGATATGCAGGCATGGAAGGAAAAGAAAACAAATGAAAGAGGATCTTACCAGGAGCTTAGGTCCTTGATTTGGCTGTGCAGATGCCAATTAAGAGAGGGGCATTGTCTGCTCTACTTCTTGCTCCAACCCACTTCTTGTCAAGCCCATGCCTCATCCTCCTGCCATCTCTTCTTCTCAAAGCAGGCAGTCGAGCTCCTCCTGGACTACCATGGGGATGCAGTGATGCAACAATGCAAGGAGGAGGGATTTCTCCTGCCTTCCTTGGTCGCTGGGTGAGGGCTCGTCCATGGCAGCAAAGACGTCGGCAGCTTGGATCCGTCCTGATTCGGCCCTCTCTGTTTATCAGGGAGAGAGTACATAAGAAAGAGAAGGAGAGGGAATTGAAAGAGGGGATTGGAGAAGAGAGAATACCATGGAGACGAAGCTGGCGCCGGCGCACCCACGCCGGCAGGGTCCCCGGGCCCAAGCTGCGCCTCTACCGCCATGAAGAAGACGCTGGTGGCAGCGTGCGGTGGGCCGCGTCGGCGGGACGACGCCCGGTGACTGGGAGCGGCGGGAAGCACGGCCGAGTGTAGTCATGCGTCGTTGGCGCATCATGGGGCTCCACGAGCTGCCGAGGAAGGAGGAGGCGTGTGGATCTGGGCCGGCGAGATCCGGTGGATGCCATCATGGAGGAGCTCTCCACCGGCAGAATGGCGAGGATGACGGCGTGTGAGGACGATGTAGAGGCGCAGCGGCAGCGACCACGGCTCCTCCTTTTGAGCATGGAGGCAGAGGGAGGGGGTGAGGAGACACGGGCGGAGGAGAGGCAGGGGAGGAGGAGGTGGTGGAGGTGGAGGAGAGGAGGCTGCGGCCGAGAGGAAGGGGGGTGGCGGCGGCACGGAAAAGAGTAGTGGGATGAGGGAAAGAGAAGATATTTTCACGGGAGAGAGAGGCCCCAATCCTAATCTTTTTCTCGCTCGATGCATTTGCTGTGCACTATTCATAGCGACACGTGGACGGCACGAGCCTGCCTAGCACTCCCTTCATCCTTTGTATGTTCAATGGAAAAAAATTTAATCTCTAACTCATTTTTTCATCACGTTGGATTTTTTAGCAGATTGCTGGGCCGGCCTGTTACGCCGCGCTGCGAGCGCCGGCAGCGCCAACGGGCGCTTAAAGCGTTGAGTAGGAGGGGAGCTCCTAACCGGCGCCTTCAGCGCTGGGTGGAGTTTCTGGCGCCCATGCTCTTCCTAATATGGGCCGGCCCATGACATGGCAAAAACCGAAGCGCTCGCTGCTCACAACCAAAACGCTCGAAAAAGAAGCTGAGCGAGGAATTGAACCCGCTCGCTATATTATTCTATGCATCTTGCGAACCACTGGACTATCCACATACTGGTGATTTAATTCACCGTGAACATTATAAGAATAACAGTAGCCGCGCTATTTGTGTATCAATTCTATTTTTGGAATTAATTGACAAGAATTTGGATAAACATGATTTTCTTAAAAAAAAGGAAAGTCAATTTGGATAAATATGATTTTCTTTAAAAAAAGGAAAGTTCACAGATTTCAAAAAGAGTTCATGAAAAAGTTAATCAAATTTGAGAAAAGTTCATCAAGTTTGAAAAAATAAGTTCATCGATTTTGAAAAAAGTTCATCAAATCCAAAAAAGTTCATCGAATCTGAAAATAAGTTCATCAAATTTGAAAACAAGTTTATCGATCTTGAAGAAAAGTTTATCAATTTTGAATAAAAAATCACGAATTTGAAGAAAATGTTCACGCATTTAGCAGAAAAGAAACAAAAGAAAGTAATAAAAGTTCATTGATTTGAAAAAAAGTACATCGAATTTTAAAAAAGTTCACAAATATGAAAAAAGTTCATGGATTTTGAAAAAAGCTCATCAAATTTGAAAATATGTTCAAATTTGAAAAGAAGTTCATGGAATTTGAAGAAAAAAAATCTAATTTAAGAAAAAATTCATGAATTGGAAACAAAAATTCATGTATTTTCGAAAAATCATTAGCAGAAAAAGTAAAAATGGAAATGATAAAAAAATAGAAGAAAAAATAACAAAAACGGTTCCAGCAAAAAGGAAAAAGAAAAAAAGACAACGAAAGATGAAAAGATAGAAAAAGCTTCAAGTAAACATGTCAAGGGTGAGTGCCTTCTTGGTTATAGCGTTGAACAGCAAACGAAGCGATCGCGACTTCGAATCATGATTACGTTCGTGCGTCTTTTTTGCTATTTTAATAAACAGAAAAAGAGTATGGGCCGGCCCAACGCGGAGAAGGGGTGTGCGCCTTGTACGGTTAGCGCTATAACGGGCGCTGAGGGCGCCGTTTAGGATATTCCGAGCAGGAGCCCCCCAATTATAGTAATCGTGGCCTATACTCCGTGGGAAATAAAACGCAAAATGGGCTAGCCCACAAGGCAGAAAATAAACTAAGGTCGTCCCGAGCGAGGCCTTTTAGTTGACATGAGCCACCCCGTGCCAGGCCTTTTTATGGCTGTGCTCAGGTTTGTTCTGCGAGAAAAGTATAGTTTTCCCCCTAAAATGCGGTCAATCGGATCAAATACTCCCCAAACTCTAAAACCGGTTATTTAACCCCCTCAAATCTCGAATACCGGATAAATCTCCTCCTAGAGTGGTTTTTGGAAGGATTTTAGGCGGTTTTGATTAAAGGTTGCTGACCGAACAGTGAACACTTTCCAGACGTCAAGGTTGCCGACGACGAGCTCGATCACGTCGCAGATGGACAACAGCGTCAAGGTTGCAACCGCCCTATGGGCCGACAGCACGACGTTGTCCATGGAGAAGGGCTCCGGCGGCACGTCAGGCTCCCTCTCGAACACGTCCAGTGCGGCGCCGCCGCCGATGATGCCCTCCTGCTGTACTGCACCTGAAGCTCCCGCGGCGGCCGACGTTGACCAGCATGTCGTTCTTCCCCAACGCCTCCATCTCTTCCTGGTTGACCAGGTGCTTCGTCTCATCCGTCAGCGTGCATGAGAACAGCAGCACATCGCTGCTGGCGGCGAGGTCGCGCACGGCCGGGATGAACTCGTATAGTCGTACGACATCGATGGCTTGGGTGACATGCAGTCAGGGACGGAGCCAGGATTTGAACATAGGGGGACGAAGAAGACATTGACCATATATATATATATTTTTAATTTAGTGACCACACAAAAGAAACACGAGATAGTATATATTTTCCACTTAGAAAACATGTAGATTTTTATTAGTTTGGATGAGCACTAACACCAAAAAACACATGGAACAAATTCAGAATCTCATATTGTACTTTGGATTCAAACTTGTTCTATAATTTCTATTTGTGCCAGAATATATTATCGGCAGTTTGTATATAAACAAAATATGATGATGTTGTTATTATGTATATATATAGCCAATACATAATTTATACCCGTCCAGACGAATAGCATCTAGCATCTAGGAATTTTATGCAGATCTTGTAATAGTAGTAATAACATGTGATATCCCACAGAAGAAACGTAATATGAATATGATTACCTTAGATCCGGCTGTCCTGATTGTGAAATCTGAATCTCCTGGCATGGGGATATCCTAATATTGGCGCATAGACTGATAGCTAGGCTGCAAGTGACGGCTGGCGAGGGGCGGCGATCGACGAACACACCCTTCACGGCTTCACCACTGGACGTTGGTGATGCGCTATCACACAGGGGCGACAGTCGACGAACACGCGCTACGCCGGCGATGCCCTAGCGCATGGGGGCGACGGCTGGCAGCCAAGTAAGGACTAATCGATCATCCAGTAGATCTGTAGGTGCAGGTCCCTAGGTGCAGATGCATCCGGTCCAAAAGTACGTACGTTTCCATCTAACTAACGGGCCAACGTGGGTTGCTTCCTAGGCTTGGGCCTTTTCCCAACTTGAGGCTTGATTACTTGTATCAATATGCTTATTACTTTGATGATCCAGTACTAGATCACAAGTTAACAAAAGTTCTACAGCCAGCCCCCTTTGAAAATCGATGGGGGTGGCTGAGCGATAGGGGGGGGGGGGTCTGGCCCCCGCTCACTGAAGGAAATATGCCCTAGAGGCAATAATAAAGTTATTATTTATTTCCTTATATCATGATAAATGTTTATTATTCATGCTAAAATTGTATTAACCGGAAACATAATGCATGTGTGAATACATAGACAAACAGAGTGTCACTAGTATGCCTCTACTTGACTAGCTCGTTGATCGAAGATGGTTATGTTTCCTAACCATAGACATGAGTTGTCATTTGATTAATGGGATCACATCATTAGGAGAATGATGTGATTGACTTGACCCATTCCGTTAGCTTAGCACTTGATCGTTTAGTTTGTTGCTATTGCTTTCTTCATAACTTATACATGTTCCTATGACTATGAGATTATGCAACTCGCGTTTACCGGAGGAACACTTTGTGTGCTACCAAACGTCACAACGTAACTGAGTGATTATAAAGGTGCTCTACAGGTGTCTCCGAAGGTACTTGTTGGGTTGGCATATTTCGAGATTAGGATTTGTCACTCCGATTGTCGGAAAGGTATCTCTGGGCCCTCTCGGTAATGCACATCACTCAAGCCTTGCAAGCATTGCAACTAATAAGTTAGTTGCGGGATGATGTATTACGGAACGAGTAAAGAGACTTGCCGGTAACGAGATTGAACTAGGTATTAAGATACCGACGATCGAATCTCGGGCAAGTAACATACCGATGACAAAGGGAACAACGTATGTTGTTATGCAGTCTGACCAATAAAGATCTTCGTAGAATATGTAGGAGCCAATATGAGCATCCAGGTTCCGCTATTGGTTATTGACCGGAGACGTGTCTCGGTCATGTCTACATAGTTCTCGAACCCGTAGGGTCCGCACGCTTAAAGTTCGGTGACGATCGTAATTAGGGTTTTTGTGTTTTGATGTACCGAAGGTTGTTCAGAGTCCCGGATGTGATCACGGACATGACGAGGAGTCTCGAAATGGTCGAGACATAAAGATTGATATATTGGAAGCCTATATTTGGATATCAGAAACATTCCGGGTGAAATCGGGATTTTACCGGAGTACCGGGGGGTTACCGGAACCCCCCTGGGGGTTATTGGGCCTACATGGGCCATAAGGGAGAAGAGGAGGGCCGGCCAGGGCAGGCCGCGCGCCCCCTCCCCCCTAGTCCTAATAGGACAAGGAAGACGGGGGGCGGCGCCCCCCTTTCCTCTTTCTCCCTTCCCCCTTCCTTTTCCAACAAGGCAAGAGGGGGGAGTCCTACTCCCGGTGGGAGTAGGACTCCTCCAGGCACACCCTAGGGCCGGCCGCACCTCCCCCTCTCCCTCCTTTATATACGGGGGCAAGGGGACACCCCATGACACACAAATTGATCAGTTGATCTCTCCCAGCCGTGTGCGGTGCCCCCCTCCACCATATCCCACCTCGGTCATATCGTAGCGGTGCTTATGCGAAGCCCTGCGTCGGTAGCAACATCATCACCATCACCACGCCGTCGTGCTGACGGAACTCTCCCGTGAAGCTCTGCTGGATCGGAGTTCGCGGGACGTCATCGAGCTGAACGTGTGCTGAACTCGGAGGTGCCGTGTGTTCGGTACCTGGATCGGTCGGATCGTGAAGACGTACGACTACATCAACCGCGTTGTGCTAACGCTTCCGTTTTCGGTCTATGAGGGTACGTAGACAACACTCTCCCCTCTCGTTGCTATGCATCACCATGATCTTGCGTGTGCGTAGGAAATTTTTTGAAATTACTACGTTCCCCAACAGTGGCATCCAAGCCAGGTTTTATGCGTTGATGTTGTGCACGAGTAGAACACAAGTGAGTTGTGGGCGATATAAGTCATACTGCTTACCAGCATGTCATACTTTGGTTCGGCGGTATTGTTGGATGAAGCGGCCCGGACCGACATTACGCGTACGCTTACGCGAGACTGGTTCTACCGACGTGCTTTGCACACAGGTGGCTGGCGGGTGTCAGTTTCTCCAACTTTAGTTGAACCAAGTGTGGCTACGCCCGGTCCTTGCGAAGGTTAAAACAGCACCAACTTGACAAACTATCGTTGTGGTTTTGATGCGTAGGTAAGAACGGTTCTTGCTAAGCCCGTAGCAGCCACGTAAAACTTGCAACAACAAAATAGAGGACGTCTAACTTGTTTTTGCAGGGCATGTTGTGATGTGATATGGTCAAGACATGATGCTAAATTTTATTGTATGAGATGATCATGCTTTGTAACCGAGTTATCAGCAACTGGCAGGAGCCATATGGTTGTCGCTTTATTGTATGCAATGCAATTGCGTTGTAATGCTTTAATTTATCACTAAGCGGTAGCGATAGTCGTGGAAGCATAAGATTGGCGAGACGACAACGATGCTACGATGGTGATCAAGGTGTCGCGCCGGTGACGACGGTGATCATGACGGTGCTTCAGAGATGGAGATCACAAGCACAAGACGATGATGGCCATATCATATCACTTATATTGATTGCATGTGATGTTTATCGTTTATGCATCTTAACTTGCTTTGATTGACGGTAGCATTATAACATGATCTCTCACTAAATTTCAAGATAAAAGTGTTCTCCCTGAGTATGCACCGTTGCCAAAGTTCGTCGTGCCCAGACACCACGTGATGATCGGGTGTGATAAGCTCTACGTCCATCTACAATGGGTGCAAGCCAGTTTTGCACACGCAGAATACTCAGGTTAAACTTGACGAGCCTAGCATATGCACATATGGCCTCGGAACACTGAGACCGAAAGGTCGAGTGTGAATCATATGGTAGATATGATCAACATATTGATGTTCACCATTGAAAGCTACTCCATTTCACGTGATGATCGGTTATGGTCTAGTTGATTTGGATCACGTGATCACTTAGAAGATTAGAGGGATGTCTTTCTAAGTGGGAGTTCTTAAGTAATATGATTAATTGAACTTAAATTTATCATGAACTTAGTACCTGATAGTATCTTGCTTGTATATGTTTGATTGTAGATAGATGGCCCGTGCTGTTGTTTCGTTGAATTTTAATGCGTTCCTTGAGAAAGCAAAGTTGAAAGATGATGGTAGCAATTACACGGACTGGGTCCGTAACTTGAGGATTATCCTTATTGCTGCACAGAAGAATTACGTCCTGGAAGCACCGCCAGGTGCCAGGCCTGCTGCTGGAGCAACACCAGATGTTATGAACGTCTGGCAGAGCAAAGCTGATGACTACTCGATACTTCAGTGTGCCATGCTTTACGGCTTAGAATCGGGACTTCAACGACGTTTTGAACGTCATGGAGCATATGAGATGTTCCAGGAGTTGAAGTTAATATTTCAAGCAAATGCCCGGATTGAGAGATATGAAGTCTCCAATAAATTCTATAGCTGCAAGATGGAGGAGAATAGTTCTGTCAGTGAACATATACTCAAAATGTCTGGGTATCATAATCACTTGACTCAACTGGGAGTTAATCTTCCTGTTGATAGTGTCATTGATAGAGTTCTTCAAACACTGCCACCAAGCTACAAGAGCTTCGTGATGAACTATAACATGCAAGGGATGTATAAGACAATTCCCGAGCTCTTCGCAATGCTAAAGGCTGCGGAGGTAGAAATCAAGAAGGAGCATCAAGTGTTGATGGTCAACAAGACCGCCAGTTTCAAGAAAAAGGGCAAAGGGAAGAAGAAGGGGAACTTCAAGAAGAACAGTAAACAAGTTACTGCTCAGGAGAAGAAACCCAAATCTGGACCTAAGCCTGAAACTGAGTGCTTCTACTTCAAGCAGACTGGACACTGGAAGCGGAACTGCCCCAAGTATTTGGCGGATAAGAAGTATGGCAAGGTGAACAAAGGTATATGTGATATACATGTTATTGATGTGTACCTTACTAGAGCTCGCAGTAGCACCTGGGTATTTGATACTGATTCTGTTGCTAACATTTGCAACTCGAAACAGGGACTACGGATTAAGCGAACACTGGCAAAGGACGAGGTGACGATGCGCGTGGGAAATGGTTCCAAAGTCGATGTGATCGCGGTCGGCACGCTACCTCTACATCTACCTTCTGGATTAGTTTTAGACCTAAATAATTGTTATTTGGTGCCAGCGTTGAGCATGAACATTATATCTGGATCTTGTTTGATGTGATACGGTTATTCATTTAAATCAGAGAATAATGGTTGTTCTATTTATATGAGTAATATCTTTTATGGTCATGCACCCTTGAAGAGTGGTCTATTTTTGATGAATCTCGATAGTAGTGATACACATATTCATAATGTTGAAACCAAAAGATGCAGAGTTGATAATGATAGTGCAACTTATTTGTGGCACTGCCGTTTAGGTCATATCGGTGTAAAGCGCATGAAGAAACTCCATACTGATGGACTTTTGGAATCTCTTGATTATGAATCACTTGGTACTTGCGAACCATGCCTCATGGGCAAGATGACCAAAACGCCGTTCTCTGGTACTATGGAGAGAGCAACGGATTTGTTGGAAATCATACATACAGATGTATGTGGTCCGATGAATATTGAGGCTCGTGGCGGATATCATTATTTTCTCACCTTCACAGATGATTTAAGCAGATATGGGTATATCTACTTAATGAAACATAAGTCTGAAACATTTGAAGAGTTCAAAGAATTTCAGAGTGAAGTTGAAAATCATCGTAACAAGAAAATAAAGTTTCTACGATCTGATCGTGGAGGAGAATATTTGAGTTACGAGTTTGGTCTACATTTGAAACAATGTGGAATAGTTTCGCAACTCACGCCACCCGGAACACCACAGCGTAATGGTGTGTCCGAACATCGTAATCATACTTTACTAGATATGGTGCGATCTATGATGTCTCTTACAGATGTACCGCTGTTGTTTTGGGGTTATGCTTTAGAGACGGCTGCATTCACGTTAAATAGGGCACCATCGAAATCCGTTGAGACGACACCTTATGAACTGTGGTTTGGCAAGAAACCAAAGTTGTCGTTTCTGAAAGTTTGGGGCTGCGATGCTTATGTGAAAAAGCTTCAACCTGATAAGCTCGAACCCAAATCGGAGAAATGTGTCTTCATAGGATAGCCAAAGGAAACTGTTGGGTACACCTTCTATCACAGATCCGAAGGCAAGACTTTCATTGCTAAGAATGGATCCTTTCTAGAGAAGGAGCTTCTCTCGAAAGAAGTGAGTGGGAGAAAAGTAGAACTTGATGAGGTAACTGTACCTGCTCCCTTATTGGAAAGTAGTACATCACAGAAACCGGTTTCTGTGACACCTACACCAATTAGTGAGGAAGCTAATGATAATGATCATGAAACTTCAGAATAAGATACTACTGAACCTCGTAGATCAACCAGAGTGAGATCCGCACCAGAGTGGTACGGTAATCCTGTTCTGGAAGTCATGCTACTAGATCATGATGAACCTACGAACTATGAAGAAGCGATGGTGAGCCCAGATTCCGCAAAGTGGCTAGAAGCCATGAAATCTGAGATGGGATCCATGTATGAGAACAAAGTGTGGACTTTGGTTGACTTTCCCGTTGATCGGCAAGCAATTGAGAATAAATGGATCTTCAAGAAGAAGACTGACATTGACGGTAATGTTACTGTCTACAAAGCTCGACTTGTTGCGAAAGGTTTTCGACAAGTTCAAGGGATTGACTACGATGAGACCTTCTCACCCGTAGCGATGCTTAAGTCTGTCCGAATCATGTTAGCAATTGCCGCATTTTATGATTATGAAATTTGGCAAATGGATGTCAAAACTGCATTCCTGAATGGATTTCTGGAATAAGAGTTGTATATGATGCAACCAGAAGGTTTTGTCGATCCAAAGGGAGCTACCAAAGTGTGCAAGCTCCAGCGATCCATTTATGGACTGGTGCAAACCTCTCGGAGTTGGAATAAATGCTTTGATAGTGTGATCAATGTTGGGTTTCGTAGTAATTTCAAAAAAATTCCTACGCACACGCAAGATCATGGTGATGCATAGCAACGAGAGGGGGAGAGTGTGATCTACGTACCCTTGTAGATCGACAACGGAAGCGTTAATTTGGTTGATGTAGTCGTACGTCTTCACGGTCCGACCGATCAAGCACCGAAACTACGGCACCTCCGAGTTCTAGCACACGTTCAGCTCGATGACGATCCCCGGACTCCGATCCAGCAAAGTGTCGGGGAAGAGTTCCGTCAGCACGACGGCGTGGTGACGATCTTGATGTACTACTGTTGCAGGGCTTCGCCTAAGCACTGCTACAATATTATCGAGGACTATGGTGGAAGGGGGCACCGCACACGGCTAAGAATGTGATCATGTGGATCAACTTGTGTCTCTAGGGGGTGCCCCTGCCTCCGTATATAAAGGTTCAAGGGAGGGGGGCCGGCCGGCCAGGAGAGGCACGCCAGGAGGAGTCCTACTCCCTCTGGGAGTAGGACTCCCCCCCTTTCCTAGTTGGAATAGGATTCGTGGGGTGGGAAAAGAGAGAGAGAGAAGGAGGGGGGCGCCGGACCCCTCTCTCCTTGTCCTATTCGGACTAGGGGTGGAGGGGCGCGTGGCCCAGCCCTGGCCGCCTCTACTCTTCTTCCACTAAGGCCCACTAAGGCCCATATACCTCCCGGGGGGTTCCGGTAACCTCCCGGTACTCCGGTAAAATCCCGATTTCACCCGGAACACTTCCGATATCCAAACATAGGCTTCCAATATATCAATCTTTATGTCTCGACCATTTCGAGACTCCTCGTCATGTCCGTGATCACATCCGGGACTCCGAACAACCTTCGGTACATCAAAATGCAGAAACTCATAATATAACTGTCATCGTAACCTTAAGCGTGCGGACCCTACGGGTTCGAGAACAATGTAGACATGACCGAGACACGTCTCCGGTCAATAACCAATAGCGGAACCTGGATGCTCATATTGGCTCCTACATATTCTATGAAGATCTTTTATCGGTCAGACCGCATAACAACATACGTTGTTCCCTTTGTCATCGGTATGTTACTTGCCCGAGATTCGATCGTCGGTATCCCATACCTAGTTCAATCTCGTTACCGGCAAGTCTCTTTACTCGTTCTGTAATACATCATCCCGCAACTAACTCATTAGTTGCAATGCTTGCAAGGCTTAAGTGATGTGCATTATCGAGAGGGCCCAGAGATACCTCTCCGACAATCGGAGTGACAAATCCTAATCTCGAAATACGCCAACCCAACATGTACCTTTGGAGACACCTATAGAGCTCCTTTATAATCACCCAGTTACGTTGTGACGTTTGGTAGCACACAAAGTGTTCCTTTGGCAAACGGGAGTTGCATAATCTCATAGTCATAGGAACATGTATAAGTCATGAAGAAAGCAATAGCAACATACTAAACGATCGGGTGCTAAGCTAATGGAATGGGTCATGTCAATCAGATCATTCAACTAATGATGTGATCCCGTTAATCAAATAACAACTCTTTGTCCATGGTTAGGAAACATAACCATCTTTGATTAACGAGCTAGTCAAGTAGAGGCATACTAGTGACACTCTGTTTGTCTATGTATTCACACATGTATTATGTTTCCGGTTAATACAATTCTAGCATGAATAATAAACTTTTATCATGATATAAGGAAATAAATAATAACTTTATTATTGCCTCTAGGGCATATTTCCTTCAGTCTCCCACTTGCACTAGAGTCAATAATCTAGATTACACAGTAATGATTCTAACACCCATGGAGCCTTGGTGCTGATCATGTTTTGCTCGTGGAAGAGGCTTAGTCAACGGGTCTGCAACATTCAGATCCGTATGTATCTTGCAAATCTCTATGCCTCCCACCTGGACTAGATCCCGGATGGAATTGAAGCGTCTCTTGATGTGCTTGGTTCTCTTGTGAAATCTGGATTCCTTCGCCAAGGCAATTGCACCAGTATTGTCACAAAAGATTTTCATTGGACCCGATGCACTAGGTATGACACCTAGATCGGATATGAACTCCTTCATCCAGACTCCTTCATTCGCTGCTTCCGAAGCAGCTATGTATTCCGCTTCACACGTAGATCCCGCCACGACGCTCTGTTTAGAACTGCACCAACTGACAGCTCCACCGTTTAATGTAAACACGTATCCGGTTTGCTATTTAGAATCGTCTGAATCAGTGTCAAAGCTTGCATCAACGTAACCGTTTACGATTAGCTCTTTGTCACCTCCATATACGAGAAACATATCCTTAGTCCTTTTTAGGTACTTCAGGATGTTCTTGACCGCTGTCCAGTGATCCACTCCTGGATTACTTTGGTACCTCCCTGCTAGACTTATAGCAAGGCACACATCAGGTCTGGTGCACAGCATTGCATACATGATAGAGCCTATGGCTGAAGCATAGGGAACATCTTTCATTTTCTCTCTATCTTCTGGAGTGGTCGGGCATTGAGTCTGACTCAACTTCACACCTTGTAACACAGGCAAGAACCCTTTCCTTGCTTGATCCATTTTGAACTTCTTCAAAATCTTGTCAAGGTATGTGCTTTGTGAAAGTCCAATTAAACGTCTTGATCTATCTCTATAGATCTTTATGCCTAATATGTAAGCAGCTTCACCGAGGTCTTTCATTGAAAAACTCTTATTCAAGTATCCCTTTATGCTATCCAGAAATTCTATATCATTTTCAATTAGTAATATGTCATCCACATATAATATCAGAAATGCTATAGAGCTCCCACTCACTTTCTTGTAAATACAGGCTTCTCCAAAAGTCTGTATAAAACCAAATGCTTTGATCACACTATCAAAGCGTTTATTCCAACTCCGAGAGGCTTGCACCAGTCCATAAATGGATCACTGGAGCTTGCACACTTTGTTAGCTCCCTTTGGATCGACAAAACCTTCCGGTTGCATCATATACAACTCTTCTTCCAGAAATCCATTCAGGAATGCAGTTTTGACATCCATCTGCCAAATTTCATAATCATAAAATGCGGCAATTGCTAACATGATTCGGACAGACTTAAGCATCGCTACGGGTGAGAAGGTCTCATCATAGTCAATCCCTTGAACTTGCCGAAACCCTTTTGCGACAAGTCGAGCTTTGTAGACAGTAATATTACCGTCGGCGTCAGTCTTCTTCTTGAAGATCCATTTATTCTCAATTTCTTGCCGATCATTGGGCAAGTCAACCAAAGTCCATACTTTGTTCTCATACATGGATCCCATCTCAGATTTCATGGCTTCAAGCCATTTTGCAGAATCTGGGCTCACCATCGCTTCTTCATAGTTCGTAGGTTCATCATGATCTAGTAGCATGACTTCCAGAACAGGATTACCGTACCACTCTGGTGCGGATCTCACTCTGGTTGATCTACGAGGTTCAGTAGTATCTTATTCTGAAGTTTCATGATCATTATCATTAGCTTCCTCACTAATTGGTGTAGGTGTCACAGAAACAGTTTTCTGTGATGCACTACTTTCCAATAAGGGAGCAAGTACAGTTACCTCGTCAAGTTCTACTTTCCTCCCACTCACTTCTTTCGAGATAAACTCCTTCTCCAGAAAGTTTCCGAACTTAGCAACAAAAGTCTTGCCTTCGGATCTGTGATAGAAGGTGTATCCAATAGTCTCCTTTGGATATCCTATGAAGACACATTTCTCCATTTTGGGTTCGAGCTTATCAGGTTGAAGCTTTTTCACATAAGCATCGCAGCCCCAAACTTTCAGAAACGACAACTTTGGTTTCTTGCCAAACCATAGTTCATAAGGCGTCGTCTCAACGGATTTTGATGGTGCCCTATTTAACGTGAATGGGCCGTCTCCAAAGCATAACCCCAAAACGATAGCGGTAAATCAGTAAGAGACATCATAGATCGCACCATATCTAGTAAAGTACGATTACGACGTTCGGACACACCATTACGCTGTGGTGTTCCGGGTGGCGTGAGTTGCGAAACTATTCTGCATTGTTTCAAATGTACACCAAACTCGTAACTCAAATATTCTCCTCCACAATTAGATCGTAGAAACTTTATTTTCTTGTTACGATGATTTTCAACTTCACTCTGAAATTCTTTGAACTTTTTAAACGTTTCAGACTTATGTTTCATTAAGTAGATATACCCATATCTGCTTAAGTCATCTGTGAAGGTGAGAAAATAACGATATCCGCCACGAGCCTCAATATTCATCGGACCACATACATCTATATGTATGATTTCCAACAAATCTGTTGCTCTCTCCATAGTACCAGAGAACGGCGTTTTAGTCATATTGCCCATGAGGCACGGTTCGCAAGTACCAAGTGATTCATAATCAAGTGGTTCCAAAAGTCCATCAGTATGGAGTTTCTTCATGCGCTTTACACCGATATGACCTAAACGGCAGTGCCACAAATAGGTTGCACTATCATTATCAACTCTGCATCTTTTGGCTTCAACATTATGAATATGTGTGTTACTACTATCGAGATTCAATAAGAATAGACCACTCTTCAAGGGTGCATGCCCATAAAAGATATTACTCATATAAATAGAACAACCATTATTCTCTGATTTAAATGAATAACCGTCTCGCATTAAACAAGATCCAGATATAATGTTCATGCTTAACGCTGGCACCAAATAACAATTATTTAGGTCTAATATTAATCCCGAAGGTAGATGTAGAGGTAGCGTGCCGACTGCGATCACATCGACTTTGGAACCGTTTCCCACGCGCATCCTCACCTCGTCCTTAGCCAATCTTCGCTTAATCCGTAGTCCCTATTTCGAGTTGCAAATATTAGCAACAGAACCAGTATCAAATACCCAGGTGCTACTGCGAGCATTAGTAAGGTACACATCAATAACATGTATGTCACATATACCTTTGTTCACCTTGCCATCCTTCTTATCCGCCAAATACTTGGGGCAGTTCCGCTTCCAGTGACCAGTCTGCTTGCAGTAGAAGCACTCAGTTTCAGGCTTAGGTCCAGACTTGGGTTTCTTCTCTTGAGCAGAAACATGCTTGCTGTTCTTCTTGAAGTTCCCTTTCTTCTTCCCTTTGCCCTTTTTCTTGAAACTAGTGGTCTTGTTGACCATCAACACTTGATGCTCCTTTTTGATTTCTACCTCCGCAGCTTTCAGCATTGCGAAGAGGTCGGGAATAGTCTTATTCATCCCTTGCATATTATAGTTCATCACGAAGCTCTTGTAGCTTGGTGGCAGTGATTGGAGAATTCTGTCAATGACGCAATCATCTGGAAGATTAACTCCCATTTGAATCAAGTGATTATTATACCCAGACATTTTGAGTATATGCTCACTGACAGAACTGTTCTCCTCCATCTTGCAGCTATAGAACTTATTGGAGACTTCATATCTCTCAATCCGGGCATTTGCTTGAAATATTAACTTCAACTCCTGGAACATCTCATATGCTCCATGACGTTCAAAATGTCGTTGAAGTCCTGGTTCTAAGCCGTAAAGCATGGCACACTGAACTATCAAGTAGTCATCAGCTTTGCTCTGCCAGACATTCACAACATCTAGTGTTGCTCCAGCAGCAGGCCTGGCACCCAGCGGTGCTTCCAGGATGTAATTCTTCTGTGCAGCAATGAGGATAATCCTCAAGTTACGGACCCAGTCTGTGTAATTGCTACCATCATCTTTCAACTTTGCTTTCTGAAGGAACGCATTAAAATTCAACGGAACAACAGCACGGGCCATTTATCTACAATCATACATAAACAAGCAAGATACTATCAGGTACTAAGTTCATGATAAATTTAGGTTCAATTAATCATATTACTTAAAGAACTCCCACTTAGATAGACATCCCTCTAATCCTCTAAGTGATTACGTGATCCAAATCAACTAAACCATGTCCGATCATCACGTGAGATGGAGTAGTTTCATTGGTGAACATCACTATGTTGATCATATCTACTATATGATTCACACTCGACCTTTCGGTCTCCGTGTTCCGATGCCATATCTGTATATGCTTGGCTCGTCAAGTATAACCTGAGTATTCCGCGTGTGCAACTGTTTTGCACCCGTTGTATTTGAACATAGAGCCTATCACACCCGATCATCACGTGGTGTCTCAGCACGAAGAACTTTCGCAACGGTGCATACTCAGGGAGAAAACTTCTTGATAATTTAGTGAGAGATCATCTTATAATGCTACCGTCAATCAAAGCAAGATAAGATGCATAAAAGATAAACATCACATGCAATCAATATAAGTGATATGATATGGCCATCATCATCTTGTGCTTGTGATCTCCATCTCCGAAGCACCGTCATGATCACCATCGTCACCGGCGCGACACCTTGATCTCCATCGTAGCATCGTTGTCGTCTCGCCAATCTTATGCTTCCACGACTATCGTTACCGCTTAGTGATAAAGTAAAGCATTACAGCGCGATTGCATTGCATACAATAAAGCGACAACCATATGGCTCCTGCCAGTTGCCGATAACTTGGTTACAAAACATGATCATCTCATACAATAAAATTTAGCATCATGTCTTGACCATATCACATCACAACATGCCCTGCAAAAACAAGTTAGACGTCCTCTACTTTGTTGTTGCATGTTTTACGTGGCTGCTACGGGCTTAAGCAAGAACCAATCTTACCTACGCATCAAAACCACAATGATAGTTTGTCAAGTTGGTGCTGTTTTAACCTTCACAAGGACCGGGCGTAGCCACACTTGGTTCAACTAAAGTTGGAGAAACTGTCACCCGCAAGCCACCTATGTGCAAAGCACGTCGGGAGAACCGGTCTCGCGTAAGCGTACGCGTAATGTCGGTCCGGGCCGCTTCGTCCAACAATACCGCCGAACCAAAGTATGACATGCTGGTAAGCAGTATGCCTTATATCGCCCACAACTCACTTGTGTTCTACTCGTGCATATAACATCAACATATAAAACCTAGGCTTGGATGCCACTGTTGGGTTTCGTAGTAATTTCAAAAAATTTCCTACGCACACGCAAGATCATGGTGATGCATAGCAACGAGAGGGGGAGAGTGTGATCTACATACCCTTGTAGATCGACAATGGAAGCGTTAACTTGCATGATGTAGTCGTACGTCTTCACGGTCCGACCGATCAAGCACCGAAACTACGGCACCTCCGAGTTCTAGCACATGTTTAGCTCGATGACAATCCCCGGACTCCGATCTAGCAAAGTGTCAGGGAAGAGTTCCATCAGCACGACGGCATGGTGACGATCTTGATGTACTACTGTTGCAGGGCTTCGCCTAAGCACTGCTACAATATTATCAAGGACTATGGTGGAAGGGGGCACCGCACACGGCTAAGAATATGATCACGTGGATCAACTTGTGTCTCTAGGGGGTGCCCCTGCCTCCGTATATAAAGGTTCAAGGGAGGGGGGCCGGCCGGCCAGGAGAGGCATGCCAGGAGGAGTCCTACTCCCTCTGGGAGTAGGACTCCCCCCCTTTCCTAGTTGGAATAGGATTCGTGGGGTGGGAAAAGAGAGAGAGAAGGAGGGGGCGCCGGCCCCCTCTCTCCTTGTCCTATTCGGACTAGGGGTGGAGGGGCGCGCGGCCCAGCCCTGGTCGCCTCTACTCTTCTTCCACTAAGGCCCACTAAGGACCATATACCTCCCGGGGGGTTCCGGTAACCTCCCGGTACTCCGGTAAAATCCTGATTTCACCCGGAACACTTCCGATATCCAAACATAGGCTTCCAATATATCAATCTTTATGTCTCGACCATTTCGAGACTCCTCGTCATGTCCGTGATCACATCCGGGACTCCGAACAACCTTCGGTACATCAAAATGCATAAACTCATAATATAACTGTCATCGTAACCTTAAGCGTGCGGACCCTACGGGTTCGAGAACAATGTAGACATGACCGAGACACGTCTCCGGTCAATAACCAATAGCGGAACCTGGATGCTCATATTGGCTCCTACATATTCTACGAAGATCTTTTATCGGTCAGACCGCATAACAACATACGGTGTTCCCTTTGTCATCGGTATGTTACTTGCCCGAGATTCGATCGTTGGTATCCCATACCTAGTTCAATCTCGTTATCGGCAAGTCTCTTTACTCGTTCTGTAATACATCATCCCGTAACTAACTCATTAGTTGCAATGCTTGCAAGGCTTAAGTGATGTGCATTACCGAGAGGGCCCAGAGATACCTCTCTGACAATCGGAGTGACAAATCCTAATCTCGAAATACGCCAACCCAACATGTACCTTTGGAGACACCTGTAGAGCTCCTTTATAATCACCCAGTTACGTTGTGACGTTTGGTAGCACACAAAGTGTTCCTCTGGCAAACGGGAGTTGCATAATCGCGTTTACCGGAGGAACACTTTGTGTGCTACCAAACGTCACAGCGTAACTGAGTGATTATAAAGGTGCTCTACAGGTGTCTCCGAAGGTACTTGTTGGGTTGGCATATTTCGAGATTAGGATTTGTCACTCCGATTGTCGAAAAGGTATCTCTGGGCCCTCTCGGTAATGCACATCACTCAAGCCTTGCAAGCATTGCAACTAATAAGTTAGTTGCGGGATGATGTATTACGGAACGAGTAAAGAGACTTGCCGGTAACGAGATTGAACTAGGTATTAAGATACCGACGATCGAATCTCGGGCAAGTAACATACCGATGACAAAGGGAACAACGTATGTTGTTATGCGGTCTGACCGATAAAGATCTTCGTAGAATATGTAGGAGCCAATATGAGCATCCAGGTTCCGCTATTGGTTATTGACCGGAGACGTGTCTCGGTCATGTCTACATAGTTCTCGAACCCGTAGGGTCCGCACGCTTAAAGTTCGGTGACGATCGTAATTAGGGTTTTTGTGGTTTGATGTACCGAAGGTTGTTCGGAGTCCCGGATATGATCACGAACATGACGAGGAGTCTTGAAATGGTCGATACATAAAGATTGATATATTGGAAGCCTATATTTGGATATCAGAAATGTTCCGGGTGAAATCGGGATTTTACCGGAGTACCGAGGGGTTACCGGAACCCCCCCGGGGGTTATTGGGCCTACATGGGCCATAAGGGAGAAGAGGAGGGCCGGCCAGGGCAGGCCGCGCGCCCCCTCCCCCTAGTACGAATAGGACAAGGAAGGGGGGGCGCCCCCCTTTCCTCTTTCTCCCTTCCCCCTTCCTTTTCCAACAAGGCAAGAGGGGGGAGTCCTACTCCCGGTGGGAGTAGGACTCCTCCAGGCGCACCCCTAGGGCCGGCCGCACCTCCCCCTCTCCCTCCTTTATATACGGGGGCAAGGGGGCACCCCATGACACACAAGTTGATCAGTTGATCTCTCCCAGCCGTGTGCGGTGCCCCCCTCCACCATATTCCACCTCGGTCATATCGTAGCGGTGCTTATGCGAAGCCCTGCGCCGGTAGCAACATCATCACCGTCACCACGCCGACGTGCTTACGGAACTCTCCCGTGAAGCTCTGCTGGATCGGAGTTCACGGGACGTCATCGAGCTGAACGTGTGCTGAACTCGGAGGTGCCGTGCGTTCGGTACTTGGATCGGTCGGATCGTGAAGACGTACGACTACATCAACCGCGTTGTGCTAACGCTTCCGTTTTCGGTCTACGAGGGTACGTAGACAACACTCTCCCCTCTCGTTGCTATGCATCACCATGATCTTGCGTGTGCGTAGGAATTTTTTTTGAAATTACTACATTCCCCAACACTCGCCCCCCCAGTGGCTCCGCCCCTGCATGCAGTGGCAGGACACGGCCCGCCGTCATGATTGTCGGCGACGCCGGTGGATAGAACATCGTGCATCTCCTCCCGGGAGGCTGCCCTTTCCCGGCCTCGCCCCGATCGGACCTTCGTCCACCTCATCTGGCCGGATTGGGCTACCACCGTTCTTGCAAGAGGCAGCTAGCGTCGTTCGTCCGGGCTCTCTCGCAGAAGCATTTATAGCTAGCTTCACATGCGATTTGATCCATTTGCCAGCCTGGCTGTCGCTTGTGTACGTGAGCGCCTCTCGGACACATCCGACCGGAAAGCACAAGGCAGTAGCCAGCTTATACGTGAGGCTTGCCGGAAAGTACATTCGCCGAGGTTGCGCCTACGCCAACATGCTCCGTTCTTGACACTGGATTACGCTCTCACCGGCAATCACCACTGATACGCCCATTTTGCATCATGCGTTTATATCAATATTTATTGCATTATGGCTGTTATTACACATTATGTCACAATACTTATGCCTATTCTGTCTTATTTTACAAGGTTTACATAAAGAGGGGGAATGCCGGCAGCTGGGATTCTGGGCTGGAAAAGGAGCAAATATTAGAGACCTATTATGCACAGCTCCAAAAGTCCTGAAACTTCACGGAAGACGTTCCACAAGGGTGGGGGCGCGCCCTACCCCCCTGGGCGCGCCCCCCTACCTCGTGGGCCCCCTGGTGGCCCTCCGATGGCCATCTTCTACTATATGGAGTCTTTTGATGAGGAAAAAAAATCATAATCCATCTTCTCGGATGAAACTACGCCGCCACGAGGCGGAACCTTTGCGGATCCAATCTAGGGCTCCGGCAGAGTTGTTCTGCCGGGGAAACTTCCCTCCGGGAGGGGGAAATCATCGTCATCGTCATCACCAACGCTCCTCTCATCGGGAGAGGACAATCTCCATCAACATCTTCACCAGCACCATTTCCTCTCAAAACCCTAGTTCATCTCTTGTATCCAATTCTTGTCTCCAAGTCCGGGATTGGTACTAGTAGGTTGCCAGTAGTGTTAATTACTCTTTGTAGTTGATGCTAGTTGGTTTATTTGGTGGAAGATCATATGTTCAGATCCTATATGCATATTAATACCCCTCTGGTTATGAACATGATTATGCTTTGTGAGTAGTTACGTTTGTTCCTGAGGACATGTGAGAAGTCTTGCTATTAGTAGTCTTGTGAATTTGGTATTTGTTCTATATTTTGATGAGATGTATGTTGTCTCTCCTCTAGTGGTGTTATGTGAACGTCGACTACATGACACTTCACCATTATTTGGTCCTAGAGGAAGGCATTGGGAAGTAATAAGTAGATGATGGGTTGCTAGAGTGACAGAAGCATAAACCCTAGTTTATGCGTTGCTTCATAAGGGGCTGATTTGGATCCATATGTTTCATGCTATGGTTAGGTTTACCTTAATACTTTTGTTGTAGTTGCAGATGCTTGCAATTGAGGTTAATCATAAGTGGGATGCTTGTTCAAGTAAGAACAACAGCCAAGCACCGGTCCACCCACATATCAAATTATCAAAGTATCGAACGCGAATCATATGAACGTGATGAAAACTAGCTTGATGATATTCCCATGTGTCCTCGGGAGCGCTTTTCCTATTATAAGAGTTTGTTCCGGCTTGTCCTTTGCTACAAAAAGGATTGGGCCACCTTTCTGCACTTTATTTACTTTTGTTACTTGTTGCTCGTTACAATTTATCTTATCACAAAACTATCAGTTACCACTTATTTCAGTACTTGCAGAGAATACCTTGCTGAAAACCGCTTATCATTTCCTTCTACTCCTCGTTGGGTTCGACACTCTTACTTATCGAAAGGACTACGATAGATCCCCTATACTTGTGGGTCATCAAGAATCTTTTCTGGCGCCGTTGCCGGGGAGTGTAGCGCCTTTGGTAGGTGGAATTTGGTAAGGAAAAATTTATATAGTGTGCTGAAATTTACTGTCACTTGTTACTATGGAAAGTAATTCTATAAGTGGCTTGTTCGGGGTATCTTCACCCCGTCCAGTAGAGCAAAGAGTTGCTCCTCAACCTACTGAACCTATTGAAAATGAAACTCCTTTTGAATTTCCTTTGGGTATGATGGAAAGACTGCTAGCTAACCCTTTTATAGGAGATGGAACAAAGCATCCTGATGAGCACTTAATATATGTGCATGAAGTTTGTGGATTATTTAAGCTTGCAGGTATACCCGATGACGTTGCTAAGAAGAAGGTCTTCCCTTTATCTTTGAAGGGAAATGCATTGATATGGTATAGGCTATGTGATGATATGAGATCATGGGACTATAAAAGATTGAAGTTGGAATTTCATCAAAAGTATTACCCTATGCATCTTGTTCACCGTGATCGCAATTATATATATAATTTCTGGCCTCGCGAAGGAGAAAGTATCACTCTAGCTTGGGGGAGGCTTAAATCAATGTGCTGGCTCTTTTATGATGAAGACTACTGAATTCAGATGGAATTTATTGGATTGAATTATACGCAACTCTGAAGATTGGGACCTCGACAAAGGTAAGGAGTCAGGTATGACACCTAAGTTTGATTGTGTTAAATATTTTATGGACATCGATATTTTCCGTAAGTTTAGCACTAAATATGGCCTTGACTCTGAGATAGTAGCTTCTTTCTGTGAATCTTTTGCTACTTATGTTGATCTCCCTAAGGAGAAGTGGTTTAAATATCATCCTCCCATAGAAGTAAAAGTAGCTGCACCTATTAAAGTTGAAGAAAAGACTGTCACTTATAATGATCCTATTGTTCCTACTTCTTATGTTGAGAAACCACCTTTCCCTGTTAGAGTAAAGGATCATGCTAAAGCTTCAACTGTTGTTCGTAAAAGCAATATTAGAACTTATACACCTCCTGAGCAAGTTAAAGTAGAACCTAATATTGCTATTGTTAAAGATCTCTTGTCTGATAATATTGATGGGCATGTTATTCAGTTCGAAGGTGAAACTGCTAGAATTGCTAAACCTTGTGCTAAAGATAAACATAGACCTGTAGTAGGCGTGCCTGTTATTTCTGTTAAAATAGGAGATCATTGTTATCATGGCTTATGTGATATGGGTGCCAGTGCTAGTGTTATACCGGATACTTTATAGGAAGAAATTAAGAATGAAATTGCACCTGCTAAGTTAGAAGGTATTGATGTCACAATTAAACTTGCCAATAGAGATACTATTTCACCAATTGGAATTGTTACAGATGTTGAAGTCTTGTGTGGGAAAACTAAATATCCTGCTGATTTTCTTGTTCTTACTTCTCCGCAAGATAGCTTTTGTCCCATTATATTTGGTAGACCCTTCTTGAACACTGTTAATGCTAGGATAGATTGCGAAAAGAATGTTGTTACTATTGGCTTGGATGATATGGTTCATGAGTTCAATTTCTCTAAATTTAGTAAACAACATCGTGAGGAAGAATTACCTAGTAAGGATGGAATTATTGGTCTTGCTTCTATTGCCGTACCTCCTAGTGATCCTTCTGAACACTATTTACTAGACCATGAAAATGATATGTTCATGAATGAAAGAAGGGAAATAGATGAAGTATTCTTTAAATAGGAACCTATTCTGCAACACAACTTGCCTGTTGAAATTTTAGGGGATCCTCCTCCACCCAAGGGTGATCCCGTCTTTGAACTTAAACCTTTGCCTGATAATCTTAAATATGCTTATCTTGATGAAAAGAAGATATATCCTGTTATTATTAGTGCTAACCTTTCAGAGCATGAAGAAGAAAGATTATTGAAAACTCTGAAGAAGCATCGTGCTGCTATTGGATATACTCTTGATGATCTTAAGGGCATTAGTCCCACTCTATGTCAACATAAAATAAATTTGGAAGCAGATGCCAAACCAGTTCGTGATCCTCAACGACGTCTGAATCCTAAAATGAAAGAAGTGGTAAGAAAAGAAATACTCAAGCTTTTGGAGGCACGTATAATTTATCCCGTTGCTGATAGTCAGTGGGTAAGTCCTGTCCATTGTGTCCCTAAGAAGGGAGGTATTACTGTTGTTCCTAATGATAAAGATGAATTGATTCCACAAAGAATTGTCATAGGTTATAGGATGATAAGTGATTTCCGCAAATTAAATAAAGCTACTAAGAAAGATCATTACCCCTTACCTTTTATTGATCAAATGCTAAAAAGATTATGCAAACATACACACTATTGCTTTCTAGATGGTTATTCTGGTTTCTCTCAAATACCTGTGTCGGCTAGAGATCAATCTAAGACTACTTTTACATGCCCTTTTGGTACTTTTGCTTATAGATGTATGCCTTTTGGTTTATGTAATGCACCTGCTACCTTTCAAAGATGCATGATGGCTATATTCTCTGACTTTTGTGAAAAGATTTGTGAGGTTTTCATGGACGACTTTTCTGTCTATGGTTCTTCTTTTGATGATTGCTTGAGCAATCTTGATCGAGTTTTGCAGAGATGTGAAGAAACTAATCTTGTCTTGAATTGGGAAAAGTGCCACTTTATGGTTAATGAAGGTATTGTCTTGGGGCATAAAGTTTCTGAAAGAGGTATTGAAGTTGATAAAGCCAAGGTTGATGCTATTGAAAAGATGCCATGTCCCAAGGACATCAAAGGTATAAGAAGTTTCCTTGGTCACGCTGGATTTTATAGGAGGTTCATTAAGTACTTCTCAAAAATTTCTCGTCCTCTGACTAATTTATTGCAAAAAGATATACCATTTGTCTTTGATGATGATTGTGTAGAAGCATTTGAAATACTTAAGAAAGCATTAGTCTCTGCACCTGTTGTTCAGCCACCTGATTGGAATTTACCCTTTGAAATTATGTGTGATGCTAGTGATTATGTTGTAGGTGCTGTTCTAGGGCAAAGAGTTGATAAGAAATTAAATGTTATTCATTATGCTAGTAAGACTCTAGACAATGCTCAAAGAAATTATGCTACTACTGAAAAAGAGCTTTTAGCAGTTGTATTTGCTTGTGATAAGTTCAGATCTTATATTGTTGATTCTAAAGTAACTATTCAAACTAATCATGCTGCTATTAAATACCTTATGGAAAAGAAAGATGCTAAACTTAGACTTATTAGATGGGTTCTCTTGCTACAAGAATTTGATTTGCATATTGTTGATAGAAAGGGAGCTGTGTAACACCCCGGATATGACTTTCCCAATTTGTACTCCAACTCTTGCCGTTTCCGGCGTTAAGTTATTTTATTTTCTCGGGTTCGGGTTTTTGTCTCCGTGTGTTGTTATCGTTGTCATGCATCTCATATCATGTCATCATGTGCATTGCATTTGCATACGTGTTCATCTCATGCATTCGAGCATTTTCCCCGTTGTCCGTTTTGCATTCCGGCGCTTCGTTCTCCTCCGGTGGTCATTTCTACCTTTCTTTCATGTGTGGGGATTAAACATTTCCGGATTGGACCGAGACTTGCCAAGCGGCCTTGGTATACTACCGGTAGACCGCCTATCAAGTTTCGTACCATTTGGACTTCGTTTGATATTCCAACGGTTAACCGAGGGACCGATAAGGCCTCATGTGTGTTGCAGCCCAACACCCCTCCAAGTTGGCCCCAAACCCACCAAAAACCTCTCCATCATCTAGAGCGTTCGATCACGATCGCGTGGCCGAAAACCGCACCTCATTTGGACACTCCTAGCTCCCTTTATGCCTATATAAAGACCCCCCCCCCCCGAAATTCTCCTTCTCCTTCCTCCCGAAAAACCTAGCTCCTCTTCCACCGCGCCGCACCGGACAAAATCCGCGCCAACGGACATGTCCGGCTAGCCGCCCGCCGACACGTGGCAGCCGCCCATTCGCCCGCGCCCTCACGCCCACTTCGTCACCGGTCGGCCCGCCCGGGCCCAGGTCGGGCCCCCGAGGCCCACGCCGCCACCCGCCTCCACCGGCTCACCGCACCGCCCAAGCGCCGCCCTGCTCCGCCGAAAACCGCGCCGGCGCCGCCTCGCCTGCCTCGACGCCGGCGACCGTCGCCCCCTCGCCAACTCCGGCCGCCGCGGGCCCCGTCGCCGAGCGCCACCGCCCGGAGAGCTCCGCGGCCTCCACCGGCTACGACGCCGCCCTCCGACGAGCTAGATCCGGCAAGCCCCTCGCGCCGGCGAGCTTCTTCAAACTCCGGCGACCTCAAGCTCCTGTTCCGGCGTTCCTCGTTAAACGTGCTCGATCCGGATCCAGATCTGAAACCCTAGGGTTGACGTCGATTTTTCCTAAGTCTGCATTTCAAATTGCCATGTTCATCGCATCGTAACTTTGCATCCGTAGCTCCGTTTTGGGCATATAGCATATCAAAATGTTCATCTCAAAGAGTACATCATTCCATTCCATTGCATCATTTTCATTTGAGTTCATCTTGATGCCCGAAATGCCGTTAGAAGAGGGCTACTTGAGATATTTGTCAGATCTGCTGCTCCATTTAGATATTTGTCATTTTTGCCATGATTAATGTGTGCATGATATGCCCATGAGCTCTACATGTGTTTTGTCAAGGGTTTTGCCATCTTTCCAGAGGTGCAACCCTTGTATTTTTGTGATGTGTGTGGTGACTAGAACGAGCTTGCAAAGTGAGGCACTTGGTAATGCTGATTTCAGGGACTTAGCATTTCCACTAAGTCCTTGAGCTGTTTATCTCATATGGCGATATGTTCATGTTGTTTCCTAGTGATCCGTGCCTCTTTTGAGGATGATCAGTAAGGATGTTTTGTTAATCTTGTAGTGCTCTATCCATCCATGTCTTTGTTTGCAATTATGGAGCACCCTAGCTTGAGTCAATCGAGCTCTACTTTTGCTACTTTGTGAATCTGGGCAGATTGTCTACTAGTTAGCGATTTTGCCGATGATGTTGTAGTTGATCCGTGCATGCTATGTTATTGTTCTTGCCATGTATAGCTTGCATTTTGTGTGTTCTTGATAGATGTATGCTTAGATTATCATGACTTGCTCCGTGGTGAGTGCATCGAGCTCGTAAACATGCCTACTTGATATCTGTTTTCAGCATGCTCCAGTTTTCACTAAGTCTGAGAACTGATTATGTTTTTGCCATGTTCACATGCTTGCAATTGTATTTTCTGATCCCTTTTGGCTCAAGGTCACTAAGGGACTTTTGTTAAGCTCTTTGAGTAGCTCCATGCCATGCTTTACTTTGCCATGTTCAGGTCCTGTAGGATGTAGTTTTGTTGCTCCGAAGAGTGCTACCTGATCTGAAATTCCAGACAAGTGTTAATTTCACCAAGTCTGAGATCTGTTTACCATTTGCATTTTTGCCATGCTTGTTTGAACCTGTTAATTGATAAATTGGCCGTAGCTCAGTGCTAGACTTTTGTTAAGCATCTTGAATGCACCCCTGCCATGTATTTTGTTGCCATGTTTGGGTGTTGTAGCTTGTTCATCTCATTGCATTTAGATGGCTACTTGCTGTAAATCGCAGACCGGTGTCATATTTGAATTGCTTGCCATTTCCAAACCGTAACTCCGATTCTGGCGTTCTTTATATCGTTTTCAAGAGATTTCATCTCATCTTTCCAGTGGAACACTTGGATTTCCAAGTTGAGGCCAGGTTCATGCATCCCTTGTCAAATCTTGCATATGCACCCCGCATCGCATCCCGCATAGCATACCGTCCTTGCATCATATTGTTTGATCTTTGCACGTGGTTGATTGTGTCCTTATTGCTTGTTTGTCTTGTTTGGGTAGAGCCGGGAGACGAGTTCGCTAACGAGGAGCCCGTTGAGTTTGCTTTCGAGGATCCAGTCAACTCTGACAACTTTGCAGGCAAGATGATCATACCCTCGAAATCACTACTATCTTTGCTTTGCTAGATGCTCGCTATTTTGCTATGCCAATGCTACGATGCCTACCTCTTGCTTTCAAGCCTCCCAAATTGCCATGTCAAACCTCTAGCCCACCATGTCCTAGCAAACCGTTGATTGGCTATGTTACCGCTTTGCTCAGCCTCTCTTATAGCGTTGCTAGTTGCAGGTGAAGATTGGAGGCCGTTCCTTGTTGGAACATTTATTTACTTGTTGGGATATCGTTATATTGCCATGTTATCTTAATGCATCTATATACTTGGTAAAGGGTGGAAGGCTCGGCCTCTCGCCTAGTGTTTTGTTCCACTCTTGCTGCCCTAGTTTCCGTCATATCGGTGTTATGTTCCCAGATTTTGCGTTCCTTACGCGGTTGGGTTATAATGGGAACCCCTTGATAGTTCGCCTTGATTAAAGCTTTTCCAGCAATGCCCAACCTTGATTTTACCATTTGCCACCTAGCCTATTTTTCCCTTGGGTTTCCGGAGCCCGAGGGTCATCTTATTTAACCCCCCCCCCCCGGGCCAGTGCTCCTCTGAGTGTTGGTCCGACCGAGTAGACTGCGGAGCCACCTCGGGGCAACTTGAGGGTTGGTTTTACTCGTAGGATGTCTCATCTGAGTGTGCCCTGAGAATGAGATATGTGTAGCTCCTATCGGGATTTGTCGGCACATTCGGGCGGTGTTGCTGGTCTTGTTTTAACCTGTCGAAGTGTCTTGAAGAACCGAGGTACCGAGTCTGATCGGAACGTCTCGGGAGGAGGTCTATTCCTTCGTTGACCGTGAGAGCTTGTCATGGGCTAAGTTGGGACTCCCCTGCAGGGATTTGAACTTTCAAAAGCCGTGCCCGCGGTTATGGGCAGATGGGAATTTGTTAATGTCCGGTTGTAGATAACTTGAACCTTAACTTAATTAAAATGAACCAACGGAGTGTGTTACCGTGATGGCCTCTTCTCGGCGGAGTCCGGGAAGTGGACACGGTGTTGGAGTAATGTTTGCGCAGGTTGCTCTCTAGTTTCTCGCTCACGCTTTGCCTCCTCTTCTCGCTCTCTTTTGCGAACAGGATAGCCACCATATTTGCTAGTCGCTTGCTGCAGCTCCACATATTTACCTTGCCTTACCTATAAGCTTAAATAGTCTTGATCGCGAGGGTGCGAGATTGCTGAGTCCCTGTGGCTCACAGATTACTTTTACACCAGATGCAGGGCCTGATGATTCCGCTCCAGGTGACGCGCTTGAGCTCAAGTGGGAGTTCGACGAGGACTCTCAACGATACTATGTTTCCTTTCCTGATGATCAGTAGTGGTGCCCAGTTGGGGGTGATCGGGACCGTGTCCCATGTTGGGTTATCTTTTATTTTGGCGCCGTAGTCGGGCCATGAGTGTTTGGTTGATGTAATGTTGTTTATGTACTTGATTGACGTGGCGAGTGTAAGCCAACTATGTTATCTCCCCTTTTATTATCTATATTACATGGGATGTTGTGAAGATTGCCTAACTTGCGACATATGCCTTCAATGCGATTATGCCTCTAAGTCGTGCCTCGACACGTGGGAGATATAGTCGCATCGAGGGTGTTACAAGCTGAGAACCCCATTGCAGACAACTTGTCTAGGTTAGAAAATATTCTTGATGACCCACTACCTATTAATGATAACTTTCCTGATGAATAATTAAATGTTATAAGTACTTCTCGTAGTACTCCATGGTATGCTGATTATGCTAATTATATTGTTGGTAAGTTTATACCACCTAGCTTCACATACCAGCAAAAGAAAAAGTTTTTCTATGACTTGAGACATTACTTTTGGGATGACCCACATCTTTATAAAGAAGGAGTAGATGGTGTTATTAGACGTTGTGTACCTGAGCATGAACAGGAACGGATCCTACGCAAGTGTCATTCCGAGAATTATGGAGGACACCACGCTGGAGATAGAACTGCACATAAGGTATTGCAATCTGGTTTTTATTGGCCTACTCTCTTCAAGGATGCCCGTAAGTTTGTCTTTGTCTTGTGATGAATGTCAAAGAATTGGTAATATTAGTAGACGTCAAGAAATTCCTATGAATTATTCTCTTGTTATTGAACCGTTTGATGTTTGGGGCTTTGATTATATGGGACCTTTTCCTGCCTCTAATGGATACACACATATTTTAGTTGTTGTTGATTACATTACTAAGTGGGTAGAAGCTATTCCAACTAGTAGTGCTGATCATAACACTTCTATTAAAATGCTTAAAGAAGTTATTTTTCCGAGGTTTGGAGTCCCTAGATATTTAATGACTGGTGGTGGTTCACACTTTATTCATGGTGCTTTCCGTAAAATGCTTGCTAAATATGATGTTAATCATAGAATTGCATCTCCTTATCACCCACAGTCTAGTGGTCAAGTAGAGTTGAGCAATAGAGAGCTTAAATTAATTTTGCAAAAGACTGTTGATAGGTCTAGAAAGAATTGGTCTAAGAAACTTGATGATGCATTATGGGCATATAGAACTGCATATAAAAATCCTACGGGTATGTCTCCATATAAAATGGTTTATGGAAAAGCATGTCACTTACCTCTCGAACTAGAACTTAAGGCATATCGGGCTGTTAAAGAGCTTAACTAGGATTTCAAACTTGCCGGTAAGAAGAGGTTATTTGATATTAGCTCACTTGATGAATGGAGAACCCAAGCTTATGAAAATGCCAAGTTGTTTAAAGAAAAAGTTAAAAGATGGCATGACAAAAGGATACAAAAGCGTGAGTTTAATGTAGGTGATTATGTATTGCTATACAACTCTCGTTTAAGATTTTTTACAAGAAAACTTCTCTCTAAATGGGAAGGCCCCTATGTTATCGAGGAGTTCTATCATTCCGGTGCCATAAAAATCAACAACTTTGAGGGCACAAATCCCAAGGTGGTAAACGGTCAAAGAATTAACATTTTATCTCAAGTAATCCCATAAATGTTGAAACCAATATTATTGAAACCGTAACCCCGGAGGAATACATAAGGGACACTTTCCGGAATGTTTCAGACTCCGAAAAGGAATAGGTATGTGGTACGGTAAGTAAACCGACTCCAAAACAATTTTTAAGGCAATATTTCTCTGTTTTGGAATATTTAGAAAAATAGAAAAATAAGTAGCAGTCCGGGAAGGACACGAGGGCCCCACGAGGGTGGTGGGCGTGCCCTACCCCTCTGGGCGCACCCCCTACCTCGTGAGCACCTCGTGTGCCTTCCGGACTCCGTTTTCTTGCACGATACGTATTTTGGTCGGTAAAAATTCATTATATAATCTCCCGGAGGTTTTGATTCCCGTATCACACAAATATCCTCTGTTTTCGTTTCGAGCTGTCCCGTTGCAGATTAAATCAACATGTCTTCCCAGGGTTCAGAAGGAGAAAGCTATGTGGATGATTAATTAGCAAATCCCAAGGTCTATGGAGATGTGGAACACGATGGATGGACCACGGAGGAAGAAGAGGACTATGAACCCAAAGGGAAGGAGGAGACGAGCTCAGATGAAGATGAAGCACCATTACCTCAACCTAGGGACATGCACGTGGAGTTCAAAAAGTCAAGTCTCCTTGATAGGGTAAAGAAACCCAAGTTTGAGTTTATCCCTTTTCGTCTCTTGCGGGAAAATAAGCAGGACCTATGCAAAAAGATATTAACCATGGAGTGGGAGATTGATGATCTAAGGGATCAAAATGCCGTCCTCAAGCGCAAATTAAGGGAGAAGCCTAAGCCATCAACTAAGCCAACATCACCACCACCTTCTTCACCGGCAACAAAGAAGGAGACATAATCACATGGGTATGGGCACTCCCCTTGGCAACTGCCAAGCTTGGGGGAGGTGCCCCGGTATCGTATCACCATCACAACTCCTATCTTTATCGGTTTTCTTAGTTCGATCCTATTAGTAGTATCTTGATCTAGTAGAATAAAGTTTATGGCATGATCTAGTTTTGAGTTTTGCTTTTTGATCTCTCTTTGTAATCGAGTCCGTGAGCTATATATAATAAAGATTAGTGTTGAGTCAAGGGCTTGATTATTTTGCCATGATCTTGGGTGAATAAGAGAAAGAAGAAAAGAATAAAAAGAAACAAAAAGTTCATATTGATCTTATTGAGAGTAATGACTTCACATAGAAAGAGTATGATGATTAAAAGTTGTTGGGAGTTGGCAGACATAGCTTTGGTCATTGTTGCAATTAATAGGAAGTAATAAGGAAAGAGAGGTTTTCACATATAGATATACTATCATTGACATCTTTTATGATTGGGAGCACTCATTAAAATATGACATGCTAAAGGGTTGATGTTGGACAAGGAAGACAATGTAATGAGTTATGTCTTTCTTATATCTGAGATAAAGTATATTTTCATGGATCCTCTAACTTGTTGAGCTTGCCTTTCCCCCTAATGCTAGCCAAATTCTCAGCACCAAGTAGAAATACTACTTGTGCTTCCAAAATCCCTAAACCAGTTTTGCCATGAGAGTCCACCATATCTACCTATGGATTGAGTAAGATCCTTCAAGTAAGTTGTCATCGGTGCAAAGCAATAAAAATTGCTCTAAATATGTATGATTGATTGGTGTGGGGGAAATAAGCTTTATACGATCTTGTGATGTGGAAGTAATAAAAGCGACGGACTGCATAATAAAGGTTCATATCACAAGGGGCAATATAAAGTGACGTTCTTTCGCATTGAGATTTTATGCATCCAACCATAAAAGCGCATGGCAACCTCTACTTCCCTCTGCGAAGGGCCTATCCTTTATCATTATCTTCTACCATGCAAGATTCATGGTGATCTTCACCTTTTCTTTTTCATTTTATCCTTTGGCAAGCTCAGCATGTTGGAAAGAACATGATATATATATATATATATCTAATTGGATGTAGGGGAGCATGAACCATTACTGTTGACATTACCCTTGAGTTAAAAGGTTGTGGGGCAAAACTATAAGCCCCTATCTTTCTCTGTGTCCGATTAAAACTCCGTAACCACAAGTATTGCGTGAGTGTTAGCAATTATGGAGGACTAAATGATAGATGAGTATGTGGACTTGCTTTTTAACTCTGACATAGACTCTTTCTGATGTTATGATAAATTGCAATTGCTTCAATGACTGAGATTATAGTTTGTTGGAGCCCAATAAGGTTTATGATTTATACTTTTGCATTGTGGATAGATCATCACTTGAACATAAGTAAGCATATGACAAAATCTATATATGTTGTTGTTATGAGAATAATCATGATGCCTTCATGTTCGTATTTTATTTTTATCGACGCCTCTACCTCTAAACATCAGGACATATTTATTGTTATCGGCTTTTCGCTTGAGGACAAGCGAGGTCTAAGCTTGGGGGAGTTGATACGTCCATTTTGCATCATGCTTTTATATCGATATTTATTGCATTATGGACTGTTATTTCACTTTATGTCACAATACTTATGGCTATTCTCTCTTATTTTACAAGGTTTACATAAGGAGGGAGAATGCCGGCAGCTGGAATTCTGGGCTGGAAAAGGAGCAAATATTAGAGACCTATTCTGCGCAACTCCAAAAGTCCTGAAACTCCACGGAACGTCTTAAAATAAATAAAGAAAAATCCTCGCCAAAGATGAAGGCCAGGGGGCCCACACCCTGCTCACGAGGGTGGGGGGTGCGCCCCCCTACCTCGTGGGCCCCCTGGTGGCTCTCCGACGTCCATCTTCTCCTATATGAAGTCTTTCGATGAGAAAAAAATAAGAAGGAACCTTTCGGGATGAGACTCCGCCTCCACGAGGCGGATCCAATCTAGAGCTCCGGCAGAGCTATTCTGCCGGGGAAACTTCCCTCCCGGAGGGGGAAATCATCACCAACGATCCTCTCATCGGGAGAGGGCAATCTCCATCAACATCTTCACCAGCACCATCTCATCTCCAAACCCTAGTTCATCTCTTGTATCCAATTCTTGTCTCAAAGTCCGGGATTGGTGCTAGTAGGTTGCTAGTAGTGTTGATTACTCCTTGTAGTTGATGCTAGTTGGTTTATTTTGTGGAAGATCATATGTTCAGATCCTATATGCATATTATTACCCCTCTGATTATGAACATGAATATGCTTTGTGAGTAATTACGTTTGTTCCTGAGGACAAGGGAGAAGTCTTGCTATTAGTAGTCATGTGAATTTGGTATTCGTTTGATATTTTGATAAGATGTATGTTGTCTAGCCTCTAGTGGTGTTATGTGAATGTCGACTACATAACACTTCACAATTATTTGGGCCTAGAGTAAGGCATTGGGAAGTAATAAGTAGATGATGGGTTGCTAGAGTGACAGAAGCTTAAACCCTAGTTTATGCGTTGCTTCATAAGGGGCTGATTTGGATCCATATGTTTCATGCTATGGTTAGGTTTACCTTAATACTTTTGTTGTAGTTGCGGATGCTTGCAATAGAGGTTAATCATAAGTGGGATGCTTGTTCAAGTAAGAACAGCACCCAAGCACCGGTCCACCCACATATCAAATTATCAAGGTATCGAACGCCAATCATATGAACATGATGAAAACTAGCTTGATGATATTCCCATGTGTCCTCGGGAGCGCTTTTCCTATTATAAGAGTTTGTTCCGGCTTGTCGTTTGCTACAAAAAGGATTGGGCCACCTTGCTGCACTTTATTTACTTTTGTTACTTGTTGCTCGTTACAATTTATCTTATCACAAAACTATCAGTTACCACTTATTTCAGTACTTGCAGAGATACCTTGCTGAAAACCGCTTATCATTTCCTTCTGCTCCTCGTTGGGTTCGACACTCTTACTTATCGAAAGGACTACGATAGATCCCCTATACTTGTGGGTCATCACTCCACCATCTCCTGACACCTGAAAACATCTTGCTCCAATGCATCGAGTCTTGCCTCTGTGCTTCCGGTCTTCCTTGGTCCCTCAACATCGCGGATTTGCAACAACCCCTCACGCATCTCAATGGTTTGAGGGTGTTGCAACACTTCCGCGAGGTAGGGGTTGATGACCTTCTCGAAGAACTGGTCCTTGGGGCACTTAAAGATGACATGACGTCCTCGATCTGTAAGAAAAACAGCTCGAAACACAAACAGAGGATAATTGCGTGATACGGGAGTCAAAACCCCCGGGAGATTATATAATGAATTTTTACCGGACAAAATACGTAGCGTGTAAGAAAACGGAGTCCAAAAAGCGCACGAGGTGCCCACGAGGTAGGGGGCGCGCCCAGGAGGGTAGGGCGCGCCCTCCACCCTCATGGAGTCCTCGTGTCCTTCCCGGACTGCTTCTTGTTTTTCTATTTTTCTAAATATTCCAAAACAGAGAAATATAGCCTTAAAAACTGTTTTGGAGTCGGTTTACTTACCGTACCACATACCTATTCCTTTTCGGAGTTTGAAACGTTCCGAAAAGTGTCCCTTATGTATTCCTTCGGGGTTACGGTTTCAACAAGATTGGTTTCAACATTTATGAGATTACCTGAGATATAATGTTTAATTCTTTGACCATTCACCACCTTCGGATTTGTGCCTTCGAAATTGTTGATTTTTATGGCACCGGAACGATAGACCTCCTCGATAACGTAAGGACCTTCCCATTTAGAGAGAAGTTTTCCTGCAAAAAATCATAAACAAGAGTTGTATAGCAATACATAATCACCTACATTAAACTCACGCTTTTGTATCCTTTTATCATGCCATCTTTTAACCTTTTCTTTAAACAACTTGGCATTTTCGTAGGCTTGGGTTCTCCATTCATCAAGTGAGCTAATATCAAATAACCACTTCTCACCGGCAAGTTTAAATCATAATTGAGCTCTTTAATAGCCCAATATGCCTTGTGTTCTAGTTCGAGAGGTAAGTGACATGCTTTTCCATAAACCATTTTATACGGAGACATACCCATAGGATTTTTATATGCAGTTCTATAGGCCCATAATGCATCATCAAGTTTCTTGGACCAATTCTTTCTAGACCTATTGACAGTCTTTTGCAAAATTAATTTGAGTTCTCTATTACTCAATTCTACTCTACCACTAGACTGTGGGTGATAAGGAGATGCAATTATATGATTAACATCATACTTAGCAAGCATTTTACGGAAAGCACCATGAATAAAATGTGAACCACCATTAGTCATTAAATATCTAGGGACTCCAAATCTTGGAAAAATAATTTCTTTAAGAATTTTAATAGAAGTGTTATGATCAGCACTACTAGTTGGAATAGCTTCTACCCACTTAGTAACGCAATCAACAGCAACTAAAATATGTGCATATCCATTAGAGGCAGGAAAAGGTCCCATATAGTCAAAGCCCCAAACATCAAATGGTTCAATAACAAAAGAATAATTCATAGGCATTTCTTGACGTCTACTAATATTACCAATTCTTTGACATTCATCACAAGATAAGACAAACTTACAGGCATCCTTGAAGATAGTAGGCCAATAAAAACCAGATTGCAATACCTTATGTGCAGTTCTATCTCCAGCATGGTGTCCTCCATAAGCTTCGGAGTGACACTTGTGTAGGATATGTTCCTGTTCATGCTCAGGTACACAACGTCTAATAACACCATCTACTCCTTATTTATAAAGATGTGGGTCATCCCAAAAGTAATGCCTCAAATCATAGAAGAACTTTTTCTTTTGCTGGTATGTGAAACTAGGTGGTATGAATTTGGCAACAGTGTAATTAGCATAATCAACATACCATGGAGCAGTATGAGAAGCATTTATGACATTTAATTGCTCATCAGGAAAGCTATCATCAATAGGTAGTGGGTCATCAAGAACATTTTTTGACCTAGACAAGTTGTCTACAACGGGATTCTCAGCTCCCTTTCTATCAACAATATGTAAATCAAATTCTTGTAACAAGAGAACCCATCCAATAAGTCTAGGTTTAGCATCTTTTTTTCCATAAGATATTTAATAGCAGCATGATCAGTGTGAATAGTTACTTTATAATCAACAATATAAGGTCTGAACTTATCACAAGCAAATACAACTGCTAAGAATTCTTTTTCAGTAGTAGCATAATTTCTTTGAGCATTGTCTAGGGTTTTACTAGCATATTGAATAACGTTTAATTTCTTATCAACTCTTTGCCCTAGAACAGCACCTACAGCATAATCACTAGCATCACACATAATTTCAAAAGGTAAATTCCAATCAGGTGGCTGAAGAATAGGTGCAGAGATCAATGCTTTCTTAAGTATTTCAAATGCTTTTACACAATCATCATCAAAGAAAAATGGTATATATTTTTGTAATAAATTAGTCAGAGGCCGAGAAATTTTTGAGAAGTCCTTAATGAACCTCCTATAAAAACCGGCATGACCAAGGAAACTTCTTATACCTTTGATGTCCTTGGGACATGGCATCTTTTCAATTTTCAATAGCATCAACCTTGGCTTTATCAACTTCAATACCTCTTTCAAAAACTTTATGCCCCAAGACAATACCTTCATTAACCATAAAGTGGCATTTTTCCCAATTCAAGACAAGATTAGTTTCTTCACATCTCTGCAAAACTCGATCAAGGTTGCTCAAGCAATCATCAAAATAAGATCCATAGACAGAGAAATCGTCCATGAAAACTTCACAAATCTTTTCACAAAAGTCAGAGAATATAGCCATCATGCATCTTTGAAAGGTAGCAGGTGCATTACATAAACCAAAAGGCATACGTCTATAAGCAAAAGTACCAAAAGGGCAAGTAAAAGTAGTCTTTGGTTGATCCTTGGCCGACACAGGTATTTGAGAGAAACTAGAATAACCATCTAGAAAGCAAAAATGTGTATGTTTGGATAATCTTTCTAGCATTTGATCGATAAAAGGTAAGGGGTAATGATCCTTTTTACTGGCCTTATTTAATTTTCGGAAATCAATTACCATCCAATAACCTGTAATAATTCTTTGAGGAATCAATTCATCTTTATCATTAGGAACGACAGTAATACCTGCCTTCTTAGGGACACAATGGACAGGACTAACCACTAACTATCAGCAACGGGATAAATTATACCTGCCTCAAGGAGCTTTAGTATTTCCTTTCTTACCACTTCCTTCATTTTAGGATTCAGCCGTCGTTGATGATCACGAACTGGTTTAGCATCTTCTTCCAAATTTATTTTATGTTGACATAGAGTGGGACTAATGCCCTTAAGATCATCAAGAGTATACCCAATAGCGGCACAGTGCTTCTTCAGAGTTTTCAATAATCTCTCTTCCTCATGCTCTGAAAGGTTAGCACTAATAATAACAGGATATATCTTTTTCTCATCAAGATAAGCATATTTAAGAGTATCAGGCAACGGTTTAAGCTCAAACACGGGATCACCCTTGGGTGGAGGAGGATCCCCTAGGATTTCAACAGGCAAATTGTGTTTCAGAATAGGTTCCTGTTTAAGGAATACTTCATCTATTTCCCTTCTTTCATCCATAAACATATCATTTTCATGGTCTAGCAAATATTGTTCTAAAGGATTACTAGGAGGTACGACAATAGAAGCAAGACCAATAATTTCATCCTTACTAGGTAACTCTTCTTCACGGTGTTGTCTACTAAATTTAGAGAAATTAAATTCATGAGACATATCATCTAAACCGATAGTAACAACATCCTTTTTGCAATCTATCTTAGCATTAACAGTGTTTAAGAAGGGTCTACCAAATATAATGGGACAAAAGCTATCTTGTGGGAACCAAGAACAAGAAAATTAGCAGGATATTTAGTTTTCCCACACAAGACTTCGACATCTCTAACAATTCTCATTGGTGAAATAGTATCTCTATTAGTAAGTTTAATTGTGACATCAATATCTTCTAACTCAACAGGTGCAATATCGTGCATAATTTCTCTATATAGGCCAATAGGTATTGCACTAGCACTGGCACCCATATCACATAAGCCATGATAACAATGATCTCCTATTTTAACAGAAATGACAGGCATGCCTACCATAGGTCTAGGTTTATCTTCAGCACAAGGTTTAGCAATTCTAACAGTTTCATCACAGAAATAAATAACAAGCCCATCAATATTATCAGCCAAAAGATCTTTAACAATAGCAACATTAGGTTCAACTTTAACTTGCTCAGGAGGTGTATAAGTTTTAATATTGCTTTTATGAACCACAGTTGAAGCTTTAGCATGATCCTTTATCCTAACAGGGAAAGGTGGTTTCTCAACATAAGAAGTAGGGACAATAGGATTATTATAAGTGATAGTCTTTTCTTCAACTTTAATAGGTGCAGCTACTTTTACTTCTATGGGAGGATGATATTTAAACCACTTCTCCTTGGGGAGATCAACATAAGTACAAAAGATTCACAGAAAGAATCTACTATATTAGAGTCAAGTCCATATTTAGTGCTAAATTTACGGAAAACATCAGTATTCATAAAAGATTTAACACAATCAAACTTAGGTGTCATACCTGACTCCTTACCTTTGTCGAGGTCCCAATCTTCAGAGTTGCGTTTAATTCTTTCCAATAAATTCCATTTGAATTCAATAGTCTTCGTCATAAAAGAGCCAGCACAAGAAGTATCGAGCATGGTGCGATTGTTATCAGAAAGCCGAGCATATAAGTTTTGAATAATCATCTCTCTTGAGAGCTCATGATTGGGGCATGAATATAACATTGATTTAAGCCTCCCCCAAGCTTGAGCGATGCTTTCTCCTTCGCGAGGCCAAAAATTATATATATAATTGCGATCACGATGAACAAGATGCATAGGATAAAACTTCTGATGAAATTCCAATTTCAATCGTTTCTAGTTCCATGACCCTGTATCATCACATAGCCTATACCATGTCAATGCATCTTCCCTCAAAGATAAAGGGAAGAACTTCTTCTTAACAACATCTCCGGGTACACCTGCAAACTTAAATAATCCACAAACTTCATCAACATATATTAGGTGCTCATCAGGATGCAATGTTCCGTCTCCTGCAAAAGGATTAGCTAGCAGTTTTTCTAACATACCCGAAGGAATTTCAAAGCAGATATTTTAATTTTCATTTTCAGTAGGTTGAGGAGCAACTCTTTGCTCTACTGGTCGGGGTGAAGATACCCCAAACAAGCCCCTCAGAGGATTACTTTCCATAGTAACAAGTGACAGTAAATTTCAGCACACTATATAAAATTTTCCTTACCAAATTCCACCTACCAAAGGCGCTTCACTCCCCGACAACGGCGCCAGAAAAGAGTCTTGATGACCCACACATATAGGGGATCTATCATAGTCCTTTCGATAAGTAAGAGTGTCGAACCCAACGAGGAGCAGAAGGAAATGATAAGCGGTTTCCAGCAAGGTATTCTGTGCAAGTACTGAAATAAGTGGTAACAGATAGTTTTGTGATAGGATAATTTGTAACGAGCAACAAGTAACAAAAGTAAATAAAGTGCAGCAAAGTGGCCCAATCCTTTTTGTAGCAAAGGACAAGCCTGGACAAACTCTTATATAGAGAAAAGCGCTCCCGAGGACACATGGGAATATCGTCAAGCTAGTTTTCATCACGTTCATATGATTCGCGTTCGGTACTTTGATAATTTGGTATGTGGGTGGACCGGTGCTTGGGCGCTGTCCTCACATGGACAAGAATCCCACTTATGATTAACCTCTATTGCAAGCATCCGCAACTACAACAAAAGTATTAAGGTAAACCTAACCATAGCATGAAACATATGGATCCAAATCAGCCTCTTACGAAGCAACGCATAAACTAGGATGTAAGCTTCTGTCACTCTAGCAACCCATCATCTACTTATTACTTCCCAATGCCTTCCTCTAGGCCCAAATAATGGTGAAGTGTCATGTAGTCGATGTTCACATAACACCACTAGAGGAGAGACAACATACATCTCATCAAAATATCGAACGAATACCAAATTCACATGACTACTAATAGCAAGACTTCTCCCATGTCCTCAGGAACAAACGTAACTACTCACAAAGCATATACATGTTCATAATCAGAGGGGTATTAATATGCATATAGGATCTGAACATATGATCTTCCACCAATTGAACCAACTAGCATCAACTACAAGGAGTAATTAATACTACTAGCAACCTACTAGCACCAATCCCGGACTTGGAGACAAGAATTGGATACAAGAGATGAACTAGGGTTTTGAGAGGAGATGGTGCTGGTGAAGATGTTGATGGAGATTGCCCTCTCCCGATGAGAGGAGCGTTGGTGATGACGATGGCGATGATTTCCCCCTCCCCAAGGGAAGTTTCCCCGGCAGAATAGCTCCGCCAGAGCCCTAGATTGGTTTCGCCTCGTGGCGGCGGAGTTTCGTCCGAGAAGATGGCTTATGATTTTTTCCTCATCGAAATACTTCATATAGCATAAGATGGTCATCGGAGGGCCACCAGGGGGCCCACGAGGTAGGGGGCGCGCCCAGGGGGGTAGGCCGCGTCCCCCACCCTCGTGGGTAGGGTGTGGCCCCCCTGGTGAACTTCTTGCACTCAGTATTTTTTATGTATTCGGAAAACGTCTTCCGTGAAGTTTCAGGACTTTTGGAGCTGTGCAGAATAGGTCTCTAATATTTGCTCCTTTTCCAGCCCTGAATCCCAGCTGTCGGCATTCTCCCTCTTTATGGAAACCTTGTAAAATAAGAGAGAATAGGCATAAGTATTGTGACATAATGTGTAATAACAGCCCATAATGCAATAAATATCGATATAAAAGCATGATGCAAAATGGACGTATCAGTTCTCTTGCTACAAGAATTTGATTTGCATATTGTTGATAGAAAGGGAGCTGAGAACCCCATTGCAGACAACTTGTCTAGGTTAGAAAATATGCTTGATGACCCACTACCTATTGATGATAGCTTTCCTGATGAGCAATTAAATGTCATAAATGCTTCTCATACTGCTCCATGGTATGCTGATTATGCTAATTACATTGTTGCCAAATTCATACCACCTAGTTTCACATACCAGCAAAAGAAAAGGTTCTTCTATGATTTGAGACATTACTTTTGGGATGACCCACATCCTTATAAAGAAGGAGTAGATGGTGCTATTAGACGTTGTGTACCTGAGCATGAACAGGAACAGATCCTACGCAAGTGTCACTCCGAAGCTTATGGAGGACACCATGCTGGAGATAGAACTGCACATAAGGTATTGCAATCTGGTTTTTATTGGCCTACTCTCTTCAAAGATGCCTGTAAGTTTGTCTTATCTTGTGATGAATGTCAAAAAATTGGTAATATTAGTAGACGTCAAGAAATGCCTATGAACTATTCACTCGTTATTGAACCATTTGATGTTTGGGCTTTGACTATATGGGACCTTTTCCTGCTTCTAATGGATATACACATATTTTAGTTGTTGTTGATTACGTTACTAAGTGAGTAGAAGCTATTCCAACTAGTAGTGCTGATCATAACACTTCTATTAAAATGCTTAAAGAAGTTATTTTTCCAAGATTTGGAGTCCCTAGATATTTAATGACTGATGGTGGTTCACATTTTATTCATGGTGCTTTCCGTAAAATGCTTGCTAAGTATGATGTTAATCATAGAATTGCATCTCCTTATCACCCTCAGTCTAGTGGTCAAGTAGAATTGAGTAATAGAGAGCTCAAATTAATTTTGCAAAAGACTGTCAATAGGTCTAGAAAGAATTGGTCCAAGAAACTTGATGATGCATTATGGGCCTATAGAACTGCATATAAAAATCCTATGGGTATGTCTCCGTATAAAATGGTTTATGGAAAAGCATGTCACTTACCTCTCAAACTAGAACACAAGGCATATTGGGCTATTAAAGAGCTCAATTATGATTTTAAACTTGCCAGTGAGAAGAGGTTATTTGATATTAGCTCACTCGATGAATGGAGAACCCAAGCCTACGAAAATGCCAAGTTGTTTAAAAAAAGTTAAAAGAAGGCATGATAAAAGGATACAAAAGCATGAGTTTAATGTAGGTGATTATGTATTGCTATACAACTCTCATTTAAGATTTTTTGCATGAAAACTTCTCTCTAAATGGGAAGGTCCTTACGTTATTGAGGAGGTCTATCGTTCCGGTGCCATAAAAATTAACAACTTCGAAGGCACAAATCCGAAGGTGGTGAACAGTCAAAGAATCAAACATTATATTTCAGGTAATCCCATAAATGTTGAAACCAATGTTATTGAAACCGTAACCCCGGAGGAATACATAAGGGACACTTTTCGGAACGTTTCAGACTCCGAAAAGGAATAGGTATGTGGTACGGTAAGTAAACTGACTCCAAAACAGTTTTTAAGGCAATATTTCTTTGGTTTGGAATATTTAGAAAAATAGAAAAATAAGAAGCAGTCCGGGAAGGACACGAGTGCTCCATGAGGGTGGAGGGCGTGCCCTACCCTCCTGGGCGCGCCCCCTACCTCGTGGGCACCTCGTGCGGTTTCCGGACTCCGTTTTCTTACACGACACGTAATTTGGTCGGTAAAAAATCATTATATAATTTCCCGAAGGTTTTGACTCCTGTATCACACAAATATCCTATGTTCTTGTTTCGAGCTGTTTCCTGTCAGGGTCGTCAAGGCCAGGCATCATGTCGTCCCCCTCCTCCAACAATGGTGACAACGATGCTTGGCTAATGAAGATAGAGCTGAAGAGGGAAGAACCCATGGAGATCAACAAGGATGAAGGGATCAAGAAGGCCACGGAGGATCACGCTCCGGCAGCAGAAGACATCCTTCAACTTGATCACAATCTTCTTACCCCAACTGAGATCGAAGCTTTCAAGATGATTGAGTTAGCTCGTATACAAAACAAGTATCTCACACGTGAAAATATTTTGTTGAAGGAGCATATTGTTGCACTCAAAGGCATTATCCGCAAGCTGGAGGACCTCTTACGCTCGATGTGTGACTATCCATCATCATCTCCATCTTCTCCACCAACAAAGAAGAACTGAGCATCGTGTATGGGCACTCCCCTTGGCAACTGCCAAGCTTGGGGGAGTGCCCCGGTATCATATCACCATCACTTTTATATTTACGTTTTTCTTAGTTCGATCTTTTTGGTAATATCTTGATATAGTAGAATAAAGTTTATGGCATGATCTAGTTTTGAGTTTTGCTTTATGATCCCTCTATGTAATCGAGTCCGTGAGCTATATATAATAAAGATTAGTGTTGAGTCAAGGGCTTGATTATTTTTCCATGATCCTAAGTGAATAAAAGAAAAGAGAAAGAATAAAAGGGAACAAAGAGATCATATGGATCTTATGGAGAGTAATGAGCTCACATAGAAAAGTATGATGAATAAAAGTTGTTGAGAGTTGACAAACATGGTTTTGGTCATCGTTGCAATTAATAGGAAGTAATAAAGAAAGAGAGTTCTTCACATATAAATACACTATCTTGGACATCTTTTATGATTGTGAACACTCATTAAAATATGACATGCTAAAGAGTTTACGTTGGACAAGGAAGACAACATAATGGGTTATGTTTTCTTACATCTGAGATAAATTATATTGTCATGGATCATCCAACATGGTTGAGCTTGCCTTTCCCCCTCATGCTAGCCAAATTCATTGCACCAAGTAGAGATACTACTTGTGCTTCCAAATACCCTTAAACCAGTTTTGCCATGAGAGTCCACCATACCTACCTATGGATTGAGTAAGATCCTCCAAGTAAGTTGTCATCGGTGCAAGCAATAAAAATTGCTCTCTAAATATGTATGACTTATTAGTGTGGGAGAAAATAAGCTTTATACGATCGTGTGATATGGAAGAAATAAAAGCGACATACTGCATAATAAAGGTCCATATCACAAGTGGCAATATAAAGTGACGTTCTTTCGCATTAAGATTTTGTGCATCCAACCATAAAAGCGCATGACAACCTCTGCTTCCCTCTGCAAAGGGCCTATCGTTTACTTTTATCTCCTACCTTGCATAAGAGTCATGGTGATTTTCACCCTTCCTTTTTACATTTTATCCTTTGGCAAGCACAGTATGTTGGAAAGATCCTGGTATATATGGCTAATTGGATGTGAGTTTTCATGAACTATTATTGTTGACATTACCCTTGAGGTAAAACGTTGGGAGGCAAAACTATAAGCCCCTATCTTTCTCTGTGTCCGATTAAAACTCCATACCCATAAGTATTGCGCGAGTGTCAGCAATTGTGAAAGACTATATGATAGTTGAGTATGTGGACTTGCTGAAAAGCTCTTATATATTGACTCTGTCCTATGTTATGATAAATTGCAATTGCTCCAATGACTGAGATTATAGTTTTTTAGTTTTCAATGAAGTTTACGATTCATACTTGAAATTGTGACTGAATTATTACTCTAGCATAAGAAATTATATGACAAGAATTATATAAGTTGTTGTTCTAAGAATGATCATGATGCCCTCATGTCCGTATTTTATTTTTATCGACACCTCTATCTCTAAACATGTGGACATATTTTTCAATTTTGGCTTTCGCTTGAGGACAAGCGAGGTCTAAGCTTGGGGGAGTTGATACGTCCATTTTGCATCATGCTTTTATATCGATATTTATTGCATTATGGGCTTTTATTACACATTATGTCACAATACTTATGCCTATTCTCTCTTATTTTACAAGGTTTACATAAAGAGGAAGAATGCCGATAGCTGGGATTCTGGGCTGGAAAAGGAGCAAATATTAGAGACCTATTCTGCACAGCTCCAAAAGTCCTGAAACTTCACGGAAGACGTTTTTAGAATATATAAAAAGTACCGAGCGCAAGAACTTCACCAGGGGGGCCACACCCTGCCCATGAGGGTGGGGGGCGCGCCCCTACCTCGTGGGCCCCCTGGTGGCCCTCCGATGGCCATCTTCTACTATATGGAGTCTTTCGATGAGGAAAAAATCATAAGCCATCTTCTCGGACGAAACTCTGCCGCCACGAGGCGGAACCTTGGCGGATTCAATCTAGGGCTCCGGCAGAGCTGTTCTACCGGGAAAACTTCCCTCCGGGAGGGGGAAATCATCGCCATCGTCATCACCAACGCTCCTCTCATCGGGAGAGGGCAATCTCCATCAACATCTTCACTAGCACCATCTCCTCTCAAAACCCTAGTTCATCTCTTGTATCCAATTCTTGTCTCCAAGTCCGGGATTGGTACTAGTAGGTTGCTAGTAGTGTTAATTACTCCTTGTAGTTGATGCTAGTTGGTTTCTTTGGTGGAAGATCATATGTTCAGATCCTATATGCATATTAATACCCCTCTGATTATGAACATGATTATGCTTTGTGAGTAGTTACGTTTGTTCCTGAGGACATGGGAGAAGTCTTGCTATTAGTAGTTATGTGAATTTGGTATTCGTTCGATATTTTGATGAGATGTATGTTGTCTCTCCTCTAGTGGTGTTATGTGAACGTCGACTACATGACACTTCACCATTATTTGGGCCTAGAGGAAGGCATTGGGAAGTAATAAGTAGATGATGGGTTGCTAGAGTGACAGAAGCTTAAACCCTAGTTTATGCATTGCTTCGTAAGGGGCTGATTTGGATCCATATGTTTCATGCTATGGTTAGGTTTACCTTAATACTTTTGTTGTAATTGCAGATGCTTACAATAGAGGTTAATCATAAGTGGGATGCTTGTCCAAGTAAGGACAGTACCCAAGCACCGGTCCACCACATACCAAATTATCAAAGTACCGAACGCGAATCATATGAACGTGATGAAAACTAGCTTGACGATATTCCCATGTGTCCTTGGGAGCACTTTTCTCTATATAAGAGTTTGTCCAGGCTTGTCCTTTGCTACAAAAAGGATTGGGCCACCTTGCTGCACTTTATTTACTTTTGTTACTTGTTGCTCGTTACAAATTATCCTATCACAAAATTATCTGTTACCACTGATTTCAGTACTTGCAGAGAATACCTTGCTGGAAACCGCTTATCATTTCCTTCTGCTCCTTGTTGGGTTCGACACTCTTACTTATCGAAAGGACTACGATAGATCCCCTATACGTGTGGGTCATCAACCACCGATCCAGAAACATAAGCGGGAGAACTCGACGACAACAGATCGAAGAGGTGTGTCGGTCATGGACTCCGTTGGTGCGCACGCGGCCGGTGACAGAGAGTGGGAGACTACATGAGGTAGGCGAGGCGAAGCAGGGGAGGCAAGACAGCTGTGCTGCTCACGGCGGCTACGGGGCCTGCTGGTGGAGAACGTGACGCAGTCATACGTGAAGGGTGGAGCTCGCCCGAAGGTGGGGGCGCAGGGAGGCGGCCCGTGGCGGACATGACGGCCGACAGCGGCCTGCAGGCGGGCGCGAGCAAATTGGGAATTTTTGGTGTGCACTCCCACGTCAGCACAATGTCAAAGGCAAAACCATCTGAATCCTCCCCAAAACCACTATAGGGGGAGATTTATCCGGTATTCCAGATTTGAGGGGGTTAAATAACCGGTTTAAGAGTTTGGGGGCATTTGATCCGATTAGCCACATTTGAGGGGGAAAACTATACTTTTCTCTTGTTCTGCGCCGACGACCATCGCCAAACTCAGGTTCCCCTATTTGGGCGACCCCCCCACCCGCCCTGTTGGGTCGGCCCATGCGTGGGGCGGGACACTCCTTGTTTTTTATTTTCATTTTCTCTTTTTCTTTTTCTTTTTTATTTTCTGTTTTTGTTATATTCTATGTTAAAATAATCTGGGACTACAAAAATGTTCTAAATTTTCAAAAAATTGTGAATTATCAAAAATAGTTCTTGAATTCAAAAAAAGTTTATGATTTACCAAAGGAATGAACATTTTTAATTTTAATGATTTTTACATTTTTATGAATCATTTTTTAATAATGATTACCAACTTTTTGTATTTGATGAACATTTTTTGAACTTGATGAACAAAATTTGTATTCAAGAACATTTTTTAATAAATGATGAACAAATTTTGAATTCAAAGAACAAATTTGAATGTGATGAAATTTTCTTGAAAATGATGAACAAAAATAGAACTTGATGAACACTTTTTTAGCTTCATGTTTTTTTTGAATTTTGATGAACATTTTCTAAATCTGATTAATAAAAAAATTGAATTTGATGAACATTATTTAAAATTTTGAACATTTTTTACATGGTTGAACTTTTTTAAAATTAAATGAACAAAAAATGTTCATGAATTTGAAAAGAAAAAAAGTGAAAAGGTAAATAAGAAAAAATAGAATAGGAAAAGGTAAACCGAAAGGAAAGAAAAATTGAAAAAAGAAAATGAAAGAAAAATAATAAAAGAAAGAAAAAGGAAAAAATAAAAAGAAAAATAGGAAAGAAAAGAAAACGAGAAAGACAAAAAGAAAAATCGGTAGAGGAAAAAATTGTTTTGCGAAGGTTCTTCCCAAAACCAGTGGGAAATAAACCGCAAAATGGGCTAGCCTATACGCTGATCGGGAGCTCTAGGGGTGCGCGCTACGACACTAACGCGCGACCTACCGTTGTATGGGGCAGATCCAAATCATTGCTGAGCATAGCATTGACCAGAAGCAATGGAACAAAGTTGTTTTTGCATAATTGGTACCAGCCATATGTGATGAATATACACTACAATATGTTGCAAACAATTCACTTGAAAATTAGATATGCGGTAACACTATCGAGTAGCTCCTCTTCATCCTTGAAGTCACGTGGATCGTCGCATGTACCAGCTCACCGAAACGGCTCACAAGGCAGAAAATAAACAAATGTCGTCCTATAGGCATGTTGGCCTTTTAGTAGGCGCCGCAGGGCGATCCGCGCACGTAAGCTTTCGGGCCGACACGGCACAACCCTTATATAAAATGGTCCGGCATGGGTTGTGTCGTGCTAGGCATTTTTATGGCTGTGGCCAGGTTTGTTTTGCATTGACGACCATCACCAAACTCGGGCGCTCCTATTTGGCAACATGGGCGCCTCGGTCGTGAAAGCACGTTCCCTACAGCGCACCCCCCCCCCCCCCCCCCCCCCCCCCCGCCCCTGCCCTGCTCGCCATGTTGGGCCAGCCCATGCGCGTGACGGATGCTGACTGTTTTTTTTCATTTTTTTACTTTCTGTTTTTGTTTTATTATATGTTAAAATAATTCAGGATTAATTTCTAAATTTTCAAAATATTGTGAATTGTCAAAAACCATTCTTGAATTCAAAAATGTTAGTAATTTACAAAAGAATGATCTTTTTTTAATTTTAATGAACTTTTTATGAACCATTTTTATGAGCATTTTTAAATAATGATGACCAATTTTTTGTATTTGAACAAATTTTGCATTTGATGAACAATTTTTGAACTTGATGAAAAAAAGTTGTATTCAAGAACTTTTTGAAAAAATGATGAACAAATTTTGAATTCAAAGAACAAATTTTGAATTTGATGAACATTTTTTGAGAACTACGAACAGAAATAGAGCTTGATGAACATCTTTTTAGTTTGATGTACAATTTTTTTAACCTAATGAACAAAAAATATAATTTGATGAACATTAATTAAATTGTTGAACATTTTTTACATGGTTGAACATTTTTTGAATATAATGAACAAAAATATGTTTATGAATTTGAAAAGAAATAATGCGAAAAAGTGAAAAGTTAAAGAATAAAAAATAGAAAAGAAAAAGGAAAACAATAAGAAAATAAATAAAAAGTTACGAAAGAAACATAATAAATTAGTAGGAAAGAAAAAATGAAATAGAAAAACGGGTAGAGAAAAAAAAAGGATTTTGGAAAGCTTCTGGAACTTTCCCAAAACCGGTGGGAAATAAACCGCAAAATGGGCCGGCCATACGCGCTGTATAGGATCTGCGGCCGAACTCATTCGGTCCTTCCCCCGAGATTAGAGTGGAGCTCTGCTCTTGCCTTACTCCTTCTCACCCGCCGCCGCCCAATTCACGACCGCGACCGCGACCGACGCGCCGTCATCTTGTCCCTTTCTTCTCTCCCGGCCGGGCTGAAGGCGACACCCTATACTATTTTGTAAGCTACTTAGGGCCCCTACAATTTTGATTTCAGCAGACGGGCGTTATACTATCTTGTAGCTTGCAATAATTCTAGTCCTATTGTTCGTGAAGGCGTTTTCTCTAGCATCGTTCCATCAATCCAGATGCCTAGGGTTGTGATTTTGTTTGATCTTGTTGCTTTTAGGTTACTTGTACTGTTTACTTCACAGAGGCCCGAATTAATGTTCTTTGTTCTTTGCAAGTTATGCCAGATGCTTTAATTAATGTTCTTTCTGAATCTAGACACCGGCATTTCCAAAGTTTACAGTAAAATATGTCAAAATTCATGAGATCAGTTCTCGCTACTGTCTGATTATCCTACATGCTTAAAAAATTCGATCCTTTTTTGACCTTGATTTTGTAAATGTCAAGAAGCAAACCTAGAAATCTCAGAGCATGCATGATATAGCTAATAGCTTTGGTTCCATTGATGCGTGCAACATTCCCAGGTCTAAGTAGCACTGACAACTCAGTCCTCATTACATGTTGTGGTTTTCACAGTGCTCAGTTAAACACTTCCTATTATGTCTGTTCAACAGATAAGTGTTCTTGCGGACACATATTTGCTTTTCTTTATGTATGTGTGTCAAAAGGGAAAGGTTCACATTTGTTGGTATACATATGCTTCTTGATGTCCTGTGGTACTGTAACCTAATAATCTTCGTATGCTTCGCTCTAATGTCTCTAATTTCAGTGCAGTATGATGTATACCTGCTAAACGTTAAGATTACCCATCAGCACAGCTGCTTTCCTCGATGGAGGATCTCCCAGAGCCACTGCTAGCAGAGATTGTCAAGAAGGTTGCCAAGAGAAGTGATCTGAATTCGTTTTCCCTTGTGTCAAAGCAGCTCTACTCCATTGAGGCATCACAAAGGGGTGCCATCCGTGTCGGCTCTGGCCTTCACCCTGCTAGAAAAGCCTTGGCATCACTGTGTTCCCGGTTCCCCAATTTGTGGAAAGTGGAAATTGATTACTCTCGTTGGACCAGTGGCCATGGGAATCAGTTGGGCAATAAAGGCCTCCTTGTGATCTCGTCATGCTGCCCCTCGCTAACTGATCTAACCTTAAGCTTCTGTTCACGCATAAAGGATTCTGGTCTTGGATATCTCGTTAATTGCAAGAAATTGATTTCTCTGAGGCTGAACTCCGTCCAAAAAATAACTTCAGGCGGGATCCTCTCAGTGGTAGTTGGTTGCAAGACTCTATCTGCTCTCCACCTTATTGACTGTGAGAAAATCGGGAGCGAGGGCTGGCTGGAGAACCTTGGATGTGAGAGGTCATTGGAAGAGCTTGTTGTGGAGAACTGCAAAGGAATCAGCCAGTATGACCTCCTAAAGTTTGGACCGGGATGGATGAAGCTCCTGAGGTTTAAATTTGACCCTGACCCCATGAGTTGTTCCTGGAATATATATGGTAGTGATGATCTCTCGTATGTGGCTCACTACCCATATAAATATGATTTTTGTTGCTAGAGTTTGACGGATTTGTCATTGGCACACATTGCAACTAAGCCAGGAATAGGACTTCGTTTTCTCTTGGGGAAGTGCAAAGCATTGGAGAAACTGCGTCTGGAGTATATCAATGGCCTAAATGACAGTGACATGATTACACTATCCAAGTGCTGCAAAAACCTTAGAAGCATCTCACTTTGGCTCCTGCCACAGTTCTGTTAGGAATAAGCAACTTGTATTCCCATGAGGCCATAGGCCGATATATATATACATGTACAGGTGTGAAACATATGCAGGAAACCCCTTATACAACGGGATAAATACAAAGGGGTACATGACTTATATTATAACTCTAACACCCCCCCTCAAACTCATGGTGGATGAACAACACTGAGTTTGGAGAGATAAAAGCCATGTTGTGCTCTAGTCTGAGCCTTCGTCAGGAAATCCGCCAACTGTAACTCGGAAGGCACATACTGAAGAGCAATAACCTGATCCTGCACAGCAGCACGCACATAGAAAGCATCAACGCCAATATGCTTGGTGAGCTCATGCTTCACAGGATCGCGTGCAATGCTGATAGCACCTGTACTGTCAGATAAAAGCAGAGTCGGTGTAGTGACAGAAACACCAAAATCCTGAAGTAACCACCGTAACCAAGTCACCTCTGCCGTCAAAAGAGCCATTGCTCGCAACTCAGCCTCGGCACTCGAACGGGAAACTGCAAGCTGTTTCTTCGTCTTCAGGCAATGAGAGAACCACCAAGAAAAACACAGTAAGCAGAAAGTGAACGGCGATCGGAAGGATCACTAGCCCACGTAGCATCCGAATAGGCCTGGAGCTGTAAAGAACTGGAGCGAGGAAAGAATAGACGGTGAGAGATCGTGCCTCGAAGATATCGAAGAACACGAAGGAGATGACTATAGTGAACCGAGGTGGGGGCAGAGACAAACTGACTCAGAATATGAACCGGATAAGAGATGTCCGGACGAGTGACAGCTAGATAGACAACACTGCCAACAAGATGACGATAACGCGTCGGGTCAGGGAGAGGATCACCATCAGTAGCACGGAGGTGAACATTGAGCTCCATAGGAGTCTCAACAACGCGCTCGTCAGTAAGAGCAGCACGAGCAAGAAGATCCTGGATATACTTTTCCTGGGATATAAAAAAGCCATCAGAGGTAGAAGAGACTTCAATCCCAAGAAAGTAGCGAAGAGGTCCAAGATCAGACATAAGAAACTGCTCACTGAGACGGGCCTTGACAAAGGCAATATACTCGGGGTCATCCCCCGTGATGATCATGTCATCAACATAAAGAAGAAGAAGAGTCCGACCACGAGGAGAAAGGTGAATAAATAATGCTGGATCATGAGCACTTGCTAAAAAACCAGCAGCAGTGATCACAGAGGCAAAGCGCTCAAACCAGGCGCGGGGGGCTTGCTTAAGGCCATAGAGAGAGCGACGAAGACGACATACCATGCCATCAGGAACAGAATACCCAGGTGGTGGCTGCATGTACACCTCCTCACGCAGCTCACCATTAAGAAAGGCATTCTTAACATCAAGCTGAGATATAGACCAGTGGCGTGCAGAGGCAACGGCAAGAAGTGTACGAACAGTGGTCATATGAGCCATAGGAGCAAAAGTCTCGTCATAATCACGACCATGCTCCTGCTGAAAACCACGAGCCACAAGACGAGCTTTGTGACGCTCAAGAGAACCATCGGAGCGAGTCTTAACCTTGTAGACCCACTTACAAGTGATCGGACGGACTCCGGGAGGAAGAGAAACAAGATCCCAGGTACCAGTGCGTTCAAGAGCAGCAATCTCCTCTGCCATCGCAAACTGCCATTCAGGATGAACAACAGCCTGACGGTAAGAAGTCGGCTCAAGAACAGCAGCACCAGCGGTGGGAAATTCAAAGCGATCAACAGGCGGACGAGGACGAGAACGCAAGCCATAAGTAGGCTGAGAGGAAGATGACGACCCATCCACAGAGGCATCGACTGGTCGTGGACGACGAGTGTAATGCTGAGGAAAAGATGGAATAATAGAAGGAGGAGTCGGCAAGGTAGAATCAGGGGGTGGCGACGAAGAAGTCACCGGAGATGAAGGTGTAGAATCCGGTGACAGGCTGGGAGAGGAGACCGGGGAGGAAGTCACCGGAGATGAAGGTGGAGAACCCGGTGACATGCTAGGCAAGGAGACCGGGGAGGATGATAGCTGCAAATCAACTAGATGTGGAGAAGGAGAGGAAGTGGAACGGAGAGGTACAGTCTCGGCGGGGGTGATAGGTGAGTCAGGAAAAGTGAGGAAAGAGATATCCTGCACTGAAAAAGTCGAGGAAGATGGGCGTGGGTAGAAGGGACGAGACTCTTCAAAAGTCACATCTCGAGAGATACGCATCCGACGACCAATAGGATCCCAACAACGATAGCCCTTATGCTCATCACTGTAGCCTAAGAAGACACACTCAACAGACTGAGCGGTCAGTTTGGTGCGTTCGCGAGGGGCAAGAAGAACATAGCAAACACAACCAAACGAGCGAAGCATCGAATAATCGGGAGAACGATCAAAAAGTCGCTCGAAAGGAACACCACCCTGTAGAGCAGCGGAAGGCTGTATATTGATAAGATAGGTGGATGTGGAGACGGCCTCAGCCCAAAAATGAGGCGGGAGAGAGGCAGCAATCATCAATGCACGAGCCGTCTCAAGAAGATGTCGATGTTTTCGCTCAGCCACACCATTCTGAGCATGAGCACCAGGACAAGAGAATTGAGAGAGAGTCCCGTGCTCAGCAAGAACACCACGCAACATCTTAGAGATATACTCGCCAGCGGAGTCAGCACGAAAAACACGAATGGGTGAAGAGAACTGAGTATGAACCATGGCAGCAAAACGCTTATAAATAGACAACACCTCAGAACGAGAAGTCATGAAATAAAGCCATGTGTAACGAGAGAAATCATCTATGAAAATAATATAGTATTTATGACCACCTTTCAAAGCGAAAGGGGCCGGACCCCATACATCAGAATGGACTAAATCGAAAGGACGCTTAGACACTGACTCACTATGTGAATATGGTAACTGAATCTGCTTGCCAAGATGACAACCCTGACACTCTAAAGAGACATCTCTTGAGACAGACCCCAGAAGGCCTCGACGAACTAAAGAAGACAACCGAGAACCACACAGATGACCAAGTCGATGATGCCACTGCTGGAAGGAACCAGTGACGGAGGCGACAGAAGCGGAAGAACTGGCGATGGTGGTGGCAGCAGAAGGAACATGAAGCCAGTCCAACTCCCAAAGACCCTGAGAATCACGGCGGCGAGGGCCAGCCCCAACCAGAGTGTGCGTGTGACGATCCTGGATAGAACAAGAGTCAACGTCAAGGATGACGCGACAACCAGAATCCGTAAGTTGACCAGCAGAAAACAAATTCATGGTAAGTCGAGGAACATGAGCAACATCAGGAACAGAATAAGGAGTAGTAAGATTGCCTCTACTAGCAACAGAAAGTGGAGTACCATCAGCAGTGAAGACATGAATAGGAGAATCCAGTGATCGAAGAGAGGACAAAGTGGAAGAATGAGAAGACATATGAAAAGAAGCTCCAGAGTCCAGAACCCAGGGGGATGTACCTGACTGTGTAGAGGGTGATTGCTCAGTGCGGGAAGCATCAGTCACAGAACCGGCAGTACCCGTCGAGGAAGAACCTGAAGCCGCGAGCAGACGCTTAAGTCTCAGAATATCCTGCTCAGTCAAAGCAATGGCTGAAGCTGTCGAGGTAGATGACGAAGTCCCGGAAGATGATGATCGAGCCTTGCGCAGGTGTTTCTTCTTCGTGTAGCACTGAGACTCAAGATGACCATCATTGTTGCAATAGGCGCAATGTGGACGGGGGCGACCTGAGCCTCTAGAAGGAGTGGGCAAGAGCGGCGGAGCACTTGAGCGAGAAGGGGTCGGTGGAGCAAGTGGCGTAGGAGCACGAGTAGCGGGCACAGAGGGAACCTCCAGCAAACCAGCACCACATAAGCGAGTCTCCTCAGCACGAATCTCAGAAAGCGCCTCCATGAGAGAAATACGGCCACGAGCAAACAACCGAGCACGCCGGGGCTCAAACTCCTTACGGAGCCGAGACAAGAACTCATAGACGCGATGAAACTCCAAATTGGCCTGGACAGCCTGGCAACAGGGGCAGGTACGACACCCAGCACTACGAAGAGAATCAAGCTGGCGCCAGATAGCAGAACTCTATGCATAGTGTTAGAGTTATAATATAAGTCATGTACCCCGTTGTATTTATCCCGTTGTATAAGGGGTTTCCTGCATATGTTCCACACCTGTACATGTATATATATCGGCCTATGGCCTCATGGGAATGCAAGTTGCATATTCCTAACATGGTATTAGAGCCCTAGGGTTTTTTTTTCGCACGTGCAACTCGTGCTCTTCGTTCCAATTTCCGGCGTCGATTGCCGCTGCTCCTCTCTCCGGCCGACTGCTGCTGCTCATCTGTGTACGCACAACCACAACTCTCTTGATCGCCGTTGTGTTCGTCCGCACCTGATTCTCCGCTGGCCGCTGCTGCCCCGATCCATCTGCCTGTCCGGATCGGGTCGCGCCCTCCAGATCGGGTCGCCTCGATCCACTCCCCGCCTGCTGGGTCACCCGCCGCAGCCCAAGACGTGCAGTCTGAGGTGTTCGTCCGCTGCTGCCGTTCTCCAGCCCCAGCTCTTTTCTTCGTCAAAAACAAAGGAGCGTACTGCTCCTATCTGGTGCTGCTACGTGCTACTTGCTGCTACGTGTTGTCTCCTCAGTTCCTCTCGATCTGGTGGTGTACGTGCTTCTACGTGGTGCTACTACTGCTCCTTGGTGCTGCGTGGTGCCTCAGCCGCCGATTGTCAGAGTAAAAAAATGATGCTTTCCTCGCGTATGCATCTCACTCGCTGTCCGCCTACTCTTGACGGTGTTCCTTACTTTGATCCCGTCTCGCATATGCATCGTTCCTCGGTGCTTGATGCTCCTTCGTCTATGACGTCCTCCTCTTCGGCGTCTTCCGCAGGCTGTGTTGGTCGCTCTTCTGCGGCTCCTCCTGTTACCCCCGCACATGATGATAGTCGCTCTACATCGACTCCTCTCGCGACTGTCATCGGTGAATGTCGCTCTTCCCCGACACCTCCCGCGACTTTCACTGGTGGTGCTGGTGCATATGACTCCATTGACCGCGCCTTGCACACGCGTCTTCCCTTCGCGCTTGGTGCTTGTCTGCATACGGTCTCGTCTTCACCACCGGTCCTTGTGGATGCTGCTGGTCATTCTACACCGCCACATCTAGCGGCTTCCACAGATGGTGGTGGTCGCTCATCTCCCGGTATTACTGCGTCAACTACTTCAACTGTGTACTTCACTAAGGAGGAGATTGCGCGACTTCGCGCCCTGTTGAGTACCTCCGGCTCTCCATTGTCGGGTGCATCTACATCGACCTCTTCAGTTCAGCCCTTGACCGAGCAGGAGATTGTGCGACTTCGATGCCTGCTAGCTCCATCTTCCGGTTCTTCATCGACAGGTTCTGCTGGTTCTGCTACTGAGTCTTCTGGCATTGTGAGACCACCTTCTACACAGTCAGGTACATCTTCGTGGATTCTTGATACTGGAGCATCTTTTCATATGACTCATGATTCATCCACTTTGTCTTCCATTCGTGCTCTCGGTTCTCCTGTTCATGTTCATACTGCTGACGGTACCTCCCTCCCGGTTAATGGGCGAGGCATTCTTAGCACCTCATCTTTTCATGTTCCTGATGTTGCTCATGTTCCTCGACTTACCATGCAGCTTCTTTCTGGTGGTCAGATTGTTGACTCTGGTTGTCGGGTCATTCTAGACTTTGACTCCTGTTCTGTTCTGGACCGTCACACTGGTACTCTCCTTGGTGCTGGCCCTCGGCGCCGTGACTCTCAGGGTCTCTGGGAGCTTGACTGGCTTCACCTTCCCTCCGCTGCTACCGCTGCCAGTCTCTCCGCCTCGGTCACCTTGTCTACTAGCTCTTTTCAGCAGTGGCATCATCGCCTTGGTCATTTGTGGGGCTCTCGTCTCTCCTCTTTAGTTCGACGTGGCCTTCTTGGATCCGTCTTCGGCGGTGTGTCTTTAGACTGTCAGGGTTGCCGTCTTGGCAAACAGATCCAGTTACCTTATCCTCATAGCGAGACTGTGTCTCAGCGTCCTTTCGACCTTATTCACTCTGATGTTTGGGGTCCAGCTCCCTTTGCCTCGAAGGGAGGTCATCGCTACTATATTATCTTCATAGATGATTTCTCTCGGCACACATGGATATATTTTATGTCTTCTCGTAGTGAGGTCTTATCTATCTATAAGCATTTTGCTGCCATGGTCCACACTCAGTTCTCTACGCCTATTCGTGTGTTCCGTGCTGACTCTGCTGGAGAGTATATCTCCAAGATGTTGCATGGAGTTCTTGCTGAGCAAGGTACTCTTGCTCAGTTCTCTTGTCCTGGTGCTCATGCTCAGAATGGCGTGGCTGAGCGCAAGCATCGTCACCTTCTTGAGACGGCTCGTGCGTTGATGATCGCCGCCTCTCTTCCACCTCACTTTTGGGTCGAGGCTGTTTCCACTTCCACCTATCTCATCAACCTTCAGCCTTCCACTGCTTTGCAGGGTGGCGTTCCTTTCGAGCGTCTCTTTGATCGTTCTCCTGATTACTCGGCGCTTCGTTTGTTTGGTTGTGTTTGCTATGTTCTTCTAGCCCCTCGTGAACGCACCAAATTATCCGCTCAGTCTGTTGAGTGTGTCTTCTTAGGCTATAGTGATGAGCATAAGGGCTATCGTTGTTGGGATCCTATCGGTCGTCGGATGCGTATTTCTCGGGATGTAACTTTTGATGAGTCTCGTCCTTTCTACCCGCGTCCATCTTCCTCAACCTTTTCAGTGGAGGATATCTCTTTCCTCACTTTTCCTGACACACCTCCCTCTGTGCCCAGTATTCCTATTCCTCGTCCTGCTGTTGCAGATCCGACGCCATCCTCTCCTACAGGTTCTTCTCCACCTTCATCACCGACACATTTCCCATCTCCACCTTCATCACCGATACCTTCCCCTTCTCCACCTTCGTCATCGCTACATTCCCCGTTTCCACCTCCAGTGATTCCACCTCTTCCCTCCTTTCTTTTTCATTATACTCGACGTCCACGTGTTCTGGATAAATCCACTGACGTGCCATCTACTTCTGGTGCGTCGTCCTCCTCATCCCAGCCGCCTTATGGTCTTCGGGCTCGGCCTCGCCCTCCCCCTGACCGCTATTCTCCTAGTCGATATGCTCTTTCGACTATACTCGAGCCTACGTCTTATCGTGATGCTCTTATTCATCCCGAATGGCAGTTTGCGATGGCAGAGGAGCTTGCTGCTCTTGAGCGCACCGGCACGTGGGATCTTGTTTCTCTTCCTCCTGGTGTTCGTCCCATCACTTGTAAGTGGGTCTACAAGGTTAAGACTCGCTCTGATGGTTCTCTTGAGCGTTACAAAGCTCGTCTTGTGGCTCGTGGTTTTCAGCAGGAGCATGGTCGTGATTACGATGAGACATTTGCTCCTGTGGCCCATATGACCACTATCCGCACACTTCTCGCTGTGGCCTCTATTCGTCATTGGTCTGTTTCTCAGCTTGATGTTAAGAATGCCTTTCTTAATGGTGAGCTGCGTGAGGAGGTATACATGCAGCCCCCACCTGGGTATTCTGTTCCTGATGGCATGGTCTGTCGTCTTCGTCGCTCTCTCTATGGCCTTAAGAAAGCCCCTCGCGCCTGGTTTGAGCGTTTTGCCTCTGTGGTGACTGCCGCTGGTTTTTCAGCGAGTGATCATGATCCAGCGTTGTTTGTCCACATTTCCACTCGTGGTCGGACTCTTCTTCTTCTCTATGTTGATGACATGATCATCACTGGCGACGACCCTGAGTATATTGCCTTTGTAAAGGCTCGTCTTAGTGAGCAGTTTCTTATGTCTGATCTTGGACCTCTTCGCTACTTTCTTGGGATTGAAGTCTCTTCTACCTCTGATGGCTTTTTTATATCCCAGGAAAAGTATATCCAGGATCTTCTTGCTCGTGTTGCTCTTACTGACGAGCGCATTGTTGAGACTCCTATGGAGCTCAATCTTCACCTCCGTGCTACTGATGGTGATCCTCTCCCTGACCCGACGCGTTATCGTCATCTTGTTGGCAGTCTTGTCTATCTAGCTGTCACTCATCTGGACATCTCTTATCCGGTTCATATTCTGAGTCAGTTCGTCTCTGCTCCCACATCGGTTCACTATAGTCATCTCCTTCGTGTTCTTCGATATCTTCGGGGCACGATCTCTCACCGTCTATTCTTTCCTCGCTCCAGTTCTTTACAGCTTCAGGCCTATTCGGATGCTACGTGGGCTAGTGATCCTTCAGATCGCCGTTCACTTTCTGCTTACTGTGTTTTTCTTGGTGGTTCTCTCATTGCCTGGAAGACGAAGAAACAGATTGCAGTTTCCTGTTCGAGTGCCGAGGCTGAGTTGCGAGCAATGGCTCTTTTGACGGCAGAGGTGACTTGGTTACGGTGGTTACTTCAGGATTTTGGTGTTTCTGTCACCACCGACTCTGCTCTTATCTGACAGTACAGGTGCTATTAGCATTGCGCGCGATCCTGTGAAGCATGAGCTCACCAAGCATATTGGTGTTGATGCTTTCTATGTGCGCGCTGGTGTGCAGGATCAGGTTATTGCTCTTCAGTATGTGCCTTCTGAGTTACAGTTGGCGGATTTCCTGACGAAGGCCCAGACTAGAGCACAACATGGCTTTTATCTCTCCAAACTCAGTGTTGTTCATCCACCATGAGTTTGAGGGGGGGTGTTAGAGTTATAATATAAGTCATGTACCCCGTTGTATTTATCCCGTTGTATAAGGGGTTTCCTGCATATATTCCACACCTGTACATGTATATATATCGGCCTATGGCCTCATGGGAATACAAGTTGCATATTCCTAACACATAGAAGTCATCAACAGTAGAGTCACCCTGCTGAAGAGCATGCTCCTGACGGATCACAGAGAGGTATAAGGCATCACCAGAGGGCTGATAGCGCTCACGAAGACGGGTCCACATCTCAAAGACAGTAGAAAGAGCCAGAAATTCAGAAGCAAACTGAGGCAGAACACTAGCAGTGAGAACAGCTGCAGCACGGGCATCATCATCAAGCCATTGGGTGTAAACAGACAGAGCACCATGATACGTCTGAAGAGCCTCCTCATAAGCCAAAACCCTCTCATCATAAGCACGATCAGCAGCCTCATCAGCAACCTTAGCCGCATCCTTGGCGGCCTGATTAGCATTCGTAGGAAGAACCGATGGAGTTGGCGGAGTAGGGGTCACCGGAGGAACTGGACGTGGCGGACAGTAGACCTCGCCAGAAAGAACACCCCAAAGACGGATGCCACGCATGTGAATGCGCATGAAGCCAGTAAACTCGGTGTAGTTAGTACCATCAAAAATCACCGGACAGCGAGGGACAGCAACATAGCCCGATGCAGCAGACATTTTTTTTTTGAGAACCGACGAGAGCACCAGCGACAGCAGAGTCGGGAACAGCAGAATCAGGCGCGAGATACTGGAGGATCAGGCGACCTGATCGAGTGGGCCGGCGCGGGCGACCTGATCGGGCCGACGCCGGCGACTGGAGACTGGACCGACGACACCCCGCCCCGACGCGCCGACAGGGGCACCGGACCGCAGCCCAGGAGCCCGACGACGCAGTCCCGACAGCTGCCACCCGCCGGAGACGCAACCTTGAAGATCCCAGCCACCGAAGCCTCCGCAGCGCGCCGCTGGAGAAGACGCTAGCGACGGGATCCTTCGAGCGGGAGATCGGCGCTGGCGACGGGGATTCCGGGAGATCGAGGCGGGCAGCTTCGAGCGGGAGATCAGGGGATTCCGAGAGATCGAGGCCGGCGCCGTCGATCGGGGAAGAGAGACGGATCAATAGCACGAGTTGCAGCGTGCAAAAAATTGACCTAGCTCTAATACCATATTAGGAATAAGCAACTTGTATTCCCATGAGGCCATAGGCCGATATATATATACATGTACAGGTGTGAAACATATGCAGGAAACCCCTTATACAACGGGATAAATACAAAGGGGTACATGACTTATATTATAACTCTAACAAGTTCTATGGTGGCAATTTCAGGACGGCATTTACTGATGACAGCCTGAAATCTCTAGCTGTCAGCTGCCCTATGCTTGAGTCTATTGAACTCACATTTGATGGTTGTGAGCCCTTATATCCATCAGAAATAGGCTTCACACAGGATGGCCTTATCATGCTCATTCAGTCTTGTCCGATTCGTGTTCTTGTGCTAAGGGGTGCCAACTTTTTTGCAGACAAGGGGATGAAGGCCCTCTCATCTGCTCCATTACTGGAGACACTCGAGCTTGTGTGCTGCAGAGCGATAACAGATGCTGGGATGCGTTTCATTGCACGTGCCCCATGCTTGATCAATCTCACACTCCGGATCTGTGCACAAGTGACTGATGCTGGAGTGGCCATGCTAGTACATGCACTGAAGTTAGAGTCTCTGATCATTGAAGGCTGCGACCGGGTCTCTAAGAAGACTGTGAAGAGGGTTGGTGGATCAGCTCAGTGCCACACTTCCAAAACAAGATTGGTTCAGTACTCCGCCGAGTCTGCAAGCCCGGCCGAATTAAAAAGAATTCGCTACTAATGCTGTTTGAGTTTAAAACCATCTGCTGGGTTCATGCTGGACTTCGGACGACTTCAGACGGTGCACCACTAGTGTTGCTCTACGGTGCTACTCCCTTTGTCCTATAATATAAGATGTTATTACAGCCAATATACTCACATATTTGTTGTAGTAACATCTTATATTATGGGACAGAGGGAGTACTACTTTGTGTATTTTTCTGTGTTTGCACTTGACAAAATTCACTTATTCTGCCCAAGATTCGGTATTTCAGGTTGTGAACTTGCAGATCGTAGCAGTGCAACTTGATTCTGCATGCGGTGTTCAACATAATTATTTGGCTGTTTGCTTTCACTGTACTTCTGCAACCTGTAATATTGTGGAAACAGTTTTGAATATGGCTGTAGCATGCTCTCTCTCGACCATTTTTTTTCTGACGTGCATATGTACGGTACCTAGCAAGCATCGATGATTCGAATATCTGGCCTGCGCCCATAGTCTGTTTTGTTTAAGTTAGCAAAGGGTTTGAAGGCCTAGCTGGTTTTAAATGAAAAAGAAGACCCTTTTGTAGGCTGGGCAATGGCAATTTGCAAGGATATGTGCGAGTTTTTACTCGCAACTACAAAGGATTGACTCCAGATACATGCATGCTGCAACCGTGCAATAGACGCAGTGTTCATATGTGCAATAGACGCAGTGTTCATATGTTCCAAAATACGGAGGCAAAAGTTTTGCCTCATCTCATTGACTAAGAATCTAAATACGGAAAGCAAGATAAAAGACAATATCATAAAACTTTTTCTTTGACTTTCGGGTGAGCATCTATCGAGGTTTACTTTTTCTTTGATGAAAATGCATCTGCTGCTTTTCGTTGCGATTAGTAAGAGTAAATGTTATAAATGAAGAGAAGGGGATGGGAAAAGATCAAAGATAAAAATACAATTGTGGGTCTTAATCTGGCTCAAGAGGCATTCTAATGGGCCGTCACTCTACGTCTTCCTTCATTCACCCATTCCATAGCTTGGAGTTGAAGCATCTGGAATCGCGTCCGAGACGAATATGTGTGTTTCTGAATATCCTCTCTGTTGACGCATAAATGCATGACCCACCTTTTCCCATCAGCTTACCTTTTGGGTAAACTGGTTGGTGCCTGAGGAAACCACACGTGAAAGGGAGTGTTGAAACTTGAGCTTTTAGCGGTAATACCCTACATCCCGCATGTCTGACTTTATTGATTGATGTCTTGTATGAGATCTTGTCTCACGACTTGGGAGGCCCCTACCTCCTCTTATATATGTGGACAACAGTAGTGTTACATGAGCGCAAGTCGGTTTACATGGTAGAGCCGGTAGATCCTTAGATCTACTAATACGTGTATCTTGGGGTAGGTGTCCCTATGGAGGAGGCCTGCTGGTAGGGTGAGGGACATGGACTGATCGACTTCATTGGAGGTCGGATACCCTGGGTATGTTGTATCGTCAATAGCCCCTGAGTCCTTCATGAGCTCAATTGCTGCGTCAAGGTTGATATGGATCCGAGAGCGCCATCTAGAATTTCATGGCGAGCTCTTTGAGGGGCACCTGAGTATACTTGAAATAATAATTGATCTTGTGTTGGCTCGCCTTGAAGAGGTTGAAGATAACACGACTTGTCGGGGTTGTGGGCCCTGGGAGGTCGAAGACAACCGTGCCTGACGAACAAGGTGTCTGACTCTCCCTTTCTTCTTTGTTGTTGGAGACATCCAGGTTCATAGAAAATCGACTTTAGAAATGGTGATTTGAGCGAAGCATGAAGCGTCACAATTTCTTTTTCTTTTGTAGACACTAAGGCATGATAGCGCAGAGTGTAGCCCCCGAGCCTGGTTGACTTGCGGAGTACTTGTAAGGCCAATAAAACATGAAAAACCTGCAATTGCATTATGTCAAACACTAGAACACCGAGTGGACATAGTCAATGTAGATGTTTTGTTTAACTGTTGGGTTGTTTTACTAATAACCTATAAATGCGTAGCATTTACAATAAGCAAGAGCGTCGAACCCAACAATAAGCAAAAGGAATTAGTTGATGGAAACCAATAACAATTCACTATAAAAGGCTTCAAATAATGACAAAAGTGCAACTGTGCATCAAGTGACCCAATCTTTAATTATGCTAAGGACAAACAATTGTTTTACTTTAATTTTTATTATGTTTATGGCGCTTTGTATTTCTGGTGAATATTTATACTAGATCTGTCTTTTCTATGAAAAAAAATCATCAATCGAGGTCTCAGATTGTGGATCTTGTATTTCCCAGCCTTGAGCAAGCATTAGATGCTAATTTGAGGAGAACCAACAGGAGTATTGCTGTAGTAGCTACAACTGATTGCTGGACGGTCACATAGGGCAGTATCATTCCCATATAATTATTGCAGAGTTGTGTATGTTTGATTCACGAATGGTAGGACCAAGGAAAGACAAATGAAATGCTTTGCAGTCCAGAAGAGCGTTAATAACAATTTAACGACGCTGGTTGGCTGAATGTCCTGCTAATGAAGGTCTGTATGAACATATCAAGTAAGCCCTGCTAGCAATGCTTCATTCCCTACAACTATTTCTTGTGGTATTACTTTAATAGTGAGTACAAGTTTGCAATCTCATATATGCAGAGGCTGGCTGCTAATGGGTTCTAGGTGGCCGGGATTGAGGAAATTATATTAGCCAAGGAGTGAGCCCTCTGTTTTGTGGTGCAGCAGCATTGAGTGTTACAGTGTACATTATATTATTTTTTCCTTCTCTTTTTATAATTGTAACTGAATCTTTTATCTCTTAATGAATTGAAATTAGGACTGCTGTTTTTTTAAATGAATTTATATTTCTAGAGTATTTAATGCTTTAAAGGACTATAAAAGCTCATGCTGAGTGTGTAAATTCCTATCATTTTGTTGTCATGGAGCTCTGAAAAATGACATTTTTCTTCCATTTCCCTTTTCTTCATTCTAGATCTGAACCGTGTTGTTGCTTATCAATTCTCACATATATTTTTATCAGTTTCACAAGGATGCATCCCTTCTTACATGGGGAACCCGATAACAAGAACGAGTAGAGCTGGCTGCCAACCTCCTCCAAGGAGGACAACTATGGTGCGTGACCTCAAGCAATTGTTAATTTAGATTGGTAACAATAATTGAAAATCCTATAGATTTCATTTGTTTTGCAATTAGCGGTACTGGAAATTGCTCTAGGCACAAGAATGGTGAAGGTTACCGGTTCTTAGGAAATGTGGTTCTTTTTATTTCCATCATGTTAGAAGTTGCATGTATAGAACTAATGAAGCCGATAATCCAGTTATGTGCCAGTACCTTCAAGCGTTGGTTTATTTGTAGAGACACGGTCTTCCTCATTCGCTACGACCATGTGTAGAAAAACAATATTGATCTTTACGTAGAGACATGGTCTTTCTCATTCTTAAATCATTTTCTTTTGCAGCCTGCTACCTCTTGAGCACTGCGTTGGTTTTTTTTTCAAGAGGAAAGGGTGATGCAGCAAAGTAGTATAAGTATTTCCCTTAGTTTTTGAGAACCAAGGTATCAATCCACAGGAGATCACGCTCGAGTCCCACACACCTACACAAACAAATAAGAACCTCGCAACCAACGCGATAAAGGGGTTGTCAATCCCTTCACGGTCACTTACGAGAGTGAGATCTGATATACATGATAAGATAATATTTTTGGTATTTTTATGATAAAGAGAAATAAAGATGCAAAGTAAAATAAACGACAAAGGAAATAACTAAGTATAGAAAGATTAATCTGATGGAAGATAGACCCGGGGGCCATAGGTTTCACTAGTGGCTTCTCTCAAGAGCATAAGTACTACGGTGGGTAAATGAATTATTGTCAAGCAATTGATAGAATTGAGCATATTTATGAGAATATCTAGGTATGATCATATATATATATATATATATATGCATCACGTCTGCGACAAGTAGACCAAAACGATTCTGCATCTACTACTATTACTTCACACATCGACCGCTATCCAGTATGCATCTAGAGTATTAAGTTCATAAGAACAGATTAATGCTTTAAGTAAGATGACATGATGTAGAGGGATAAACTCATGCAATATGATATAAACCCCATCTTTTTATCCTCGATGGCAATAATGCAATACGTGTCGGTTCCCTTTCTGTCACTGGGATCGAACACCGTAAGATTGAACCCAGATCTAAGCACTTCTCCCATTGCAAGAAAGATCAATCTAGTAGGCCAAACCAAACCGATAACTCGAAGAGACTTGCAAAGATAAACCAATCATACATAAAAGAATTCAGAGGAGATTCAAATATTGTTCATAGATAAACTGGATCATCAACCCACAATTCATCGGATCTCGACAAACACACCGCAAAAGAAGATTACATCGAATAGATCTCCAAGAAGATCGAGGAGAACTTTGTATTGAGATCCAAAGAAAGAGAAGAAGCCATCTAGCTAATAACTATGGACCCGAAGGTCTGAAGTAAACTACTCACACATCACCGGAGAGGCCATGGAGTTGATGTAGAGGCCCTCCGTGATCAATGCCCCCTCCGGCGGAGCTCCGGGAAAGGCCCCGAGATGGGATCTCTCGGGTACAGAAGGTTGCGGCGGTGAAATTAGGTTTTCGTGGTGCTCCTGGATGTTTGGGGAGTACGTGGATATATATATATGAGGAAGAAGTACGTCGGTGGAGTATCGAGGGGCCCACGAGGGTGGAGGGCGCACCCATGGGGTAGGCGCGCCCCCTGCCTCGTGCCCTCCTCGATCGTTTCTTGACACCCACTCCAAGTCTCCTGCATCACGTTTGTTGAGAAAATCACGTTTCCGAAGGTTTCATTCCGTTTGGACTCTGTTTGATATTCCTTTTCTTCGAAACCCTAAAATAGAAAAAAATAGCAATTTGGGTTGGGCCTCCGGTTAGTAGGTTAGTCCCAAAAATGATATAAAAGTGTAAAATAAAGCCCATTAACATCCAAAATAGATAATATAATAGCATGGAGCAATCAAAAATTATAGATACGTTGGAGACGTATCAAGCATCCCCAAGCTTAATTCCTGCTCGTCCTCGAGTAGGTAAATGATAAAAGAAGAATTTTTGATGTGGAATACTTTCTAACATATTTCTCAATGTAATTTTTCTTTATTGTGGCATGAATGTTAGGAGTGCAGACAACATAGAGAAGTACAAGATGGTGAAGAAGGCCGCAAAGCGAGCTGTTGGTGAAGCAAGGGGTCGGGCATATGAGGACCTCTACCAACGGTTAGGCACGAAGGAAGGTGAAAGGGACATCTATAAGATGGCCAAGATCCGAGAGAGGAAGATGAGGGATATTGGCCAAGTCAAATGCATCAAGGACGGAGCAGGCCAACTCCTGGTGAAGGACGAGGAGATTAAGCATAGATGGCGGGAGTACTTCGACAAGCTGTTCAATGGGGAGAATGAGAGTTCTACCATTGAACTGGACGACTCCTTTGATGAGACCAGCATGCGTTTTGTGCGGCGAATCCAGGAGTCTGAGGTCAAGGAGGCTTTAAAAAGGATGAAAGGAGGCAAGGCGATGGGCCCTGATTGTATCCCCATTGAGGTGTGGAAAGGTCTCGGGGACATAGCGATAGTATGGTTAACCAAGCTTTTCAACCTCATTTTTCGGGCAAACAAGATGCCAGAAGAATGGAGACGGAGTATATTAGTACCAATCTTCAAGAACAAGGGGGATGTTCAGAGTTGTACTAATTACTGTTGAATTAAGCTGATAGGCCATACAATGAAGCTATGGGAGAGAGTCATTGAGCACCGCTTAAAAAGAATGACAAGCGTGACCAAAAATCAGTTTGGTTTCATGCCTGGGAGGTCGACCATGGAAGCCATTTTCTTGGTACGACAACTTATGGAGAGATATAGGGAGCAAAAGAAGGACTTGCATATGGTGTTCATTGATTTGGAGAAGGCCTATGATAAGATACCACGGAATGTCATGTGGTGGGCCTTGGAGAAACACAAAGTCCCAGCAAAGTACATTACCCTCATCAAGGACATGTATGATAATGTTGTGACAAGTGTTCGAACAAGTGATGTCGACACTGATGACTTCCCGATTAAGATAGGACTGCATCAGGGGTCAGCTTTGAGCCCTTATCTTTTTGCATTGGTGATGGATGAGGTCACAAGGGATATACAAGGAGATATCCCATGGTGTATGCTCTTTGTGGATGATGTGGTGCTAGTTGACGATAGTCGGACGGGGGTAAATAGGAAGTTAGAGTTATGGAGACAAACCTTGGAATCGAAAGGGTTTAGGCTTAGTAGAACTAAAACTGAGTACATGATGTGCGGTTTCAGTACTACTAGGTGTGAGGAGGAGGTTAGCCTTGATGGCCAGGTGGTACCTCAGAAGGACACCTTTCGGTATTTGGGGTCAATGCTGCAGGAGGATGGGGGTATTGATGAAGATGTGAACCATCGAATCAAAGCCGGATGGATGAAGTGGCGCCAAGCTTCTGGCATTCTCTGTGACAAGGGAGTGCCACAAAAGCTAAAAGGCAAGTTCTACAAGACGGCGGTTCGACCCGCAATGTTGTATGGAGCTGAGTGTTGGCTGACTAAAAGGCGACATGTTCAACAGCTAGGTGTGGCGGAGATGCGTATGTTGAGATGGATGTGTGGCCACACGAGGAAGGATCGAGTTCGGAATGATGATATACGAGATAGAGTTGGGGTAGCACCAATTGAAGAGAAGCTTGTCCAACATCGTCTGAGATGGTTTGGGCATATTCAGCGCAGGCCTCCAGAAGCTCCGGTGCATAGTGGACGGCTAAAGCGTGTGGATAATGTCAAGAGAGGGCGGGGTAAACCGAATTTGACATGGGAGGAGTCCGTTAAGAGAGACCTGAAGGATTGGAGTATCACCAAAGAGCTAGCTATGGACAGGGGTGCGTGGAAGCTTGCTATCCATGTGCGAGAGCCATGAGTTGGTTGCGAGATCTTATGGGTTTCACCTCTAGCCTACCCCAACTTGTTTGGGACTAAAGACTTTGTTGTTGTTGTTGTTGTGGCATGAATGTTCAGATTCGAAAGATTCAAGATAAAAGTTTAATATTGACATAGAAATAATAATACTTCAAGCATACTAACTGAGGGAGTCCTGGATTAGGGGGTCTCCGGACAGTCGGACTGTTGGACTATGAAGATACAAGATTGAAGACTTTGTCCCGTGTCCGGATGGGACTCTACTTGGCGTGGAAGGCAAGCTAGGCAATACGGATATGTATATCTCCTCCTTTGTAACCGACCTTGTGTAACCCTAGCCCCCTCCGGTGTCTATATAAACCGGAGGGTTTAGTCCGTAGGACAACATACAATCATACCATAGGCTAGCTTCTAGGGTTTAGCCTCTCCGATCTCGTGGTACATCAACTCTTGTAATACCCATATCATCAAGAATAAATCAAGCAGGACGTAGGGTTTTACCTCCATCAAGAGGGCCCGAACCTAGGTAAAACATCGTGTCCCCTGCCTCCTGTTAACATCCGCCTTAGACGCACAATTCGGGACCCCTTACCCGAGATCCGCCGGTTTTGACACCGACATTGGTGCTTTCATTGAGAGTTCCACTGTGCCGTCGCCAGAAGGAAGGATGTCTCGTCTCGTCTTTAAAGACGGTACTACTGTTGGGGGAGCTTTGGCTGTCGGCCAAACTCTCCGGCTAGGCGGTTTCATCATGACCGCCTGTTCGGCCGCCGCACCAACGATGACTTCTCGGGTCATCAAAAACAGCCTCTACGTCAAATCGGCACTCGCCGAACAGATGGATCCAATGGAGCTCGCCTCCCTAAACGAGCTCTTGGATCGCATCGCCGCCCTGGGAGTCACTACGGACTATGATCGGATTGGGCTTAAACCTGATCAAAGGTAGATTAACTCTCCGTCGGTCACCCATCATATTGCAGTGGTGGAGGAACAATGCGGCGACCTCTCCTCCATATTGAGGACCAACTATGTCCGGATTCCTGAGCTCTCTGAGCCGGATACCCGTTCACGGGAGGACATCATCCAATCCCTGAACTTAGAGTCAGGTAGCGGGCCAGGATTATCGGGCAACACCCCGGAACCAGAATTTCCAAAATTGGAAATTCCTCGGCCCCTGGATCCCAGATCGGGTAAGGGTTCAGATTCAGTTCCACCCACCCACCCAAACATAAGCGATCTTTCCCACATCAGGCAAGAGCCCCAGGAAACTGTACATCACTATTGGGCCAGATTCCTCCTTGCGATGAACAAGGCTAAGGACTGTCGCGAGGAAGACGCAATCTTATTTTCCTGCAATAATTGCACGGACAAGGGAATCCTTAACGCCATAAATCGCCGTGAGATATCATGCTTCACTGACTTGGCGTCCATAGTACGGAAGTACTATGTGATGGAAAGCGCCTGGAAAACCGAAACAAACTTTTGGGATAATCCGGCCCTAAATACGAACCCGGTCTGAAATAAAAGGGTGCACTATCAAAAGACACCCGGGTCAACTACCAAGAAGAAAAAACCCTCTATAGGGCATGGAACCGTACTGGAGGGATGGCTCAATGGACCCTGTAAAATTCACAGTACAGAGGGCGCCATACCAACACATAGCCTTAGAGCATGTTGGATACTCCGGCAGGTAGCCAAAAGTGGCGAGGATCTCCTAATTCCAGAAGCCATAGAGCACCATCCCACGGATAGCAATACGGTATTAACGGTCTTTGAGACCTTCGCATCAAATAATAGGCGCAAGCGAACACTCCGCAGCATTGCCGAAATCTGCCATGTGGCAGCAATAAATCCATGGAGTGACACGGATATCACCTTCAATGCCAGTGATGAACCTAAATTCCGAACAGCCCGAGCACCAGCTGCACTGGTCCTCAGCCCAATCGTGGACGGCTTTCGACTCACCAAAGTACTCATGGACGGCGGCAGCGGATTAAACCTCATCTATGAGGAAACTCTTCAAAAGATGGAAATAGACTAGAACCGCATTGAGCAAAGTAGCACAACCTTCAGAGGAATCATCCCCAGTCGGGAAGCACGCTGTGCTGGGAAAATCACACTAGATGTGGTATTCGGCACGCCGGATAATTACAGGTCCGAAGAAATTACATTCCAAGTGGCCCCGTTCAGCAGTGGTTATCATGCTCTTTTAGGACGGGAGGCGTGCACAATCTTCCAAGCCGTACCCCATTAAAGGTACATGAAGCTCAAAATGCCCGGGCCCAATGGAATCATCACTCTCGCCAGTGATCCGGACACAGCACTCCGCGCCGAAAACAAAACAGCCGCACTGGCCCTCGAGGCATTATCCGAAGCCCTCTCAGCCGAGGAATTAACCACGCTACGCTCCACAGTGGACATGGACGACGTGATACTCGACAAGAGATCCAAGTCCACCTCTTTTAAACCAGCGGATGAAATAGTCAAATTCCAAGTCCACCCAACGGACCCTGCAAAAACAGCCTCCATTGGGGCACAGTTAAGCCCCGCCATGGACGCCGCACTATGAGAGTTCCTGCGCGAGAATTGGGACATATTCGCCTGGCATCCCTCAGACATGCCAGGAATCCCACGCAGGCTGGCCGAGCATAGCCTCAATATCCTAAAGGGATTCAAGCCGGTCAAGCAAGCTCTTCGGCGTTTCTCTGAACCTAAGAGACAGGCCATGGGAGAGGAACTAGCCAAGTTATTGGAGGCCGGATTCATCAGAGAAATAAAACACCTGGACTGGCTAGCAAACCTGGTGATGGTACCAAAGAAGGATAAATCCTGGCGCCTTTGTGTCGATTTCAAGGACCTCAATAAAGCTTGCCCAAAGGATCCCTTCCCCCTCCCCCGCATCGATCAAATTATTGATGCTACCGCAGGACACGAGTCATTGTGTTTCCTCGACGCATACTCCGGTTACCACCAAATCAAGATGGCGGAGTCCGAACAAGCCGCAACGGCATTCATCACACCATACGGTCCCTTCTGTTTTAACACAATGCCTTTTGGGCTCAAAAACGCCAGCGCAACATATCAGCGCATGATTCAGACATGTATGGAGAAACAAATCGGCAAAACAGTAGAGGCATACGTAGACGATGTGGTCATCAAAACCAAACACGTCGACTCTTTGATAGACGACTTGAGGCTCACATTCGACAACCTCCGAACATACGACATCAAGCTCAATCCGGAAAAATGCATTTTCGGCGTACCAGCCGGAAAGCTCCTGGGTTTCATTGTCTCTAGTAGAGGTATTGAAGCTAATCCGGCCAAAATCCGAGCTTTGTCACAGTTGGCTACCCCAACAAACCTCAAACAAATCCAGAAGTTAACTGGATGCGTGGTGGCTCTAAGCCGCTTTATCTCCCGCTTAGGAGAAAAGGCTTTACCCCTTTATCGCCTCCTTCGGCGCACCGAACACTTCGAGTGGACGGACATGGCCACAGCCGGATTGGAAGAAATAAAGGCCATTTTGGCAACCAACCCAATCCGGGCCGCGCCAAACATCGGCGAACCAATGCTGTTGTACATTGCGGCAACTCATCAAGTTGTCAGCGCAGTGCTCGTTGTCGAACGGGAAGCGGACAGACATAAATTCCCTCTTCAAAAGACGGTATACTATGTATCCACTGTCCTCACTCCATGCAAATCACGGTGCCCACATTATCAAAAGATAGCCTATGCGGTATTCATGGCATCCCGGAAGCTGCGACACTACTTTCAAGAGTGTTCGATTACAGTAGCCTCGGAAGTGCCACTTAATGATATTATAAACAACTGCGACGCTACGGGCCGGATTGCCAAATGGGCCATCGAGCTCCTCCCGTTCGACATAACATACAAACCTCGATGAGCCATTAAGTCGCAAGTATTGACCGACTTTGTCGCCGGATGGACGAAAGCCGAACTCCCTAAAGAGTACGGCGCATATTCCAACTGGATCATGCACTTCGACGGCTCCAAAATGTTGGTTGGTCTGGGGGCTGGCGTCGTTTTAACGTCCCCAACCGGAGATACAGTTCAATACATACTCCAGATAATGTATACGGACTCCAACAACGCAGCAGAATATGAGGCCCTTTTACATGGTCTCCGGATGGCAGTATCCATGGGCATTCAACATCTAGAGGTGCGGGGGGATTCGAACCTCGGAATATCCCAAATAAATGGAGACTTTGATGCCAAGGATCCGAAAATGGCGGCCTATCGCAATGCCGTCCTAAAAATGTCAGCTCGGTTCGAGGGGCTCGAATTTCATCATGTGGCTCGGGAAAACAATCAGGCGGCGGATATCCTCGCCCGCATCGGCGCAAAACGCGACGCGGTCCCCCCAACATATTTCTGGAGAGGTTGTTCAAGCCATCCGTATTATGGGAAGGGGACACCGGTAACAATAATCCGGACCCGGCCAAAATACCCGATACCGAACACTCTGACACAATCGGAGGCTCCGCCACCAAAATAACACCTTCGGCCCATGTAATAATGGCCATCATAGCCCCGTGGACAGAACAATTCCTGGCCTACCTAACTAGGCAGGAACTTCCGGAGGACCAAAATGAGGCACGCTGCATAGTGCGGCGATCTAAGGCCTACAGGGTCCATGAGGGAGAATTGTATTAAAAAAGCACTACCGGAGTCCTTCAAAGGTGTACCTCCGAAGAGGAAGGACGGAACCTTTTGGCAGAAATTCACGCCAGACTCGGCGGTCACCATGCCGCAGCCCGGGCTCTTGTCAGCAAGGCCTTCCGTACATGATTCTATTGGCCAACGGCCCGGGCAGATGCACATGACTTGGTCCAACGTTGCGCCGGTTGCCAGCTCTTTACAAATCAAAGCCACATGCCACCCACCGCCCTCCAAACAATCCCCATTATGTGGCCCTTCGCGGTCTGGGGGCTTGACATGGTTGGACCCCTTAAAGGGGGAACCCACAAGAAAAAATAGTTACTAGTCATGGTGGATAAATTCACCAAATGGATAGAGGTCAAATCTGTTAAAACAGCCGAATCCGGACCGATGATAGACTTCATATCCGGGGTCATACACCGTTATGGCGTCCCTCACAGCATCATCACTGACAACGGCACGAACTTTACTACCAATGAGGTAAAACTCTGGTGTAGCAAAATGGGCATCAGGCTCGATTATGCTTCGGTCTATCACCCACAAACCAACGGTCAAGTGGAGCGCGTGAACGGTCTTATAATGAGTGGCATTAAACCCAGGCTAGTGCGGTCCTTAACGGAGTCTAACACGCACTGGGTAGAGGAGCTCGACTCCGTACTCTGGGGGCTGCGGACCACGCCGAACCGTAGTACCGGATATACACCCTTCTTTATGGTGTACGGCGCAGAGGCAGTCTTGCCCTGTGACATAATTCATGACTCACCTCGAGTGTGCATGTACGAAGAAAGAGAAGCCGAGATTGATTGGCAGGACAGTCTGGACACCTTGGAGGAGGAGCGCGACGTGGCAAAAGCCCGTTCCGCATTTTATCAGCAACAGGCTCGCAGATACCAAAGCAGAGAAGTACGGGCCAAAACTTATAACGTTGGCGAACTAGTTCTACGTCTGCCGGATAAGAAAAAGAACAAGCTCGAGCCCAAATGGGAAGGTCCCTTCATTATTGACCAAGTTCTGACCGGTGAAGCGTACCGACTATGGGATGCATCGACTAATCGACTCGAGCCGAACCCATGGAACGCGGCCAGGCTCCGAAGATTCTACGCCTAGCGCCGTACCCTGTGTTCGTCCCCTTCCTCTGTCCATTTTTTATACATTATCTGTCTAGTTTTTCTTTCTTTCTTTTATTCTTTCTCCAGGCCTTCAAAGGCCAACTTGCGCCTCGTTTGCACATTACAGATGCGCTAGCCGCACTCATCATACCTGGGGGCTTCTTTCACAGAAGCTTGATTATTTATTTGGGCCTCGTGCCCTGCACATGTGTTATGCTTCCACATGTACCTTTTTTCGCCATTATATGCATCGATATGACTTAAGTTTTGGCCAAGCTGGGTTGCCTGGCTCTTGTATTTATGCCCTACGTTCCCGTTAATTCGGCTAGGGCATAAGGGGAGCACCTCTGCGATTGTTACTGCCGGGTCAGGCGGATGTGTACCTCAGACTGGGTGAAGCCAAAAGCTAGCGTTCTTAAGGGAATATTGGGTCGGCGAAAAAAAGATGATTTTTATTTATTTTCCATATCTGCCCCCAGATGTTTTTTCCTGTGTTTCCTATCGCAGTCCGGACATGCACTTTAGGGCATGCTTACCCAGGGAAAGGAACCCTTAACGGAACTATTCTCCCTGGAAGATGTTTCTTACTACCCATGTAATATAACATAACTAGTTGGGCACTTGTCTGTTCAAGCACCAATGACCCCCATGCCTGGTCTCCACGCATACCCCGGTTCTTATAACCGAGCGGGTATTCGGATACACTCCGAACTATCGGGTCCCGAGGTTGAAGCGAAAAGGTCCGCCATGACAAATGATCTACAATCCGGCTAGAAGGCATTATACATGTCACTTTAATTACATAGTCATGCAGACTGACTAAATTCCTCCTCTATGCCATCCAACAGGCGGTCTAGCCTACAATCCTGTTGGGAATACTTTGCGGCTAATTCTACTTGCCCATAAACTAAGCTAACGGGGATCTCTTTTCCGTCGGGCCCCACAGGTCCGACCTCGGCCATGTGATTTGGGTCATCCTTGGTGTACTGCGTCTTCACCATGGCCCAGGCTTCTCGCGCACCTTGTCGGCAGGCCGATATCTTCCATAATCGGAAGTGTCGCCGTGCTCCCTTGAGCTTCTCCGTAAGCTCTGCAACACCTTCTGGCAGGGAGGCGGATGGCCACAAGGCCTAGGCAACACCTTGCATCACCTGTCGAACTTATTCGTGTAGATGCGAGAGCTCGGATAGAAGATCACCTGCAGACCCGGGCATTTCCTCTACAGGACGACCCGTCAGCATACCTACAGACATAACGTTGTTAGTCGGCTTCTTCGCCGAACTCCTTCAAATGGATTCGTTCAAGCACTTACTGAAAATGCCGCGCCGAAGCCGCTTTTTCTCCTTCTCGGAGTCCGCAAGCTGGGCTCGAACGTCTTTTAATTTCACGCTTAGCTTGACATTGGCGTCTTGGAGATTGTTTTTCTCCCGCCTAGCCTTAGTCAGCACGCGTTTGCCAGCCTCTAGCTGTCGCACGACATGCTGGTCCTCCGGATTTTCTCCGGATTCATCTGCAAAATCTATTGTTAGATCTGCAGCCACGCTGCACACTATATGGTAACCATCATTCTTTAAAGTAAATGTTACCAGCGGGAGGCTTTTTCGGTTCCTGCAATGCGGCAACAGCGGCCCGTAGTTGGGTCTTGCATTCCTCCAGGTCCCGGGACAACCTAGTATTCTTCTCTGTAAGAACCTGCACAATAAAGATGATCCTTAAATCAGTTCTGCTAACTGTTTCAAGTCTCAGGGGCTACTGATACATATAAATCGCCATATTTACTTACCCGTACATCCTTTACATACTGATCCGTGGCTCTGGCTAGACCATCTTGAGCAGCACGGAGGTACGCCTCTCCGGAATTAAAGGCATCAAATGCCTCTGGTGAGAAACAAGCGTCACGGAGTATGGCCCGGCGGCACTTATGATTCATGGCGCTTTCCACTTCTGAGTTAGTAGCTGTAAGTGCATCTAGTGCCCCTTAGTGATTTTGGTGTATTGAAGACTTATAGGTTAAGGGACTAATGCGTTTGTGAGTGTACACAGGTCTATAAGTCTATGAGGAGTTTGATATTTACAGAGAAAGTCGACCCCTAAAAATGAAGTTCTTCGACTGAAGACTTTGAATCTCTGAAGACTTTCTGAAGACTTTGAAAGTGAAGAAATTGGTGTGACCTTGAAGACTTGGTATTCATTCGAGGAACATGAAGCGTGAAGACTTTTGTTTTCGTAGTTTCATTTTCCCTTTCTTGAGTCATAGGAAACACCGTACTGTTAAAGGGGGTCGAGGAAATACTAAGGAAAAATTTCCATGTGATGCTCAACTCAAAATCCTACACCTACCAATCCCTTCGAGTGAAGCCATTGGAAATCTCATACAGTTCAGTCATATTCTTCAGTGACAGAGACGAAGTTCTTCTGGTCACTAAGGAATTTGTTCTGACCGAGGAGTTAGGAATTCGCCAGTGCGGATTGCCTACACAGTGAGGAACATGATAGCCCGGAGGATTTTGCTACTCAAAATTCCGACCGTTCCTGTGCTATACGCCAGCTGTTCCAAAATATCTATCCACCTAACGGTCATATCATTGAAGGGCATTTATGTCTTATCATGTCGGGCTGCTCCCTAGGCTATAAATAGCCGCCCCCTACAACCACTAGCTGGTTGGCTGCTCCGAGAGAAACTAGCACTTGTCATTTGAGAGCAACCCATCCTCCGAGGACTTTGAGCGAAAATCATCAAGTGAGGAAAAACCAAAAACCCAAACACCTACAAACCCCAAGTGATTGAGCATCACTGAAGAGATTGATCCTGCGTGGATCCGACGCTTGTTACCTTTGAAGACCGTGCTTCTTCCAGACGGTTAGGCATCATGGTCTAGAGCATCCAAGAGGAATTGTGGATCGCCGAGTGACCAAGTTTGTGAAGGTTTGGAAGTCGCCTGAAGACTTACCACAAGTGATTGGGCAAGGTCTGTGTGACCTTAGCTCAAGGAGAATACGGTGAGGACTTGGTGTCCTGAGCTGCATGCTTAGGACTGGGTGTCCGGAACTGTGTGTCCTCGAGTTTAAATACTCAGCCGCTCCAACCAGACATACAACTGAGACAGCAGTTGGAACTGGTCTACCAAATCACTGTCTTCACCAAGCTTACTGGTTCTATTCCCTCAACTCTTTCATTTCCTCATAACTGTGTTGTGTGCTTATTCATATCTGTGTTTGAAGACTTTGGCTGAAGACCTTCTCAATTTCCTCAGTTCAATTTCTTTAGTCTGTTTGTCTTCATCATGTGTTATCCTGTGCTTACGCTTCATGTACCCTGTGCCTGTCTTCATTGCATCATGATGACTATGCTTGTATTCTGTTATGTTTACTTTTGAGTACTTATTCCGCTGCTAGTAGTTCTTCGCTAAGGAATTTCCTCATCGGCAAATTCCTTAATGAAGAATTTCATAAAAATCGCCTATTCACCCCCCCTCTAGTCGATATAACGCACTTTCAATTGGTATCAGAGCGAGGTACTCCCTTGTTCTGTGTGATTTTGGTTTAACTGCCTGGAGTTTTAGTTATTGTAGCGACCTGACCCGAATGGATCACGTCTACTGTGCTACGGTGTCATCCCTGGATCAGTAATGCTGACACCACACAGTACATCGAGGTTTTATAGCAGAGTTGCAATCACACACTTATTACATCGATGGCTCAAAAAGAACTTATTACAATAAATATGGCTTAAGGCCATATTTTAAAGATAACAGCGGAAGACTTGGAAGATAAATGGGTCCATCAACTCCAGCGGCATCACTGAGTATAGAACCACGACCTAAACACCTCAATCGTCGTCTGAAAAGTCTGCAACATTAACGTTGCAGCCCGAAAACGGGTCAGCACATGGAATATGCTGGCAAAGTAACACATAGAGAGTAATGGAATGAAACAGCTATACTACATGCATATATGGCTGGTGGAAAGCTCTATGGTTACAGTTTTGCGTAAAGCCAATTTTTCCCTACTGCAAAGGAATAAATTTATTTAACTATCATGGTGGTTGTGAAACATTGAGAATGGTTGACAGCATTCTCAATCCCAATTAAAAGTAATTAAAACCCAATAACATTAATTAGAAGTAACATGTTGAGATTCACAATGATATTCAAGTACTAGATACTCAAGTTGTCCATAACCGGGGACACGGCTAATCATGATTAGTTTGTTACTCTGCAGAGGTTTGCGCACTTTTCCCCACATGACTCGATCGCCTCCGTTTGGTTTCTCGCACTACATGGTGTTTGAGAAGACGGATGACCGAGACATAGTCTTTCAGAAGCACTAGCACCTTACATGTGGGGTAGACCGGTACACCTACATCCCCTACATCTGCTAGTCCACCCCGTAAGAGTTCGCACAACTTAGTCAACTATGCCAGAGCCCATAGTAGCATGTGGCTGCACACGGAAGTTTCTAGCATGAAAGATCTTATGATCCCTTTGAGCCTGGGTGGCGGTCCAAAAAAAACAGGCAAGTCCTGATAGACATCAGGTGCCTCAATCCACCCAGATGTGTGTTTAAGTTGCCACCTTAAATAAACCATTAAAATTATCATCTCACATCTGTCATGGATATCACTCACCCAATCCACGTCTACTAGCATAGCATGGCATAATAAGCAAACGTAGAAGTAACTCCCAAAGGTTTCATAATAATACAGGTAATAGGTACTACCTCATCTACTTCCCATCCCACAATTTAATTAGATCCTAATCATGCAATGTGTGAGGATTGATCTAATGCAATAAAACATGGGTTGTAGAAAAGGTATGATCAAAGTGTTACTTGCCTTGCTGATGATCCGCGAGTCCTAGGGTTTCGAAGTAACAAGCGGCGCAATCCGGGTAATCTATCGCAGACAAACAACAAGCATACAATAAGTACTCATCTAATGCACAGGTAAAACTCGAACAAGAGAACGAACCAGGTAGTTCAACTTAAGAACTCCGGTTGCAAGAAAGAACGAAAAACAAACGGCGGAAGAAAACAACTCGGTTCTAGCAAGTTGAAACTAGGTCAAAATTTTACTGTAACAAAAGCTTGTTCAAGTTGATTAGACGGAACGGCGGTTTCGAGACGAAACTCCAGGCGCTTGAATCACCTGATTCCGATAAACGAGCGGAAAAATAGACTAGGAAGAAGATCGGATCTGAGATCGCGATCGCGGAATAAATCCGACGAAAAGAAAAAGAAGAACGGTTAAACGAACGGACGTTCGTTAAACTAGAAGAATCCGGTGATCACGTTCGTTAGGACGAACGGTCCGGCGAACGGTCCAAAGGCAACTAAATCGGAGAAGAAAACGAATCCAATCTAGGGTTTCGGAGAAGAAAACCGATCGAAAAACCGATCTAGAAAACCGGAACGGTTTAGAGAAGAAAAGAATCGGAACAATTAGAAGAAAACGATCCGAGAAAAAGAATAGATGTAGCGCGGGGCAACCTTGGCGAGGTCTCCGGTGAACGGGGCTCCGGCGGCGTCGGCGTAGGGCGGCGGCGTGGGCAAGGTGCGGCGGCGGCGCGGGGTGTGGGGCGGCGGCGGCAAGGTGCGGCGGCGGCGCGGGGTGTGGGGCGGCGGCGGTAAGGTGCGGCGGCGGCGCGGGGTGTGGGGCAGCGGCGGTAAGGTGTGGCGGCGGCGCGGGGTGTGGGGCGGCGGCGGTAAGGTGCGGCGGCGGCGCGGGGTGTGGGGCGGCGGCGGCAAGGTGCGGCGGCGGCGCGGGTGTGGGGTGGCGGCGGCAAGGTGCGGCGGCGGTGCGAGTGTGGGGTGGCGGCGCGGGTGAGGCGGCGCGGCGGCGGTGACGCAGGGCGCGGTGTGATGCGGCGCGGCGGCGGTGCAAGGCGCGGTGTGGAGGAGAGCTTTGATTTGATGTGTTTAGAGGGGGGGGGGTGCTTGGGTATTTATATTAGGGAGGGGAGGGGTTTACTTGGGGTAGAGGACAAGGAATTAGAATAGGAGTAGGAAAGATCTAGAAAATAAACGGAGTAGGACTAAAGAAAACGAAATAAGGAAAAGGGGACAAGGGGGCGCCCTAGAATCCTAAAAGGATTCGGTCCTAGCAAGAGGCGGCGGCGGCCGACCGGCTCCTGGCTCGGCGCCTGGCGCCTGGGAGCGCGGCGGTAGGTGGCTTGGCTTGGGCCTTTGGCCCAAGGCGCTGCTCAATTTTTTTTAAATAGTTTCCTCGCGCAGAAAAAAACAAAAAGGGATCTAAACGAACTCCGAAAAATCTAAAGTAAATTTTCCCCGACTCCTAAAAATGAGCCGAACAAAATGAACTTTTCTCCGAACCTAAAATGCAATTTTTGAAAACGCGCATTTTTGCCTATCCAAATAAAATGCAAATAAACACCGGAAAGCAAAATTGATCTATTTATTATATCTTCATTTTTCCTAAATTTGGGAAAGTCATATTATTCCCTCTCTCATATATTTTGACACCGGAAAATTTATTGAAGATAAAATAAATAAATCAAATGATCATATTTTTCAAAATTCGAGAAAACTCTCAAATATGAAAATAACGAAATCTCCAACTCTCTCCGAGGGTCCTTGAGTTGCGTGAAATTTCTAGGATCAACCAAAATGCAAGAAAATATGATATGCATATGATCTAGTGTATAACATTCCAAATTGAAAATTTGGGATGTTACAAACCTACCCCCTTAAGATGAATCTCGCCCTCGAGATTCGGATTGGCTAGAAAATAGGTGAGGGTGGTCTTTGAGCAAATCTTCTTCTCTCTCCCAGGTGGCTTCATCCTCTGAATGGTGGTTCCACTGAACTTTGCAAAACTTGATAACCTTGCTGCGAGTAACTCTGCTGGCATAATCGAGAATCTTGACTGGCTTCTCCTCATATGTTAGGTCATCCTTTAACTGAATTGCTTCTAATGGCACTGTATCTCTTAGCGGTACCTCCGCCATCTCGGCGTGACATCTCTTCAGCTGAGAAACATGGAATACATCATGAACTCCTGACAGTCCTTCTGGTAGTTCCAACTTATAAGCGACTTCTCCCATACGTTTCAAGATCTTAAATGGTCCAACGAAACGCGGTGCTAACTTTCCCTTAACTCCAAAACGCTTAACTCCTCGAAGTGGGGATACTCGAAGGTAAACTCTGTCTCCGGTTTCATAAACTATCTCCTTGCGTTTAGAATCTGCATAGCTCTTCTGCCTGGACTGGGCTACCTTGAGCCTATCGCGAATCAACTTAACCTTCCGTTCTGACTCCTTAATCAAATCTGGTCCAAAGAATTGACGGTCTCCAACTTTGCTACCGTTGTCATGGAACGAAACTGTTATCTGATACGGTACTCCTCGGAACTCCATGCAAACAAATGATTCTAGTCATGTATATCTTTGCCAACTTAGCACTGGTGTAAGTGGTCTTAACTGGAATGAAATGTGCTACCTTCGTCAAACGATCAACTACTACCCATATCGAGTCATATCCGGCTTTTGTCCTGGGTAGCCCTGTGATAAAATCCATGCCTATCTTATCCCACTTCCATTCGGGTATCGGCAGTGGTTGTAACAATCCTGCTGGCTTTTGATGTTCTGCTTTTACTCTCTGACATACGTCACAAACTGCTACATACGCTGCAATATCCTTCTTCATTCCGGTCCACCAGAATGTTTCCTTTAAATCCAAATACATCTTGGTATTCCCTGGGTGAATCGAATATGGTGAATTATGTGCCTCCTGCAAAATCAACTTCCTGATCTCCGGGTCATTGGGCACATAAACACGGTCCTCAAACCATAGGGTATCGTGCTCATCCTCACGAAATCCCTTTGCTTTTCCTTTGCTAAGTTTCTCCTTTATAGCAGCAATCTCCTTGTCAGATTTCTGAGCTTCTCTGATCTTATCCATCAATTTTGACTGAATCCCCAATGCTGCTACATAGCCTCTCGGAACTATTTCCAAACATAGCTCACGAAGGTTTTCTGCTAACTCCTTGGGTATTTTCCCCGTCACTAGGGTATTGACATGGCTCTTACGGCTCAATGCGTCAGCTACTACATTAGCCTTTCCGGGATGGTAATGCAATCTCATGTCATAATCCTTGATGAGCTCCAACCATCTCCTTTGTCAGAGGTTCAACTCCTTCTGCGTGAAAATGTACTTCAAACTCTTGTGATCCGTGTACACCTCACAATGATTTCCAAATGAGGAAATGTCTCCACGTTTTCAACGCATGCACTACGGCTGCTAATTCTAAATCATGCGTGGCATAATTCAACTCATGAGGCTTCAGTTGTCGTGAAGCATACGAAACAACTCTCCCTTCCTGCATAAGCACTGCTCCAAGTCCTTGACGTGAAGCGTCGCAATACACCTCATAATCCTTGGTCTGATCTGGCAAAATCAATACCGGTGAGGTAACCAATCGTTTCTTCAACTCCTGAAAACTAGCCTCACACTCCTCAGTCCATTTGAACTTAGTATCCTTCTTCAACAACTCCGTCATAGGCTTCGCAATTTTTGAGAAATTCTCAATAAATCTCCGGTAGTATCCTGCGAGTCCAAGAAAACTCCGGATCTCTCCAACTGTTGTTGGTGCTTCCCATTCGGTTACGGTCTCAACCTTTGTGGGGTCAACTGCTATACCTTCTCCGGATATAACGTGTCCGAGGAATCCAACTTCCTTCAACCAAAACTCACATTTGCTGAATTTGGCATATAACTGATGTTCCCTTAATTTCTCCAAAACCAAACGCAAATGTTCCTTATGCTCCTCTTCATTCTTTGAATAAACTAGGATGTCATCAATGAACACTACGACGAACTTATCCAAAAACTCCATAAACACTTTGTTCATCAGGTTCATAAAATAGGCAGGTGCGTTAGTCAATCCAAATGACATAACGGTATACTCATACAGTCCATATCTTGTGGTGAATGCTGTCTTAGGTATGTCCTGCTCTCGAATCTTCAACTGATGGTACCCTGATCGCAAATCGATCTTGGAAAACACTTTAGCTCCTTGTAATCGATCAAACAGATCATTAATCATTGGCAATGGGTACTTGTTCTTGATGGTTACTTCATTCAATCCCCGATAATCTACAACCATCCTTAATGATCCATCCTTCTTTTCCACTAGAAGTACAGGTGATCCCCAAGGTGAAGAACTTGGGCGAATGTAACCTTTATCCAATAACTCCTTAATCTGATTCTTAATTTCCACCAAATCCTTTGCTGGCATCTGGTACGGTCGCTTCGATATTGGGCCTGTACCTGGCAATAACTCAATCAAAAACTCAATGTCTCTATCCGGTGGCATGCCTGGTAATTCCTCAGGAAATACATCAGGAAAATCCTTTACCACTGGTACTTCCTCCTGCACAACTCCTGATAAGCAATTCACTTGTGTCCTGTTTGGCACATGCCGGGATACATACTTGATCCTTCTTCCTTCTGGTGTGGTAAGCAAAATTGTCTTACTGGCGCAATCGATGTTTCCTCCATACATCGACAGCCAATCCATACCAAGAATCACATCCAGTCCTTGGGATTCCAGAATAATTAAATCCGTTGGGAATACATGCCTTCCTATACTCAATGGTACTTGGAAACATCCTTGTCTGGCCATGTATTCTGCTCCTGGCGAGCTTACTAGCATAGGTGTTTTAAGGGCTTGGGTTGGAGGCATCTGAGGGTTTAGAAAAGACGAGAATTAAGAATAGAGGGGGTCTAAAGGGAAAACACTACCCATATGCTCATGAGGCAAATGCACACAAAATCACTTCAATCAATCAAGCAAGGGCTTACAAACGGTCTATCTATCGCAAAAGTGCTCGACTATAATGTGTTTACATGGGGGGAATACTACTACTATCTGGTGGTCATCTAGAAATTTGAACCGGTGGAAGACTCCATGATATCTACTCCAGCTTCGTCTTCAAAGTCGGGTTCACTTGGATCCGAATCGGTGTCGTCGATGATGATGTAGTTGTCCGGACATGCGACGTACTTGTCGTCCTCCTGGGATGCTAACTTGCTCTTGAGTTCTTCAATCTCCTGCTTAAGATCGCAATTGTGCCTTGCTAGAGCTATGATCTCGTCCATGTAGTCCTTGCGTGTAGACTTTAGTTCTCCTTCTAGCTCGATGATCCTTGCCTTCGCATTCTTCAACTCTACCATATCATTGCACATCTGGTTCTCGTGGTGTCGAATGTGCTGGTTTAACTCCTGGATGATTGCTGCAATAGATCTATCCTTCTTGGTGCTGACTAACTCCCATTGTTCATCACGGCGTCCACAAATCTGGTAGATAGTGTCCTTGAGGTCTTCTTGATAAACTTCTCCAATGCGTCCTATGGTGATATGAGCTGCCATGCTCCTTCCTAGACTCCAGGTTGGTGCATTGAAAACACTATCTATGGGCTTCGTGATTGGCGCGAATGTTCTTCCCGGAACGTGAGCTTGAATCTTCCAGCGCTCCTCTTCAGGCAGAGTGGCGTTGAAGGTTCCCGTGAAGCTTGGTAATCCAATGTTCAGGTACTTGGTGACTTCCTTCAGGTGAAATCCAAATGGTGTGCCTTCATCCGGTTGAGCGTACTTAATCTTCGCGTGCGTCATCCTAAAAGAGTAGAAAAGATGAGGAGTTAGAAAATGAGAAGAGAAGGTTGATCTATGGCTTTAACTTAGTGGTCGTGTCCTACAGTCAGCGTGTGCTCTGATACCATCTCTGTAGCGACCTGACCCGAATGGATCACGTCTACTGTGCTACGGTGTCACCCCTGGATCAGTAATGCTGACACCACACAGTACATCGAGGTTTTATAGCAGAGTTGCAATCACACACTTATTACATCGATGGCTCAAAAAGAACTTATTACAATAAATATGGCTTAAGGCCATATTTTAAAGATAACAGCGGAAGACTTGGAAGATAAATGGGTCCATCAACTCCAGCGGCATCACTGAGTATAGAACCACGACCTAAACACCTCAATCGTCGTCTGAAAAGTCTGCAACATTAACGTTGCAGCCCGAAAACGGGTCAGCACATGGAATATGCTGGCAAAGTAACACATAGAGAGTAATGGAATGAAACAGCTATACTACATGCATATATGGCTGGTGGAAAGCTCTATGGTTACAGTTTTGCGTAAAGCCAATTTTTCCCTACTGCAAAGGAATAAATTTATTTAACTATCATGGTGGTTGTGAAACATTGAGAATGGTTGACAGCATTCTCAATCCCAATTAAAAGTAATTAAAACCCAATAACATTAATTAGAAGTAACATGTTGAGATTCACAATGATATTCAAGTACTAGATACTCAAGTTGTCCATAACCGGGGACACGGCTAATCATGATTAGTTTGTTACTCTGCAGAGGTTTGCGCACTTTTCCCCACATGACTCGATCGCCTCCGTTTGGTTTCTCGCACTACATGGTGTTTGAGAAGACGGATGACCGAGACATAGTCTTTCAGAAGCACTAGCACCTTACATGTGGGGTAGACCGGTACACCTACATCCCCTACATCTGCTAGTCCACCCCGTAAGAGTTCGCACAACTTAGTCAACTATGCCAGAGCCCATAGTAGCATGTGGCTGCACACGGAAGTTTCTAGCATGAAAGATCTTATGATCCCTTTGAGCCTGGGTGGCGGTCCAAAAAAAACAGGCAAGTCCTGATAGACATCAGGTGCCTCAATCCACCCAGATGTGTGTTTAAGTTGCCACCTTAAATAAACCATTAAAATTATCATCTCACATCTGTCATGGATATCACTCACCCAATCCACGTCTACTAGCATAGCATGGCATAATAAGCAAACGTAGAAGTAACTCCCAAAGGTTTCATAATAATACAGGTAATAGGTACTACCTCATCTACTTCCCATCCCACAATTTAATTAGATCCTAATCATGCAATGTGTGAGGATTGATCTAATGCAATAAAACATGGGTTGTAGAAAAGGTATGATCAAAGTGTTACTTGCCTTGCTGATGATCCGCGAGTCCTAGGGTTTCGAAGTAACAAGCGGCGCAATCCGGGTAATCTATCGCAGACAAACAACAAGCATACAATAAGTACTCATCTAATGCACAGGTAAAACTCGAACAAGAGAACGAACCAGGTAGTTCAACTTAAGAACTCCGGTTGCAAGAAAGAACGAAAAACAAACGGCGGAAGAAAACAACTCGGTTCTAGCAAGTTGAAACTAGGTCAAAATTTTACTGTAACAAAAGCTTGTTCAAGTTGATTAGACGGAACGGCGGTTTCGAGACGAAACTCCAGGCGCTTGAATCACCTGATTCCGATAAACGAGCGGAAAAATAGACTAGGAAGAAGATCGGATCTGAGATCGCGATCGCGGAATAAATCCGACGAAAAGAAAAAGAAGAACGGTTAAACGAACGGACGTTCGTTAAACTAGAAGAATCCGGTGATCACGTTCGTTAGGACGAACGGTCCGGCGAACGGTCCAAAGGCAACTAAATCGGAGAAGAAAACGAATCCAATCTAGGGTTTCGGAGAAGAAAACCGATCGAAAAACCGATCTAGAAAACCGGAACGGTTTAGAGAAGAAAAGAATCGGAACAATTAGAAGAAAACGATCCGAGAAAAAGAATAGATGTAGCGCGGGGCAACCTTGGCGAGGTCTCCGGTGAACGGGGCTCCGGCGGCGTCGGCGTAGGGCGGCGGCGTGGGCAAGGTGCGGCGGCGGCGCGGGGTGTGGGGCGGCGGCGGCAAGGTGCGGCGGCGGCGCGGGGTGTGGGGCGGCGGCGGTAAGGTGCGGCGGCGGCGCGGGGTGTGGGGCAGCGGCGGTAAGGTGTGGCGGCGGCGCGGGGTGTGGGGCGGCGGCGGTAAGGTGCGGCGGCGGCGCGGGGTGTGGGGCGGCGGCGGCAAGGTGCGGCGGCGGCGCGGGTGTGGGGTGGCGGCGGCAAGGTGCGGCGGCGGTGCGAGTGTGGGGTGGCGGCGCGGGTGAGGCGGCGCGGCGGCGGTGACGCAGGGCGCGGTGTGATGCGGCGCGGCGGCGGTGCAAGGCGCGGTGTGGAGGAGAGCTTTGATTTGATGTGTTTAGAGGGGGGGGGGTGCTTGGGTATTTATATTAGGGAGGGGAGGGGTTTACTTGGGGTAGAGGACAAGGAATTAGAATAGGAGTAGGAAAGATCTAGAAAATAAACGGAGTAGGACTAAAGAAAACGAAATAAGGAAAAGGGGACAAGGGGGCGCCCTAGAATCCTAAAAGGATTCGGTCCTAGCAAGAGGCGGCGGCGGCCGACCGGCTCCTGGCTCGGCGCCTGGCGCCTGGGAGCGCGGCGGTAGGTGGCTTGGCTTGGGCCTTTGGCCCAAGGCGCTGCTCAATTTTTTTTAAATAGTTTCCTCGCGCAGAAAAAAACAAAAAGGGATCTAAACGAACTCCGAAAAATCTAAAGTAAATTTTCCCCGACTCCTAAAAATGAGCCGAACAAAATGAACTTTTCTCCGAACCTAAAATGCAATTTTTGAAAACGCGCATTTTTGCCTATCCAAATAAAATGCAAATAAACACCGGAAAGCAAAATTGATCTATTTATTATATCTTCATTTTTCCTAAATTTGGGAAAGTCATATTATTCCCTCTCTCATATATTTTGACACCGGAAAATTTATTGAAGATAAAATAAATAAATCAAATGATCATATTTTTCAAAATTCGAGAAAACTCTCAAATATGAAAATAACGAAATCTCCAACTCTCTCCGAGGGTCCTTGAGTTGCGTGAAATTTCTAGGATCAACCAAAATGCAAGAAAATATGATATGCATATGATCTAGTGTATAACATTCCAAATTGAAAATTTGGGATGTTACAAACCTACCCCCCTTAAGATGAATCTCGCCCTCGAGATTCGGATTGGCTAGAAAATAGGTGAGGGTGGTCTTTGAGCAAATCTTCTTCTCTCTCCCAGGTGGCTTCATCCTCTGAATGGTGGTTCCACTGAACTTTGCAAAACTTGATAACCTTGCTGCGAGTAACTCTGCTGGCATAATCGAGAATCTTGACTGGCTTCTCCTCATATGTTAGGTCATCCTTTAACTGAATTGCTTCTAATGGCACTGTATCTCTTAGCGGTACCTCCGCCATCTCGGCGTGACATCTCTTCAGCTGAGAAACATGGAATACATCATGAACTCCTGACAGTCCTTCTGGTAGTTCCAACTTATAAGCGACTTCTCCCATACGTTTCAAGATCTTAAATGGTCCAACGAAACGCGGTGCTAACTTTCCCTTAACTCCAAAACGCTTAACTCCTCGAAGTGGGGATACTCGAAGGTAAACTCTGTCTCCGGTTTCATAAACTATCTCCTTGCGTTTAGAATCTGCATAGCTCTTCTGCCTGGACTGGGCTACCTTGAGCCTATCGCGAATCAACTTAACCTTCCGTTCTGACTCCTTAATCAAATCTGGTCCAAAGAATTGACGGTCTCCAACTTTGCTACCGTTGTCATGGAACGAAACTGTTATCTGATACGATACTCCTCGGAACTCCATGCAAACAAATGATTCTAGTCATGTATATCTTTGCCAACTTAGCACTGGTGTAAGTGGTCTTAACTGGAATGAAATGTGCTACCTTCGTCAAACGATCAACTACTACCCATATCGAGTCATATCCGGCTTTTGTCCTGGGTAGCCCTGTGATAAAATCCATGCCTATCTTATCCCACTTCCATTCGGGTATCGGCAGTGGTTGTAACAATCCTGCTGGCTTTTGATGTTCTGCTTTTACTCTCTGACATACGTCACAAACTGCTACATACGCTGCAATATCCTTCTTCATTCCGGTCCACCAGAATGTTTCCTTTAAATCCAAATACATCTTGGTATTCCCTGGGTGAATCGAATATGGTGAATTATGTGCCTCCTGCAAAATCAACTTCCTGATCTCCGGGTCATTGGGCACATAAACACGGTCCTCAAACCATAGGGTATCGTGCTCATCCTCACGAAATCCCTTTGCTTTTCCTTTGCTAAGTTTCTCCTTTATAGCAGCAATCTCCTTGTCAGATTTCTGAGCTTCTCTGATCTTATCCATCAATTTTGACTGAATCCCCAATGCTGCTACATAGCCTCTCGGAACTATTTCCAAACATAGCTCACGAAGGTTTTCTGCTAACTCCTTGGGTATTTTCCCCGTCACTAGGGTATTGACATGGCTCTTACGGCTCAATGCGTCAGCTACTACATTAGCCTTTCCGGGATGGTAATGCAATCTCATGTCATAATCCTTGATGAGCTCCAACCATCTCCTTTGTCGGAGGTTCAACTCCTTCTGCGTGAAAATGTACTTCAAACTCTTGTGATCCGTGTACACCTCACAATGATTTCCAAATGAGGAAATGTCTCCACGTTTTCAACGCATGCACTACGGCTGCTAATTCTAAATCATGCGTGGCATAATTCAACTCATGAGGCTTCAGTTGTCGTGAAGCATACGAAACAACTCTCCCTTCCTGCATAAGCACTGCTCCAAGTCCTCGACGTGAAGCGTCGCAATACACCTCATAATCCTTGGTCTGATCTGGCAAAATCAATACCGGTGAGGTAACCAATCGTTTCTTCAACTCCTGAAAACTAGCCTCACACTCCTCAGTCCATTTGAACTTAGTATCCTTCTTCAACAACTCCGTCATAGGCTTCGCAATTTTTGAGAAATTCTCAATAAATCTCCGGTAGTATCCTGCGAGTCCAAGAAAACTCCGGATCTCTCCAACTGTTGTTGGTGCTTCCCATTCGATTACGGTCTCAACCTTTGTGGGGTCAACTGCTATACCTTCTCCGGATATAACGTGTCCGAGGAATCCAACTTCCTTCAACCAAAACTCACATTTGCTGAATTTGGCATATAACTGATGTTCCCTTAATTTCTCCAAAACCAAACGCAAATGTTCCTTATGCTCCTCTTCATTCTTTGAATAAACTAGGATGTCATCAATGAACACTACGACGAACTTATCCAAAAACTCCATAAACACTTTGTTCATCAGGTTCATAAAATAGGCAGGTGCGTTAGTCAATCCAAATGACATAACGGTATACTCATACAGTCCATATCTTGTGGTGAATGCTGTCTTAGGTATGTCCTGCTCTCGAATCTTCAACTGATGGTACCCTGATCGCAAATCGATCTTGGAAAACACTTTAGCTCCTTGTAATCGATCAAACAGATCATTAATCATTGGCAATGGGTACTTGTTCTTGATGGTTACTTCATTCAATCCCCGATAATCTACAACCATCCTTAATGATCCATCCTTCTTTTCCACTAGAAGTACAGGTGATCCCCAAGGTGAAGAACTTGGGCGAATGTAACCTTTATCCAATAACTCCTTAATCTGATTCTTAATTTCCACCAAATCCTTTGCTGGCATCTGGTACGGTCGCTTCGATATTGGGCCTGTACCTGGCAATAACTCAATCAAAAACTCAATGTCTCTATCCGGTGGCATGCCTGGTAATTCCTCAGGAAATACATCAGGAAAATCCTTTACCACTGGTACTTCCTCCTGCACAACTCCTGATAAGCAATTCACTTGTGTCCTGTTTGGCACATGCCGGGATACATACTTGATCCTTCTTCCTTCTGGTGTGGTAAGCAAAATTGTCTTACTGGCGCAATCGATGTTTCCTCCATACATCGACAGCCAATCCATACCAAGAATCACATCCAGTCCTTGGGATTCCAGAATAATTAAATCCGTTGGGAATACATGCCTTCCTATACTCAATGGTACTTGGAAACATCCTTGTCTGGCCATGTATTCTGCTCCTGGCGAGCTTACTAGCATAGGTGTTTTAAGGGCTTGGGTTGGAGGCATCTGAGGGTTTAGAAAAGACGAGAATTAAGAATAGAGGGGGTCTAAAGGGAAAACACTACCCATATGCTCATGAGGCAAATGCACACAAAATCACTTCAATCAATCAAGCAAGGGCTTACAAACGGTCTATCTATCGCAAAAGTGCTCGACTATAATGTGTTTACATGGGGGGAATACTACTACTATCTGGTGGTCATCTAGAAATTTGAACCGGTGGAAGACTCCATGATATCTACTCCAGCTTCGTCTTCAAAGTCGGGTTCACTTGGATCCGAATCGGTGTCGTCGATGATGATGTAGTTGTCCGGACATGCGACGTACTTGTCGTCCTCCTGGGATGCTAACTTGCTCTTGAGTTCTTCAATCTCCTGCTTAAGATCGCAATTGTGCCTTGCTAGAGCTATGATCTCGTCCATGTAGTCCTTGCGTGTAGACTTTAGTTCTCCTTCTAGCTCGATGATCCTTGCCTTCGCATTCTTCAACTCTACCATATCATTGCACATCTGGTTCTCGTGGTGTCGAATGTGCTGGTTTAACTCCTGGATGATTGCTGCAATAGATCTATCCTTCTTGGTGCTGACTAACTCCCATTGTTCATCACGGCGTCCACAAATCTGGTAGATAGTGTCCTTGAGGTCTTCTTGATAAACTTCTCCAATGCGTCCTATGGTGATATGAGCTGCCATGCTCCTTCCTAGACTCCAGGTTGGTGCATTGAAAACACTATCTATGGGCTTCGTGATTGGCGCGAATGTTCTTCCCGGAACGTGAGCTTGAATCTTCCAGCGCTCCTCTTCAGGCAGAGTGGCGTTGAAGGTTCCCGTGAAGCTTGGTAATCCAATGTTCAGGTACTTGGTGACTTCCTTCAGGTGAAATCCAAATGGTGTGCCTTCATCCGGTTGAGCGTACTTAATCTTCGCGTGCGTCATCCTAAAAGAGTAGAAAAGATGAGGAGTTAGAAAATGAGAAGAGAAGGTTGATCTATGGCTTTAACTTAGTGGTCGTGTCCTACAGTCAGCGTGTGCTCTGATACCATCTCTGTAGCGACCTGACCCGAATGGATCACGTCTACTGTGCTACGGTGTCATCCCTGGATCAGTAATGCTGACACCACACAGTACATCGAGGTTTTATAGCAGAGTTGCAATCACACACTTATTACATCGATGGCTCAAAAAGAACTTATTACAATAAATATGGCTTAAGGCCATATTTTAAAGATAACAGCGGAAGACTTGGAAGATAAATGGGTCCATCAACTCCAGCGGCATCACTGAGTATAGAACCACGACCTAAACACCTCAATCGTCGTCTGAAAAGTCTGCAACATTAACGTTGCAGCCCGAAAACGGGTCAGCACATGGAATATGCTGGCAAAGTAACACATAGAGAGTAATGGAATGAAACAGCTATACTACATGCATATATGGCTGGTGGAAAGCTCTATGGTTACAGTTTTGCGTAAAGCCAATTTTTCCCTACTGCAAAGGAATAAATTTATTTAACTATCATGGTGGTTGTGAAACATTGAGAATGGTTGACAGCATTCTCAATCCCAATTAAAAGTAATTAAAACCCAATAACATTAATTAGAAGTAACATGTTGAGATTCACAATGATATTCAAGTACTAGATACTCAAGTTGTCCATAACCGGGGACACGGCTAATCATGATTAGTTTGTTACTCTGCAGAGGTTTGCGCACTTTTCCCCACATGACTCGATCGCCTCCGTTTGGTTTCTCGCACTACATGGTGTTTGAGAAGACGGATGACCGAGACATAGTCTTTCAGAAGCACTAGCACCTTACATGTGGGGTAGACCGGTACACCTACATCCCCTACATCTGCTAGTCCACCCCGTAAGAGTTCGCACAACTTAGTCAACTATGCCAGAGCCCATAGTAGCATGTGGCTGCACACGGAAGTTTCTAGCATGAAAGATCTTATGATCCCTTTGAGCCTGGGTGGCGGTCCAAAAAAAACAGGCAAGTCCTGATAGACATCAGGTGCCTCAATCCACCCAGATGTGTGTTTAAGTTGCCACCTTAAATAAACCATTAAAATTATCATCTCACATCTGTCATGGATATCACTCACCCAATCCACGTCTACTAGCATAGCATGGCATAATAAGCAAACGTAGAAGTAACTCCCAAAGGTTTCATAATAATACAGGTAATAGGTACTACCTCATCTACTTCCCATCCCACAATTTAATTAGATCCTAATCATGCAATGTGTGAGGATTGATCTAATGCAATAAAACATGGGTTGTAGAAAAGGTATGATCAAAGTGTTACTTGCCTTGCTGATGATCCGCGAGTCCTAGGGTTTCGAAGTAACAAGCGGCGCAATCCGGGTAATCTATCGCAGACAAACAACAAGCATACAATAAGTACTCATCTAATGCACAGGTAAAACTCGAACAAGAGAACGAACCAGGTAGTTCAACTTAAGAACTCCGGTTGCAAGAAAGAACGAAAAACAAACGGCGGAAGAAAACAACTCGGTTCTAGCAAGTTGAAACTAGGTCAAAATTTTACTGTAACAAAAGCTTGTTCAAGTTGATTAGACGGAACGGCGGTTTCGAGACGAAACTCCAGGCGCTTGAATCACCTGATTCCGATAAACGAGCGGAAAAATAGACTAGGAAGAAGATCGGATCTGAGATCGCGATCGCGGAATAAATCCGACGAAAAGAAAAAGAAGAACGGTTAAACGAACGGACGTTCGTTAAACTAGAAGAATCCGGTGATCACGTTCGTTAGGACGAACGGTCCAAAGGCAACTAAATCGGAGAAGAAAACGAATCCGATCTAGGGTTTCGGAGAAGAAAACCGATCGAAAAACCGATCTAGAAAACCGGAATGGTTTAGAGAAGAAAAGGATCGGAACGATTAGAAGAAAATGATCCGAGAAAAAGAATAGATGTAGCGCGGGGCAACCTTGGTGAGGTCTCCGGTGAACGGGGCTCCGGCGGCGTCGGCGTAGGGCGGCGGCGTGGGCAAGGTGCGGCGGCGGCGCGGGGTGTGGGGCGACGGCGGTAAGGTGCGGCGGCGGCGCGGGGTGTGGGGCGGCGGCGGCAAGGTGCGGCGGCGGCGCGGGTGTGGGGTGGCGGCGGCAAGGTGCGCCGGCGGTGCGAGTGTGGGGTGGCGGCGCGGGTGAGGCGGCGCGGCGGCGGTGACGCAGGGCGCGGTGTGATGCGGCGCGGCGGCGGTGCAAGGCGCGGTGTGGAGGAGAGCTTTGATTTGATGTGTTTAGAGGGGGGTGCTTGGGTATTTATATTGGGGAGGGGAGGGGTTTACTTGGGGTAGAGGACAAGGAATTAGAATAGGAGTAGGAAAGATCTAGAAAATAAACGGAGTAGGACTAAAGAAAACGAAATAAGGAAAAGGGGACAAGGGGGCGCCCTAGAATCCTAAAAGGATTCGGTCCTAGCAAGAGGCGGCGGCGGCCGACCGGCTCCTGGCTCGGCGCCTGGCGCCTGGGAGCGCGGCGGTAGGTGGCTTGGCTTGGGCCTTTGGCCCAAGGCGCTGCTCAATTTTTTTTAAATAGTTTCCTCGCGCAGAAAAAAACAAAAAGGGATCTAAACGAACTCCGAAAAATCTAAAGTAAATTTTCCCCGACTCCTAAAAATGAGCCGAACAAAATGAACTTTTCTCTGGACCTAAAATGCAATTTTTGAAAACGCGCATTTTTCCCTATCCAAATAAAATGCAAATAAACGCCGGAAAGCAAAATTGATCTATTTATTATATCTTCATTTTTCCTAAATTTGGGAAAGTCATATTATTCCCTCTCTCATATATTTTGACACCGGAAAATTTATTGAAGATAAAATAAATAAATCAAATGATCCTATTTTTCAAAATTCGAGAAAACTCTCAAATATGAAAATAACGAAATCTCCAACTCTCTCCGAGGGTCCTTGAGTTGCGTGAAATTTCTAGGATCAACCAAAATGCAAGAAAATATGATATGCATATGATCTAGTGTATAACATTCCAAATTGAAAATTTGGGATGTTACAGTTATGTCGACCGCAGGTATGATCAAGGTCTCTGCTGGGTGTCCTACCTTCGATGGGATGGACTACCCCTACTGGAAGAATAAGATGCGAATGCATCTTGAAGCAATTGATAACGATCTCTGGTATGTTGTGGAAAATGGTGTTCCCTCAGTCACACCTTCTCTGAATGCTGCTGATGTGAAGAGATTCAAGCAACTCAACTCTCAAGCGAAGAATATCATATGTGGCCATCTGAGCAAAGGACAGTATGGCAGAGTGAATGCTTTGGAGACAACAAAGCTTATCTGGGACAGGTTTTCCAAAGTAAATGAAGGAGTCTCAACACAGCGTGACTCTCGAGTTGATGTTCTTCGCAATCTCTTCAATCGCTTCAAAAGACTCGACAATGAAAATGTTCAATAAACCTTCGATCGCCTCACTGACATCTCAAATGAGCTTCAAGCACTTGGTGCCACTGACATCACCGACCATGAGGTGGTGAAGAAATTGCTGAGATCGCTTGATTCCTCATTTGACACTCTAGCATTGATGATACAAGAACATGCTGATTACAAGTCATTTGATCCCGCTGATATTCTCGAGAGGCTAAATACTCATGAGTTCCAACTTGCTGAAAAAAGGGATCTCTATGGTTCGAGCTATGGCAGATCACGTGCACTGAAGGCCAAGGCAGTATCTGAGTCTGAAGATGAAGACTCTGGTAGCAACCTTAGTGATCCTGAAGAACTAAGCCATGATCTAGCTCTGCTCGTGAACAAGTTCCAAAAGTTCTCAAGACGTGGTCGCCTTGGAAGACCCTCACGGAGCAATGATTCCTCATCCAGTGACTACAAGAGGAGAATCTGTCACAAATGCAAGAAACCTGGACATTACATTCAAGATTGTGCATGATTATAGTTCTGATGATGCGAAGAAAAATAAGAAATCCACAAAATCTTCATCATCAAAATCCTCAAAGTCTTCATATCACAAGAAGAGCAGCTCCAAGAAGGCCAGGGCATTCATTGGCAAGGAAATGGACTCTGAGGCTGAATCTGAAGAAAATGAGGAAGAGGAGTCATCTGAGGAGTCCAAATTCGGAGTGGCGAGCCTAGCTCTCGCTACTGCATTCGTCAGCAAATCTATCTTCAACACTGAAGAAAATGACCTCACCAACAAGGATGATGAAGGTGATGATGACTACGCTCCCACCTATTGCTTCATGGCAAAGGGTGCCAAGGTACTCAAATATACCTCCTTTGAATCAAGTGAGAATGAATCTGATGAAAACCTTAAGCCCAGCTATTCTAATCTTGCTAAGATTGCTGTAAAACAACAAAGGGCTTTAGAAAAGGTTCAAAACATGCTAGACAAAAGTGATGATATGTTGGGTGAAGAAATGGCTTGCACTGAAACTTTGACTGAAAATCTTCAGAGACTTCAGTCCAAGCTTGACAATCTTCAAAGTCATCATAACACTCTCTTATCCGATCATGAGAAGCTTTCTTATGAATTTCTTCAAAGAAAGCAAGACCTTGAGAAGCTAAGAGTGAGTTATGAAGATCTTCAGAAGGAGAGCGATTCATTACTTGCTCAACAAGTCAGCGCTTCTTAGGAAGAATTTGTTCCTCCTTGTTTGAAATGCATTGAACATGAATCTGCTAATTCTTCACCTGAATGTTCAAATGCTGCTAATGTTTCAAATTCTTCACATGCCTCTGCTATCACTAATTCCTCATCTGAGGACATTGCTAGTATCACTGACGATGCAGGGCTGAAGGAATTGTACATGACAGGCATGTACAAAAGCCTCAAAGGGCATCAGACTCTTTGTGATGTGCTTAAAAAGCAGATCCTCAGCAGGAACCCTAGGAAAGAGTGTATTGCTTTTGAGAGGAAACTCAATGCTGATGGTACATATTGGAAGCCTGAGCAGTACCCCAAAACTACATGGGTTGCTGCAAAAGGACCTCCAGTTGATCCATCTAACTTATCTAGATTTGCATGTGAATCTCCTCGTTCTGATGATGAGTCATTTGACTCCAACTATAAACTGTTCAAAAATCAGAATGGTGAAGTATTTGCTAGATATGTTGGCACTAACTACAGGAACGGTCCTCCTATGAAGAAAATTTGGGTTCCCAAAAGATGCCTTGAAAATCTTTAGGTGAATGTCATCATGACGCCACCTGTGAAGAATAGGAACCCCGGATCAAATTCTTCATATGGACCAAATTCTTCATATGGATCCAAATCCTCATATGGACCAAACTCCTCACATGGATCTGATACGTCTCCAACGTATCTATAATTTTTGATTGCTCCATGCTATATTATCTACTGTTTTGGACTATATTGGGCTTTATTTTCCACTTTTATATTATTTTTGGGACTAACCTATTAACCGGAGGCCCAGCCCAGAATTGTTGTTTTTTGCCTATTTCAGTGTTTCGGAGAAACAGAATATCAAACGGAGTCCGAACGGAATAAAATCTTCGGGAACGTGATTTTCTCACCGATCGTGATCCAGGAGACTTGGACCCTACTGCAAGGGATCAAAGAGGAGGTCACGAGGGTGGGGGGCGCCCCCCCTAGGGTGCGCCCCTTGCCTCGTGGGCCCCTCGGTGCTCCACCGACGTACTCCTTCCTCCTATATATACACACGTACCCCCAAACGATTAGAACAGGAGCCAAAAACCTAATTCCACCACCGCAACTTTCTGTATCCACGAGATCCCATCTTGGGGCCTGTTCCGGAGCTCCGCCGGAAGAGGGCCGTCATCACGGAGGGCTTCTACATCATCCTAGCCCCTCCGATGAAGTGTGAGTAGTTTACCTCAGACCTTCGGGTCCATAGTTAGTAGCTAGATGGCTTCTTCTCTCTCTTTGAATCTCAATACAAAGTTCTCCCCCTCTCTTGTGGAGATCTATTCGATGTAATCTTCTTTTTGCGGTGTGTTTGTTGAGATCGATGAATTGTGGGTTTATGATCAAGTCTATCTATGAATAATATTTGAATCTTCTCTGAATTCTTTTATGTATGATTGGTTATCTTTACAAGTCTCTTTGAATTATCCGTTTGGTTTGGCCAACTAGATTGGTAGTTCTTGCCATGGGAGAAGTGCTTAGCTTTGGGTTCAATCTTGCGGTGTCCTTTCCCAGTGACAGAAGGGGCAGCAAGGCACGTATTGCATCGTTGCCATCGAGGATAACAAGATGGGGTTTATTTCATATTGCATGAATTTATCTCTCTACATCATGTCGTCTTGCTTAAGGCGTTACTCTGTTTTTAACTTAATACTCTAGATGCATGCTGGATAGCGGTCGATGAATGGAGTAATAGTAGTAGATGCAGAATCGTTTCGGTCTACTTGTCACGGACGTGATGCCTATATACATGATCATGCCTAGATATTCTCATAATTATGCTCGATTCTATCAATTGCTCAACAATAATTTGTTCACCCACCGTAGAATACTTATGCTCTTGAGAGAAGTCACTAGTGAAACCTATGTCCCCCGGGTCTATTCTCATCATATCAATCTCCATCACTTTAATATTGTTTTGCTATTTACTTTGCCTTTACTTTTTACTTTGCATCTTTATACCAAAAATACCAAAAATATTCTATCTATCAGATCTCACTCTCGTAAGTGACCGTGAAGGGCTTGACAACCCATAATCGCGTTGGTTGCGAGTAACTATCATTTTGTGCAGGTACGGGGGACTTGAGCATGGCCTCCTACTGGATTGATACCTTGGTTCTCAAAAACTGAGGGAAATACTTACGCTACTCTGCTGCATCATCCCTTCCTCTTCGGGGAAAACCAACGCAAGCTCAAGACATAGCAAGAAGGATTTCTGGCACCGTTGCCGGGGAGTCTGCGCAAAAGTCAATATACCAAGTACCCATCACAATCCATATCTCTCGCATTACATTATTTGCCATTTGCCTCTCGTTTTCCTCTCCCCCACTTCACCCTTGCCGTTTTATTCGCCCTCTCTCTCTATCCTCCCTCTCTGTTTGCCTCTTTTGCCCGTTTGCTTTTGTTTGCTCGTGCGCTAGTTTGCTTGTTTGTCGCGATGGCTCAACCAAAATTTGGTGATCTTCACCTCAAAAGGTTAGATGAGATCGAAAACAACGTTAGGAAGTTTATGGTTTTGCAATTTGAACATAATAATTTCTTTAGAAACGAGCTTAAGGAACAAAAAAGTTTTATGAGTTATATGAATAAAGAGCTTGATGATATGTCTAAAGAATTTGAGGGTATAAGATCCCAGATTGCTCGTCTAGAGAAGATGACTGCTGAAATTCGGATATGCAAGCCACCTTAGTCAATAAGATGGCCGCTAAACCGAATACCTATGAAAATCAAGATGAAGGTCTAAAAGTTATTGATGTGTCTCCAATTAAATCTTTATTTTGCAATATGAATCTTGATGAAACTGAATATGATCTTCCTTTACCTAGAAGGCGTTCTAAAAATTCGGAGTATTTAGATCTTAATGATGAAATTGACGAAAGTGGGATTGAAAGAAATAAAAATCTAGATGTTGCTAAACCCACTATATTGGATTTCAAGGAATTTAATTACGAAAGTTGCTCTTTAATTGATTGTATTTCCTTGTTGCAATCCGTGCTAAATTCTCCACATGCTTATAGTCGAAATAAAGCCTTCACTGAACATATTGTTGATGCCTTGATGCAATCTTATGAAGAAAAACTTGAGTTGAAAGTTTCTATCCCTAGAAAACTTTATGATGAGTGGGAACCAACTATTAAAATTAAAATTAAAGATCATGAGTTTTATGCTTTGTGTGATTTGAGTGCTAGTGTCTCTACTATTCCCAAGACTTTGTGTGATTTACTAGATTTTCGTAATTTTGATGATTGCTCTCTGAACTTGCATCTTGCGGATTCCACTATTAAGAAACCTATGGGAAGAATTAATGATGTTCTTATTGTTGCAAATAGGAATTATGTGCCCATAGATTTCATTGTTCTTGATATAGATTGCAATCCTTCTTGCCCTATTATTCTTGATAGACCTTTCCTTAGAACAGTTGATGCGATTATTGATATGAAGGAAGGGAATATTAGATTTCAATTTCCATTAAAAAAGGGCATGGAACACTTTCCAAGAAAGAAAATAAAATTACCATATGAAACTATCATGAGAGCCACTTATGGATTGCCTACCAAAGATGGCAATACCTAGATCTATCCTCGCTTGTTATGCCTAGCTAGGGGCGTTAAACGATAGCGCTTGTTGGGAGGCAACCCAATTTTATTTTTATTCATTGATATTTGATCCTGTTTAGTAATAAATAAATTATCTAGCCTCTGTTTTGGTTGTGTTTTTTGTGTTTAATTAGTGTTTGTGCCAAGTAGAACCGTTGGGAAGACTTGGGGAAAGTCTTGTTGAACTTGCTGTAAAAAACAGAAACTTTAGCGCTCACGAGAACTGCGGTCATTTTTATTTGAAGAGTTCTATTTAGTTAATTCTTTTTTGTAGATGATTAATAGATAAATTCCTCACGTCCAGAAATTTATTTTAGAATTTTTGGGGTTCCAGATCTTGCGCTAGCTACAGATTACTACAGACTGTTCTGTTTTTGACAGATTCTGTTTTTCGTGTGTTGTTTGCTTATTTTGATGAATCTATGGCTAGTAAAATATTTTATAATCCATAGATAAGTTGGAATACAGTAGGTTTAACACCAATATAAATAAATAATGAGTTCATTACAGTACCTTGAAGTGGTCTTTTGTTTTCTTTCGCTAACGGAGTTCACGAGTTTTCTATTTTGAGTTTTGTGTTGTGAAGTTTTCAAGTTTTGGGTAAGAATTTTATGGATTATGGAACAAGGAGTGGCAAGAGCCTAAGCTTGGGGATTCCCATGGCACCCCCAAGATAATCCAAGGACACAAAAAAGTCAAAGCTTGGGGATGCCCCGGAAGGCATCCCCTCTTTCGTCCACTTCCATTGGTAACTTTACTTGGAGCTATATTTTTATTCACCAACATGATATGTGTTTTGCTTGGAGCGTCTTGTATTATTTGTGTCTTTGTTTGTTAGTATGCCACAATCATCCTTGCTGTACACACCTTTTGAGAGAGCCATACATGAATTAAAATTTGATAGAATACTCTATGTGCTTCACTTATATCTTTTGAGCTAAGTAGTTTTGCTCCATGTGCTTCACTTATATCTTTTGAGATAAGTAGTTTTGCTCTATGTGCTTCACTTATATCTTTTGAGCATTATAATTTTGCTCTATATGCTTCACTTATATCTTTTGAGCTAAGTAATTTTGCTCTATGTGCTTCACTTAGATCTTTTAGAGCACGATGGTGGATTTGTTTTAAAGAAACTATTGATCTCTCATGCTTCACTTAAATTATTTTGAGAGTCTCTTAATAGCATGGTAATTTGCTTAATAATAATATGCTTGGTATTCAAGATTTGTGAAACTTTCTTTTGAGTGTGTTGAATACTAAGAAAAGTTTGAAGCATGATAATTGTTTTGAGATATGGAGGTGATAATATTAAAGTCATGCTAGTTGAGTAGTTGTGAATTTAAAGAATACTTGTGTTGAAGTTTGTGATTCCCATAGCATGCACGTATGGTGAACTGTTATGTGATGAAGTCGGAGCATGATTTATTTATTGATTGTCTTCCTTATGAGTGGCGGTCGGGGACGAGCGATGGTCTTTTCCTACCAATCTATCCCCCTAGGAGCATGCGCGTAGTACTTTGCTTTGATAACTTCTAGATTTTTGCAATAAGTATACGAGTTCTTTATGACTAATGTTGAGTCCATGGACCATACGCACTCTCACCCTTCCACCTTTGCTAGCCTCTCTAATACCGCGCAACTTTCGCCGGTATCATACACCTACCATATACCTTCCTCAAAACAGCCACCATACCTACCTATTATGGCATTTCCATAGCCATTCCGAGATATATTGCCATGAAACTTTCCATCATCTAGTTCATCATGACACATCCATCATTGTCATATTGCTTAGCATGATCATGTAGTTGACATAGTATTTGTGGCAAAGCCACCGTTCATAATTTTCATACTTGTCACTCTTGATTCATTGCATATCTCGATACACCGCCAGAGGCATTCATATAGAGTCATACTTTGTTTTAGTACCGAGTTGTAATCATTGAGTTGTAAATAAATAGAAGTGTGATGATCATCATTCAATAGAGCATTGTCCCAATAAAAAAAGAAAGGCCAAAGAAAAAAAAGAAGGCCCAAAAAATAAAAAAAATAAAAAGGGGCAATGCTACTATCTCTTTTTCCACACTTGTGCTTCAAAGTAGCACCTTGATATAGCGAGTCTCATATATTGTGCTTCAAAGTAGCACCATGTTCTTCATATAGAGAGTCTCATATGTTGTCACTTTCATTTACTAGTGAGAATTTTACATTATAGAACTTGGCTTGTATATTCCAATGATGGGCTTCCTCAAATTGCCCTAGGTCTTCGTGAGCAAGCAAGTTGGATGCACACCCACTAGTTTCTTTTGTTGAGCTTTCATACATTTATAGCTCTAGTGCATCCGTTGCATGGCAATCCCTACTCACTCACATTGATATCTATTGATGGGCATCTCCATAGCCCGTTGATACGCCTAGTTGATGTGAGACTATCTTCTCCTTTTTGTCTTCTCCACAACCACCATTCTATTCCACCCATAGTGCTATATCCATGGCTCACGCTCATGTATTGCGTGAAGATTGATTTTTTTTTGAAAAAGTTAGAGTATGAAACAATTGCTTGGCTTGTCATCGGGGTTGTGCATGATTTAAATACTTTGTGTGGGGAAGATGGAGCATAGCCAGACTATATGATTTTGTACGGATAACTTTCTTTGGCCATGTTATTTTGAGAAGACATAATTGCTTTGTTAGTATGCTTGAAGTATTATTATTTTTATGTCAATATAAACTTTTGTCTTGAATCTTTCTAATCTGAATATTCATACCACAATTAAGAAGATTTGCATTGAAATTATGCCAAGTAGCACTCCACATCAAAAATTCTCTTTTTATCATTTACCTACTCGAGGACGAGCAGGAATTAAGCTTGGGGGTGCCTGATACGTCTCCAACGTATCTATAATTTTTGATTGCTCCATGCTATATTATCTACTGTTTTGGACTATATAGGGCTTTATTTTCCACTTTTATATTATTTTTGGGACTAACCTATTAACCAGAGGCCCAGCCCAGAATTGCTATTTTTTGCCTATTTCAGTGTTTCGGAGAAACAGAATATCAAACGGAGTCCAAACGGAATAAAATCTTCGGGAACGTGATTTTCTCACCGAGCGTGATCCAGGAGACTTGGACCCTACTGCAAGGGATCAAAGAGGAGGTCACGAGGGTGGGGGGCGCCCCCCCTAGGGTGCGCCCCCTGCCTCGTGGGCCCCTCGGTGCTCCACCGACGTACTCCTTCCTCCTATATATACACACGTACCCCCAAACGATTAGAACAGGAGCCAAAAACCTAATTCCACCACCGCAACTTTCTGTATCCACGAGATCCCATCTTGGGGCCTGTTCCGGAGCTCCGCCGGAAGAGGGCCGTCATCACGGAGGGCTTCTACATCATCCTAGCCCCTCCGATGAAGTGTGAGTAGTTTACCTCAGACCTTCGGGTCCATAGTTAGTAGCTAGATGGCTTCTTCTCTCTCTTTGAATCTCAATACAAAGTTCTCCCCCTCTCTTGTGGAGATCTATTCGATGTAATCTTCTTTTTGCGGTGTGTTTGTTGAGATCGATGAATTGTGGGTTTATGATCAAGTCTATCTATGAATAATATTTGAATCTTCTCTGAATTCTTTTATGTATGATTGGTTATCTTTACAAGTCTCTGAATTATCCGTTTGGTTTGGCCAACTAGATTGGTAGTTCTTGCCATGGGAGAAGTGCTTAGCTTTGGGTTCAATCTTGCGGTGTCCTTTCCCAGTGACAGAAGGGGCAGCAAGGCACGTATTGCATCGTTGCCATCGAGGATAACAAGATGGGGTTTATTTCATATTGCATGAATTTATCTCTCTACATCATGTCGTCTTGCTTAAGGCGTTACTCTGTTTTTAACTTAATACTCTAGATGCATGCTGGATAGCGGTCGATGAATGGAGTAATAGTAGTAGATGCAGAATCGTTTCGGTCTACTTGTCACGGACGTGATGCCTATATACATGATCATGCCTCTTTGTGATGTGCTTAAAAAGCAGATCCTCAGCAGGAACCCTAGGAAAGAGTGTATTGCTTTTGAGAGGAAACTCAATGCTGATGGTACATATTGGAAGCCTGAGCAGTACCCCAAAACTACATGGGTTGCTGCAAAAGGACCTCCAGTTGATCCATCTAACTTATCTAGATTTGCATGTGAATCTCCTCGTTCTGATGATGAGTCATTTGACTCCAACTATAAACTGTTCAAAAATCAGAATGGTGAAGTATTTGCTAGATATGTTGGCACTAACTACAGGAACGGTCCTCCTATGAAGAAAATTTGGATTCCCAAAAGATGCCTTGAAAATCTTTAGGTGAATGTCATCATGATGCCACCTGTGAAGAATAGGAACCCCGGATCAAATTCTTCATATGGACCAAATTCTTCATATGGATCCAAATCCTCATACGGACCAAACTCCTCACATGGATCTGATACGTCTCCAACGTATCTATAATTTTTTATTGCTCCATGCTATATTATCTACTGTTTTGGACTATATTGGGCTTTATTTTCCACTTTTATATTATTTTTGGGACTAACCTATTAACCGGAGGCCCAGCCCAGAATTGTTGTTTTTTGCCTATTTCAGTGTTTCGGAGAAACAGAATATCAAACGGAGTCCGAACGGAATAAAATCTTCGGGAACGTGATTTTCTCACCGAGGGTGATCCAGGAGACTTGGACCCTACTGCAAGGGATCAAAGAGGAGGTCACGAGGGTGGGGGGCGCCCCCCCTAGGGTGCGCCCCCTGCCTCGTGGGCCCCTCGGTGCTCCACCGACGTACTCCTTCCTCCTATATATACACACGTACCCCCAAACGATTAGAACAGGAGCCAAAAACCTAATTCCACCATCGCAACTTTCTGTATCCACGAGATCCCATCTTGGGGCCTGTTCCGGAGCTCCGCCGGAAGAGGGCCGTCATCACGGAGGGCTTCTACATCATCCTAGCCCCTCCGATGAAGTGTGAGTAGTTTACCTCAAACCTTCGGGTCCATAGTTAGTAGCTAGATGGCTTCTTCTCTCTCTTTGAATCTCAATACAAAGTTCTCCCCCTCTCTCGTGGAGATCTATTTGATGTAATCTTCTTTTTGCGGTGTTTGTTGAGATCGATGAATTGTGGGTTTATGATCAAGTCTATCTATGAATAATATTTGAATCTTCTCTGAATTCTTTTATGTATGATTGGTTATCTTTGCAAGTCTCTTCGAATTATCCGTTTGGTTTGGCCAACTAGTGTTGGGGAACGTAGTAATTTCAAAAAAATTCCTACGCACACGCAAGATCATGGTGATGCATAGCAACGAGAGGGGAGAGTGTTGTCTATGTACCCTCGTAGACCGACAGCGGAAGCGTTATGACAACGTGGTTGATGTAGTCGTACGTCTTCACGGCCCGACCGATCAAGCACCGAAACTACGGCACCTCCGAGTTCTAGCACACGTTCAGCTTGATGACGATCCCCGGACTCCGATCCAGCAAAGTATCGGGGAAGAGTTTCGCCAGCACGATGGCGTGGTGACGATCTTGATGTTCTACCGTCGCAGGGCTTCGCCTAAGCACCGCTACAATATTATCAAGGATTATGGTGGAGGGGGGCACCGCACACGGCTAAGAGAACGATCACCAAGATCAACTTGTGTGTCTAGAGGTGCCCCCCTGCCCCCGTATATAAAGGAGCAAGGGGAAGGGGCGGCCGGCCAGGAGGAGGCACGCCAGGGAGGAGTCCTACTCTTACCGGGAGTAGGACTCCCTCCTTTTCCTTGTCCAACTAGGAGAGGGGGAAGGAAGGGAGAGAGGAGAGGAAGGAAAGGGGGGGCGCCGCCCCCGCCCTCCTTGTCCAATTCGGACTAGAGGGGGAGGGGGCGTGCGGCCTGCCCTGGCCGCCCCTCCTCTTCTCCACTTTGGGCCCATGAGGCCCATTAACCCCCCGGGGGGTTCCGGTAACCCCCCGGTACTCCGGTTTTATCCGAAACTTCTCCGGAACACTTCCGGTGTCCAAATATAGTCGTCCAATATATCAATCTTTATGTATCGACCATTTCGAGACTCCTCGTCATGTCCATGATCACATCCGGGACTCCTAACAATCTTTGGTACATCAAAATATATAAACTCATAATGAAACTGTCATCGTAACGTTAAGCGTGCGGACCCTACGGGTTCAAGAACAATGTAGACATGACCGAGACACGTCTCCAGTCAATAACCAATAGCGGAACCTAGATGCTCATATTGGCTCCTACATATTCTACGAAGATCTTTATTGGTCAGACCGCATAACAACATACGTTGTTCCCTTTGTCATCGGTATGTTACTTGCCCGAGATTCGATCGTCAGTATCTCAATACCTAGTTCAATCTCGTTATCGTCAAGTCTCTTTACTCGTTTCGTAATACATCATCTCGCAACTAACTCATTAGTTGCAATGCTTGCAAGGCTTATGTGATGTGCATTACCGAGAGGGCCTAGAGATACCTCTCCGACAATCGGAGTGACAAATCCTAATCTCGAAATACGCCAACCCAACATGTACCTTTGGAGACACCTATAGAGCTCCTTTATAATCACCCAGTTACGTTGTGACGTTTGGTAGCACACAAAGTGTTCCTCCAGAAAATGGGGGTTGCATAATCTCATAGTCATAGGAACATGTATAAGTCATGAAGAAAGCAATAGCAACATACTAAACGATCGGGTGCTAAGCTAATGGAATGGGTAATGTCAATCACATCATTCTCCTAATGATGTGATCTCGTTAATCAAATGACAACACATGTCTATGGTTAGGAAACATAACCATCTTCGATTAACGAGCTAGTCAAGTAGAGGCATACTAGTGATGTTTAGTTTGTCTATGTATGCACACAAGTATTATGTTTCCGGTTAATACAATTCTAGCATGAATAATAAACATTTATCATGATATAAGGAAATAAAATAATAACTTTATTATTGCCTCTAGGGCATATTTCCTTCAGTCTCCCACTTGCACTAGAGTCAATAATCTAGATTACACAGTAATGATTCTAACACCCATGGAGCTTTGGTGCTGATCATGTTTTGCTCGTGGAAGAGGCTTAGTCAACGGGCCTGCTACATTCAGATCCGTATGAATCTTGCAAATCTCTATGTCTCCCACCTGGACTAGATCCCGGATGGAATTGAAGCGTCTCTTGATGTGCTTGGTTCTCTTGTGAAATCTGGATTCCTTTGCCAAGGCAATTGCACCAGTATTGTCACAAAAGATTTTCATTGGACCCGATGCACTAGGTATGACACCTAGATCGGATATGAACTCCTTCATCCAGACTCCTTCGTTTGCTGCTTCTAAAGCAGCTATGTACTCCGCTTCACATGTAGATCCCGCCATAACGCTTTGTTTAGAACTGCACCAACTGACAGCTCCACCGTTTAATGTAAACACGTATCCGGTTTGCGATTTAGAATCGTCAGGATTAGTGTCAAAGCTTGCATCAACATAACCATTTACGATGAGCTCTTTGTCACCTCCATATATGAGAAACATATCCTTAGTCCTTTTTAGGTATTTCAGGATGTTCTTGACCGCTGTCCAGTGATCCACTCCTGGATTACTTTGGTACCTCCCTGCTAGACTTATAGCAAGACACACATCAGGTCTGGTACACAGCATTGCATACATGATAGAGCCTATGGCTGAAGCATAGGGAAAATCTTTCATTTTCTCTCTATCTTCTGTAGTGGTCGGGCATTGAGTCTTACTCAATTTCACACCTTGTAACACAGGCAAGAATCCTTTCTTTGCTTGATCCATTTTGAACTTCTTCAAAACTTTGTCAAGGTATGTGCTTTGTGAAAGTCCAATTAAGCGTCTTGATCTATCTCTATAGATCTTAATGCCCAATATGTAAGCAGCTTCACCGAGGTCTTTCATTAAAAAACTCTTATTCAAGTATCCCTTTATGCTATCCAGAAATTCTATATCATTTCCGATTAGTAATATGTCATCCACATATAATATCAGAAATGCTACAGAGCTCCCACTCACTTTCTTGTAAATACAGGCTTCTCCAAAAGTCTGTACAAACCCAAATGCTTTGATTACACTATCAAAGAGTTTATTCCAACTCCGAGAGGCTTGCACCAGTCCATAAATGGATCGCTGGAGCTTGCACACTTTGTTAGCTCCTTTTGGATCGACAAAACCTTCCGTCTGCATCATATACAACTCTTCTTCCAGAATTCCATTCAGGAATGCATTTTTGACATCCATCTGCCAAATTTCATAATCATAAAATGCGGCAATTGCTAACATGATTCGGACAGACTTAAGCATCGCTACGGGTGAGAAGGTCTCATCATAGTCAATCCCTTGAACATGTCGAAAACCTTTTGCGACAAGTCGAGCTTTGTAGACAGTAACATTACCGTCAGCGTCAGTCTTCTTCTTGAAGATCCATTTATTCTCAATTGCTTGCCGATCATTGGGCAAGTCAACCAAAGTCCACACTTTTTTCTCATACATGGATCCCATCTCAGATTTCATGGCTTCAAGCCATTTTGCGGAATCTGGGCTCACCATCGCTTCTTCATAGTTCGTAGGTTCATCATGATCTAGTAGCATGACTTCCAGAACATGATTACCGTACCACTCTGGTGCGGATCTTACTCTGGTTGATCCACGAGGTTCAGTAGAAACTTGTTCTGAAGTTTCATGATCATCGTCATTAGCTTCCTCACTAATTGGTGTAGGTGTCACAGAAACCGGTTTCTGTGATGTACTACTTTCCAATAAGGGAGCAGGTACAGTTACCTCATCAAGTTCTACTTTCCTCCCACTCACTTCTTTCGAGAGAAACTCCTTCTCTAGAAATTTTCCGAATTTAGCAACAAAAGTCTTGCCTTCGGATCTGTGATAGAAGGTGTATCCAATAGTTTCCTTTGGATATCCTATGAAGACACATTTCTCCGATTTGGGTTCGAGCTTATCAGGTTGAAGCTTTTTCACATAAGCATCGCAGCCCCAAACTTTAAGAAACGACAACTTTGGTTTCTTGCCAAACCATAGTTCATAAGGCGTCGTCTCAACGGATTTCGATGGTGCCCTATTTAACGTGAATGCGGCCGTCTCTAAAGCATAACCCCAAAACGATAGCGGTAAATCAATAAGAGACATCATAGATCGCACCATATCTAGTAAAGTACGATTACGACATTCAGACACACCATTATGCTGTGGTGTTCTGGGTGGCGTGAGTTGCGAAACTATTCCTCATTGTTTCAAATGTACACCAAACTCATAACTCAAATATTCTCCTCCACGATCAGATCGTAGAAACTTTATTTTATTGTTACGATGATTTTCAACTTCACTCTGAAATTCTTTGAACTTTTCAAATGTTTCAGACTTATGTTTCATTAAGTAGATATACCCATATCTGCTTAAGTCATCTGTGAAGGTGAGAAAATAACGATATCCGCCACGAGCCACAACATTCATTGGACCACATACATCTGTATGTATGATTTCCAACAAATCTGTTGCTCTCTCCATAGTACCGGAGAACGGTGTTTTTGTCATCTTGCCCATAAGGCACCGTTCGCAAGTACCAAGTGATTCATAATCAAGTGGTTCCAAAAGTCCATCAGTATGGAGTTTCTTCATGCGCTTTACACCGATATGACCCAAACGGCAGTGCCACAAATAAGTTGCACTATCATTATCAACTCTGCATCTTTTGGCTTCAACATTATGAATATGTGTGTCACTACTATCGAGATTTAATAAGAATAGACCACTCTTCAAGGGTGCATGACCATAAAAGATATTACTCATATAAATAGAACAACCATTATTCTCTGATTTAAATGAATAGCCGTCTCGCATCAAACAAGATCCAGATATAATGTTCATGCTCAACGCTGGCACCAAATAACAATTATTTAGGTCTAATACTAATCCCGAAGGTAGATGTAGAGGTAGCGTGCCGACCGCGATCACATCGACTTTGGAACCATTTCCCACGCGCATCGTCACCTCGTCCTTAGCCAATCTTCGCTTAATCCGTAGTCCCTGTTTCGAGTTGCAAATATTAGCAACAGAACCAGTATCAAATACCCAGGTGCTACTGCGAGCATTAGTAAGGTACACATCAATAACATGTATATCACATATACCTTTGTTCACCTTGCCATCCTTCTTATCCGCCAAATACTTGGGGCAGTTCCGCTTCCAGTGACCAGTCTGCTTGCAGTAGAAGCACTCAGTTTCAGGCTTAGGTCCAGATTTGGGTTTCTTCTCCTAAGAAACAACTTGCTTGCTGTTCTTCTTGAAGTTCCCCTTCTTCTTCCCTTTGCCCTTTTTCTTGAAACTAGTGGTCTTGTTGACCATCAACACTTGATGCTCCTTCTTGATTTCTACCTCCGCAGCTTTTAGCATTGCGAAGAGCTCGGGAATTGTCTTATCCATCCCTTGCATATTATAGTTCATCATGAAGCTCTTGTAGCTAGGTGGAAGTGATTGGAGAATTCTGTCAATGACGCAATCATCTGGAAGATTAACTCCTAATTGAATCAAGTGATTATTATACCCAGACATTTTGAGTATATGCTCACTGACAGAACTGTTCTCCTCCATCTTGCAGCTATAGAACTTATTGGAGACTTCATATCTCTCAATCCGGGCATTTGCTTGAAATATTAACTTCAACTCTTGGAACATCTCATATGCTCCATGACGTTCAAAACGTCGTTGAAGACCCGATTCTAAGCCGTAAAGCATGGCACATTGAACTATCGAGTAGTCATCAGCTTTGCTCTACCAGACGTTCTTAACGTCGTCAGTTGCATCAGCAGCAGGCCTGGCACCCAGCGGTGCTTCTAGGATGTAACTCTTCTGTGCAGCAATGAGGATAATCCTCAAGTTATGGACCCAGTCCGTGTAATTGCTACCATCATCTTTCAACTTTGCTTTCTCAAGGAACGCATTAAAATTCAACGGAACAACAACACGGGCCATCTATCTACAATCAAACATAAACAAGCAAGATACTATCAGGTACTAAGTTCATGATAAATTTAAGTTCAATTAATCATATTACTAAAGAACTCCCACTTAGATAGACATCCCTCTAATCCTCTAAGTGATCACGTGATCCAAATCAACTAAACCATGTCCGATCATCACGTGAGATGGAGTAGTTTCATTGGTGAACATCACTATGTTGATCATATCTACTATATGATTCACGCTCGACCTTTCGGTCTCCGTGTTCCGAGGCCATATCTGTTATATGCTAGGCTCGTCAAGTTAAACCTGAGTATTCTGCGTGTGCAACTGTTTTGCACCTGTTGTATTTGAACGTAGAGCCTATCACACCCGATCATCACGTGGTGTCTCAGCACGAAGAACTTTCGCAACGGTGCATACTCAGGGAGAACACTTTTACTATGATAATTTAGTGAGGGGTCATCTTATAATGCTACCGTCAATCAAAGCAAGATAAGATGCATAAAAGATAAACATCACATGCAATCAATATAAGTGATATGATATGTCCATCATCATCTTGTGCTTGTGATCTCCATCTTCGAAGCACCGTCATGATCACCATCGTCACCGGCGCGACACCTTGATCTCTATCGTAGCATCATTGTCGTCTCGCCAATCTTATGCTTCTACGACTATCGCTACCGCTTGGTGATAAAGTAAAGCATTACAGGGCGATTGCATTGCATACAATAAAGCGACAACCATATGGCTCCAGCAAGTTGCCGATAACTCGGTTACAAAACATGATCATCTCATACAATAAAATTTAGCATCACGTCTTGACCATATCACATCACAACATGCCCTGCAAAAACAAGTTAGACGTCCTCTAATTTGTTTGTTGCAAGTTTTACGTGGCTGCTACGGGCTTAAGCAAGAACCAATCTTACCTACGCATCAAAAACCACAATGATAGTTTGTCAAGTTGGTGTTGTTTTAACCTTCGCAAGGACCGGGCGTAGCCACACTCGGTTCAACTAAAGTTGGAGAAACTGACACCCGCCAGCCACCTGTGTGCAAAGCACGTCGGTAGAACCAGTCTCGCGTAAGCGTACGCGTAATGTCGGTCCGGGCCGCTTCATCCAACAATACCGCCAAACCAAAGTATGACATGCTGGTAAGCAGTATGACTTATATCGCCCACAACTCACTTGTGTTCTACTCGTGCAAATAACATCAACACATAAAACCTGGCTCTGATACCACTGTTGGGGAACGTAGTAATTTCAAAAAAATTTCCTACGCACACGCAAGATCATGGTGATGCATAGCAACGAGAGGGGAGAGTGTTGTCTACGTACCCTTGTAGACCGACAGCGGAAGCGTTATGACAACGTGGTTGATGTAGTCGTACGTCTTCACGGCCCGACCGATCAAGCACCGAAACTACGGCACCTCTGAGTTCTAGCACACGTTCAGCTCGATGAGGATCCCCGAACTCCGATCCAGCAAAGTGTCGGGGAAGACTTCCGTCAGCACGACGGCGTGGTGACGATCTTGATGTTCTACCGTCGCAGGGCTTTGCCTAAGCACCGCTACAATATTATCGAGGATTATGGTGGAGGGGGGCACCGCACACGGCTAAGAGAACGATCACCAAGATCAACTTGTGTGTCAAGAGGTGCCCTCCTGCCCCCGTATATAAAGGAGCAAGGGGAAGGGAAGGCCGGCCAGGAGGAGGCGCGCCAGGGAGGAGTCCTACTCTTACCGGGAGTAGGACTCCCTCCTTTTCCTTGTCCAACTAGGAGAGGGGGAAGGAAGGGAGAGAGGAGAGGAAGGAAAGGGGGGCGCCGCCCCCCTCCTTGTCCAATTCGGACTAGAGGGGGAGGGGTCGCGTGGCCTGCCCTGGCCGCCCCTCCTCTTCTCCACTTTGGGCCCATGAGGCCCATTAGGCCCCCGGGGGGGTTCCGGTAACCCCCGGTACTCCGGTTTTATCTAAAACTTCTCCGAAACACTTCCGGTGTCCGAATATAGCCGTCCAATATATCAATCTTTATGTCTCGACCATTTCGAGACTCCTCGTCATGTCCGTGATCACATCCAGGACTCCGAACAATCTTCGGTACATCAAAATATATAAACTCATAATGAAACTGTCATCGTAACGTTAAGCGTGCGGACCCTACGGGTTCGAGAACAATGTAGACATGACCGAGACACGTCTCCAGTCAATAACCAATAGCGAAACCTGGATGCTCATATTGGCTCCTACATATTCTACGAAGATCTTTATCGGTCAGACCGCATAACAACATACGTTGTTCCCTTTGTCATCGGTATGTTACTTGCCCGAGATTCGATCGTCGGTATCTCAATACCTAGTTCAATCTCGTTACCGTCAAGTCTCTTTACTCGTTTCGTAATACATCATCTCACAACTAACTCATTAGTTGCAATGCTTGCAAGGCTTATGTGATGTGCATTACCGAGAGGGCCCAGAGATACCTCTCCGACAATCGGAGTGACAAATCCTAATCTCGAAATACGCCAACCCAACATGTACCTTTGGAGACACCTGTAGAGCTCCTTTATAATCACCCAGTTACGTTGTGACGTTTGGTAGCACACAAAGTGTTCCTCCGGCAAACGGGAGTTGCATAATCTCATAGTCATAGGAACATGTATAAGTCATGAAGAAAGCAATAGCAACATACTAAATGATCGGGTGCTAAGCTAATGGAATGGGTCATGTCAATCACATCATTCTCCTAATGATGTGGTCCCGTTAATCAAATGACAACACATGTCTATGGTTAGGAAACATAACCATCTTCGATTAACGAGCTAGTCAAGTAGAGGCATACTAGTGACGTTTAATTTGTCTATGTATTCACACAAGTATTATGTTTCCGGTTAATACAATTCTAGCATGAATAATAAACATTTATCATGATATAAGGAAATAAAATAATAACTTTATTATTGCCTCTAGGGCATATTTCCTTCAACTAGATTGGTAGTTCTTGCCATGGGAGAAGTGCTTAGCTTTGGGTTCAATCTTGCGGTGTCCTTTACCAGTGACAGAAGGGGCAGCAAGGCACGTATTGCATCGTTGCCATCGAGGATAACAAGATGGGGTTTATTTCATATTGCATGAATTTATCTATCTACATCATGTCATCTTGCTTAAGGCGTTACTCTGTTTTTAACTTAATACTCTAGATGCATACTGGATAGCGATCGATGAGTGGAGTAATAGTAGTAGATGCAGAATCGTTTCGGTCTACTTGTCACGGACGTGATGCCTATATACATGATCATGCCTAGATATTCTCATAATTATGCTCAATTCTGTCAATTGCTCAACGGTAATTTGTTCACCCACCGTAGAATACTTATGCTCTTGAGAGAAGCCACTAGTGAAACCTATGGCCCCCGGGTCTATTCTCATCATATCAATCTCCATCACTTTAATATTGTTTTGCTATTTACTTTGCCTTTACTTTTTACTTTGCATCTTTATACCAAAAATATTCTATCTATCAGATCTCACTCTCGTAAGTGACCGTGAAGGGCTTGACAACCCCTAATCGCGTTGGTTGCGAGTAGCTATCGTTTTGTGCAGGTACGAGGGACTTGAGCGTGGCCTCCTACTGGATTGATACCTTGGTTCTCAAAAACTGAGGGAAATACTTATGCTACTCTGCTGCATCATCCCTTCCTCTTCGGGGAAAACCAACACAAGCTCAAGACGTAGCAGGAATATATTCCTCAAAAGGATCAAAGTCCTCATATGAACATCATCGTGCTAACCCGTCTATTTCGCAGGGAAGATCTAATGATTATGGATATGTGCATTATTCTTCAAATCATTATGTCCATATGTCCTCGAAGAATTTCTCTGCTTACTCTTATGCGTACTCTAACCCCTCTTATGTGAAACGAAATGGACTGGCTTCTATGCCATCCTTCTCGTATGGAGCTCGCAGAATGATGAACTCTTTGCCACCCCTTCAGATGTGGGTGGTGAAGAAAAGGAACTAATCTCTTCTGCAGGGTCAGGTCTCCAGACGTATGTAATCGTCTGAAGAATTTGCTGGAGACCTGAGTATGCCTGATAGGACACAGGCTAATCATGAAGAAATGAACTTTCATTTCTCACATCCTCATATTGCTTTATCTGTTCTTTTGCTTGATGAAATTGATCTGATGAATTGATGTCATATTCTTCCCTGATGAAGTATATGAGTTTGTAAGCTGCACTAATTCATCTACAGGATGATCAACCCAAAGCCACTAAGTGGGTCCTCGATAGTGGATGTACAAATCACATGACTGGTGACAAGAATCTATTGATGGATGCTCCATTATCTTCGTCGCATCTGAAGCATATCATCTTTGCTGACAAAGGAAAAAGTCAGGTATTGGGTCTAGGTAAGGTTGCGATCACAAAGGATCGACACATGGACAAAGTCATGCTTGTTGAGTCCTTAGGATACAACCTTATGTCTGTCTCAATGCTTTGTGATCTTGATATGGTTGTTTTCTTTGGCAAATACCGTTGTGTGTGGTTATGGAAGCTGACAATTCCAAAGTCTTCGAAGGCTTTAGGAGAGGAGACCTGTATATTGTTGATTTCTCTATAGGACCACAACCAGCCGTGTGCTTACTTGCAAAAGCTTCAGAAGGCTGGCTCTGGCACTGACGACTTGGTCATGTAGGCATGAGGAATTTGCACACGCTTGCGAAGAAGAAGCATGTCATTGGCATTGAGAATGTCAAATTCCTCAAGGATCACTTATGCGGAGCCTGTGAAGCTGGAAAGATGACCAAGGCCAAGCATCCAGCGAAGACTATCATGACCACTACTCGTCCATTTGAATTGCTTCACATGGATCTCTTCGGTCCTAATCATTATTCTGCTGTTTCAAATGAAGCATCTCAATATGGCTTTGTTATTGTTGATGATTACTCTTGATACACATGGGTACACATTGTTACTTACAAACATGAAGTGCAGGAAGTCTTCAAACGATTTTCCTCGAGGGCTTCAACCAACTTTGGTGTGAAGATCAAGCACATCAGAAGTGACAATGGCACTGAGTTCAAGAATTCTGATCTCGATGACTATCTTAATAAACTTGGTATTACTCATGAGTTATCTGCACCTTACACTCCTCAGCAGAATGGCGTCGTGGAGTGCAAGAACAGGACTCTTGCTGAGATGACTCGCACTATGCTTGATGAATACAAAACGCCTCGTCGTTTCTGGACTGAGGCAATTGATACTGCGTGCCACATCATCAACAGAGTATATCTTCACAAATTCTTCAAGAAGACTGCCTATGAACTCCTCACTGATAAGAAACCCAATGTAAGTTATTTCAAAGTCTTCGGTGCTAAATGTTGGATTAGAGATCCTCATCACAACTCAAAATTTGCACCGAAAGCACATGAAGGTTTTATGCTTGGTTGCGGAAAGGACTCGCACACCTACAGAGTCTTCAACAACGTTCTTCACAAGGTTGTTGAAACTGTAGATGTGCGGTTCGATGAAACTAATGGCTCGCAAAGAGAGCACCTACCTACTGTGATAGATGAACCAGCACCTGAGGAAACTATCAAGTTCAAGGCTACTGAGGATGTCATTCCCGCTGAAGAATCTGCTGAAGAATTCATTCCAGAACATGAAGAACGTCGAGCTAATGCACCTGAAGAAAATACTGAAGAAAATGGTGCTGAAGAGAATGTTGATCAAATTCTTCAACGGCAACCAGCTCATCCTCGCATTGCAAAAGAAGTGCAAGTTGAAAAGATCATCAATGACATCAAAGCGCCAAGTCCTCTCACACACTCAAAAGCTTCACATTTATCTAACTTTTGTGGGCACTATGCTTTTGTCTCTATTACAGAGCCCACTAAGGTAGATGAAGCATTTCTGGAGTCTGAGTGGATTCAGGCCATGCAAGAAGAATTACATCAGTTCGAGCTCAACAATGTCTGGGAACTGGTCAAACGTCCAGATCCTCGCAAGCACAATATCATTAGCACAAAAGTGGATCTACCGCAACAAGCAAGATGAAAATGGCCTTGTGGTGAGGAATAAGGCACGACTTGTAGCTCAAGACTACACACAGGTTGAAGGAATTGATTTCGATGAAACTTTTGCACCTGTTGCTAGACTTGAGGCTATTCGCATATTACTTGCTTATGCTAACCATCATGATATCACTTTATATCAAATGGATGTGAAAAGTGCATTCCTCAATGGTAAGCTTGAGGAAGAAGTATATGTTGCTCAACCCCCAGGTTTTGAAGATCCAAAGAATCTTGACAAAGTCTTCAGACTCAACAAGGCCCTCTATGGCCTCAAGCAGGCCCCGCGGGCATGGTATGACACCTTGAAGGAATTCCTCATGAAGAAAGGCTTCGAACCCAGTTCACTCGACCCTACTCTTTTCACTAAATCTTATGATGGTGAATTGTTTGTGTGCCAAATATATGTTGATGATATTATCTTTGGCTGTACTGACCAACGTTATAGTGATGAATTTGCCTATATGATGAGTGAAGAATATCAAATGTCTATGATGGGAGAGTTGAAATTCTTCTTAGGTATTCAAATTCGTCAACAACGCAATGGCATATTCATATCTCAGGAGAAATACCTCAAGGATGTACTGAGGAAATTCGGCATGCAAGATTGCAAAGGCGTCAAAATTCCTATGCCCACAAATGTCCATCTATGCACTGATGAAAATGGTATCAACTTCGATCATAAGGTATGCCGCTCCATGATTGGCTCTTTTTTGTACTTATGTGCATCTAGGCCAGATATAATGCTTAGTGTTTGCATGTGTGCCCGATTTCAAGCTACACCGAAGGAATCACACCATAAGGCTGTGAAGCATATTCTTCGATATCTAGCTCACACACCAACACTTGGATTATGGTACCCCAAGGGCTCGGCTTTTGATCTCATTGGATATTCTGACTCTGACTATGCTGGTGATCGTGTGGAACGCAAGTCAACATCTGGTACATGTCATTTCCTCGGACGATCTTTGGTCTGTTGGTCCTCAAAGAAACAGAATTGCATATCACTATCTACTGCTGAAGCTGAGTATATTGCCGCTGGTTCTTGCTGTGCTCAATTGCTATGGACGAAGCAAACTCTCAAGGACTACGGCGTCAACATGAAGAATGTGCCTCTCTTCTGTGACAATGAGAGTGCCATCAAGATTGCTCACAACCCAGTTCAGCACCCGAAGACAAAGCACATTCAGATTCGTCATCATTTTCTTCGTGATCATGTGTTGAAGGGCGACATTTCTATTGAGCATGTGAAGACTGAAGAACAGCTAGCCGATATCTTCACAAAGCCCTTGGATGAGAAGAGATTTAGCAAGTTGCGTTGTGAGCTAAATATCCTAGAATCTTCGAATGTTCTTTGAAAAGGACACTCATCCTAACACTTATGCAAAATTGATGACTTAGATGTGCAACACATGAAGAAACGTTTTTCTTCAATCAATGAAGAATAACACTCTTAGTGTGAAGAAATTAACGAAGAATTTGATTCTCAGAACCCTACGATAATTGTACACGGTGTTTGAAATCATCATTCTTATACGGTGGGTTACGCCACCACCAAAAATTGCAATTCCTCAATTGTTCATATTCTTCAACTTTGCATTGTCTTCACTGTTTCCGTCGTTTTCTTCATTGGCTATATATATATGAATTTATGTCCTCTACAGCATTCACTTATTGCTAATTCTTCAAGTTGGTTTTTCTGCTAAGTGAATGTGATCGGACCCTTCCCCTCTATGCTATACTCAACCCAATCTGTTCACAAATTCTTCATGTGCATTCTATTTGAAACTCGTTCAAAATCTTCACTGTGTCCTTGTCAGCTGAAGAAATTGTGAACGGAACTTTAAAACCTATCTTATTGAATTTTTGGCTTTGCTGCTCAAACCGTTCCGCATCCCACGATACACTTATCCATTCACCCACGATCGCACACGATCTCCACCTCTTAGTACGTGGGTGACACATGTCAAGCGGATGAGAAGGGTCAGGGGCACGTTCGTCCAATTTCTTCGGGCGAATAGTTTTTCACCGTGGCTATAAATACCCCTCCTTCCCTTCCTCACTTCTTTTACTCCACTCGATCTCTCTCCAGCTCGAGCTTCTCAAACCCTAGCGCCGCCGCTACTTCACCGTCGCCGGTGAGGAAGAGCTTCACTGCCTCGACCTCGTCGCCGACGTACTCGCACCGACCGCGGAAATCTTCACTCCGCCGCTGCCGTAGCCGTCTTCCTCCGCCGAGTTAGGGCGTGAAAGATCTACACAGACGAACTTCACATCTCCACTTCACTGTTCGTCGTGTTCGTCGTCCAGGGTAATTAAAAGTTACTTTTACTGCCCTCGTTGATTCGAATGATTATCTACAAAATCTTCAAAGGTGTTTTTCTTCATATCTTCACTCAACTACAAAGCTGATTTTCAGAATCATCTCAGCTACTTGCCCCCAATTGAAGTCCTCAAGCAGACCTATTCCTCAGTTGATGGAAAGGGCAAGGCACCAGCTGTTATAGATGAAGGCATTCGTCCATTGGATGGTCAATTTCGCAAAGCTGCTTCTTATTCCACCAATGATGACTCTGCCACACATGACTTTGCCAATGCACCCAAGTCCACTCCTCAAGCCACTGCTCCACGCGTGATGACTGACCGTGAACTTCTGCTTAGTCTTCACCAGAAGGTGGATCGAAATCACAAATGGGTTAAGCGTCAGTTTGGTTCATTTCTTCACAACATGACTGCTACACACAACGCAGTGAAGAAAAACCATTACTACCTCCATCAAGTCTTCGGTCGCACCTGGGCAATCCTGTCACATCTGTATGGTGAAGACGATCTGAAGAAAATGGGTCTTAAGGAAGATTTTGACTGGTCTGCACCTCCACCTAAGAAATTCAAGAAGGTCAAGGTTCCTTCTCTGGTGGCCAGCTCATATTCTTCATCACGCGACACTGATGAAAATGAAGACTTGGACGACACTGCGGCAGGCCCTACTACGACAAATGACCCCAACAACGCTGGCGCTCCTTCATCAACTTGATATTCTTCAGGGGCGTTAGTCCTCATATTCGATCCTTTTGGTCATTTGATGACAAAGGGGGAGAATTTTGAGTTAGTCTTCAAGCGGGTCTTTCTATATGGGCGTTTTTTTGTTAAGTTACAACTCTTGTTCTTCTGAGACTTTATTGGATCGAGTTGTAAACTTAAACCCGATGGTGCTCTGATACTTTTGATATGTTTTTCTGCATGCTTATTCCTCATATATGCTAATGCACGCATGCTGAATTACATCAGTCACCATATTTCATCATGCATTTCAAATTCTTTATTATGATATGTCAAATGCGTGTATGAATTACAAGATATAGGGGGAGATCTTCATGATTCAACTCTTCAAGTGTGCATTGCTTCAAAAGCAAATTCCTCACTATGCACATCTTCAGGGGGAGTTCTTCTATATCTTGCAATCAAATTCCTCAATATCAGTATTTACACTTCATGTGTTTATCCCCGTTGAAAGCTTAACCTATATTGTCATCAATCACCAAAAAGGGGGAGATTGTAAGTGCATCTAGTGCGCCTTAGTGATTTTGGTGTATTGAAGACTTATAGGTTAAGGGACTAATGCGTTTGTGAGTGTACACAGGTCTATAAGTCTATGAGGAGTTTGATATTTACAGAGAAAGTCGACCCCTAAAAATTAAGTTCTTCAACTGAAGACTTTGAATCTCTGAAGACTTTCTGAAGACTTTGAAAGTGAAGAAATTGGTGTGACCTTGAAGACTTGGTATTCATTCGAGGAACATGAAGCGTGAAGATTTTTGTTTTCGTAGTTTCATTTTCCCTTTCTTGAGTCATAGGAAACACCGTACTATTAAAGGGGGTCGAGAAAATACTAAGGAAAAATTTCCATGTGATGCTCAACTCAAAATCCTACACCTACCAATCCCTTCGAGTGAAGTCATTGGAAATCTCATACAGTTCAGTCATATTCTTCAGTGACAGAGACGAAGTTCTTCTGGTCACTGAGGAATTTGTTCTGACTGAGGAGTTAGGAATTCGCCAGTGCGGATTGCCTACACAGTGAGGAACATGATAGCCCTGAGGATTTTGCTACTCAAAATTCCGACCATTGCTGTGCTATGCGCCAGCTGTTCCAAAATATCTATCCACCTAACGGTCATATCATTGAAGGCATTTATGTCTTACCATGTCGGGCTGCTCCCACTACAACAAGAACCCCCCTACAGCAACGCATCATTGCGTTGGCAAAGGTCCATATAAGCGTTGGTAGGGCCTACACCAACGGACTTGTATGCGTTGCCGTTGGTGGCGTTGCAAGGGTCTACAACAACATATATGCATCCGTTGGTAAACGACCGGAATAAGCGTTGTAAGATAGCAACGTATAGAGTTAGAGCCCAACAACGGTTCACATGCGTTGGTGGCTACCCAACAGGATGATTATAAATGAGTACTACAATACTAGTGCATTGCATGAAAAATACATGGTATTTATATATCACCATCAAGAATTATTAGGACAATGTTGATATTGCACAGGGAACATTGTATAATAAACAGAAATTTCTCATCATATATTAAATCAACTTGGTTGCATTACAAAGTACACCATACAAAGATTGCAAGATGTGAAACTAGTAGTAATCCCATTCTTGACCTTGCAACCTTCGTGTCAGCCATTCTGAAACATAATGATCTAACATTGATACCAAAAATATCAGATACATAATGATTGAAACATTGGAACTGGAAATGGCATTCTAAGACACAATGTGAAACTATCTAGTAGCACCCCTATTCTTGACCTTGCAACCAACATCTGAGATATGCACCATCGAATATTTGAATCTATCTACAAAACAAAGAAATGAAATAGGTTAATAGGGCAGAAAAATTGAAAGGAGCAGCAACATAGAAAGGTTGAAGGCAATGTGATAATTAATCTTGCTGCATGACTAATAAATTTGACCTTTTTTGTAGTTGTAAAACCTTATAAGATTTCGCTAATGTAGTATCAGCTTGCAATACCAAGAATTCATTACCAAGTTTAACAACATCAAATTTAGCTTTATATTTGGGGTTAATCCTTTAGATTGAAGTAAAAGCAGTGTTCTTGTTCGGATTTTTCCAGTATCACATTTGTAGCTAACAATAGTCATTTTAGCTCACGGTAAACTAACTCAGTTAATTTAATTTTTAAGTTTCCCCATGTTAATAGAAACAGAGTGCTTTATAGGGGTGGGGGAATGTAAGGCAGGCATACAGTAGTTGATGAATTGTTTTACTTAATCTAGCCGCAAAGATTCTTATCTCACAGAAGTAGTACGGCCATTTTTACATGCAAGAAAAGTGTTCTCTTGTACTAATTATGTGAAAAAGAGAGAAACATGTCCAAAATAATAAAATATAGTAATGCTATTAATACTCCAAAATTTCCATTAAAACTGGTGAAGAATCATTCGCGCAATATGGAACTACGATCAGAAAATACCTCCTAGTAAATCCAGCTTGGCACAGTAGTCTTCTATGTTTTAGCGCCAACAACATCGACTTGGAACAATCGAGTCTCTGTAGCCTGCTAATTTGGCATATGCATTAGTAATCTATGTTCGCTTTTGCCCACAGAATCGAACATCAAAATAGCTGAATACATGTGCACGAAGTCCTTTACCGTACTCTTTCTTATCTTATTTTATACCAAAACTCTTACATGACCTTGTTCTTGTATGGAAAAACTCTTGCACGACCTGGTTCCACGATATGACATGCTACATGGCCGAAACAATCTAAACCTACTCCCTACTTATAGCATCTAAAACAACGCAGACTCCAGCGCCCTTTCCTACACTAGTAAGGCATGCCAACTCCAAGACATAGTAGTATAACATGTAGGCAGCTAGCTATGCAAACTCATTGAATCATATATGGACTAGTACGACCACCCAAGTACACAAATGCTTATGACATGCAAACCAGACTTGCTGGAAAACTAACTAATCAATCTAACCAAATTAGACTCAAACTTGGCTAGTTAAACTAGCACGGACTCCTACTAAACTACTTGACATTATTCTAACAATTTAGAAGACCACAACATTCATGCAGACTAAGTAGTGCCAGTGTATTAATCTATGCCAACATTTATTAAATAGGATTGGCTTTCTTAGTTCACTTGTTTACCGAGAACGTGGAAACTTAGAGCAGTTCCAGTATGCTCAGCTTTGTCACCATGGTTGCTGGATGCTGAAACTGTTGGCCGAATAGGTAGAGGAGATGGCCCTGAGTATTACAGAGAAGAGGGGATCCTAGTAAGATCCAATAGTTTCAGATCAGTGAATTTGACGTACTGACACACTCGCATAGTCGTCGCATCTGATTGCTTAGCTATCTATTTATGGCTGTTGGTATCATCCAACCACCGTAGTGTGCCCTGTATGTCAGGGAAGGAGAGTGCACAAGAGGAATACTTTTCATGTTTACGTTCTTGGATGAACCAAGTACATGCTCATTGTGTTAACAGTTTAAGAAGAATATAGTACAAACAAGAGAAGATGTGAGAGGCACCTGGCCAAGAGTTTGTGTGCGACCCATCATGCATCATTCTAGTATTTGGAAACATCTGTGGCTCCTCACAAAATACAAAATTAGTACAGAAATTGCAGGAATTCAGAAGTACCTGTATTTCCAAAAAAAAGAGCACTAAACTCGATTTAGAGGCGAGATTTCAACAATATGAGTCATATACATATGACAAGAATATCAAGGTATGTTCTTGTATCGCACCTTCAAACTTTATAAATTATTTAACAATTTATATTGGATAACATGAGTGTAAGAATTATTTCCATCTGAGCTCTTGCATTAACTTCAAGATTGTAGTGTGCAAATTTTAACTGAATAAGAAACTGAAACTAACATAAGTTTTTGTCCAGGGAAAACAAATATTACATCAACCAGAAAAAAGAATAAGATACAAATTCATGTTTTCCTTACTGTAACATAAACTAGCGAAAGGATCCTCGCCATGCTATAAACAAGTGAGTTAAGTACTCTTCTTAAGGCTTCTTATACATGGATCGATTTCTCCTGATTGTAATGCATAAGTGATGTACATCGATCTGTTAAGAAACAACAGAAGCACACACTTAGTAAAAGACAATGTCAGAACCTGTGAGTGTAGATGGAACAAAGGGTTATAGAATAAATACAAATATTGGGACGGAGGATGCGAGTGGGACTTATTTATTTAGTATATTGTACATGTTACACCAAGTAAATAACGATTCAGTGTATTGAGAAGGGGAATCTCCATTTGAAATAATTATGCCAGTATCATGGACCCATAATTACACTGACATGTTGATTTTTGCAGCAATGTTCTTCAGTGACATACACAATCACATATGATATATCGTTGATGGACTATCCCAATCCAATTTGAACTAAGTTGATCTTTTTTATAAGAAAAAACTGCGTTTATCTTATTGAAGAGGTCATGCTACATGCTAGCATGTAATGATTAATTGAACTTGAAAAATACTTAATTATCCATCGATCCATCTATATAGGAGGAGGAAAGTCTAACCATAACGCATAACAGAGTATTCGTCCGAAATTAGTACAGATCAACACATGGTGAATCACATCTAATCAAATAAACACCAGAACCAGAAAACGTCAGCGTCGGAGTTGAGGTAGAAGAGGCGGAGTACCAACGTAAGCCCGAGCCGAATGCCGCGCGTGAGGTGATGCAGGGGTAGTGGGCCGACAAAGCAGAGCTGCCGGAGCCACGCCGGCGATGCGTGGCGGCTAGGTTTGTTGCGTGCCGCGCGTGTAGGGGAGTGGTGGCCTCGGGCGAAGGACCGGAGGAGAACATAGACGGAGTGGGGCAGGCCGGTGAGCAGTGGGTTGGGAGTCCGCCGGAGCTTCCTGCAATCGGAGTTGGCGGCGACAACCCTGTAGTGTGAGAGACAGAGAGGAATCAGGGGGAGAGGCGGCCGGGTGAAAAAAAAGGCTTCAGGGGGGAGTATTTGGATGGAGGGGTCGCGGATAAGGTGGAGGTGCGTACGGGGAGGTTAGTCCTTCGTGGGGAGGTGGGGTGGATCCCAACAACACATAGGCCGACATCGTTGCTAGATATGTGTTGGTGTATATGGGTGTTTGTTGTAGTGTCCCTAGGCTATAAATAGCCACCCCCTACAACCACTAGCTGGTTGGCTGCTCCGAGAAAAACTGACACTTGTCATTTGAGAGCAACCCATCCTCTGAGGACTTTGAGCGAAAATCATCAAGTAAGGAAAAACCAAAAACCCAAACACCTACAAACCCCAAGTGATTGAGCATCGCTGAAGAGATTGATCCTGCGTGGATCCGACGCTTGTTACTTTTGAAGACTGTGCTTCTTCCAGACGGTTAGGTGTCATGGTCTAGAGCATCCAAGAGGAATTGTGGATCGCCGAGTGACCAAGTTTGTGAAGGTTTGGAAGTCGCCTGAAGACTTACCACGAGTGATTGGGCGAGGTTTGTGTGACCTTAGCTCAAGGAGAATATGGTGAGGACTTGGTGTCCTGAGCTACGTGCTCAGGACTGGGTGTCCGGGACTGTGTGTCCTCGAGTTTAAATACTCAGCCGCTCCAACCAGACGTACAACTGAGACAGCATTTGGAACTGGTCTACCAAATCATTGTATTCACCAAGCTTACTGGTTCTATTCCCTCAACTCTTTCATTTCCTCATAACTGCGTTGTGTGCTTGTACATATCTATGTTTGAAGACTTTGGCTGAAGACCTTCTCAATTTTCTCAGTTCAATTTCTTCAGTCTGTTTGTCTTCATCCTGTGTTATCATGTGCTTACGCTTCCTGTACTCTGTGCCTGTCTTCATTGCATCATGATGACTATGCTTGTATTATGTTATGTTTACTTTTGAGTACTTATTCCGCTGCTAGTAGTTCTTCGCTAAGGAATTTCCTCATCGGCAAATTCCTCAGTGAAGAATTTCATAAAAATCGCCTATTCACCCCCCCTCTAGTCGATATAACGCACTTTCAGTAGCGGATAATCTATCCGCATCCTCTGTAGGGGGATTATCCGGCGCCTGCCCCATATTGGCTTCCGCCTCTATGTCCGGTCTTGGCGCCCGACTGGTGGAGGCGTGATCAGCAACATCGCCGGACATATTCCGGCGAGCGTTTTTTCTATTAAAGAAACACAGGCGTCATTACATTTTGAGAGAGACGACAACCACGGAGCCGGGTTTTTATACCTTTGCGCCGGCGTCTTCGTCCTAACCGCCTTCCTTTTTGGCCTACCCGGCCTCGGTGCCTCTTGTTGGCGAGTTGCTACGGGTTCGGCAGGGCGTCCCGAATGCCTTCCCTGTAAAAAATGCCATGTGTATATGGTGGGTGAAGTGTCTAAAAGGGGATCCTAGTTTTTGGAGTTGAGATTTTTGGTTTTTCTTACGTGCGATGCAGGGAGCAGTCCGGGATAGTCGGCCGTAATGGCCACCGTGGCATCGTCGCAACTTAACTGATAGAACTGCCGGTCTATCAGCTCCACGGAGATAACCGGATCTTCTTCAAGTCCGGAGTCGAGGGCCCGGTCAGGGTCCTCCGGTTGTGGAGAGGGGCTGCTGACCTCCTTTATGGCTTTTCGCAGTTCCTGCCGCAAACTGGCAAGGTGAATACTTACGACAAAGAATGCGGGAAAATGGAAGTAAGGGGATATAGCTTACCCAGCTTGGAGGATTGTACATGGAGAATCCATCCCATAGCTTGATACTTGTGAACTCCTCCTCCTCTCCCTTGAACAATTCAGACAGATTTTTGGCTAAAGCGGCAGCATCGCCCGGACCCTTACGCCCGTAGCGGGTAGCGCCATCCGCCCCGTTGAAACACCACAATGGGTGCCCACGGTATTGAAGTGGTTGCACTCCCCGCATTATGCAAATCGACATAACTTCGATTATTGTCAATCCTGATTGAGCCAGTGCTTTGATCCGGTTCATCAGATAGAGGACTTCTCTGTTGTCTTCCACCTGGGGGCTCCGTGGGCGCCAACTTCGGCGCTTCTTCGGAGGAGCATTGTTGAACTCAGGAAGACCCCGCCGAACAGGGTCCGGAAGGGGAACGTCCTCCATATAAAACCATTCTGAAGGCCAGTCTTCGGACGGCTTCTTCGGGGTACCGGACGGGTATCCGGTATCGGCGATGCGCCATATTTCGGCTCCGCCCACTTGATAAAGTGATTCCCTCTGTGTGCGAGGGACGAGGCAAAATAGCCTTTTCCACAGCTCGAAAGTGAGCCTCGCAGCCCAGGAACAACTTGCAGAGAGCAACATAGCCGGCGATATGTAGAATGGAGGCAGGGGTGAAGTTGTGTAATTGGAGGCCGTAGAACTCCAGGAGCCCGCGGAGGAACGGATGAATTGGAAATCCGAGTCCCCTTAGTAAATAAGGAACAAGGCAGACCCGTTCCACCATGGAGGGACGGGGAAAGCTCTCCGCTTGCTCCCCGCCATTGTAGGTGGCAAGCCCGGCTCGAACGGGCACCATATACGCCGGAGGGAGAAACCCCTTGGTCTGCAGTTCGACCAATCGACTGTGTGGGACTGAACCCCTCTCCCAATCACCGGGCTTAGGGCTACAGGGGCGGGAGGAGGAGCTGCGGAGGTCGGCCATGCTAGGATGGATCTTTCCGAAACACGCTCTGATGGATTCTCGCTGAGGGGAGGATGGTGTGGACCGGATCTAAGAATCCCTATCCCTTTAATAGAAAATTTATTTATCTGGCTAGGGGGCAAATGTAAAAATGCCCTAGCGCCTCGTATTCATTCGACGCATGGGAGATAGCCCTTATTGGGCACAGAAGCCAAGAGGTTCAACATTTATGGGGCCGGACACTGCTTACAAACACTTGGAAATTGGAGAAGAACACGCCTTGCAATGCCGAAGACAATATTGCGCGCCGGACTCATCGTCATTGAAGCCTGGTTCGGGGGCTACTGAGGGAGTCCTGGATTAGGGGGTCTCTGGACAGCCGGACTATATCCTTTGGCCGGACTATTGGACTATGAAGATACAAGATTGAAGACTTCGTCCCGTGTCCAGATGGGACTCTACTTGGCATGGAAGGCAAGCTAGGCAATACGGATATGTATATCTCCTCCTTTGTAACCGACCTTGTGTAACCCTAGCCCCCTCCGGTGTCTATATAAACTGGAGGGTTTAGTCCGTAGGACAACATACAATCATACCATAGGCTAGCTTCTAGGGTTTAGCCTCTCCGATCTCGTGGTAGATCAACTCTTGTAATACCCATATCATCAAGAATAAATCAAGCAGGACGTAGGGTTTTACCTCCATCAAGAGGGCCTGAACCTGGGTAAAACATTGTGTCCCCTGCCTCCTGTTACCATCCGCCTTAGACGCACAGTTCGGGACCCCCTACCCGAGATCTGCCAGTTTTGACACCGACACTAACTAAGCAATTATGTATTCTCAAAATAACATGGCCAAAGAAAGTTATCCCTACAAAATCATATAGTCTGGCTATGCTCTATCTTCACCACACAAAATATTTAAATCATGCACAACCCCGATGACAAGCCAAGCAATTGTTTCATACTTTTGATGTTCTCAATCTTTTTCAATCTTCACACAATATATGAGCGTGAGCCATGGATATAACACTATATGTGAAATAGAATGGTGGTTGTGGAGAAGACAAAAAGGAGAAGATAGTCTCACATCAACTAGGCGTATCAACGGGCTATGGAGATGCCCATCAATAGATATCAATGTGAGTGACTAGGGATTGCCATGCAACGGATGCACTAGAGCTATAAGTATATGAAAGCTCAACAAAAGAAACTATATGGGTGTGCATCAAACTTGCTTGCTCATGAAGACCTAAGGCATTTTGAGGAAGCCCATCATTGGAATATACAAGCCAAGTTCTATAATGAAAAATTCCCACTAGTATATGAAAGTGACAACATAGGAGACTCTCTATCATGAAGATCATTGTGCTACTTTGAAGCACAAGTGTGGAAAAAGAATAGTAGCATTGTCCCTTCTCTTTTTTCTCTCATTTTGTGGGCCTTCTTCTTTTTTATGGCCTTTCTTTTTTTTCGTCCGGAGTCTCATCCCGACTTGTGGGGGAATCATAGTCTCCATCATCCTGTACTCACTGGGACAATGCTTTAATAATGATGATCATCACACTTTATTTACTTACAACTCAAGAATTACAACTCAATACTTACAACTCAATACTTACAACAAAATATGACTCTATGTGAATGCCTCCGGTGGTGTACCGGGATGTGCAATGATGCATGAGTGACATGTATGAAGAATTATGAATGGTGGCCTTGCCACAAATATGATGTCAACTACATGATCATGCAAGCAATATGACAATGATGAAGCGTGTCATAATAACGGAACGGTGAAAAGTTGCATGGCAATATATCTCGGAATGGCTATGGAAATGCCATAATAGATAGGTGTGGTGGCTGTTTTAAGGAAGGTATATGGTGGGTTTAAGGTACCGGCAAAATTTGTGCGATACTAGAGAGGCTAGCAACGGTGGAAGGATGAGAGTGCGTATAATCCATGGACTCAACATTAGTCATAAAGAACTCACATACTTATTGCAAAAATCTATTAGTTATCGAAACAAAGTATTATGCGCATGCTTCTAGGGGGGTAGATTGGTAGGAAAAGACCATCGCTCGTCCCCGACCGCCACTCATAAGGAAGACAATCAATAAATAAATCATGCTCCGACTTCATCACATAACGGTTCACCATACGTGCATGCTACGGGAATCACAAACTTCAACACAAGTATTTCTCAAATTCACAACTACTCAACTAGCATGATTCTAATATCACCATCTCCATATCTCAAAACAATTATCAAGTATCAAACTTCTCATAGTATTCAATGCACTCCTATGAAAGTTTTTATATTAAAGCAAGTTTCCATGTTGTTCTAAAGGACTCCCAAAATAATATAAGTGAAGCATGAGAGATCAATAGTTTCTAAAAAACAAAACCACCGCCATGCTCTAAAAGATATAAATGAAGAACTAGAGCAAAAACTATATAGCTCAAAAGATATAAGTGAAGCACATAGAGTATTCTAATAATTTTCAAATCATGCGAGTCTCTCTCAAAAGGTGTGTACATCAAGGATGATTGTGGTAAACTAAAAAGCAAAGACTCAAATCATACAAGACGCTTCAAGCAAAACACATATCATGTGGTGAATAAAAATATAGCTCCAAGTAAAGTTATCAATAGACAAAGACGCAGAGGGGATGCCTTCCGGGGCATCCCCAAGCTTAGGCTTTTTGGTGTTCTTGAATTTTACCTTGGGGTGTCATGGGCATCCCCAATCTTAGGATCTTGCCACTCCTTGTTTCATAATCCATCAAATCTTTACCAAAACTTGAAAACTTTACAACACAAAACTCAAAATAAAAAATCTTGTGAGCTCCGTTAACGAAAGAAAACAAAACACCACTTCAAGGTACTGTAATGAACTCATTCTTGATTTATATTGATATTAGACCTACTGTATTCCAACTTCTCTATGGTTTATAAACTCTTTTACTAGCCATAGATTCATCGAAATAAGCAAACAACACAAGAAAAATAGAATCTGTCAAAAACAGAACAGTCTGTAGTAATCTGTAGCTAACGCAACTTCTGGAACCCAAAAATTCTAAAATAAATTGCTGGACGTGAGGAATTTATCTATTAATAATCTGCAAAAAGAATTAACTAAATAGCACTTTCCAAATAAAAATGGCAGCAATTCTCGTGAGCGCTAAAGTTTTTTTACAGCAAGATCAAAAAGACTTTCCCCAAGTCTTCCCAACGGTTCTACTTGACACAAACACTAATTAAACACAAAAAACATAACCAAAACAGAGGCTAGATAAATTATTTATTACTAAACAGGAGCAAAAAGTAAGGAATAAAAATAAAATTGGGTTGCCTCCCAACAAGCGCTATCGTTTAACGCCCCTAGCTAGGCATAAAAGCGAAGATAGATCTAGGTATTGCCATAATAATAGGATAGATCACGAAAACTCATTTCATATTCTCTATGTTCAGCAGCAAGTTTTCTTTGAGGCAAACAAAAGTAATCAAAAGGGCTAAATTTAATGGGACAGAAGTCCCCAAGATCAATTTTGGGAGGTATAGGTTCCTCCTTTGGCCCTTCATATTGCACAACCAATTCATCATTATAAACATTCTTTTGACAGAACTTCATGAGCCTATACTCAAGAGAATATCCTAGATCATTGTTTCGAATAGCAAAATCATTATTAAGTTCGGAAATTCTATCAACTAGAACATTGGTAGGAACCTTTTTCCTAAGGTTCTCATTAAAAGCAACATAGTCTAAAGATTAAAAACGCATTATTTCCTCTTGATCAAAGAGGATTGCCTCTATGGGAGGACGGCCAGCGTCCACCCTATAGTGCGCAAAGATTTCTTTGGCCTCTTTTATTATAAATCTGAACTTATGAGCCAAAAAGATAGTAGCGGCACGCTTAACAGAAGAATGCTCAATATTAGAAAATTCTAGGAAAATCCTTTGTATGCAAGGATGCATGTGCATAAATTGTCTTTCAAGTTCAACTACAAGCATGGCGATAGCGTCCGCAAGACTACTAGTTCTATGAAGAATAGAACTACGCATAGAAGGCAAAGCACCGGCACAAGTAAAGAAATATTGGATAACTCATTTTCCAATAATATTACCACTACCGATTCGGATTTTTTTGTATGTAAGATAGGGGGTTCTTCAGCAGGAGCATCAGACTTTTCCATGTTATTATTATCCATATCGACAATAATTTCCCCAATTTCAGACATAACGGCAGAAAATGCGAGGAGCAAAAGAAAGAGGGAAGCAAACAGAAGAGAGAGGGCGAAAGGAAAAGAGGGCGAATAAAACGGCAAGGGTGAAGTGGGGGAGAGGAAAACGAGAGGCAATGTAATGCGAAGGATAAGAGTTTGTGATGGGTACTTGGTATGTCTTGACTTGTGCGTAGACTCCGGCAACGGTGCCAAAAATAGCTTGTTGTTAGGAGTCAAATCTTGACTTGACTTGGCGTGAATCTCCCCGGCAACAGCGCCAGAAATCCTTCTTGCTACCTCTTGAGCACTGCGTTGTTTTCCCTTGAAGAGGAAAGGGTGATGCAACAAAGTAGCACAAGTATTTCCCTCAGTTTTTGAGAACCAAGATATCAATCCAGTAGGAGATCACACTCGAGTCCCACACACCTACACAAACAAATAAGAACCTCGCAACCAACGCGATAAAGGGGTTGTCAATCCCTTCACGGCCACTTACGAGAGTGAGATCTGATAGATATGATAAGATAATATTTTTGGTATTTTTATGATAAAGAGAAATAAAGATGCAAAGTAAAATAAACGGCAAAGGAAATAACTAAGTATAGGAAGATTAATATGATGGAAGATAGATCCGGGGGCCATAGGTTTCACTAGTGGCTTCTCTCAAGAGCATAAGTATTATGGTGGGTAAACGAATTACTGTCGAGCAATTGATAGAATTGAGCATAGTTATGAGAATATCTAGGTATGATCATGTATATAGGCATCACGTCCGCGACAAGTAAACCGAAACGATTCTGCATCTACTACTATTACTCCACACATCGACCGCTATCCAACATGCATCTAGAGTATTAAATTCATAAGAACAGAGTAATGCTTTAAGTAAGATGACATGATGTAGGGGATAAACTCATGTAATATGATACAAAACTCATCTTTTTATCCTCGATGGCAAAAATGCAATACGTGTCGGTTCCCTTTCTGTCACTGGGATCGAGCACCGTAAGATTGAACCCAAATCTAAGCACTTTTCCCATTGCAAGAAAGATCAATCTAGTAGGCCAAACCAAACTGATAATTCGAAGAGACTTGCAAAGATAAACCAATCATACATAAAAGAATTCAGAGGAGATTCAAATATTGTTCATAGATAAACTGGATCATAAACCCACAATTCATCGGATCTCGACAAACACACCGCAAAAGAAGATTACATCGAATAGATCTTCAAAAAGATCGAGGAGAACTTTGTATTGAGATCCAAAGAGAGAGAAGAAGCCATCTAGCTAATAACTATGGATCCGAAAGTCTGAAGTAAACTACTCACACATCACCGGAGATGCCATGGAGTTGATGTAGAGGCCCTCCGTGATCAATGCCCCCTTCGGCGGAGCTCCGGGAAAGGCTTCGAGATGGGATCTCTCGGGTACAGAAGGTTGCGGCGGTGGAATTAGGTTTTCGTGGTGCTCCTGAATGTTTGGGGGGTACGTGGATATATATATGAGAAAGAAGTACGTCGATGGAGCATCGAGGGGCCCACGAGGGTGGAGGGCGCGCCCCCCCTGTCTCGTGCCCTCCTCGATAATTTCTTGACGTCCACTCCAAGTCTTCTGGATCACGTTTGTTGAGAAAATCACGTTTTCGAAGGTTTCATTCCATTTGGACTCCGTTTGATATTCCTTTTCTTCGAAACCCTAAAATAGACAAAAAACTTCAATTTGGGTTGGGCCTGCGGTTAGTAGGTTAGTCCCAAAAATGATGTAAAAGTATAAAATAAAGTCCATTAACATTCAAAATAGATAATATAATAGCATGAAGCAATCAAAAATTATAAATACGTTGAAGACGTATCACAGCCAACATTGTTTTTCCAAGGTTGTGATAAAATGGATGAGGTCGTCCTTGTACAAGCCGTCGTGAGCTGCTATATGATCTATTTGTACATATGGCATGACGTTCAAGGAAGCAAACGCGCTATATACTTGTCGTTTGGTAACTTCCGTACTACGGTTTTTGCAAAGAATTATAATGTAGCATGTAATTTCAGGTTATGGCCATCTTTTATATCAAGACGAATACCTGATAATCCTAAAAATTTAAAAGAGAATCAAAAGTTTTTGCTGATATACATTTTGATCTTGGTGTGCGCCTCTATGTCATCCTCGGATGGCACCGTTTGGATATGATGTGTCGCATTAATGGTCGTTTATATAGGTATATGAATTTTTTTCTCCCATTGCAACGCATGGGCACATGTGCTAGTAACCCATAAATACGTAGCATTTTCAATAAGCAAGAGCGTCGAATCCAATAATAAAGAAAAGGAATTAGTTGATGGAAACCAATAACAATTCACTGTAAAAGGCTTAAAATAATGACAAAAATGCAACTGTGCATCAAGTGACCCAATTTTTAATTATGCTAAGGACAAACAATTGTCTTATTTTATTTTTTATTATATTTATGGCGCTTTGTATTTCTGGTGAATATTTATACTAGATCTGTCTTTTCTATGAAAAAAAATCATCAATCGAGGTCTCAGATTGTGGATCTTGTATTTCTCTCCTCTTATTTTTTTGGATTATGTAAAATGTAAATATATGATGTTTTAGTAGTTTAATATTTCTTTTTTTGACTGCAAATAGACTTTATTTCTCAAATAATAGACATGTCATTTACAAGTAGATGAGAAATAAAATCAGGGATCTCATCATCCCAAGAACTAGAAGATCTAGTAGTAAAAGTGTTCTTTGCTAATTTATCTGCCACCTGATTGGCCTCTCTATAGCAATGTCTGAAGGATATGGACGCAAAGTCCATCATAAGTTGTTTACACTCTGTGACGATAGCTACCTCCGCGCCTAAATAATCATCAACTTGGTTCAGCGAGTCCACTGCGAACGAACAATCTGATTCAATTTTTATGTTGTTGCATCCAATGTGAGTTGCCAAGTATATCCCGTTTCTGATGGCAGTTAGCTCAGCTGAGTCAACTCCACTGATGTTTGGAACAAACCAACTTGCTGCAGCAATAAAATCACCCCGGTAGTCCCGAGCCACAGCACCCCAAGCACCTGAAAGTGTTTCATACTGAAAGGAAGCATCAACATTTATCTTCACGATCCCATATCCTGGTTTCCTCCACATGTGGTCGTTCTTACGTATTGGTCCTTTGGGTATAGTTGACCTGAGGAAATTTGTCGCCAAAACCTTGATGGATAGTGCAGTTTTTTCCGGCGTTTGGACTTTGACTTCCTTTACTATCTGTCGGCGCTGCCACCATATATACCATGCTGCTACAACAGCAAGCTCCGTCGTTGGTACCTCCGCATCATTGCCCTGAAGCTTTGATAAAATTTCCATCGCAATAGATCTTGATCTGTCCTCGGCGACAGCTTTCCGTATGACTTGTAGCAAGCCCAGCCGCTCCCAAACATCCGTCGCTCGTCGGCACCTAAATAAGCAGTGTTGAATGTCTTCTGCTCCGACTAAACAAACTGGACATTGAGCTGAGCATGGGATGTGTCGGCTTGCTAATACACCAAAGCATGGGAGGGCGCCATGCAAAACTTTCCATGCAAAATGTTTTATCTTCCCTGGTATTTTCAGCTTCCACATATCCTTCCAAACTGAGTTTATATTTTCTGTACCTTGCCCATCAGCTCGCACCCACTGTGCCCCATGTTGATGTTCAAACTCCTTATGATAAGCCGATCACATGGAAAACGTGCCTGATCGTGTATAGTTCCAAGCCACAAAGTCTTCCGTCAAGTGATAATTCAAGGGGATTTGTAATATCCTATGAACATCAACAGGAGAGAACACATCACAAATTAGATCCTCATCCCACTGGCCTGTGTACGGATTTATTAACTCATCAACCTTTGAAAGCATTGTTGCACCCCTATTCGTGTTTACTTTCCTTGTGACACTTGATGGAATCCATGGATCATGCCAGATATCAATTTGAGCTCCACTTCCAACACGCCAAATGCAACCCCGCTTAAAAGTCTGAATACCTGCGACAATACTCTGCCAAGTATAAGAAGAGCCTTTTTTGGGTCCAGCTTTCAATATGTCACCATCTGGGTAATATTTTGCCCTCAGAACTTGCGCACACAAAGAATCCGGGTTTTGGATTAGTCGCCAACACTGTTTTGCTAACATAGCAAGATTAAAACTGTGCAAGTCTCTAAAACCCAATCCCCCTTCCTTCTTCGGAATACACAACCTCCACCACGCAAACCAATGCATTTTCTTTTTCTCCTCATTGTCACCCCACCAGAACCCAGCAATTTCATCAGTGATAGACTTACAGATTCCTTTAGGCAATTCAAAAACTGACATTGCATAAGAAGGTATTGCTTGGGCTACCGACTTTACCAGTACCTCTTTACCTTGCATCGAGAGTGTTTTCTCCTTCCACCCCTTCAACCTCTGGCAAACTCTATCGATCAAGTGCTGGAAACAGTCAGTTCTGTCGACTCCCACCATTGTAGGGAGACCCAAGTATGTGTCCGATAGAGCTTCTGTCTCAATATTTAATTCTGTACACACATTCTCCCTGGTATTGACATTAGTATTAGGACTAAAAAATATACTCGATTTAGCATTACTAACTAGTTTCCCAGAACTAGCACAATATGTGTCAAGAATCCTTTTGAGTGTACTTGCATTATGTGAGTCCGCCTTCATTAGGATCAAGGAGTCATCTGCAAACAGTAAATGTGAGATAGGGGGAGCATTTCTACAAACACGGACCCCTTCCAGACCTCCAACTTCCTGTTCATGAGCTAATAAGCTTGAAAGACCCTCAGAGCACAAGAGAAATAAATAAGGTGATAATGGGTCGCCCTGTCTGAGCCCTCTCGTGGGAGCGAATTCTTCAGTTTCTGTATTATTGAACCGGACCCTATAGCTTACTGAAGATACACACTCCATGATAAGCTCCACCCAATGTGCATGAAATCCCATCCGCAACATTATTTTTTCCAAGAAGCCCCACTCAACACGGTCGTAGGCTTTGTTCATGTCCAGCTTCACGGCACAAAATCCATTTGATCCATGTGTTTTTTTCTTGATTGCATGAAAACACTCATAAGCTACCAACACATTATCAGTAATAAGTCTGCCTGGGACAAAAGCACTTTGTGTTGGAGATATAATTTCAGGAAGGATTCGTTGTAGTCTGTTTGCAAACATTTTTGAAATTATTTTATAAACCACATTGCAAAGACTGATTGGCCTGTATTGCGTAATTACCTCTGGACTATTGACCTTGGGAATTAGCACTACATTTGTTGAATTCCATCCTGAAGGGATCTTCCTTTTATTTATAGCATTGAGCACTTCATCAGTCAACTCGTCGCCTACAATATGCCAAAATCTTTTAAAAAAGATAGCATGAAGTCCGTCCGGGCCAGGAGCCTTCAAATCTCCTATTTGAAATAAAGCTTGGCGAACATCCTCCCTCGTGTACTCAGCCAAAAGCATATTATTCATATCGACGGTCACCACGGGTTTTACAGAGTTCAGCAATCCTTGGTCCACCACACCCATATCGGGTGTGAAGAGGCCATGGAAGTAGTCCCTAATTAGGGGCTTAAGATTATCATTACCTTCCACCCAGGAATCACTACTACTCTTGAGCTTTTTTATTAAATTCTTCCGTCGGCGTGCCGAGGCGAACTGATGAAAATAAGCCGTGTTCCGGTCGCCTCGACGTAGCCAGCTTACTTTGCCTCTTTGTGCCCAATATATCTCGTCTTGCTCCAGCAAATTTTCTATAAAAAGAGACAACTCCTTCTGCTGCATACAAACATCCAATGTCGGGCTGGATTTTGTAAGCGACTCAAGTTCCCGTTGTGCCTTCCTGAGTCTTGAACGAGGCTCCTTCAGGACCATACGGTCCCATGCATGCAGGTCTTGGTGCACCACTGTTAGCTTTGTCCCTATATCTGGTCCAATACCCCGCTGAGCAGCCTTGCACCATGCTGTTTTTCACTACTTCCTCAACAGTCTCCTCTGCCAGCCACCTCGCCTCAAATTTCCTCCCATAGGAAGGTCGTTGTTCTGCAATTCCAGCCAGGTGATATGTATCCAGGCAGATCGGTCGATGATCTGATTTTCCTAATTCCAGGTTGCAAGGACCAGCCAAAGGATGAAGCTGCATCCATCCAGCATTCGTCATTACCCGATCGAGTCTTTCCCGCAACCCTCCACGGAACCACGTGAATATGTCTCCCTCATAACCCAAGTCTTCAAGGGAGTAGTCAGACAAGGCGTCCTGAAAAGCTTGTAGACGGGATTGATGTCGAGGGGCCCCACCATCTTTCTCTGATGAGAATAGAATCTCGTTAAAGTCGCCAATTACTGTCCACGGCAACCTGGATTGGGCATGAAGATCCCGTAGTAATTGATACGTACGGTTTTTGTTATCCCAACTTGGTTCACCGTATATTCCAGTTAACCTCCACATGTCTCCATTATCCTCTTCCACAGAGACATCGATGAAATCCAGGGTAGCAGCCCGGGAGTAGATCCTCACCTCCTTCTTCCAGACTAGTAGCAAACAACCCTTTCTTCCATCTAGACTAGGAACCACAATCCTGTGATCCATACGTAATTTTTTCATTAAACTTTCTGCCCTTGATTCATCCAGATGCATCTCAGACAGAAAAAATGCATCTGGTTCATGTCGCCTCTGTATCTACTACCCCTATAAAAGCACGAGAGGGCGGAGAACCAATACATCTCAACCGTATAATGGAGAGATCTGACGATCAAAATCATCTCAATGTTTAATGTTTAGCATCAACCACGCGGTTAGTATACGGTCAAGCCACTAAACTTTCCTCCACGCAGCAACCCACGCCCTCCGCTTAATCCTCCTCTGCCCCGCTGCATCCGACGCGCCCAGCCGCCCCTGCCCCTCCGCCCCGCTCCTGGCTCCGCGCTCGGTCACCCCTGCTCCCTGTCCGCCCTTGCTCCTCTACCACAGCCAACACTCCTCCACCAGTGCCCGCCGCGCCCGGCCTCCCCCGACGTCCGCGCCCGCCCGGCCGCCCCTGCTCCCCCGCCAGTGCCCGTTCCAGACGCCGCCTTGTGCGCCCCCGCGCCCGGCCGCCCCCAGCACGCGTCCGCTCCACGCCTACCCACGCACGTAGCCGACGACCCTTCATGCCTCCCACGACATGCCCGTGGAGCTCTTTCTGCAACAAATCCCTCACCAATTGGAGCCCCAAGGAAACACATATCCTTTCTCGTAAGTAATCATCATCAATAAGGAGCGAGTATTTATGCTCAATTATGTGCTTGTACTGATTTCTTCACTTTCCCATGGATTTACCTTCACACAGATGAATAATCATCATCCACCTGCATCTCCATTACGATCAGAAGAATGTTCTCCATTTAAGGACCTGACAATCACGCCTAATCACGGGAATGCAAATGCCCTAGGTGAAAATCTGCGAGAACAACTGAATTGGGGTCAAAATTGGGATGCCCAAGTGTCTGATGAGAAGATAATGGAATACAACAGGAAGCGACCTACAACCCTCTCCATTGCCCAAAGTAATGTAAGCTAGAGGAATTCTTATTAATGCTTTAGTTCAGTTTAGAATCTGGTAAGGGAAAGGATACAATGTGCATGCATGTGAGTTGTATACATTGCATTCCACATGACAATTTCATTTGGCCTACTTACATGCCGTCAGAAGCTGGACATGGACTCCATGCAAATATATAGGCCTGCAAATAATTAACAAAACGATATACTAAGACATATCTATATCACTAACAAAGAGTGTAACTGATTTTCCCTTGATCTATTCAGCCCATGTCTTGTTAGCTTGGATCTTTATTTTGAGCATATGTTTCGTGTTCTACAGAGCATTCACCATTTTCTTTTTCTTTGTGGCCGTATATATTTTTGAAAAAAATTTATGATCTTGTTCTAGATTGATGGTACTACCAATAGCATACATGTATTTTTTTACTTTCTCATGTTTTTAATTTTAGCTCGACCAACGTTTGTAATGCGGCGATGCCATATTTGTCAGAAGGTTGGTTTTAGTTTCTTGTTCATAGTTAATAATCATGACATATGGTAAGATGTCTTTATGGGCTCATATGTACTCTATGAAAATGTTACATGAAAAGCATTGCTAGGAATTTTAAATTGGGATGTGTACTGCTTATTATTTCCAATTTTGCACTATAGACTCACAATCCTATGATTAATCTTTTTGGTTGACTAGCACACCATTTTTTGATTGCGACCTCATTCTTAAATAGTTAAATTTGGCAGGTTGCAGAAATTCAAATTCACTATCTCTTCAGAATCAATGCAAATTCACCGAATGCTTCATAGCTTCGTGGAATTTTGCTGCTTACATTGCAAATACTTGATCCTTGATAGCTATGCTATGTTGATCATGCCAATAAATGTTTGGAGACAGGAAACATCATGTACAAGTTAATATATAGAAAATATTTTTTACGCACCACTAGCTCCAAGAAATTGTTTCCTCTACTTGAAACATAGAGGTGAGTGTTTGATACTCCTTTAATCATGTATCTCCTTACTGAAACTGAATGCAGTTTTTGTTGGCTTGGGGGAATGTCTGCACCAATCCACCACACTCGAATTAGGGGATCATATACAATGTGGTGGCAAAAATTGAGATGATGATCCATCAGGTTCGCCTCATATTTGTTTTTGGGAATGACTTAATTGGTCCCAGACACTTTTTGTGGCATAGAAAATATCGTAAATGTTCACCGGTCAGCCGGCTCCTCCGCGATTGACTCCCTGCAGTTATTGACCCAACACATTGATTGTTCTACCCCATATACCCACTTCATTCTTGCCCTAATATATTAACCAACTGTCATGTTGATCCGTTTATCTATTTTGAGCATATGTGGCATGGTCTACAAGGCATTCAGTTTAGATTTTTCTTATCATGGATTCAGTTTTTTATTGTAGTTTGTGGGGTTATTTTAGTTACTAGCTTGCAACGATTCAGTTTATCCACTGCTACTCCTAGAGGGTGCATTTGAATGATGAGAAGGTGGAAGTTAATAACTTCATATGGTTATCTGATTTCTCTACGAGTGATTTCCTTTTGTTTTGTTCGGGCAAGCTTGATTTATATGCGCTCACATGGTTAATGCTCTCTTGCAGTATATGCATGCAAGGCACTGTTTGGGTTGGCTTGCATTTATGGGTATGTGATAAATCTGAAAGAAACTTATGCCATGTATATCATGTACTACCTGGAGTTTTTGCAGCCGTTGAATGTAGAACCCTTGAAATTTTTCTTATGTACTTCTAATTTTCTCCGAGCAAAGACGTTTAACCTACTTAAGGACAAACATACATATATTTCCACAAATTATTTTATGATCCATGTCATAAGAGTCTTTCTATCTACCAAACTATATACTTGTCATGAACTGGAGTTTTTTGGTTTTCCTTTTGTGTACATATTGTGTATGAAATTGTTCTTTTAGAGAAAGGAAAAATTTAGTATGCTAAATACTTGTCATGAACTGGAGTTTTTTGGTTTTCCTTTTGTGTACATATTGTGTATCAAATTGTTCTTTTGGAGAAAGGAAAATTTAGTATGCTAAATAAGAGGACATACTTAGAAAATGTTACATTAATTTGTTTACATTATAGCTTTTGTTCAGTTGATTGAGTTTCACGGTGCATGTGGATAAACTGAATCGTTGGCAATAGTAGAAGGAAGATTCAGGGGTTGAACATTAGGTACGCTGCAATCATGTTGATGCTCCTCAAGATCATGCCGCCATTATTGTTATCCTTCAGAGGGAACTTGACCTACTAATCAACAATGAATTTTATTGATAACAAACCAACATCCTACAGTTCTACAATCAAATTTTAGTTGACTGTTGTCTTACTATATATTGTAGGTAATTTTTGTTCTTATATTTTTATGGGCCTTAAGATTAACTTATCGTTATTCCATTTCACAATCTCAAAGCATGTAAAAATATTACTTTCTCCGTCCCATAATTCTTGTCGTGGATTTAGTTCAGTTGAAAGATTCATTGTGGATTCACTAGATTCATGGTATCATTTTAAGACAGATTTATGGCCATGTCATACAATACGTAGGTAGGCGTGTATGATTCTTTTTCAGTAAAAAGTATTGGTGCAGAGCTAGAAGAAAACCTTGAGATGGTCCAACTTTTTGTAAGTGTGCTATTGTTAGATAGTGATTTGTATGATATCTCGTATTTTTCTATGATTATACGTGTGTTACACGTACACGCTTACTAGTATTCAGAAATGAACGAACTGTTGGGGCACCAAGAATACCCCGACAGTTCCAGCTGATCAATTTCATTGCTCCCGTCCGTCGTCGACGGACGAGAAAAAACGCACGGTCGACAGTAGCAACCAGGCTGTGGATCTTATATCGACGGTGCCGCGCACCTTGAGATGCTCGATCTGATCCAAGTATCCAACAACACAACTCCCTGCTCTGCCTTCCTCCCCGCAGAAAAAACCCCCTCTCTGCCCTCCACACCTCGTGCACGCCGTCCGCGCATACGCACAGCAAAGCCGGCTTCCCGCGAGCTCTTCCTCCTCACATCCATGGCCGGTCAGTGATTCGCATCCTCCTCCTTACACCCCGCAGTACGTACAACAGCTACTCTAGTTGATCCGCCCGATCGAATTGAACCGTATCCCGTATTCGAATCCGTGGCCGCAAGCCCCGACCGGTCCGTGAAGGGCAGAAGCGTAGAGCCAGGGAAGCGCGGGCGGAATCCATGGCCGTAGAAAGGATTGCCGTTCGTTCTCTCGCGCCGTGTGGGGGATTCGTGGGCGTATTCGGAATAGAAGGGAGCCAGGTGAAGTTTCCGATTGGCCACCGCTTCTATTTTCCAACCGTAGAAGGGTTTGTTTAGACCGATGGAATGGGTGGAAATCCACGTCAGCCCAATGCGTTGTGCAGGAGAGAATAGATTAGTGGGATTAGGGGCATGGCGAAATTTCCTTGGGTTGATGAATGTAAGAATTGTTGGTTTTATCTGCTTGCCTCTTCGATCGGAGGACTAACTTTCGACAATCGTAGTTATATCTGACTGAAATTTTAAACTGATTCAATCACTGCTTGTCAAACAAAGAAAATAAGAAACTTGAACGGCTGGTGAAATTCATTTGAGTTCATGGAAAACCACCGTGGATGAAGACTGACAGCAAAATTTAGGGCCTTTCTTTTTGCTGGCAGCTCTCTGTGGCTGCCTTCGGGCCCAGAAAGATCCATATGGACCATATTTCGTGGTGTTATGATAGTTGTTGTTAAGCATTGTATTTCGAGATTCAGCTAGTGGCTAATACTTGCATTTTAGCCAATATTGTTTTTATTCAAAGATGTTTCTAGTTCCTTTTTAATGAAATTCCACTTCCAGTTTTGAACTGAATGTTGGCTTCAAGAAAAATACACAGTTTGATTGTTCCTTAATCTAAGTATTCTATCATTCTAATCTTATTCCTAGATATAAGCATTTTATCTTTCAAAGGAGATTTCTTCAATTCTTAGCCCGTGCATCCCTTCTTTAATTAGTTGCTAAATAGGTTCTGGAGTAATATATAGGGCATGGTTTTCACACATGCCTATATTCTTGTACCATATATTTGAGAAATGAGAGAGTACAAATATTTCTGTATATTTTGTGGAACAAAACTATGCTATAAATGACCCAAATAAGCAATTATCTTGTGCACTGTCATAAGAATAGAAGAAGCTGATAGATTTGGACATTTGTGCAGCATTATCAGCGAAGGCCATACAAAATGCATTCTTGGCACAAGATGGTCCACGGACTAGGCACAACACAAGATATACCTGTGATTTTTGTGCCCTCAATACCCGCAGCATGCATTCCGTCCAGGGGTGTAGATTATCATTAGCTGATACTTCAGCCAAGTGGTTAAATACCACATCAACAGCATGGATTAGCTTCGGGAAACAAGCAAATATTAGCTGCAATGGTCTGTTCTAGGCTCTCAATGATCGTTATTAGTTTACGTAGGTTTTTTTTACCCGCTCAATATGGTGTGTCTGTCAAATATTGGCTTATTTTCCAATTATTTTATGTCAGATCATAGCTTGGTTACTGGTTTTAGATAGTTTCTGCTGTGCCATGTATGCTCATGCGAAATTCTGAAAACTTTCTTACATAACTTCCATTACAGCTACTCAAGGTGCCAGTGATGTCTTGTCCATTGACAAAGTTGATTTCCTCAAGCTCCAAAATGGCAGGTATAACAAGGTTTCTACTTTGTATGATACTCTCCTTGGCATTGCATGCTCTTAATTCTTATAGCGAGACTGTATATTTTTCTTTTTTGCTATATGCATGGTAACAAAACATGTACTTTATTTCCTTGGTGTTTTTTTCCAAAAGCAATGAAATATGTTTGTCAATAGACAATGACGTGCATAAGCTTTTCAATCCCATTTTTTCTTATTGAATATTTAATTTAGTTGCTTTGGTAGTTCACAGAAATGGCCAATTAAGTATTGTTGATATCTACATTTGCTTGTCTACTCTGCTGTCTTTAGGCCATCTATTACGTAGACAAGATTTTGTATCCCAATCCTTGGGTGAGAATCGATGCTTGTCGGACTGTTTCTGTTAGTTCGCCTTTTAGCAGTAAGCAACTTTCCATACACATTTTTCTTAAAAAATATTCTGAACATATTGACCCAGCAAAGATCTGAGTACCCAATGGAAAACAGCTACATCTTCATATATGTTGCAATATTCAGAGATTTATTAGTAGTCATATATCACATTAAATAGAAGATATGTGAAATCTAATTTTCAAAATTACCATGGAAAAGTAGTGTTTGCCAAAGCAAGAGTACTCATTGATACTTTCGCTGCCAAGTGCAAGGGATACTTTATTTTACAGAGAGGTGGCATGCACGATATGTCGGAATAAAACCCCTAACCCAAAAAAGTGGGAAGAGGATGCAAGTGTCTGTGGGTGTCCAACCATGTTTTAACCCATACATATAACCATGCATCAGTGCATAGAAACTTCCTGCTTGATCAGCAGGTCAACTTGTCATCAGTTAGCAGAACAGTACACCATATTGCCAATTTGTATGGTATATGTGAGGTTTAGCATGTCATCCTTAGCAGTGGTTCCCTTCTTTGGCATGAACGGCGGCACAAACAATGATTGTGACATTCGACACCCAAAGTCTTTACTGCTCCGTCAAATGGGTGCATATGTCTTGCAGCTTTCCATAACTTTATTTTCATCAAGCATTTCTCAGGTATAATGCTGTTATCATGCATCAATGGTTGTGTTGGATAAACTCTTTGAAATATTATATTGCTTCCAGTGATTTCTTTGTGATTGGATGATATGATTCTTGTGAATTAATATTGTACTCGAATAATGCAAAATATGGCAGTACAAAGTCGACTCCCATTTGAAATTAGCTTTTAGAGTCGTCTAATTTGTTGAAACTAGTGTATTATTCACGTTCGTTAAGAAACCTGAAGAGGCATTTGATGGACAGTTTCAAGATGTTCTAGATATGTGTGTTCATATGTATGATATGTTACAAAAAAAATCAACTTCTTTTATACAGACTATTTTGTTTTACAGTGATATTCGTGGTGTTGCTATTGCTGGGGTTGAAGGTGAGCCTCTCAATCTCACGGAGCTTGTCGCTGAAGCTATAGCTGCTGCATTTGCTGCATGGTTATTAAACAAGAAGGAAGCCGATGGCTTGAGACGTTTAAGAATCTCTGTTGGACATGATTCACGAATTTCTGCTCATAAATTGCAGGTACCTGATTTCTATGCATTTAGAAAAAGGACCCACAAGGTCCTGTGTGCATTTTTGTCTAATTTATTATTTCTAGTTTTGTATTCTTACTTAAGCCATTATTAGACCAAAACCATGTTCCAACAAGTCATGGTTTGGACTTTCCGGTCATTCAAAGAGTTAGCCGAGAAACTAGGGTAATTTCTGTCGAATCGGATAACATATGGTGACCGATTTTTATCTTCAGCTCATTGGGTAGCTGGCATTCTGTTATTGTGTTGGAGGTGGAATTCTCATCACATGTTCGAGCTCTGGGAATTAATTGGGAATTGGTAGTACCACCCTACGCACACTCTCCCTCTAAAAAAAGCTTAAAGTTAAACCCGAGTAGAACCCTATTTGTAGATGTGCATGCTTAAATACTTACATCCTTAGTTGTTAAGTTTGAGTAGATCGCTCACATTTCCTTAAAAGCTTAAGGTTCTGGATGAATTACGATAGCAGAGCCAATAGGTCCAGAGTCCGGAACATGTCTATCGCAATTTTAAGACAAATAATCATGCACAGCACACATTTAAGTATACACCATAGATGGATAGGCCTGATGGAGCCTAGACATCAGAAGAAGTAAGGGAAGTGTTAAAAGTGTGATTAGATTGCAGCTACATTTCCTCAACAGCTTCAGGACAGGTCTAGGTCTGCCTTCTCTGTTTGCAGGATTTTTGAATGATACAAATTTATGATGGTCATGTTGGTTGCTGCTGTTTCGATATCCTTTGTGCCTATAAAGTTCATAAGTATCGCCTGCGTTCTGATGCTTAAACTGATCAACTATTTCATTTGGAATTTCGCTACCCTCCCCACCCAAACAAAGTTCATAAATATCGCGTTGTGATGCTTAAACTGATCAACAATTTCATTTGGAATTTCGCTACCCTCCCCACCCAAACAAAGTTCATGAGTAACATTTGGATAATTATTTGATTATTGAATATTGAACAGTAATTGTTTTCAGAATGCAGTTACTCATGGAATCACTGCTGTCGGACATGATGTTCTACAGTTTGGGTGAGTTCAAACTTCTTTTTGCTTACATTCAAGATATGAGATCTTCTGTGTTGTATAGACTCTAGCAGGGACCAAAAACACAGAGGCAATCTGAATTTTCTTGTCATGTGAGATCTTTTTGTACTTATAATCTGCACACATCCTTTTTCTATTGCAAGGGTAGACATCCATTATTGGGAATCTAGAAACTCACTTTCATACATCCGTTCTTGGGAAGCTATAAACTCACTTTTAACTGTTCCAAGGGGTTTGCCCGTTTGAGCTCTTCATAAATGTGACCTCTCTACTCTGACATGCCAACAAATGAGTCAAATATCCAAGACAAAATTGCTTATTTACCAGTATATAAAACCCTATCCTGTCAGATATCACCAGAATAACTCCTTATTCATTCCATGCCATCCATTTTCAAATAGCCTTCATTCTTTGCTATCGCTGTTAACTTGCCGTCCAAGGCTGTTAAATCAAGAGAACGTCCATATTGCCCTTATGTAAAGTGGTGAGCCGAGAATATGCCATCCACTTGATCCAGCATTCCATGTATGTATGTGTGCATGCCTACTCTTGGAGTCTTGGTTATGCATTCAGCTACAGTTATTCAGGTCTATGCTACTAATGTCTATGCATCTACTAAAGTGTCAACAAAATAATATTAAATCTTCCCTGATGGCATGTTCTGCAAAAGAATAAACAATATGATTCATGTGGCATCCGTGCCTTATAAATTGCACAAGACAAATCCTTTTCCAGAGACAAGCACATAAGAAACCCATACCCGGCATGATCCCAGTTGAAGCGGCGGATGACCCTAGCAAAATGGACAACAACAAGTTGGGGTAGGCTAGAGGTGAAACCCATAAGATCTCGCGACCAACTCATGGCTCTGGCACATGGATAGCAAGCTTCCATGCACCTCTGTCCATAGCTAGTTCTTTGGTGATACTCCAATCCTTCAGGTCTCTCTTAACGGACTCCTCCCATGTCAAATTCGGTCTACCCCGACCTCTCTTGACATTCTCCGCACGCTTTAGCCGTCCGCTATGCACTGGAGCTTCTGGAGGCCTGCGCTGAATATGCCCAAACCATCTCAGACGATGTTGGACAAGCTTCTCTTCAGTTGGTGCTACCCCAACTCTATCTTGTATATCATCATTCCGGACTCTATCCTTCCTCGTGTGGCCATACATCCATCTCAACATACGCATCTCCGCCACACCTAACTGTTGAACATGTCGCCTTTTAGTCGGCCAACACTCAGCGCCATATAACATTGCGGGTCGAACAGCCGTCCTGTAGAACTTGCCTTTTAGCTTTTGTGGCACTCTCTTGTCACAGAAAATGCCAGAAGCTTTGCGCCACTTCATCCATCCGGCTTTGATTCGATGGTTCACATCTTCATCAATACCCCCATCCTCCTGCAACATTGACCCCAAATATCGAAAGGTGTCCTTCTGAGGTACCACCTGCCCATCAAGGCTAACCTCCTCACACCTAGTAGTACTGAAACCTCACATCATGTACTCGGTTTTAGTTCTACTAAGCCTAAACCCTTTCTATTCCAAGATTTGTCTCCATAACTCTAACTTCCTATTTACCCCCGTCCGACTATCGTCAACTAGCACTGCATCATCCGCAAAGAGCATACACCACGGGATATCTCCTTGTATATCCCTTGTGACCTCATCCATCACCAAGGCAAAAAGATAAGGGCTCAAAGCTGACCCCTGATGCAGTCCTATCTTAATCGGGAAGTCATCAGTGTCGACATCACTTGTTCGAACACTTGTCACAACATTATCGTACATGTCCTTGATGAGGGTGATGTACTTTGCTGGGACTTTGTGTTTCTCCAAGGTCCACCACATGACATTCCGTGGTATCTTATCATAGGCCTTCTCCAAGTCAATGAACACCATATGCAAGTCCTTCTTTTGCTCCCTGTATCTCTCCATAAGTTGTCGTACCAAGAAAATGGCTTCCATGGTCAACCTCCCAGGCATGACCATAGCAAAATGGACACTAGAGACAAATCCTTTTCCAGAGACAAACATAAGAAACCCATACCGGCATGACTTAAGAGCAGCCCTCAGACGGCAAACTAACTGTGATAAAAATAATTAATAATATTTGAAAATATGTTAAGTAGATGAGCAGTATCCTTCTCAGTATTCAGTTCTGACAATGTGTTATATATATAGATTGGCTTCAACACCGGCAATGTTCAACAGCACACTTACCGAAGATGCGATACATCATTGCCCAGCAGATGGAGGCATAATGATAACAGGTACTATTCCCAGTTTGATACGCTCCATCACAATCAAGCATTTGTATATATCAGTAATCAGTTCCTCTACCAACTATATGTATTGTTGCCTGCTGACACTGTTTGACTATTTTTATCGCTCTTTATTTATTTGACATTTACCCATCTCAGCAAGTGCATATTCATGCAGTCACAACTTTATCTGGCCCATTGGTTTCTACCAGATTTTTTCCCTAACACTACTAACAGTGTAAACATGGCACGACTTCACCCTGGAATCTCTCCTAGTGCCACTGTCCATTACCACATCGAAATCACACACAAACACTTCGTTCTTTCAGGGCATACTGTTGGAAATATGCAACATGTATTTCCTGGGGGGCAAACGGCACTTCTTAACACCCCTTATACTACAGGGGAACTATACAGGCTACATGGAAACATAACATAACTCTTAAGACTCCCCTCAAACTCAGGGTGGATCCACAACACTGAGTTTGGAGAGTTAAAATCCATGTCGAGGAGGATGGACGCGGGTAGAAGGGACGAGACTCATCGAAGGTCACATCCCGAGAAATACGCATCCGACGACCAACGGGATCCCAACACCGATAGCCCTTATGCTCATCACTGTATCCAAGAAAGACACTCAACAGACTGAGCAGTCAGTTTGGTGCGTTCACGAGGGGCAAGCAAAACATAGCAAACGCAACCAAACAAGCGAAACACCGAATAATCAGGAGAACGACCAGAAAGACGCTCGAGAGGAATGCCACCCTGTAGAGCAGCAGATGGCTGAATGTTAATGAGATACGTGGAAGTGGTAACAGCCTCAGCCCAGAAGTGAGGCGGAAGAGAGGCGGCGATCATCATCGCACGCGCCGTCTCAAGAAGGTGACGGTGTTTGCGCTCAGCCACACCATTCTGAGCATGAGCACCAGGGCAAGAGAACTGAGGAAGAGTACCTTGCTCAGCAAGGAATCCTCGCAGCGCGGAGATATACTCACCAGCTGAATCTGCACGAAAAACACGAATAGGAGTGGAAAACTGGGTTTGATCCATGGCAGCAAATTTTTTGTATATAGATAAGACCTCACTACGAGAAGACATGAAATAGATCCAAGTGTACCGCGAATAATCGTCTATAAAGATAATATAGTAGCGGTGACCCCCTTTTGAAGCAAAGGGAGCCAAGCCCCAAACATCAGAGTGAACGAGGTCAAAAGGGCGCTCGGACACCGACTCACTGTGAGGATAGGGTAGCTGAATCTGCTTACCAAGCCTACAACCCAGACAATCCAACGAAGCGTTACCGGAGACAGACCCCAGAACACCACGATGAACCAAAGACGAGAGACGAGAACCACATAAATGGCGAAGACGATGATGCCACTGCTGAAAAGAACTGGTAGATGCAGCAACAGGAGCTACGAGACTGACAGCGGTGGCAGCGGAAGCAATGTTCAAGAAAGCGGAAAGCGTAAGCGAAGCGGAAGGCCACAGCTTAGAGCAATGAGCGCTTAAGCGCAGCTTAATCGTACTTAAGCGTTTTTTGAAATTGGCTAGAATTTGACAGATTTTGAATGATATACACATGAAAATAGGAAGCATGGCACATGGGTAATTGAAGTAGCATCTGAAATACAGTTCACACAATAGCAAATACATATCAGGTTAGCATAGCAAGCAAAACAACAACTAAAATGCAGTTCAGTTCAAATAGACATAACCTAACAGATATCATGTGGACAGAATTTTACCAAAATATGAAGGAAATAGTTCTTGAACATAGCCTAGTAATAAGATAAATAGCATATTGCCATTATTGCGCAAGCAGACCAGCAGAAGTACAAAAATTGCCAAATTTTGGTCAAATTTAAATAAAAAACGCTTAATCTACCGCTTAGGGCAAAAACGAAGCGCTTTGCCATCGCTCAGCGCTTAATCGCGCTTAAGCGTCGCTTAAGAACGCTTTCTTGAACAATGAGCGGAAGGAAGACGTAGCCAGTCAAGCTCCCAAAGACCATCAGAGCGTTGAGGGCCAGCACCAAGTAGAGTGCCCGTGCGATGATCCTGGACGGAACATGAATCAAAGTCAAGGATGACCCTACAACTAGAGTCAACAATCTGACCACCAGATATGAGCTGCATGGTAAGTCGAGGAACATGAGCGACAGAGGGAACATGAAATGAAGAAGTGCTAAGAGTGCCTCGACTAGCTACAGGCAAGGGAGTGCCATCAGCTGTAAGAACACGAACAGGAGACTCAACAGGTCGAACGGAGGTCAAAGTGGAAGAGTCATATGTCATATGAAAAGATGCTCCAGTATCAAGAATCCATGGGGATGTACCTGAATGACTAGAAGGTGGTTTCTCAGTGCCAGAAGAGTCAGTCACGGAACCTGCAGAACTTGTTGGTGAAGAATCCCAAGTAGCAAGCAGAGATTGCAGCTGCTTAATCTCACGCGGAGATAGGGACATGGCGGAAGAGGTCGAGGTAGAAGCACCTATTGATAAAAAGCAGTCTTCACCACCCGTGGAAGCCGCGTGCAGAGTCGACCGAGAGTAGTGAGTCGACGTAGAGCCATATGTGGAAGCCACTGGGGGAGTCGACATAGAGCGATCACCGCCGCGCGCGGAAGCCGCGAGAGGAGTCGACGTAGAGTGGTCACCGCTGCGTGCGGAAGCCGTGAGAGGAGTCGACGTAGAACGGTCACCGCCACGCGCGGAAGCCGTGAGAGGAGTCGACGTAGAGCGGTCACCGCTGCGCGCGGAAGCTGCCAGAGGAGTCGATGTAGGGCGGCCAACAACACCGGTGGAAGTCGCAAAAGGTGTCGAAGTAGAGCGACAACCACCGTCTCCAAGCGGGCAAGCATGTGCGTGACAGGATCAATGTATGGAACACCACCAAAAAACATCCAACGGCGATGAAGAGGTGTACCCGACGAAAGCATTGTACCTCTTTTTTTTACTCTTTTTTTTTAACTCAATCTCCAATCCAACAGAATACGCCCGAAACAGGGCCAAAGGTGTCAACAGCAGCCGAGGCCCAAAATGTGGCCCGAGTTGCCCACGCTTAGGATAACACACGAAGCGGCCTCGTTCATGGAATGACGAGCGGAAGCGGCACAGGCGAGCCTGCAGGGGTCGCCGGTGGCACAGGCGTGTCCGACGGGCGAGATGGAGCGGAGCCGGTGGCGGCCAGAGAATCAGCCCCCGATAGGCAGTGGGCGGCGGCCTGATCACCGGCGGCGGTGGAGGGCCTTCTCGGGGGCGGCCTGATCCCGGCGGCGGCGGACGGCCTTCTCGGGGGCGGCCTGACAGGGAGGAAGGGCCGGCACCCTGGGCGGGGTAAGCCGGAAGCAAATTGAATGAAACTTTCGTCCGAAGTAAACATTTCTGTCTGGTGAGGTGCAGTTCGCGCAGGGGATCAGATACCCGCGATCTCCCTGGTACTCCCGATCTTCCCTTGGCCCTCGCTCTCTTCTTCTCTTCGATCTGGTTGTGGCGTGGTGAAGAGAGGTGGCTAGATGTGGTGGTGCTGGGAGATAGAACAGCAGTCTGTGATGGTGGGGCTGGATCGGGCGAGCGGGTGTGGCAAAACAGCAGCAGCGATCAGCCACAAGGAAGGAGCAGTGGCTGCCGGCAGGCGGCAGGGAAGAGGACAGCGACGGCCAAGAGTACCAGCGGACGCGAGATGGGATCGGATGAAGCATGAGTTGCGCGTGCGGAAAAAAACCTAATGTAATGCTCTAATACCATGTTAGGGAAATATGCAACTTGATATTATTAGGAGGCCAAGCCATCATATATACATGTACAAGAGAATCCCAAGAGGCTAGAATACAAAAGGCCAAAGGCCATCATCAATATAACTCTTAACAAGATCTAAAGCTTCTTCGAGGCGATCCACTCAGGCGATCTGGGTCGAATGAAATTTGCTCCGAGCACTGGGCTCGGACGGAAACTTCACAAGGAAAGCTTACCCTGTTGACGGATTTGTACTAGAGGTCACACCATTCTGTGGGATTATGTCTTGCTCTATTGGGAGTCATGGACAAACATCTTTCTGATTCTCGCAAGTATACGGTAACCTGTCCCACGACTTCCTTATACACCTGTCTTAACTATTGTCAATGACGACACTTGCTCGCACTGCAACAATCTTACCCCTCAACACTATCGTAGAAGGTGGCAAAAATAATGCAAATTACACTGTTGATGATATTATGCTTGGCTTAGATCTGGAATCCAAGAGATTAAAAGTATGAAATACCATATGTCTGACAACAGTATGGTAGTACCACAACATGTGGTGATTCCTGTAGAACCTTTAGCCATTGGCTGCCTACCAACAGTGGTGATTCCTGTAGAACCTTTAGCCATTGATTACCAGGATGTTCAGTATTTCTATTGTGGTACAAACAGATTTACTAAACTCAAATCTGACATATTAGTGTTGTGTCATATATACGAATTTGATGCTAATGGTGAACAAGAGAGTGAAAAGAAAAGACTGACAAATATATTGTTTAGATGGTGTTCTCACTAGATGGTTGCGCAGAAAATCGTTTATGTGATTGTCTTATTCTTCACTGGAACCTATGTATTCTGATTAGGCCTCCCCCGCTGCAGTTTTTTTTTTTGAACACGCAGGAGATCTGCGTATCATTATATTAAGAAAAAGAAATGGGACAAGAACCCATACACAAGTATCATGCAGTGCCATGTAATCATTAAGATGATGTGGCACTACAATTGAAGATGAGAGAGGTGGTAGTAGTATCATAGCACACAGAAGAAGGAAATTTAATGGCAAATAGATATTGTACAGTCACAATTTCACATTTAGATTCTACAAATGAATAAACAAGGTAGCACTATGATGCTATGCAATGGGAAGGTAGTAACTAAAGTGGTATTTTGCGTTACGATACTACCCACTGCAAGAGGCCTTATATATCTTACGTGCATGTGTCCTCATTCTGACAGCAACGTTTTGCAACTCTGCATTAGTTCAGAGATCATTTCTACTTCATTTCTTAAAGTTTTGTTAAATATAGGCTCACTATTTTTTTCACTGGTTCTGTACAGCGAGCCATTTGCCCTACAATCGGAATGGTTTCAAGTTTTTTACAAGTGATGGTGGTCTAAATAAGACTGATATTAAAGATATATTGGAGCGGGCTTCTAGAATATACGAGGAATCTGCGCATTGTGGCAAACAAGAACAGACCGGTGTTGTAACTCATGTGGACTACATGTCAATTTATGCTTCCGATCTAGTGCAAGCAGTTCGTAAATCTGCTGGAAACAAAGGTGTTCATCATATGCTTATTTTATACTGTATTTTGATTCATTAGGCAATTTATGCTCGATCACGTTTGATTTCTTGCCTTTGCTTTGCATATCTGATGTTTTTATTTCCGCCATTGATTGATTTCTCATTGTCATTACGTATATAAATTTCATGCGCTCAATAAACAAATTATCTTGCTGATGAATTTCACATTCTATTTATATTTTGCTTGATCCTAGTTGCTGTGATATTAATCATTAATATTATATGCTTTATTCTATCTTATACTCCCTCCGTTTTTATTTACTCCGCATATTAGCTTTTGTTTGAAGTCAAACTTTATAAACTTGGGCCAAGTTTATAGGAAAACTATAAAACATACACAATACCAAATCAATACCATTGGATTCAACACTGAATATATTTTCACATCATATAGATCTGTTGTTGTAAATGTTCATATTATTTTCTATAAACTTAGTCAAACTTTATAAAGTTTGACTTCAGTCAAAGCTAATATGCGGAGCTAGGCGCCTGAACCTGGCCCGCTTCATATGCAAAACTAAAATTAGTTCCAGCTGAAGTAGAGTGTGTTATACTAGTTTATACTATTTGTCTCTTTGGCGGGTCTTTGCGGGACACCGCTTTGCACCCCCTATGCGGTGTATATAAAAATAAAGGGGGCATAAGTATTATTGTTATTTTACAATCCACATTTCTCGGATGCATTACACATGTCAATTTCTACTATTCATATACCTTTTTATCTGCTCATTAGAAAGCTACTGGTTCATGTATCTCACATTCTATTTGTATTCAAATATGTGACTATTGCCTATGTGGAAGATTAATCTGATAGCTAACTGTGAAATGATTGAATATAGAGAAGATAAATATGAAGGAAAATGACTTTCTCTATGCTTATATTTTTGTCCATTTGGTCTTAGAGAAACCATTGGAGGGACTGCACATAGTTGTTGATGCAGGGAATGGAGCAGGTGGCTTTTTTGTGGTAATGTGTTTACTCCTACTTGTTCTGTAGCAGTATGTTTTTTCAGTCAGGGTTTTTGTGTTGTGCATTCTATCCTTACCTTCGGCCAACTGATCGACAAGTCTATTGGATATTTTCTCAGTTTTCTTATGCAATATTATAGACACATTATTCTAATAGAAACAGAAGTTTAGTTATTTCAACTTAGTTGTTACTCCCATATAAGACAACAGATTATGCAAAACATTAAGTTTTCTGAATTTGAACTTAGCATTAAAAAAAAGATTGTCTGGTTTTGAATTTGTAGTCATATCCACTCAATCTGGTTGCCAGCAGAAACCGGATTTTTTCCCCAGGGCGAATATGAGCCCTGGTGAAATATTAGGTTGTTACGTCAAATTATTAGAATATGTGCTTATGGCTGACTCAGTGAACATAAAATTTTGATTTCGATAAATCTATCTGCCATGGGGCTTGAATTTGGGTTTGGTGTGGTAATAAGTAGTAACAGACTAATTTTTTTGTGGACTACCAGGTCCAGGTGGGAGTCCAAACAGAGAGGAGTGCGCTAGCATATTTGGTAGGCTAGGTGTTGAGATGGGAGTTCTATAAGGAGTCCCATTGTATTAGGAAGGTTAAGGCTAAGCATCTACAGTACTATATAAGCATACCATTACCATGTATCTTGGGTTGAGGCAAGCAAGAACAGTCAATTTGATCTCTCCTAGTTATTCTCTCGTACCAACCTATGTCTACTCAATCCCTCACAGCCGTGCCGTCTGCCTATCTTCAGTGTGGTAGTTATCCCATTGTGAATCGAGGTTCACAACAAATTCATACCACAATTGTCATTGAGTGTTCGGACAGTGTCCTATAGAGGCCAAGGCCACATGTTGGCCTGTGAGTTTATTTTTGTTTCAACCCAATCCTTGCACATAGGGGGAAGAAAACATGTTGAGTATGAGACGGAGCATACCTGCTCTGCTCTCGTTCGTGTGTGTCGGCGCTGGCGGCTAGGTCTCTTGGCTGGGAGAGAGCCCTCCTGGATGCTTATACTAGAGAGCCCACTTGGGCCTAAGAGGTGATGGGCCAGGCCCATACCGGTTCAACACTTCCCCTCAAGATGGGTTGTAGATATCTATCAACCCCATCTTGTCACATGCCAAGTTACAATCATTTGTTCCCAGTCCTTTGTCAAGCAATTTGCAATTTGCTGCCCAGAGCTGACATGAGTAAGGCTGAAGAACCCAGCGTCAAGTTTCTCCTTAACGAACAATTTCCGCATGTTCTGTCCTGTCCTATCATGTTGAACTGGGTTATTGGCAATGTTTATAGCTGACTGATTGTCACACCACACTCTCAGCGGTCCCTTCCTCTAAAGTTTCAACTCGCCCAGTAGGTTCTTCACCCAGAGCATCTCACTCAATCCTTGAGATAATGATGTTCTATACTCAGCTTCTGCTGTTGATCTAGACACAACTGTCTGTTGGGTTAGGCTAGAGCTGAAACCCATAAGATCTCGCAATCAACTCATGGTTCTGGCACATGGATAGCTAGCTTCCACGCACCCCTGTCCATGGCTTGTTCTTTGCTGATACTCCAGTCCTTCAGATCTCTCTTTACGGACTCCTCCCATGTCAAGTTTGGTCTACCCGACCTCTCTTGACATTATCAGCACGCTTTAGCTGTCTGCTATGCACTGGAGCTTCTGGAGGCCTGCGTTCAATATGCCCAAACCATCTCAGACGATGTCGGACAAGCTTCTCTTCAATCAAATTTCCTCCCACAAACACACAATAGCCTGAAGTTGATCTCCTAAAAATTTCAAATCCAAATTTGAAATACACATGGAGAAACAAAAAGGACAAATCCATATGTGAATAGTGTCCTTTTTGTTTCTCCACGTGTACATTGGATTTGAATTTTTTACAGATTGTAGGCACATGTCTTGAAAACATTCACACAAAAATCCGAATTTTTGAAACATTTAAATATATTTTCTGAAAGTTGGGAGCACGTGAGCATTTAAGGGGCGGTAGCACCTGATATTTTCCCATGATTGAAGGCCATCATCATCTGTGTATTTTGCAAGTTTTTTTATCTGTTTTGCATTTCCAGTATAATGAAATATGGGTTGTTTTGGGCAGGGCTAGGAATATACATACAAATGAACTTGACTTGTAGATACTAGATAGGAAGTCATATAATAATGATAAATACTAAATAGAATGCCCATTGCACAGAATTTGTTGATACTTAGAATCACTATAATCTCTTTAACCAAGGTTGATCCATTGCATTGGTGCCAACATGCCGATTGAATACTTAAAATGGGCTGCTGAAATTATCTAATATTGCCTTCTGGAATTGCTGTGGTTATTGGACCAGGACAAGGTACTAAAACCATTAGGAGCTGTTACTGATGGGAGCCAATTCCTGGAGCCTGATGGTAATAGCTGGATCTTTTCTTCATTCCAGTAATCTCTTTGTGGCCTTTCTCTCATTATGAACTACATATTTAGGTTTGTTTCCCAATCATATTCCGAATCCTGAGGACAAAGCTGCAATGGAAGCCATTACACAAGCAGTGCTTAATAATAAGGCAGACTTGGGCATCATATTTGATACGGATGTTGACAGGTGCAAAAATAATCATTGAGATTCTGCATATGCGTAATAACATCAATGCTAAAAATCTTGATTTTTGCAGGTCAGCTGCTGTTGATTCCAGTGGACGTGAGTTGAACCGCAACCGATTAATTGCTTTGATGTCTGCCATAGTTCTTGAGGAGGTAAGATTTTGTGGAGCTGCAGTTTTGTTTCGTATTACTCTGTTGCTTGTGTCTTAACTAATTCATTGATCTGCTACTAGCATCCAGGAACCACTGTTGTGACTGATAGCGTGACATCAGATGGACTGACTGTATTTATTGAGAAGAAACTTGGTAGATACTTTTTTTGAACTGAAAACTTGGTATTGTGCTAGTCACAGCTTGGTGCTTATTTGCTTAAATAATCATTTTCTTATCTATTTTATGCTCAAGGAGGGAAACACCATCGATTCAAGCGAGGATACAAGAATGTAATCGATGAGGCTATTCGTCTGGTTAGTTTACTCTTTCTTCATGATTCAGATCACCCTGTAATTTGTTCCATGATACCTAGTAGTATGAAATGCAAATTATGAATATTTCAGAATTCTATTGGTGAGGAATCACATTTGGCGATGGAAACAAGTGGCCATGGAGCACTAAAAGAGAATCACTGGCTCGATGATGGAGCGTATATGATGGTAAGGGTTCTTGTTCTGCTACATTCCTTGAACCTTTATGAACATGGAATTATATGGGAACCAGATGAAGATGTTGCCATTTTATGCTTAACATTGGTTGGTTTGAAATCTCCCTCTGAACCTTTATGACATGTTATAGCTGAATCTCTTATAGCTACAACTTTAGAAGCATTGCTATTTGTATCCCTCTATTCTTAAGATAGTTCCTCCTTACTAGACTAATTCCAACAGTATATATCATTGTAGTTCCGGATGTGCTGTATTTCATTTGACCTGGAAAGAAAACTGGAACATCATATTCCCAAGGACACATTGCCATCTCTCTTTATTGGCACACGCGTCCTTACTTATCTTCTCTTATTTTTTTGCCCTAGGTTAAACTTCTGAATAAACTTGCTGGTGCCAGAACATTGAACCCAAACATCGGTAGTAAAGTTTTGACTGATTTGGTCGAGGGCCTTGAGGAGGCTGCTGTGACAGTGGAGATAAGGTTGAAGATTGATCAAAATCATGCAGATTTGAAAGGAGGGTATGTTAAGTTCTAACCAGCAACATTCAGTCCATTTTTAGAAAAACGATGCTACCCATGGCCTTGACTACTGGCTGAAATAAAAACACTTTCATTCAGTAGCCAGTTAAGGTGGGATATCATGGAAGACTACTGGCCCAAGATTCAATAGAAATGGAACAATAGTTATAGTAGGAAGCATGCGTGAACCTTAGTTGAACTTGCTACAGCAAAATTGATTGAACTTATGCTTAACTTTGAGAGTTCTAGTTGTCACATGCTTCTATTGTGCATAAGCATGTCTCAATGTGTTAATATTGTGAGTTCATCTGCATGACATCCATGGAATGCTCTGATTTAGATTGTTTTATGTTCTAGGTAAGAGAGCTTTCACATTTGAAGGAGATTAATTGGCCATTTGAAAATAGGGTTACCCCTTGTCTTTTTAGCAGTAAATTACACATGCTGGCACAACAAAAGCCGGTCAAGCTTGACTACAGAGATGTATTTAAGTACTCTATATCAAGTACTGACAAAGTTCATGGGTTTAATTTATTCTTTTTTGCAGGCCCTTCCGTGACTATGGAGAATCAATCTTGAAACATTTGGAGAGTGTGATCAGTAAAGACCCAAATCTTCGCAAAGCCCCAAAGAATCATGAAGGCGTACGTCGATCATCTTTGCTAAGCTGATGTATACATCTTCAGTTCTTTACTGATTAATATTTCATGCTGCATTACTATGGTACGCAGGTCAGAGTTTCTGGATATGGTGGCTGGTTCCTGTTGAGGCTATCCCTCCATGATCCAGTTCTTCCCCTTAACATTGAGGTTGTCCTTTCTTCCCTTTTCTTTCAACTGTCAAACCTTAGGAAGCACCATTCTATTAAAAAGAAATTGACCGGCCATGTCACATGTGCATGCAGGCACAAAGCAAGAATGACGCCATTAAGCTCGGACTTGCAGTGCTTGCTGCTGCGAATGAATTTTCAGCATTGGACACAATTGCATTGAACAAGTTTTTGCAGCAGTGAAGGGTAGGAAAATCGATTGATCTGCAGCCTTTGCATGGCTTGTTCGTCTGTGTTGAGCTGGATTTGGATACAGGGCAACAGTACTATACAAAGAAATACTTGTTTCAAACTATGCCCTACCCATATATACTTCACTTGGCCTCTCCTTGGTAAGGAAGTACCGAAACGAATTCTTCATGTTCTCCAGCAGATGACAAAGCAATTGTCAAAAATCTTGCATACTGACATGGCCGCATGGATGCTTTGTCCTTGAATATTTGCAACTTAATAGTTAGGCCCTGAAATCTCAGAAATCTGCAAGGCAGAAACATTTATGAACTGCTTTTGAATTGAATGAAGTATCTCCTGCTTGATTTTGCCGGTGTGTTGCATGGAAGTGAACATTTGAATCTCGATCTTGCATTTGCTATGTGTTCATGAAAAGTTTCAAAGGTACTGATTTCGCATGAATTTTGTGGGGAACATGCATGGACTCGAATCGCAAGTTTGTTCAGGGAGATTGCCAAGTTTGGTAAAATAAAGACAGTTTCTCTGTCTAGGACTGTGACTTCTTGCAATAAGAAGGGCAATACGGTACGTAACAGCGAAGTCCAAGTCTTTGAAACAAAATTGCATTTGTTTTTTTTGGTCGTTGGATCTTCATCGAACGGCTTCTGCGTCGTCTTCTACATCTAGCCTCCTTCCTCCTGAACAACCCACAACCACCGATCGATCCACCACCTGCGGCTGCTGGTGCTCTTGTGCTGCCTCACCTACCCGCTTTCCCCTCACTGTTGCGCTGCTGACACCCTTGATCACCCCTCTAAAGAATACCTGGTGATTAGATTTTGTCCGGTGAGCCATCGCCTCTGCTCGTCGGCCAGGCCTCCTTCCTTCCCGCCTGTCGGCCAGGCCTCCTTCCTTCCCACAGAAAATTGATTTGAGAAAAAAATCAGATGACTTACATATAGCTCATGCGTTTGAATATTTGTTGGGTACAGACATACACCTCAAAGTTTGATGCCAACGACATGCTTGGGCCTGCTTTAGACTAGAGATCCCCTCCCCCCGCGGCGCTGCCAAGGATGGTAGCGGCGGGGCTTCCGGCTGCCCTGCCTCCATGCGGGGGGCTTTGGATCTGGAGCAGCGACTCCCTTGGCAAGGCTCCACCGGCTTTGTGGCAAGCGGCGGCGCAGATGATGGATCCGGTGTCCAGGACGCGTGGGCGGCGGGATTTCGATGGCCGAGGGCGGTGGCGGTGGCTTCCGCGATGGCTGCCGATGTGCGAGATTTGCCCCCTCCTTCCCTGTTCGGCGTGCGGGCCTTCCTGGTCAGGCCGTGCTACCCTGGGTCACCGGCTCTCGGTTAGGAGATGCTGCTAGTGGCGAGGATCGGGCAAAATTCCTGGCCGGCCGCGCCGACAGCGACACCCGTGGGCGCCGTTCCCCTCCTTGGAGGCGTTAGTATGGGCTGATTCTCCCACCCCCCCTTTCCTAAGTCTTCCAGGCGAAAGTCCAAACTTTGTTGGGTGGCGGCGGCGCTCTCGGCGCCGTTCCCTTCTTGAAGGCGCCGCTTGGGAGCCTTGTGGGCAGGAGGTGCTTGTGGGTGGTGGTGGCGGCGACGGTGTGGCCCTCCCGTCCTAGCGTGAACTCCCCTCCTTCGATGTTGGATGTGTGTAGCGGCGATGTTCTGCTCAAGGCGAGCCTCCGCGTCCCGTTGGTGATGCGTTGGCCCTCTCTATGTGGCCATCTTCTGGCGGCATCCATCCCATTTTGCGACGGTGTGGTGCCTTCGATACAGAGGTAGTGGCCTTCTTCGAAGATGGTGTTTCAGATGTGTCGTGCCGGGGCCCGTAGGTGCATGGCGATGGCATGCCCCGTTGGTGTCGGCCCCTCTCTCCTTTGAGCCAATGTGTTATTGTTCCTGGTGCTGCAGCCTCGGAGGAGGACCTTGGCGTCTTCGGCTTGTGAGTAGTTTGGTGTTTATTCATCGTATATGTATCTTACCGTCGTGTTGTTCTTTCCTTTTTTTTTTGCCTAAAAACGTATGCTTGTAATCCTGGCCAGTTGATGGTTTTGTTAATTCAAATTCGAGCTAGGCTCGAACCACATCGCGGGCTCGGCTGATGCCTTTTCTCTGAAAAAGTTTGGATGTCAACCAGAGCCGTTCCGGTGCAGCGTACGTGTGGAGCGATCCATAAGAAGTGACAAGCAATCAAAAGCCAACAGGAAGCGCACAAGAATCCGAGTCAGCCATCACGTTCATGCATGCACCTCAATCAAACTGCTCCATTGGCGGGAACTGCATGAGAACCGGAAAAACCATGGGCTGGTCTGATCCAAGAAACACCCTCCTCAGTCCTCACGTTGCATCGCAACCTTTCTCCGCCTCAGATTCTCCTTAAAGTTCTCCTGGTCGGCGCATGCTTTTCCAAACTCTGTTTGTGGACGGAATTGCACCTCCGGCTCAGCGTGACAACACCAACTACAACCAAACCGATCCAGCACCAGCACTAGCACCAGCTTTTCTTGTCTTTGTTAAATTGATTGATCCGGGTGTTGTTAGCTCGTGTTCGGCCACAGGACTAGCCGAAATGACGCCGCTGGTGGGCCAGGGAGCAAGATGGATTCTTATATGAATGAATTTGGATCAAAGTCGGTGCTGGACGGCCCTCCGAACCAACCAATTACAGGGCAATCATTCACATAACCTCCACCATGGAATTTATAAATGAAGCAATGAGCTCTTTTTTTAGCGAAAGCTTGGTCTCCAAGGGCCCAGATGCCACGTTATTCAGAGAGCATCCTACACTGGACCCCTAGTAAAAGAGAAACAACAAACCAGTCCCTGACTATTACATAAAGGCCCCCGAAAGGCAAAAGAAGATTGCAGTTGGGTCCTTGACTGCTTCCGCATGAGCGTAACCTCGTGGTCATAGCACCACACCATAGAGTTTGTACGCCAGGGGGTGGAAGATCGACCGGCCACCTTTAGCAAGAAAAGCAGATGTGCCGACGGAGACAGGTGGCTGCCGACCACCACAGTGAGTGTCGTAGCTCCTTTGCAAAATCCATCGATCATGAGCTCCTTCCCTATAAACAACAATCAGAGCTCCGCCTTTCCTCTGCTACTTGCCCACCTTCATGGCAATCTCGGAAGCAAAAAATAAGTTTTGTGTGTGTGTTGGGGGGGGGGGGGTCCTCCTAGAGATTCATGAACCGGGTGAACTTATTGAAGGGAAGAGCCGTCGAAGAATCCCTTCATACCTGGCTCTATCCCCCGGAGCACCTAAAAAAAGGGGATTGCGACCGCGAGGTATACACTTCACACTGATAAAAGGAAAAGGGAGACAACAAACAAGAAAGACCACTGGTGGACACACCGGCCTCCTTCCTCCTCCACTCTGCTCGGCAGCACCAGTGGAGGAGAGACGAAGAGGAGCAACCAAGATTAGCGACACCAGGCTGGCCAAATATAATATTGAGGAAGGGGGATCTCTATGCTACACTTAGATATCATATATTTCAGTTATACCAGAATAGTTAAATATTGGACCTAGATATCACAAAATTTGGCATCGTTAATGGTACGACAACGCGTGTTTATTTGATATTCGCAAAAACCTGGTGTTGTGTTGTTTGCATAAATTCCAACAACATAACAAGTGAATCAAAACCCTTCCTCCTTACTTTAGGAAGAAAATCCCGAGATTTGATTCACCAATCATCAAGAGTGTCTTCACAATTTGAGATAGAAACATCTCTAGTAACATGAATTGCCTCAAAGTAACGATGCTAAACTTGTCGAGCATAAACACATTGCATCAAAATATAGTCGGTAGTATGCTAATGCTAGCAGGAGTATGTTTAGTCCAGCAAACCTCTCCTCACGCGCCATCAGATGTCCAAATGCAGTATTGGAGTGCCAACCGAAGTAACATAATAATATCTCATAATAATAAGCATGAATCTTGAGCTAACAGAACATCATAAAATATTATTTATTAAACTGTCATGATGGAAACCATAAAATGTAATAGGACAACTAAAAATGTATGATAATACATAGTTAAACCTGTATGATTTACAATCACTTGTATCCCCCCACCCCAATCTCTTTGTTCTACAAAATAATAAGGTATTGGATATTCTAAAATAGAAACACCGCATTGCCACATCACTAGTCCACAAAATTTACGATGATAAACTTTGAAAACCTAGTGTGGAATATTTTAAAACCCACACACCATTAATCAATGGATGCAACGTGAACCCCAACATATTTTGCTAAATCCAACAGAGATTCTAGCAAACACAATGTGCAGACCGCTCTTTGCTCTAGAGTTGTTTTGTTGTTTCAACTACGTGGTATTCTTAGTAGCGCGTAAGCAAATTAGCGAGGGTATGTATGACGGCCTTATAGCGAAGGTGATCGGACATTCAACATGAGTGACACAACGATTCTTTTCAAATAGGTCAAGTCGTTTTGATGGAGCACGGGTAATGATTTTTAAACAAGTTATCTATCAACCCATTGTGTAAGGATCGATTTTCTTTGTTGGCCCGCAAAAGGCGGGAGCTAACTATGATCATTAGCTTTGTTTGAGTTTTGGGTTATCGATTTAATCATCAACATTCTGAGTAAGTACCATGATATGTAGGTTCATCTTTTTACGATGACAATCAATGAGGAACTGGGGATATCCAATGGGTTTTAGGCAACAAGGGAAAGTAGATGATTGGTCATAAGTTTCGATAGTTGTATCAAATTTAACGTTTGGTTGGCGCTACAAGAAATCCCCTAAAAAAAGTGAGACATCATGAAAAAACACAAAAATCCGGTGGCCAGAATTGTCTGGGATATGAAATTGGATGGTTCAAAACGTTGCGGCTCTGTGAGGGTTAAAACTTTAAAGGATGCCTAGCTGTAAATTCGTAATAAACAAATAAATATGATTATTCAGCGTAAATAAATGTTGGAAATTGACTGGACGAGGCCAGAACAGAATATTGAAGTATGAACACGCGTCAACCCCAGAAAAGGAAACACCCTCTGTGTATACAGGCTAGGTCACGTCAACTTTCCAAAATTAAGCATTTCAAAAACAAAACTTTCCAAAACTAAGGAAATGTATACCAACTTAAACCTTCCTCTTGCCCCAACAGGCTTAAACCCCTATAAATACCGCCGTTCATAACCACACGAGACCACAACACAAACACAAGAATTACCTGTCAAGTAGCCTTGCTTCCATCCTAGAGTTCCAAGAAAACCACAGAGTAGGTTAAATGGGCAAAGAGGTCGACGTGGGTGCCCTCGAGGCCGGCGGCGCCCGGGACTACTCCGACCCTCCACCGGCGCCGCTGGTGGACGTCGATGAGCTCGGCAAGTGGTCCCTGTACCGCGCGGTGATCGCGGAATTCGTGGCCACGCTGCTCTTCCTCTACATCACGGTGTCCACCGTCATCGGGTACAAGCACCAGACGGACGCGTCGGCCTCCGGCCCCGACGCGGCGTGCGGCGGGGTGGGCATCCTCGGCATCGCGTGGGCGTTCGGGGGCATGATCTTCGTCCTCGTCTACTGCACCGCCGGCATCTCCGGCGGGCACATCAACCCGGCCGTGACGTTCGGCCTCTTCCTGGCGCGCAGGGTGTCCCTGGTGCGCGCGCTGCTCTACATGGCCGCGCAGTGCCTCGGCGCCGTCTGCGGCGTCGGGCTCGTCAAGGGGTTCCAGAGCGGGCTCTACGCGCGCCACGGCGGCGGCGCGAACGAGGTCGGCGCCGGATACTCGGTCGGTACGGGGCTCGCCGCGGAGATCGTCGGCACCTTCGTGCTCGTCTACACCGTCTTCTCCGCCACTGATTCCAAGCGCAACGCTCGTGACTCCCACGTCCCGGTAACCGGCCGCACAAACCTGTCTCCGATGAACCCTTTCTTCTATCGCCTTGGCACACTCGTTTTGATATATGTTGATTGATGAACGAAGGTGTTGGCGCCTCTGCCGATCGGGTTCGCGGTGTTCATGGTGCACCTGGCCACCATCCCGATCACCGGGACGGGGATCAACCCGGCGAGGAGTCTCGGCGCCGCCGTCATCTACAACGGCGACAAAGCCTGGAGCGATCAGGTAAATGCTTGGTGCCGACTGTAGGAAATTATGGAATCGGGCAAGAATTTTAGTGTCGATCGAGCTTGCCTGAACTGACAGTGCATTGTTGTTCACCTGTGATGCAGTGGATCTTCTGGGTGGGGCCGTTCATCGGCGCGGCGATCGCAGCGCTCTACCACCAGACCATCCTCCGCGCCAGCGCCAGGGGCTATGGCTCCTTCCGTAGCAACGCCTAGCTAGCTCGCCCACCCATCCGAACCAAAATTGGCATCTTTCTCCTTAACTTTTTCAGTCCACTGTGAAGTCTGCAGTGTGCCGGAGCAGCGAAAGTGAAGTGTCCTTGTGTGTTTGTGCGTCCGATTGAAGCAGTTGTAACTTGGCCTGTGTACTTTTTGGTTCAGGGTAGCAGTCAATAAATTCAGATGGGAGAATCCAAGTGATGAGAAAAGACAAATTCACTTGTTTGATTGATTTTCTTTTTTGAGAGAATGTCACGCTTTATTGATCAAGGATAATCAAGGCACTCACTCTTGTTTGATTGATTTTCTGGAGAATCCTCTCCGATTAGATCGTTTTGTGTTACACTGACTGTTTTGGGCCAAAATAATGCTAAAAATGAAAGTGTCAAAAAATAACAATTTTAAATCGGTTTTAAATTGGGGCGACGCTGGACACTGGCCGACCGACCGATGCATGGGAAAATCCCCTCGCCTCTGCCACACACACGACTTGTTGGAGTAAATGACCACTAGCCTCATCAGCTCCCCGCGGTATTTCAAGACATTGGGGCCGACTGCGCCTCTCACACCTCCAGGACGAACAATTGTCTTCTTGGGCCGGCTGGTCCAAGCGGTCGGCTGCTAAGAGGCGGCAAAATACCAGAAGGCGGCTACGAAACGACCGACTTCTGGCAGGCGGCCTCTCATGCGCTCAAAGTTTGCACTCACTTAACTACGATGAGACGGGGCGTGACTACAGTGTAGCCTACCACCCCCGAATCTGGGGCTAAGCGCGGCTACAGTACGGGCGTACCCAGCGGACGCCTCTCACCCCGCGGGGTACTGTAGCCACGCAGCCTGTGACATCACCTACCACATAAGGAGCGGCGCTCCCACCACGGCTTGTCGGTATGGCCCGTAGGCGGCGGGCCCTACCTGCCGGCAAGCCCCGAGAAGGCGGCAAGACCCCAGCAGGCGGCAAAGGGGGTGGGCCGCCTTCCAGCAGGCGGCACCCTCCCCCCTCAAAGTCTATGCCATTGGCAGCGGGACTGTAGCCACGCTCCTCCGATAAAACATCCGTCATCAGTAGCAAGGCTACAGTACGGGGCGATCAACCAGACCCGCAAGCGATGGGCACGGCCTGTCGGCCGGCTCCACGACAGCCGGCGGAGCCCACCAGGCGGCGGGCCCCAGCAGCCGACGACTAGAGACACTGACAGTCGGGTCCTACACCCGGCCGAATTACCAGTGTATCCCTGGGGTAGGCCTATATAAACCCCCAGATCACCCATGCAAAGGGTTGAGAATCTTAACACACACACACCACGTAGAGGGAGTGGAGTAGAGCTAGCCTTGTTCTTCTTCCTCTAGCAAAACAGCTCAAGGAGCAAGCTTGTAGCTACCTTGTTGAGATAGTGATCATGTGGAGACCCCGCAGAGCAGGACTAGGGGTGTTATCTCCTAGGAGAGCCCCGAACCTGTGTAAGATTCGCAGACGCATGCAGTCTCGCTCACTCCCGCTTCTAGAGCCCGACAACGTACTCTTGTCCCTCTCCATGATAAGCCACGCCTTGGCATATGTCGCTACACATCTTCGACATTTGGCGTCCACCGTGGGGCGAGGTGCACCGTCGTTCGGAAACACGTTCTGGACGGGAACCCTCTTCCTTCCTAGCGAGCGCAGCCAGCTGGGCACACCGGATGCGTTTGCGTTGACGCGCTGTGCGGCACGGAAGCCACTTGCGCCGCGAGCAGTCTCCCCGACCTCGTCGGCGAGATCCGCCTCTCCGACGAGCCAGCGCCCGACGCTGGAGCAGCCCGCTCCGAAAGCTGCCTCGTCGACCTCCTTGGCAAGATCAACATCGCCAACGAGCCCGCCTTCGACATCGATTTTTGTTGGCTTCATCGACCCGATGCTCGTCGACTTCGACGTAGCATCCCCCGATTCCTTCCCCGCCAACATGGTGGTCATCGACGACCTGCTCCCTCTTGCGACCAGCGACGCCGGCACCAGCACCGTCATGGAGGTGCTGGTCATCAGCCATGACGGAGCTTCTGGCAGGGTCGGCCAGGACCAGCTGCAAGCGGCAATGCGGGACCTGTCTGCGCCCATCGCGGCAGACGCCAACGGCGAGACGCTGGAGGCCTGCCGCATCACACTCGTCGAGAGTGCCAAAAAGTTGGCCGCCATGAGATGCCTCACTGAGGCCTACCAGCGCGAGATCGACCGCGCCGTCTGCTGGCGAGCCCAGCCAGATGGGCACCATTTGACAGCGAGGCGCGGCCGTTGCCAGCATGCTGGCGGTCGACTGCCCCATTTATGCCACACCCCTAGAGAACATGTGTGTCGCCCAGGCGGCGACAGACGAACTGGATCACCTGGAGGGCGACGAGCGATGTTGCATGATAGAGCGCGTCCAGCAGCTCCTGGACGCGGCCACCGCACATCAAGAAGCCAGCCGCCACGTGGTGGAGCCTGGCCTGCACGCCGAGAACCTTCCCCCTCCGCCGAGAATACGACGTGACCTTCCGAACGCCGACAGGCGGCACCCGCGACCGAAGAGACCAAGAGCCGGCTGCTAGCCGTAGCTGCACGCGCATCACCATCGAGCGTGACCAAGACGGTCACCCTCGAGCAGTCGAGCAGCAGGGTGATCGTCTACCTCCTCTGTGCAGGGAGAGGCACGTCTCCCTGCCGGCTATTGATCACCTGACTCTCGGAGACCGGCTAGGCCGCCATGAGGGAATAGGAGAAAACGACGCCCGCCACCGGATCAACCGCCTGGCCCGATCCCTGGCGCTTGAAGAAGAAGATGCAATCGGCCCGCCTTGTTTCGCCCCCCGCATTCGCGACGAGCCCTTCCTCAAAGGGTTCTCGCTCCCTCGAGACACTCCCAAGTACAACGGCTCCGTGAAGCCGGAAGATTGGCTGGTTGACTACTCCACCGCCGTCAGCATAGCAAACGGCAACAAGCGTGTTGCCATGAAGTACGTTCCCCTCATGCTCCAGGGCACGGCCCGGACATGGCTGAATAGTCTCAAGCCCTACAGCGTCAACAACTGGGTGGACTTCTCATCCGCAACTTCACTAGCACCTACAAGTGGCCGTCCAAGCCTTGCCAGCTCTCCCTGTGCGTCCAAGGCCCCACCAAGTCCACCAGCGACTACTTGACATGGTGGGCCAAACTGCGCAACTCTTGCGAAGGGGTGCACGAGGTGCAAGCCATAGAATACTTCACAGCCAGGTGCCGAGAGGGCACCCTACTCAAACACCAACTCCTCTGTGACGAGCCGACTACACTCGACGAACTACTCATCATAGCGGACAAATACGCCACCGCAGACTCCATGAAGTCGGAGCTCCGAGTGGACGCGCCTGGGAAAGTACTTCCTCCGGCTCTACAAACGCCGGCTGGTGACAACAGTCGGCGCCATCAGCAGAACGACAATAAGTGCAAGGCCCAGCAGCCGGCTTCTACCAGCCGACAGGTGGCGACAGTCGGCGACCAGCAGCCGGAGGGTCAGCCCGGCCCCAAGTGTCCGAAGGGCGGCAAACCAGCCTGGTTGCCCGCCTTCTCCTATTAGCAAACCCTCGATGCTCCATGCAAGTTCCACAGCGGCGCAAAGCCATCCAACCACACCACCCGGAAGTGCCACTGGCTCACAAGAATTGCCAAGGGCGAGGGACTGCCGCCTCCGCTTGCTGGCCAGCCGACGCTGCCTTCTCAGCAGCCGGCGGTCCGCCCGATTGCCGTTGTCTGATGACCCACAAGTATAGGGGATCTATCGTAGTCCTTTTGATAAGTAAGAGTGTCGAACCCAACGAGGAGCAGAAGGAAACGACAAGCAGTTTTCAGTAAGGTATTCTCTGCAAGCACTGAAATTATCGGTAACAGATAGTTTTGTGATAAGGTAATTCATAACAGGTAACAAGTAACAAAAGTAAACAAGGTGCAACAAGGTGGCCCAATCCTTTTTGTAGCAAAGGACAAGCCTGGACAAACTCTTATATAAAGGAAAGCGCTCCCGAGGACACATGGGAATTATCGCCAAGCTAGTTTTCATCATGCTCATATGATTCGCGTTTATTACTTTGATAATTTGATATGTGGGTGGACCGGTGCTTGGGTATTGCCCTTCCTTGGACAAGCATCCCACTTATGATTAACCCCCTCGCAAGCATCCACAACTACGAAAGAGGAATTAAGGTAAACCTAACCAAAGCATGAAACATCACTGAAGGCTTAATATTTGCCTTCTGCTTCTGTAGTTTCCCAGATGAGATTCATCTGTCTATTTACCGTGTATGATGCTACTTTTCAAAGGTTTCTAATGCTGCATGTGAAACTTGGTGTTGTTGTGTAATGGCGTAACTGAGTGCCGAAGCTATCTGATGTAATTCGATTATGAAATCCTGCTTGCTTTTATACGGATATGAAATATCTGGCTTGTTTTATAAGAAATATCAGTTTGATTAGTACATGGCTTATCAATAATAGGCTAATTACCCTTCTTATTGGGGTTTTCTATTGCAAACGGTTACTCAGACATCACCGTGGGCGATGAACTCAAACAACCCGCACGGTTTCTAGAAAGTAGGCGTGTTTGATCAACTAACAATCACACACGGCTTCCGGCAGCGAAATGTTTGCGTTAGGCCACCTTGCACACACGTTTCCACACAAAGAACTGCGTGGGATGTACATACCTACGGAAATGATTTTCTGGGATTCACCGTGTGGGATGTACATACCTATGAAAATGATTCCTGGGATTCACCGTGTGGGATGAACATACCTACGAAAATGATTTCTGGGATTCACCGTGTGGGATGTACATACGTATGGAAATGATTTCTGGGATTCACCGTGTGGGATGTACATACCTACGGAAATGATTTCCGAGATTCACCGTGTGGGATGTACATACCTACGGAAATGATTGGGTTTCCATTCCTTGCCCGATCGCACATGGCCCTAGCCTGGGTCCCACGAGGGCCTATCCCCGACGATTTCTGGGTCGTGTGGGAAGGACCACCCTATCGCCCACACTCACTTGGCAACGGTTCCAAAGGCCGTCACAGAAAGGGGTTTTAAACCGTTTGTTTAGGACGTCGCTGTACCAGTGTGTTCCATCTCCTGTAAAAGGATTAGCTAGCAGTTTCTCTATCATACCCGAGGGAATTTCAAAGTAAACATTTTCAGTAGGTTCATTAGGTTGAGGAGAAAATCTTTGCTCTACTGGTTGGGGTGAAGATACCCCGAACAAGCCCCTCAAAGGATTAGTTTCCATAGTAACAAGTGACAGTAAATTTCAGCACACTATATAAATTTTTCCTTACCAAATTCCTCCTATCAAAGGCGCTTCACTCCCCGGCAACGGCGCCAGAAAAGAGTCTTGATGACCCACAAGTATAGGGGATCTATCATAGTCCTTTCGATAAGTAAGAGTGTCGAACCCAACGAGGAGCAGAAGGAAATGACAAGCGGTTTTCAGTAAGGTATTCTCTGCAAGCATTGAAATTATCGGTAACAGATAGTTTTGTGATAAGGTAATTCATAATAGGCAACAAGTAACAAAAGTAAACAAGGTGCAACAAGGTGGCCCAATCCTTTTTGTAGCAAAGGACAAGCCTGGACAAACTCTTATATAAAGGAAAGCGCTCCTGAGGACACATGGGAATTATCGTCAAGCTAGTTTTCATCATGCTCATATGATTCACGTTCGTTACTTTGATAATTTGATATATTGGTGGACCGGTGTTGGGTACTGCCCTTCCTTGGACAAGCATCCCACTTATGATTAAACCCCCTCGCATGCATCCGCAACTACGAAAGAGGAATTAAGGTAAACCTAACCATAACATGAAACATATGGATCCAAATCAGCCCCTTACGAAGCAACGCATAAACTAGGGTTTAAGCTTCTATCACTCTAGCAACCCATCATCTACTTACTACTTCCCAATGCCTTCCCCTAGGCCCAAACAATGGTGAAGTGTCATGTAGTTGACGTTCACATAACACTACTAGAGGAAAGACAACATACATCGATCTCATCAAAATATCAAACGAATACCAAATTCACATGACTACTTATAGCAAGACTTCTCCCATGTCCCCAGGAACAAACGTAACTACTCACAAATCATATTCATGTTCATAATTATAGGGGTATTAATATGCATAAAGGATCTGAACATATATTCTTCCACCGAATAAACCAACTAGCATCAACTACAAGGAGTAATCAACCCTACTAGCAACCCACAGGTACCAATCTGAGGTTTTGAAACAAAGATCGGATACAAGAGATGAACTAGGGTTTGAGAGGAGATGGTGTTGGCGAAGATGTTGATGGAGATTGATGCCCTCCCGATGAGAGGATCGATGGTGACGATTTCCCCCTCCCAGAGGGATGTTTCCCGGGCAGAACATCTCCGCCTGAGCCCTAGATTGGTTCCGCCAAGGTTCCACCTCGAGACGGTGGCGCTTCGTCCCGAATTTTTTTTCTGATTTTTTCCAGGGCAAAAGACACCTTATACCAGAAGATGGGCATCAGGGGGCTTCTAGGTGGCCCACAAGGCAAGGGGCGCGCCCTCCACCCTCGTGGACGATGGGTGGCCCCCCTCTGGTGCTTCCTTCGCCCAATATTTTTTTATATATTCCAATACCGACTTTCGTGGAGTTTCAGGACTTTTGGAGTTGTGCAGAATATGTCTCTAATATTTGCTCCTTTTCCAGCCCAGAATTCTAGCTGCCGGCATTCTCCCTCTTCATGTAAACCTTGTAAAATAAGAGAGAAAAGGCATAAGTATTGTGACATAATGTGTAATAACAACCCATAATGCAATAAATATCAATATAAAAGCATGATGCAAAATGGACGTGTCAACTCCCCCAAGCTTAGACCTCGCTTGTCCTCAAGCGGAAGCCGATATCGAAAAATATGTCCACATGTTTAGGGATAGAGGTGTCGATAAAATAAAATACAGACATGAGGGCATCATGATCATTCTTAGAATAGCAACACACACACACACATATATATATATAGTCATATGATTTCTTATGCTAAAGTAACAATCTATTCACAATGTAAAGTATGAATCAGAAACTTCATTAAAAAACTAGCAAACTATAATCTCAGTCATTGAAGCAATTGCAATTTATCATAACATTGGAAAGAGTCAATATAAGAGCTTTTCAGCAAGTCCACATACTCAACTATCATTTAGTCTTTCACAATTGCTAACACTCGCGCAATACTTATGGGTATGAAGTTTTAATCGGACATAGAGAAAGATAGTTTTGCCTCCCAACCTTTTACCTCAAGGGTAACATCAACAATAATGCTTTATGAAAACCCATATCCAATTATATATATATATATATATATATCAAGATCTTTCCAACACATAGTGCTTGCCAACGGATAAAGTGTAAAAAGGAAAGGTGAAGGTCACCATGACTCATGTATAAGGTATAAGACAAAAATAAAAGATAGGCCCTTCGTAGAGGGAAGCAGAGGTTGTCATGTGCTTTTATGGTTGGATGCACAAAATCTTAATGCAAAAGAACGTCACTTTATATTGCCACTTGCGATAGGGACCTTTATTATGCAGTCCATCGCTTTTATTTCTTCCATATCACAAGGTCGTATATGGCTTATTTTCTCCACACTAATAGATCATACATATTTAAAGAGCAATTTTTATTGCTTGCAAGAGTGACAACTTACTTGAAGGATCTTATTCAATCCATAGGTAGATATGGTGGACTCTCATGGCAAAACTGGGTTTAAGGATGTTTGGAAGCACAAGTAGTATCTCTACTTGGTGCAAAGAATTTGGCTAGCATAAGGGGGAAAGGCAAGCTCGACATGTTGGATGATCCATGACAATATAATTTATTTCGGATATAAGAAAACATAACCCATTACGTTGTCTTCCTTGTCCAACATCAACTTTTTAGCATGTCATATTTTAATGAGTGCTCACAATCATAAAATATGTCCAAGATAGTATATTTATATGTGAAAACCTCTCTTTCTTTATTACTTCCTATTAATTGCAATGATGACCAAAACTATGGTTGTCAGCTCTCAACAACTTTTATTCATCACACTCTTTATATGTGAAGTCATTACTCTCCACAAGATCAATATGATCTCTTTATTTCTTTTTATTCTTTCTTTTATTCTTCTTTTATTCCCTCAAGATCATAGCAAGATAACTAAGCCCTCGATTCAAGACTTATCTTTATTATATATAGCTCACGGACTCGATTACATAGATAAGGATCAACACAAAAAACTCAAAGCTAGACCATACTAAATTTTATTCTACTAGATCAAGATATAACCAAAAGGATCAAACTAAGAAAAATGGTAAATATAGAAGTGTGATGGTGATACGATACCGGTGCACCTCCCCCAAGCTTGGCAGTTGCCAAGGGGAGTGCCCATACCCATGTATTTATGTCTCTTTCTTCGGAGGTGGTGATGTGATATTCTTGGCGATGATGCCCCTTAGGATATGATTCTCCTCTTCGAGCTTATTGACTTGCTGCTTGAGATCCATTATTTACCTACGGAGCTTACCCGTGACGGCTAAAGCTCCTTTCACCCATGGATGTTGTGTTGGGGAACGTAGCATAAATTCAAAATTTTCCTACGTGTCACCAAGATCTATCTATGGAGAGACCAGCAACGAGGGGAAGGAGAGTGCATCTACATACCCTTGTAGATCGCTAAGCGGAAGCGTTCAAGAGAACGGGGTTGATGGAGTCGTACTCGTCGTGATCCAAATCACCGATGATCCTAGTGCCGAACGGCCGGCACCTCCGCGTTCAACACACGTACAGCCCGGTGACGTCTCCCATGCCTTGATCCAGCAAGGAGAGAGGGAGAGGTTGAGGAAGACTCCATCCAGCAGCAGCACAACGGCGTGGTGGTGATGGAGGAGCATGGCAATCCTGCAGGGCTTCGCCAAGCACCACAGGAGATATGAGGAGAAAGAGAGGGGGGGGGGGCTGCACCAACAGGGAGAGATCAAATCATGTGTTGGGCAGCCCCTAGGCCTCATTATTTATAGGAGGAGGGGAGGAGGGTGCGCCCCCTCTAGGGTTCCCACCCCTAGGGGGGCGGCAGCCCTAGATGGGAAAGGGGAGGCGGCCAAGGGGAGGAATCCCTCCTCCCCAAGGCACCTAGGAGGTGCCTTCCCCTCCTAGGACTCTTCCTTTTAGGGTTTTCCCCACCCTAGGCGCATGGGCCCTAGGGGAAGTGGCGCCCCAGCCCACTTTGGGCTGGATCCCTTCCCACTTCAGCCCATGGGGCCCTCCGGGATAGGTGGCCCCACCCGGTGGACCCCCGGGACCCTTCCGGTGGTCCCGGTACAATACCGATGACCCCAAAACTTGTCCTGATGGCCGAAATAGGACTTCCTATATATAAATCTTTACCTCCGGACCATTCCGGAACTCCTCGTGACGTCCGGGATCTCATCCGGGACTCCGAACAACATTCGGTAACCACATACAAACTTCCTTTATAACCCTAGCGTCATCGAACCTTAAGTGTGTAGACCCTACGGGTTCGGGAGACATGCAGACATGACCGAGATGACTCTCCGGTCAATAACCAACAGCGGGATCTGGATACCCATGTTGGCTCCCACATGTTCCACGATGATCTCATCGGATGAACCACGATGTCGAGGACTTAATCAATCCCGTATACAATTCCCTTTGTCTATCGGTACGATACTTGCCCGAGATTCGATCGTCGGTATCCCGATACCTTGTTCAATCTCGTTACCGGCAAGTCTCTTTACTCGTTACGTAACACATCATCCCGTGATCAACTCCTTGATCACATTGTGCACATTATGATGATGTCCTACCGAGTGGGCCCAGAGATACCTCTCCGTCACACGGAGTGACAAATCCCAGTCTCGATTTGTGCCAACCCAACAGACACTTTCGGAGATACCCGTAGTGTACCTTTACAGTCACCCAGTTACGTTGTGACGTTTGGCACACCCAAAGTATTCCTACGGTATCCGGGAGTTGCACAATCTCATGGTCTAAGGAAATGATACTTGACATTAGAAAAGCTTTAGCATACGAACTACACGATCTTGTGCTATGCTTAGGATTGGGTCTTGTCCATCACATCATTCTCCTAATGATGTGATCCCGTTATCAATGACACCCAATGTCCATGGTCAGGAAACCGTAACCATCTATTGATCAACGAGCTAGTCAACTAGAGGCTTACTAGGGACATGGTGTTGTCTATGTATCCACACATGTATCTGAGTTTCCTATCAATACAATTCTAGCATGGATAATAAACGATTATCATGAACAAGGAAATATAATAATAATCAATTTATTATTGCCTCTAGGGCATATTTCCAACAGTCTCCCACTTGCACTAGAGTCAATAATCTAGTTCACATCGATATGTGATTAACACTCAAGGTCACATCCCCATGTGACTAACACCCAAAGAGTTTACTAGAGTCAATAATCTAGTTCACATCACTATGTGATTAGCACTCAATGAGTTCTGGGTTTGATCATGTTGCTTGTGAGAGAGGTTTTAGTCAACGGGTCTGAACCTTTCAGATCCGTGTGTGCTTTACAAATCTCTATGTCATCTCCTAGATGCAGCTACCACGTTCTATTTGGAGCTATTCCAAATAACTGTTCTACTTGGAGCTATTCTAAATTGTTGCTCCATTATACGTATCCGGTATCTCTATCGGAGCTATCCGGATAGGTGTTAAGCTTGCATCGACGTAACCCTTTACGACGAACTCTTTTACCACCTCCATAATCGAGAAAATTCCTTAGTCCACTAGTTACTAAGGATAACTTTGACCGCTGTCCTGTGATCCATTCTTGGATTACTCTTGTACCCCTTGACTGACTCATGGCAAGGCACACTTCAGGTGCGGTACACAGCATAGCATACTGTAGAGCCTACGTCTTAAGCATAGGGGATGACCTTCGTCCTTTCTCTCTATTCTGCCGTGGTCGAGCTTTAAGTCTTAACTTCATACCTTACAACTCAGGCAAGAACTCCTTCTTTGACTGATCCATCTTGAACACCTTCAAGATCATATCAAGGTATGTGCTCATTTCAAAATACCATTAAGCGTTTTGATCTATCCTTATAGATCTTGATGCTCAATGTTCAAGTAGCTTAATCCAGGCTTTCCATTGAAAAACACTTTCCAAATAACCGTATATGCTTTCCAGAAATTCTACGTCATTTCTAATCAACAATATGTCAACAACATATATTCATCAGAAATTCTATAGTGCTCCCACTCACTTCTTTGGAAATACAAGTTTCTCATAAACTTTGTATAAACCCAAAAACTTTGATCATCTTATCAAAGCATACATTCCAACTCTGAGATGCTTACTCCAGTCCTTAGAAGGATTGCTGGAGATTTGCATACTTATTAGCATCTTTCAGGATTGACAAAACCTTCCGGTTGTATCACATACAACCTTTCCTCAAGAAAAAACATCGAGGAAACAATGTTTTGACATCCTATCTGCAAGATTTCATAAATAATGCAGTAATTGCTAATATAATTCCAACAGACTCTTAGCATCGCTACGAGTGAGAAAGTCTCATCGTAGTCAACTCCTTGAACTTATCAGGAAACTTCTTAATGACAAGTCGAACTTTCTTAATGGTGATACTTACCATCATTGTCCGTCTTCCTTTTAAAATCCATCTGCACTCAATAGCCTTACGACCACCGAGCTGTTCAGCCAAAGTCTACACTTTGTTTTCATACATGGATCCTCTCTCGTATTTTATGGCCTCGAGCCATTTATCGGAATACGGGCCCACCATCGCTTCTCCAGAGCTCGTAGGTTCATTGTTGTCTAGCAACATTACTTCCAAGACAGGATCACGTACCACTCTGAAGTAGTACGCATCCTTGTCATCCCACGAGGTTTGGTAGTGACTTGATCTGAAGTTTCATGATCACTATCATAAGCTTCCACTTCAATTGGTGTAGGTGCCACAGGAACAACTTCCTGTGCCCTGCCACACACTAGTTGAAGAGACGGTTCAATAACCTCATCAAGTCTCCACCATCCTCCCACTCAATTCTTTCGAGAGAAACTTTTCCTCGAGAAAGGACCCGATTCTAGAAACAATCCCTTATTGCTTTCGGATCTGAGACAGGAGGTATACCCAACTGTTTTGGGTGTCCTATGAAGATGCATTTATCCGCTTTGGGTTCGAGCTTATCATCCTGAAACTTTTTCACATAAGCGTCGCAACCCCAAACTTTTAAGAAACGACAGCTTAGGTTTCTCTAAACCATAGTTCATACGGTGTCATCTCATCGGAATTACGTGGTGCCCCTTTTAAAGTGAATGTGGTTGTCTCTAATGCCTAACCCATAAACTATTGTGGTAATTCGATAAGAGACATCATGGTATGCATCATATCCAATAGGGTGCAGTTATGATGTTCGGACACACCATCACACTACGGTGTTCCAGGCTGTATTAGTTGTGAAACAATTTCCACAATGTCTTAATTCTGTGCCAAACTCGTAATTCAGATATTCATCTCTATGATCATATCATAGATATTTTATCCTCTTGTCACGACGATCTTTCAACTTCACCCTGAAATTACTTGAACCTTTCAATAATTCAGACTCGTGACTCATCAAGTAAATATACTCAACATCTACTCAAATCATCTGTGAAGTAAGAACATAACGATATCCACTACACGCCTCAGCACTCATTGGACTGCACACATCAAAATGTATTACTTCCAACAAGTTGCTTTCTAGTTCCATTTTACTGAAAACGAGGCTTTCAGTCATCTTGCCCATGTGGTATGATTTGCATGTCTCAAGTGATTAAAAATCAAGTGAGTCCAAACGGTCCATTTGCATGGAGTTTCTTCATGCATATACACCAATAGACATGGTTCGCATGTCTCAAACCTTTCAAAAACGAGTGAGCCCAAAGATCCATCAACATGGAGCTTCTTCATGCGTTTTATACCGATATGACTTAAGTGGCAGTGCCACAAGTAGGTGGTACTATCATTACTATCTTTTGGCATGAACATGTGTATCACTATGATCGAGATTTCAATGAACCATTCATTTTAGGTGCAAGACCATTGAAGGTATTATTCAAATAAACAGAGTAACCATTATTCTCTTTAAATGAATAACCGTATTGCGATAGACATAATCCAATCATGTCTATGCTCAACGCAAACACCAAATAACAATTATTTAGGTTTTAATACCAATCTCGATGGTAGAGGGAGCTTGCGATGCTTGATCATATCAAGCCTGGAAACACTTCCAACACATATCGTCAGCTCACCTTTAGCTAGTCTCCGTTTATTCCGTAGCCTTTTGTTTCGAGTTACTAACACTTAGTAACCGAACCGGTATCTAATACCCTGGTGCTACCAGGAGTACTAGTACAGCACACATTAGCACAATGTATATCCAATATACTTCTATCGACCTTGCCAGCCTTCTCATCTACCAAGTATCTAGGGTAATTCTGCTCCAGTGGCTGTTCCCCTTATTACAGAAGCACTTAGTCTCAGGTTTGGGTTCAACCTAGGGTTTCTTCACTAGAGCAGCAGCTGAATTGCCGTTTCATGAAGTATCCCTTCGTGCCCTTACCCTTCTTGAAACTAGTGGTTTCACCAACCATCAACAATTGATGCTCCTTGATTTCTACTTTTGTGGTGTCAAACATCGCGAATATCTCAAGGATCATCATATATGTCCCTGATATATTATAGTTCATCACGAAGCTCTAGCAGCTTGGTGGTAATGACTTCGGAGAAACATCACTATCTCATCTGGAAGATCAACTCCCACTCGATTCAAATGATTGTTGTACTTAGACAATCTGAGCACAAGCTCAACAATTGAGCTTTTCTCCCTTAGTTTGCAGGCTAAGAAAATCGTCGGAGGTCTTATACCTCCTGACGTGGGCACGAGCCTGAAATCCCAATTTCAGCCCTCAAAACATATCATATGTTTTGCGACGTTTCAAAACCGTCTTCGGTGCCTCAACTCTAAACCGTTCAACTGAACTATCATGTAGTTATCAAAACGTGTATGTCAGATGTTCGCAACATCCACAGACAATGTTCGAGGTTCAGCACACTGAGTGGTGCATTAAGGACATAAGCCTTCTATGAAGCAATGAGGACAATCCTCAGTTTACGGACCTAGTCCGCATAATTGCTACTATCAACTTTCAACTAATTTTTCTCTAGGAACATATCTAAATAGTAAAACCGAAGCGCGAGCTACGACATAATTTGCAAAACCTTTTGACTATGTTCAGGATAATTAAGTTCATCTTATGAACTCCCACTCAGATAGACATCCCTCTAGTCATCTAAGTGATTACATGATCCGAGTCAACTAGGCCGTGTCTGATCATCACGTGAGACGGACTAGTCATCATCGGTGAACATCTTCATGTTGATCGTATCTACCATACGACTCATGCTCGACCTTTCGGTCTTCTGTGTTCCGAGGCCATGTCTGTACACATGCTAGGCTCGTCAAGTCAACCTAAGTGTTTTGCGTGTGTAAATCTGTCTTACACCCGTTGTATGTGAACGTTTAGAATCTAACACCCGATCATCACGTGGTGCTTCGAAACAACGAACTGTCGCAACGGTGCACAGTTAGGGGGAACACTTTCTTGAAATTTTAATGAGGGATCATCTTATTTACTACCGTCGTTCTAAGTAAACAAGATGTATAAACATGATAAACATCACATGCAATCAAATAATAGTGACATGATATGGCCAATATCATATAGCTCCTTTGATCTCCATCTTGGGGCTCCATGATCATCTTGTCACCGGCATGACACCATGATCTCCATCATCATGATCTCCATCATCGTGTCTCCATGAAGTTGTCACGTCATCTATTACTTCTACTACTACAGCTAACGGTTAGCAATAAAGTAAAGTAATTACATGACGTTTATGTTGACACGCAGGTCATAAATAAATTAAGACAACTCCTATGGCTCCTGCCGGTTGTCATACTCATCGACATGCAAGTCGTGATTCCTATTACAAGAACATGATCAATCTCATACATCACATATATCATTCATCACATCCTTCTGGCCATATCACATCACATAGCATACCCTGCAAAAACAAGTTAGACGTCCTCTAATTGTTGTTTGCATGTTTTACGTGGCTGCTATGGGTTTCTAGCAAGAACGTTTCTTACCTACGCAAAAACCACAACGTGATATGCCAATTGCTATTTACCCTTCATAAGGACCCTTTTCATCGAATCCGATCCGACTAAAGTGGGAGAGACAGACACCCGCCAGCCACCTAATGCAACTAGTGCATGTCAGTCGGTGGAACCGGTCTCACGTAAGCATACGTGTAAGGTTGGTCCAGGCCGCTTCATCCCACGATGCCGCCGAATCAAGATAAGACTAGTAACGGCAAGCATATTGAACAAAATCAACGCCCACAACTACTTTGTGTTCTACTCGTGCATAGAAACTACGCATAGACCTAGCTCTGATACCACTGTTGGGGAACGTAGCATAAATTCAAAATTTTCCTACGTGTCACCAAGATCTATCTATGGAGAGACCAACAACGAGGGGAAGGAGAGTGCATCTACATACCCTTGTAGATCGCTAAGCGGAAGCGTTCAAGAGAACGGGGTTGATGGAGTCGTACTCGTCGTGATCCAAATCACCGATGATCCTAGTGCCGAACGGACGGCACCTCCGCGTTCAACACACGTACAGCCCGGTGACGTCTCCCATGCCTTGATCCAGCAAGGAGAGAGGGAGAGGTTGAGGAAGACTCCATCCAGCAGCAGCACAACGGCGTGGTGGTGATGGAGGAGCATGGCAATCCTGCAGGGCTTCGCCAAGCACCACAGGAGATATGAGGAGAAAGAGGGGGGGGGGGCTGCACCAACAGGGAGAGATCAAATCATGTGTTGGGCAGCCCCTAGGCCTCATTATTTATAGGAGGAGGGGAGGAGGGTGCGCCCCCTCTAGGGTTCCCACCCCTAGGGGGGCGGCAGCCCTAGATGGGAAAGGGGAGGCGGCCAAGGGGAGGAATCCCTCCTCCCCAAGGCACCTAGGAGGTGCCTTCCCCTCCTAGGACTCTTCCTTTTAGGGTTTTCCCCACCCTAGGCGCATGGGCCCTAGGGGAAGTGGCGCCCCAGCCCACTTTGGGCTGGATCCCTTCCCACTTCAGCCCATGGGGCCCTCCGGGATAGGTGGCCCCACCCGGTGGACCCCCGGGACCCTTCCGGTGGTCCCGGTACAATACCGATGACCCCAAAACTTGTCCTGATGGCCGAAATAGGACTTCCTATATATAAATCTTTACCTCCGGACCATTCCGGAACTCCTCGTGACGTCCGGGATCTCATCCGGGACTCCGACCAACATTAGGTAACCACATACAAACTTCCTTTATAACCCTAGCGTCATCAAACCTTAAGTGTGTAGACCCTACGGGTTCGGGAGACATGCAGACATGACCGAGATGACTCTCCGGTCAATAACCAACAGCGGGATCTGGATACCCATGTTGGCTCCCACATGTTCCACGATGATCTCATCGGATGAACCACGATGTCGAGGACTTAATCAATCCCGTATACAATTCCCTTTGTCTATCGGTACGATACTTGCCCGAGATTCGATCATCGGTATCCCGATACCTTGTTCAATCTCGTTACTGGCAAGTCTCTTTACTCGTTCCGTAACACATCATCCCGTGATCAACTCCTTGATCACATTGTGCACATTATGATGATGTCCTACCGAGTGGGCCCAGAGATACCTCTCCGTCACACGGAGTGACAAATCCCAGTCTCGATTCGTGCCAACCCAACAGACACTTTCGGAGATACCCGTAGTGTACCTTTATAGTCACCCAGTTACGTTGTGACACCCAAAGTATTCCTACGGTATCCGGGAGTTGCACAATCTCATGGTCTAAGGAAATGATACTTGACATTAGAAAAGCTTTAGCATACGAACTACACGATCTTGTGCTATGCTTAGGATTGGGTCTTGTCCATCACATCATTCTCCTAATGATGTGATCCCGTTATCAATGACATCCAATGTCCATGGTCAGGAAACCGTAACCATCTATTGATCAACGAGCTAGTCAACTAGAGGCTTACTAGGGACATGGTGTTGTCTATGTATCCACACATGTATCTGAGTTTCCTATCAATACAATTCTAGCATGGATAATAAACGATTATCATGAACAAGGAAATATAATAATAATCAATTTATTATTGCCTCTAGGGCATATTTCCAACATGTTGCATAGCCGCGGGAGAACAAGTGACACTCTTTTTCATATTTTCATAAGAAAGAAATCTAGCATTGGATGGATGACCGAGTTTGGAGTTGCCGAGCTCTGAAGTTCCTCCATCGTGAATCTGGCTTGGAGACGAGAGGTAACTTCTTGATCCTCCTCCATGGCATCTATCCTTTTCAAGTCGGCCTCCATCTCTTCCTCCATTGATGGCACAAAGTGGTCAGTATCACTGTTTGCTCCTGGCCCCGGTGTCGGATGAGATACCTGACTCTCCCCGACTGACTCTTGAGAAGACATCTTGCTCTAAACCTGCTGCAGAAAACAACTCAAAACAAAAACAGAGGATTGTGTCATGGTACGGTGGTTGAGGGAGTCCTGGATTAGGGGGTGTTCGGGTAGCCGGACTCCTGGACTATGAAGATACAAGATTGAAGACTTCGTCCCGTGTCCGGATGGGACTTTCCTTGGCGTGGAAGGCAAGCTTGGCGATGCGGATATTCAAGATCTCCTACCATTGTAACCGACTCTGTGTAACCCTAACCCTATCCGGTGTCTATATAAATCGGAGGGTTGTAGTCCGTAGGCAATCAACTCCATACACAACAATCATACCATAGGCTAGCTTCTAGGGTTTAGCCTCGTTGATCTCGTGGTAGATCTACTCTTGTATTACCTCCATCGAGAGGGCCCGAACCTGGGTAAAAAATATCGTGTCCCTTGTCTCCTGCTACCATCCGGCCTTGACGCACAGTTCGGGACCCCCTACCCGAGATCCGCCGGTTTTGACACCGACATTGGTGCTTTCATTGAGAGTTCCTCTGTGTCGTCGCCTTTAGGCCCGATGGCTCCTTTGATCATCAACAACGATACGGTCCAGGGTGAGACTTTTTCCCCGGACAGATCTTCGTCTTCGGCGGCTTCGCTCTGCGGGCCAATTCGCTCGGCCACCTGGAGCAGATCGAAAGCTACGCCCCTGGCCATCAAGTCAGGTTTGGAAGCTTAAACTACACGGCTGACATCCGCGGAGACTTGATCTTCGACGGGCTCGAGCCACGGCCAAGCGCGCCGCACTATCTCAAGGGGCATGATCTAGCTCTGCCCCCGGACAGTGTCCTGGAGGCCGCACACGCATCGGTTCCGACCCCTAACGTGGAGCCTATTGCGCCAATTGAGGATGAGCGGTTGGACGTCACCTCGGGGGCTGCGATCCCGAAAGCGATCGAGCCGAACGCTAGCCTCGCACTCTGCACGACCCGTGACTCCGAGGATCCGGACTCCTCCCAGGACTCCGAACCCCCCGCGCCCCTGCCAATCGAATCCGATTGGGCGCCGATAATGGAGTTCACCGCCGTAGACATCTTTCAGCACTCGCCTTGTGGCAATATCCTGAACTCTCTCAAGTCTCTCTCCTTATCAGGAGAGCCCTGGCCGAACTACGGTCAGCGAGGATGGGATACGGACGATGAAGAAATTCAAAGCCCACCCACCACCCACTTGGTAGCCACTGTCGACAATTTAAACGACGTGCTCAACTTCGACTCCGGAGACATGGACAACATGGATGACGATGCAGGAGATACCGACGAACCAACGCCCACAGGGCATTGGACAGCCACCTCATCTCACGATGTGTACATGGTGGATACCCCTAAAGGAAGCGACAACGAGGAAAAAGGGGATGGGACGGGAGATCGACCCCCCGAAAAGCAATCAAAGCGTCGGCATAAACACCGACCCAAGCCCCGCCTCGACAAAAACCTAGCCATAGAGCAGGACGAGCCGGTAGACGACAAGCAGGCCTTAGAGAAACCATTCGAACAGGGCAACACGGATAGAGAAACCGAACATCCCTCCTCCGGCGAAAACGGCATTCCGGACGACCTCACGCCGAATAAACCTATGGAGCAGAAGAATCTCCATGAGAGGCTCGTTGCAACTACACGCAGCCTAAAAAAGCAGAAGCAGAAGCTAAAAACAGCGGAAGATGCACTCCGGATTAGATGGAGCAAAGTAATCAATACCACAGATAAGTACGGCGACAGTCGCCGCACTAAAAGCTATCCGAAAAGAAAGCTACTGCCTGAATTCGACGAAGAGGCCCTAGAGCCCTCGCATTCAAAAAATGAAAAAGCCACACGGTCGGATAGACGACCCCATAAAGCGGCAAGCGGCGCCGCACCTAAATCGGCATGCGACCCACTTAAGGATTCACACCATGGCCCAGTCAGGTCCATTTATGGGCCAAGAAAGCAAGCTCTCGTAAGCAATGCTATGAAGCCATCATCAGAATCCTGCACACCCAAATACAGGGGCGCCGCACACCCCCTATGTTTCACCGATGAGGTCGTGGACTATGAATTCCCAGAAGGATTCAAACCCGTAAACATAGAGGCATATGATGGAACAACAGACCCTGGAGTCTGGATCAAGGATTATATCCTCCACATACACACGGCTAGAGGAGATGATCTCCACGCCATAAAATATCTACCCCTTAAGCTTAAAGGGCCAGCCCGGCATTGGCTTAAAAGCCTTCTCGAAAACACAATTGGAAGCTGGGAAGAGCTCGAGGATGCTTTCCGAGCAAACTTTGAAGGGACCTATGTCCGCCCTCCGGATGCAGACGATCTTAGTCACATAACTCAACAACCCGGAGAATCAGCTCGGCAGTTCTGGAATAGATTCCTCACTAAAAAGAATCAGATAGTCGACTATCCGGACGCCGAAGCCTTAGCGGCTTTCAGGCATAACGTCCGAGACGAATGGCTCGCCAGACACCTCTGCCAAGAAAAGCCAAGAACAATGGCCGCACTAACAAGCCTTATGACCCGCTTTTGTGCAGGGGAGGATAGCTGGTTGGCAAGGTGCAGCCCAGCGACCCAAGTACATCCGAAACTAGGGATGGAAACGGAAAACCACGACGCAACAAGGACCGTCGCTGGACTAAGGACAAAAGTCCAAAGAGCACGACAGTCAATGCCGGATTCAAAGGCTCATGACAAAATCAGGAAAAATCGCCCCCAGGATAACAGGGACGATCCATCCAACCTAAATAAAATCCTGGACAGGATATGTCAGATACACAGTACTCCCGGGAAGCCTGCTAACCATATCCACAGAGACTGTTGGGTTTTCAAACAATCCGGCAAACTCAATGCCGAACACAAGGGGCTCGACACACCAAGCGAAGACGAGGACGAACCCCAAAAGCAGAGCACCAGGACACAAAAGAACTTCCCACAAGAAGTAAAAACAGTGAACTCACTTCACATAACAAAACGTGCGTCGCCCGTAAAGGTACGCACCACACGGCCCATCCCCAAAGGGTCCTGCCACTGGTTGTCAAAACCGATCATCTTCTATCAGCTAGATTATTCTAGGAATATCAAGAATGTAGGCTGGACTGCCTTGATACTCGATCCAATAATTGGCGGACTCCAGTTTTCAAATGTCCTTATGGACGGCGGCAGTGGACTAAACCTGATATATCAGGATACAATCCAGCACATGGGGATAAACCCAGCAAGAATCCACCGCAGCAAAACCTCCTTTCAAGGGGTAATACCTGGTCCGGAAACCCATTGTACGGGTTTTCTCCGGCTCACAGTCACATTCGGCTTTGCCGATAACCTCCGCCGCGAAAAGCTGACCTTCCATATCGTCCCGTTCTCAAGTCGCTATCAAGCACTACTGGGACGCGAAGCTTTCGCTCGCTTTAATGCAATACCGCATTATGCATCTCTTATGCTTAAGATGCCCGGTCCACGACGCATCATCTCTTTGAAGGGGAAGCACTAAAGTGCACCTCCCCAAGCGAAGGACTGTGCGGCCGCTTTGACAGCCCCACAGCAAAATGGCCTCACCGGCAAAAAACTTCAAATAGGTCATTCAAGACCACGAACGCGGATAGACGAGTTCGGTGCAAAATCATCATTGATGCAGGCCTAGAAGCCATATACCCCCGCACTAGGGGCTCCACGCATATACAATAAGAGACAATAAAGCTCAAACTTATATATCTTACTTTGTACTTTGCTTATTTTAAACTTTTTCGGCACGACCCGTTTTCAACCCAGTTCCTCTCTTTTACAGATGAACGTCGTGCGGCGCCCGTCCAGGATACGGCACAATGGAGACACAGGCGCAGACGTGCAGTAGGGACCCGTCCTGAAGGATTCGTTTTAGATTAAGACCCTGCGTAAACCTTTTTTACTGTCTCTTGTTGCTACACATCCCCTGGTTTTTTCTTTCTAAATATAACCAAGGAGGAGGCTGGCGTCTTGGCATGTGGCCACGTCAGAATTTTTGCACGTACCTGGACACTAGGGGCTTTTTTTAATAAAGAGTGTTGTTTCGCCCGCACTCATAAAGACCGAACACCTTAGGGAGTGTTCGGCATCGCGAGTTTTGGCATTATATGCATCAGCTCCGAATCATGTCTTTGGTCAAATGTTGGGTTGCCCGGCTCCTGAGTTCGGCTACCTTACGTTCCGCTCTATCGGCTAAGGTAGCACCAGGAGAACTACTGCGATTGTGCCCCCGGTTCGGCCAGGGCGAGCACCTCAGTAGAGAAAGCCAAAAACTGACTGTCATGATGTAGCGTGAGACTGGTCAGCCACTCGATGACCTATCGGAATCTATCGGATTCCTCCGCTTTAACGAAGGGCCGCTTCCCGGTCAGGCACATACGCGCCCCGAACTCGGACGAGCGCAGTTGCCACCAAGGAGCTACCTAAATAGTCTCACTGTTAAACTCCTATGGCTAAGTGAAAGTGTTAAAGCATTATAGTCCGGTTGACTGGCCCGCTGCGCTATCACCTCCTTTGTAGGACCAAGACGTTGGGTTAAGTGTGAAAATGCGTCTTCTGCGAGCACCCCCGCACTATGTGCATGGGGGCTGAAGCCAACGACTGCCATCTTTCAGATTCTGTATATATATATATATATCTTAAAATAGCCGCACAGGAGGTGTTCCCAATACTTGGAGGCACAAGTATAAAAAAGGCCACTACAGTTTATCAAAATATTACTTTATAAATACATATGCTATCATAACATAGCATCTTTCGGGCACTGTGTCTCTATTACACGAGCGCCTTCAAGAACTTCCTGAAAATAGTGCTCGGAGGGTACTCGGCTTTTGTTCGAATCTCGGGACGCAACAACGGTGGTCTCCATCTCTGCCCAGTATGTCTTAACACGGGCAAGAGCCATCCTAGCGCCCTCTATGCATGCTGACCTCTTCATTGCATTTATATGCGGCACCGCGTCAAGGAATTGCTGCACCAAGCTGAAATAACTCTTTGGCTCCGATCTCCCAGGCCACAGATGACCCATGACGTACTTCATGGCGAGTCCGGACAATATATTCAGTTCGGCCCATTGAGCCAGGCGATCGTCCACTGCCAGTGGACGCTCTGGATTGTGGAACTATGACCAGAAAAGCTTTTCCACTTCGCGATGTTTTAGATCTCGAAAGTGTTCGGTCGCATCAGCAGCACTTGCTGCCAAATCCAGATAGGTGTCCTCCACACTCCACATCCGGTCCAACGGAGCAAACTTCGGATCACAAAACTTCCTCCGCAGCATAAAGGGCTTTCCAGCCGCAATCTGTTCGGCCTAACGCAGCTCCTCTTTCGCAGCTCTCATCGCAGAGCGAGCGTCCTTGGCATCGGCAACGGCCTTCTCTAAGACCGTCTGTCTCGCCCGGTCTTCTTTCTCAAGAAGTTTGCAATGGTCTGCAGCGCTCTTTAACTTCTCGACCATCTCGGCCATCTCTTCTTTGCTTCGGCAGTGAGCAGCCTGTTCGGCTCTCAGCTCTTCAAGGGCCTTCTCGGCAGCCGCATCGCTTTTTCTGGCTTGCTCCTTAGCTCGGGCAAGTTCTGCCCTAAGATTCTCCACGGCGGCCGTACCATCTGCGTCAAGCACACACATTGTAAGACACTGACATGAAGCTCCTCTTACCTGATGCCGCTCGAAGAATTACATACCTTGAGCCTCATCAAGCCGCTTGTTGACAAGCGTGATGTCGGCATCTGCCACGTCCAGTTGCCGCTTTAGTTCGGCCACATCATCAGTTCGGCTTGATTCCGGACACCTCGCCACCTACATTCAAAGGCGACATCTTAGACCTGGGATTATGATCCTCTGCGTGCCGTCATTTCTTGACAACGCGCAGAGTCTCAGGGGCTACTATCTACACAGGGCGTATCTTACTTATGCGCAACTGACAAAAGTGTACATTATCTAACGTACCTCAAAACCCGTCAGTAAACTTTTGACGGCCTCATGCAATCCGCTTTCTGCGGATGAAATCCTTTCAATCACCGTGCCCATGAATGCACGGTGCTCCTCTGAGATAGAAGCTCGCCCCAGCAGAATCTTTAGCTCCTCTGGCCGAGCACCAGACGGTGCCGGACTTGTCCTATGGCCTCTTTCGAAGGCCGGACGCGGAGAGCCTTGGGGGGACACATAGCTATCTTCCGCCCCTGCCGGATTCAAAGAAACCCTCAGCGACGACACCTCAGGGTCGCCTACCTCGCTAGGCGGTACGGCAGGGGGAGGCGTCCCGCTCTCCATCATCTCCGGAAGAAGATCCCCCGAAGACGAGCTCTGCTGAGAAGGGCTGAGGTCCGAGCTACAAGGTAAAATTTCGGTTAATCTTCTCAGATATAAATCAAGGATTTCTCTCATCCCTCAAAAGAAACATCTCTCTACTTACGGCTCGCTGGAGGGCTGATCCCCTTGAGGGCGTAGTCCGGCCGAGGAACTCCCCGGCGTCGGACCCTCTGGCGAGGATTTTCTCCCCCGTTTCGAGGCCATGGTTTCTGGGTCGTCAGAGGCGGCTCTCTTCTTCCCCTTAGGAGAGGAATTGTCGGTTCCTCCCTTCGGAGCAGCCTCCTTTGAGGAGGCCATAGCTTCCTTGTCCTCCCCCTCCAAAGGCATTATCTCCAGCATCCTGACCAGCATGGGATCCGGCCTGGTTTCAGGAAGGGGAGCTGGACACCTGATCAGCTTTGCCTTCGCTATCCACTCCTGTTTAAAAGGACGGCTCTTTTAGGGGCAAGTTTATGACAATTACACGGATAGAAGGTCCGGGCACAAGGTTGCTTACTTGAGTATCTGGGCGATTGCAGCTTAGGCCTGCGTCCTCGGTTAAATCCGGACACATCTCTTGTGATCCGAAGAATAGTCTATACATCTCCGCGGGCGTTGCGCCCATAAAATTCTGGAGAGCTCGCGGTCCCTCTGGATTAAACTCCCACAGGCGAAGGGGGCGACGTTTGCCGGGCAATATTCGGCGAATCAGCATGACCTGCGTCACCTTGACCAAACTGAGGTCTCCTTCCAAGAGATCCTTAATTCGACCCTGTAACAGGGACACGTCTTTGGATAACCCCCAATCTAATCCTTTGTTGACCCATGACGCTAGCCGTGATGGGGGACCCGAGCGAAAGACAGGAGGCGCCACCCACTTGGCGCTCCTGGGAGCGGTGATATAGAACCATTCTCGTTGCCACAAGCCGAGCTCCTCTTGAAAGGAGCCCTCGGGCCATGGAGCATCTGCATTCTTACTTATGACAGCGCCTCCGCACTCTGTGTGCCGTCCCTCGATCATCTTCGGCTCCACTCCAAAAGTCTTGAGCCATAATCCGAAGTGAGGAGTAACACGGAGGAACGCTTCGCACACAACGATGAATGAGGAAATGTGGAGGATGGACTCCGGAGCTAAGTCATGAAATTCCAGCCCGTAATAAAACAGCAGCCCCCTCACGAAGGGATCCATCGGGAAGCCTAACCCCCGAAGGAAGTGAGACATGAACACTACGCTCTCACCGGGCTGGGGACTGGGAATAGCCTGCCTTTGAGCAGGCAACCTATGCGGAATTTCGGTGGTCAAGAACTTAGCCTCTCTCAACTTTAGCACGTCCTCCTCCATGACGAAGGAGGGCATCCATCGGCCTTGAAGGTCGGAACCGGACATTGTCGAAGGTCCGAAGCGCCTGGAATCTGGAGCCTAGGGTGTTGGAACTCGAGGCGATGGGCGAACTCATTTGAGATTGGAAAAAGGAGTAAGGCCTTGGTCTCTTTATAAGAGGTTGAATACCAGGAGCCCTCCCCCTAACCATTTGGGACTCACCTTTAATCGAGAAAACATGCTAACGGGCACGATTGGGTTACCCACGTCCGTATTGATGAGAATCCCGTAAAAGGGGGGCACACGATCTCTGCTTTGACAAGACGTGCCAAGGAAACCGCCTCGCAAAACATGGTGAGGTGGAAAAGTAAAAACGATTCGAGTAAAGGACTTGGCCGTAGTGTGATGACGCACTGCGGAATACGTCGGCAGATTTGATTTCTGTCAATATTATTCACTCTATGGCAATATGTGGAAACTTATTTTGCAGAGCCGGACACTACTCTTGGTGTTTACAATCTTCTATGAAGGATTTGGAGGAGGAACCCGCCTTGCAATGCCGAAGAAAATTTGCGCGCCGGACTCGTCGTCATTGAAGCCTGGTTCAGGGGCTACTGAGGGAGTCCTGGATTAGGGGGTGTTCGGGTAGCCGGACTATGCCTTCAGCCGGACTCCTGGACTATGAAGATACAAGATTGAAGACTTCGTCCCGTGTCTGGATGGGACTTTCCTTGGCGTGGAAGGCAAGCTTGGTGATGCGGATATTCAAGATCTCCTACCATTGTAACCGACTCTGTGTAACCCTAACCCTATCCGGTGTCTATATAAACCGGAGGGTTGTAGTCCGTAGGCAATCAACTCCATACACAACAATCATACCATAGGCTAGCTTCTAGGGTTTAGCCTCGTTGATCTCGTGGTAGATCTACTCTTGTACTACCCATATCATCAATATTAATCAAGCAGGAGTAGGGTATTACCTCCATCGAGAGGGCCCGAACCTGGGTAAAAAACATCGTGTCCCTTGTCTCCTATTACCATCCGGCCTTGACGCACAGTTCGGGACCCCCTACCCGAGATCCGCCAGTTTTGACACCGACAGTGGTCAAAACCTCCGAGAGATTATATAATGAATTTTTGCTGACCAAAAGAAGTATCGTGCAAGAAAACGGAGTCCGGAGGGCACATGAGGTGCCCACGATGCAGGGGGCGCGCCCTCCACCCTTGTGGACGCCTCGTTTCCTTTCTAGACTACTTCTTATTTTCCTATTTTCTTAAATATTCCAAAACGGAGGAAAAAATGCTATTAGAACTGTTTTGGAGTCGGTTTACTTACCGTACCACATACCTATTCCTTTTCGGAGTCTGAAACATTCTGGAAAGTGTCCCTTATGTAGTCCTCCGGGGTTACGGTATCAATAACATTGGTTTCGACATTTATGGGATTACTTGAGATATAATGTTTGATTCTTCTACCGTTCACCACCTTCGGATTTGTGCCTTCGAAGTTGTTGATTTTTATGGCACCAGAATGATAGACCTCCTCGATAACGTAAGGACCTTCCCATTTAGAGAGTAGTTTTCCTACAAAAAAAATCTTAAATGGGAGTTGTATAACAAAACATAATCACCTACATTAAACTCACGCTTTTGTATCCTTTTTTCATGCCATCTTTTAACTTTTTCTTTAAAAAGTTTGGCATTCTCATAGGCCTGGGTTCTCCACTCATTAAGTGAGCTAATGTCAAATAGTCTCTTCTCACCAGCAAGTTTGAACTCATAATTGAGCTCTTTAATGACCCAATATGCCTTATGTTCTAGTTCGAGAGGTAAGTGACATGCTTTTCCATAAACCATTTTATACGGAGACATACCCATAGGATTTTTATATGCAGTTCTATGGGCCCATAATGCATCATCATGTCTCTTGGACCAATTCTTTCTGGATCTAATAACAGTCTTTTGCAAAATTAGTTTATTCTCTCTATTACTCAGTTCTACTTGACCACTAGACTGTGGGTGGTATGGAGATGCAATTCTATGATTAACATCATACTTAGCAAGCATTTTACGAAAGGCGCCATGAATAAAATGTGAACCACCATCAGTCATTAAGTATCTAGGGACTCCAAACCTCGGAAAAATAACTTCTTTAAGCATCTTAATAGAGGTGTTATGATCAACACTACTAGTTGGAATAGCTTCTACCCACTTAGTAACGTAATCAACAGCAACTAAAATATGTGTATACCCATTAGAGGAAGGAAACGGTCCCATATAATCAAAGCCCCAAACATCAAATGGTTCAATAACAAGTGAATAGTTCATAGGCATTTCTTGACGTCTACTAATATTACCAATGCTTTGACATTCATCACAAGACAAGACAAACTTACGGGCATCTTTGAAAAGAGTAGGCCAATAAAAACTGGATTGCAATACCTTATGTGCAGTTCTATCTCCAGCGTGGCGTCCTCCATAAGCCTTGGAGTGACACTTGCGTAGGATTTGTTCCTGTTCATGCTCAGGTACACAACATCTAATAACACCATCTACTCCTTTATAAAGGTGTGGGTCATCCCAGAAGTAATGTCTTAAATCATAGAAAACCTTTTTCTTTTGCTGGTATGTGAAACTAGGTGGTATAAATTTAGCAACAATGTAATTATAATAATTAGCATACCATGGATCAGTACAAGAAGCATTTATGAGAGCTAATTGTTCATCAGGAAAGCTATCATCTATAGGTAGTGGGTCATTAAGAACATTCTCTAACCTAGACAAGTTGTCTGCAACGGGGTTCTCAGCTCCCTTTCTATCAATAATATGCAAATCAAATTCTTGTAGCAAGAGAACCCATCTAATAAGTCTAGGTTTAGCATCTTTCTTTTCCATAAGATATTTAATAGAAGCATGATCAGTGTGAACAGTTACTTTAGAATCAACAATATAAGGTCTGAACTTATCACAAGCAAATACAATTGCTAAAAATTCTTTTTCAATAGTAGCATAATTTATCTGGGAACTGTCTAGAGTTTTACTAGCATATTAGATAACATTTAATTTCTTATCAACTCTTTGTCCTAGAATAACACCTACAACATAATCACTAGCATCACACATAATTTCAAAGGGTAAATTCCAATCAGGTGGCTGAACAATAGGTGCAGAAATCAAGGCTTTCTTAAGTATTTCAAATGCTTCTACACAATTATCATCAAAGACAAAAGGAACATCTTTTTGTAAGAGATTACTTAGAGGCCTAGAAATTTTTGTGAAGTCTTTAATGAACCTCCTATAAAAACCGGCATGACCAAGGAAACTTCTTATACCTTTAATGTCCTTAGGACACGACATCTTTTCAATAGCATCAACTTTAGCTTTATCAACTTCAATACCTCTTTCAGAAATTTTATGCCCCAAGACAATACCTTCATTAACCATAAAGTGGCACTTCTCCCAATTCAAGACAAGATTAGTTTCTTCACATCTCTGCAAAACTCGATCAAGGTTGCTTAAGCAATCATTGAAGTTCCATACACGGAGAAATCATCCATGAAAACCTCAACAATCTTTTCACAAAAGTTAGAGAATATAGTAGTCATACATCTTTGAAAGGTAGCAGGTGCATTACATAAACCAAAAGGCATACGTCTATAAGCAAAGGTACCGAAAGGGCAAGTAAAAGTGGTCTTTTCCTGATCCTCTTTCGACACAGGTATTTGAGAGAAACCAGAATAACCGTCTAGAAAGCAAAAATGTGTATGTTTGGATAATATTTCTAGCATTTGATCAATAAAAGGTAAAGGGTAATGATCCTTTCTAGTAGCCTTATTTAATTTGCGGAAATCAATTACCATTCTATAACATGTAACAATTCTTTGTGGGATCAATTCATCTTTATCATTAGGAGCAACAGTAATACCTCCCTTCTTAGGGACACAATGGACAAGACTTACCCACTGACTATCAGCAAAAGGATAAATTATACCTGCCTCTAGAAGCTTTAGTATTTCATTTCTTACCACTTCTTTCATCTTAGGATTTAACCGTTGTTGGTGATCAACAACCAGTTTAGCATCTTTCTCCAATTTTATTTTGTGTTGGCATAGAGTGGGACTATTGCCCTTAAGATCATCAAGAGTATATCCAATAGCAGCACGATGCTTCTTCAGAGTTTTCAATAATTTCTCTTCTTCCTGCTCTGAAAGGTTAGCGCTAATAATAACATCATATATCTTCTTTTCATCAAGATAAGAATATTTAAGAGTATCGGGTAATGGTTTAAGCTCAAACACAGGATCACCCTTGGGTGGAGGAGGATCCCCTAGAATTTCAACAGGCAAATTGTGTTTCAAAATAGGTCCCTGTTTAAAGAATACTTCATCTATTTCCCTTCTTTCATTCATAAACATATCATTTTCATGGTCTAGCAAATATTGTTCTATAGGATCATTAGGAGGCACGTCAATAGAAGCAAGGCCAATAATTTCATATTTACTAGGCAATTCTTTATCATGGGGTTGTCTATGAAATTTAGCCAAATTAAAATCATGAGACATATCCCCTAAACCAACAGTAACAATATCCTTTTTGCAGTCTATCTTAGCATTAACAATATTCAAGAAGGGTCTACCAAAGATAATGGGACAAAAGTCATCTTGTGGGGAACCAAGAACAAGAAAATCACAAGGATATTTAACTTTCCCACACAAGACTTCAACATCTCTAACAATCCCAACTGATGAAATAGTATCTCTATTGGCAAGCTTAGTTGTAACATCAATACCTTCTATCTCAGCAGGTGCAATATCATGCATAATTTCTTCGTATAAGGAATGAGGTATTGCACTCGCACTAGCACCCATGTAACATAAGCCATGATAGCAATGATCTCCTATTTTAACAGAAACAACAGGCATTCCTACAACTGATCTATGTTTATCTTTAGTATCGGGTCTAGCAATTCTAGCAGCTTCATCACAGAAGTAAATAACATGCCCATCAATATTATCGACCAAGAGATCTTTAACCATAGCAATACTAGGTTCAACTTTAATTCGCTCAGGGGGTGTAGGTGTTCTAGCATTACTCTTACAAACCACAGTTGAAACTTTAGCATGATCCTTTATTCTAACACGGGAAGGTGGTTTCTCAATATAAGCGGTAGGAACAATAGGATCAACATTATAAGTGATAGTCTTTTCTTCAACTTTAATAGGTTCAACTACTTTTACTTCAATGGGAGGATGATATTTAAACCACTTCTCCTTAGGGAGATCAACATGAGTAGCAAATGATTCACAGAAAGAAGCTACTATCTCAGAGTCAAGTCCATATTTAGTGCTAAATTCACGAAAAGCATCGGTATCCATAAAATATTTAACACAATCAAACTTAGGTGTTATACCCGACTCCTTACCTTCGTCGAGTTCCCAATCTTCAGAGTTGCGTTTAATTCTTTCCAATAAATCCCATCTGAATTCAATAGTCTTCATCATAAAAGAACCAGTACAGGAAGTATCGAGCATGGACCGATTATTGAGAGAAAGCCGAGCATAAATTTTTTGAATAATAATTTCTCTTGAGAGCTCATGACTGGGGCATGAATATAACATTGACTTAAGCCTCCCCCAAGCTTGAGCGATACTTACTCCTTCGCGAGGCCAAAAATTATATATATATAATTACGATCACGATGAACCAGGTGCATAGGATAAAACTTCTGATGAAATTCCAATTTCAATCAGTTGTAGTTCCATGATCCAATACCATCACATAGCCTAAACCATGTCAATGCCTTTCCCTTCAAATATAAAGGGAAGACCTTCTTGATAACATCCTGGGGCATACCTGCAATCTTAAATAATCCACAAACTTCATCCACATAGATTAAGTGCATATAGAGATGTAATGTCACTACTGTAGGATGCTGCTAACACGACACTACAATCAGAGACCCTTCGAGAAACTGTGTGCGATGCCATAATCGCAAATGGTGCTGTATGAAAACCGTCAAAAAGGTGAAAACATTTGCGATGGAGGATGCATCAAACACGGTTCAGATTTTAGTTGCGTGTGTGATCCAGGGCATACAGTTCAGTCCAATGAACTGTTTGCGATGAGGCGGAACAAAAGAAACGGGCAGCCTGATGAAGGCGTGTGTGATATAGAGCATACGATTCACTCAGATGAACTGTTTGTGATTAGGCAACACAAAAGAAATGGGCAACCAGATGAAGGTGTGCGCGATATACAACATACGGTTCACTCGGATGAACTGTTTGTGATTAGGCAACACAAAAGAAATGGGCAGCCAGATCAAGGCGTGTGTGATTGAAGGCATACGCTTCAGAAGGATTAACTGTTTGCGGTTAGGCAACAGAACAGAAACGGGTAAGCCGGATCAAAGTGTCTGTGATTGATGGCATACACTTCACATGGATGAACTGTTTGCGATTAGCCACAACAAACTGAAACAGTTAGATAGATCAATGTGTGTGCGCTAGACGGGCACACCCATTCTAATTAAAAGACGTGTGTTGACATTGCCTATTGAGGTGCACCCTATGGTGCAAATGCCACGTACGCGGCCGAGAAGGCGTACGTGCCCACGTTACGCCTTCCGGGAATAGTACCGCACTTATAGCCGTCAGTAAATTTTGAGCATGCGTCCTGTCACATTCCAAATTGCAAACCTGTTCACACCGATCAAAACCTAAACGGTTTCCCACTTAGGAGCGTATTACTATGTGGTTATAAATACTACTACTCCAAGATGACTGTACATTCATCCTCAACTCCTCATCCACAAAAAGTCAAAAACAAACAAGTCATTCATCACCGTTCCCTTGCGTTTGCCATGGCCAGCGTGAGTTCTGGGTCAAGAGATTGTGACCAGGGAGAGGCGAGCCTGGAAGCGGGAGCACGAGAGATGTCCCGCCTCGCTGCGATAGCAGCCAACATGTCCCGCCGCATGGCCGTAGCAGAAGAGAGGTCCCGCCGCGCCGCTGAAGCAGCACGGAGGACCCGCCGCGCCGTTGATGCAGCAGACTGGTCCGGCCGCGCCACAGAAGCAGAAGAGATGTCTCGCCGCGCCATGAATGCAGCAGAGATGTCCTGCCTTGCCGCGGTGGCCTAGGAAAATGCCTCACGGGCAGGCGAGGACTCTTATAGGCGCATGCGTGCCCTCGTCCATAGGCAGATGGATCAGATCTCTAGGTGGGCGAGGTTGCAGGATGACCTACAGGCCTCGTTTGAACAGTCTACCGACGTCATCCGGCAACTAAATGAGAGCAATGCAAAGCTCCGGGCCGAGCGCAACCTGTTGAGGGCGAAGATCATCGGAAGTGCGGAGCAGCAGGAGCAGACCACTGCCTTGTTGAAGAGGACCGACGTCATCATCGAGAAACTTATGGACGAGAATAACAAGCTGTGCATCGAGCGCAGAAGGCTGGTGGAGGAATCCGTGCATGCTCTCAAGGAGCATCTTGAGGACAAGAAAGAGCTCGTCGCCGCTCGCCACGGAGACTAGTTCCCGCGGCCTGCAACAACGCATCAAGAAAGTAGAGATCAACGAGCCAGATCGTTGTCTTCCTTCTTCTTTTTCCCTTGTGTATTTCGGGCGTTGCCGCATGTGGCTTTTTTAATTATGTTTCTAAATATGTAAGGCAACTATTATCCACTATCATCGTCCTTATATTCATCATGCTTGCTATAAGTCGCAGTCGATGCTATATAGGTCCATCGAATCTTACATCAAGATCAGTGCAAAACTTTCTTTGCAGATTTTCATTTCTCTCTCTTAAATCTCAGTCCAATGAGACATAGCCACGCCGTAGAACAGGTGCTCGAGCGCCATTAATGGAGACGTTGGGAGGGAGGTGTGCGGCGGGTAGCGGTCAAAGGGCTCTTCTCCCGATGAGCACGCGCAGGGGTCTGATCGCACGCCACCCGTACTCAAGTAGCTACCCCGCACGGCACCTACTAGCCAATAAAAAAGGGGACACATGGCCGCATGTAATTGGTAAGTCGAACGCCCACAATTTCAATAATACTTGTGTTTCCGATTTGTAACGTGACATCACTTGTTCCAAAATGACTTTGTTGATTGTTAATGTGTGGGCCTTCGCAAATCGGATAGAAAAATTACCATAACATGTTGGTGCCATGTCATGAGACCATGCCAAGTTTCATGATTTTCAGGCGTGTTTTGGAATTACAGGAATTAAAAAACCAAGTTTCTCAATCTTTCCGGCCGAGCCACGATGCCTAGATGTTTGAATTTCACTCCCATCTCTTGCATGGGACCTAGAAATTCACCCAAGGACACACATGTGATTTTTCAAACAACTTTGGTGCACTGGAGCATGTGCTTGTAGTTCAAATTTGAATTATGCACATTAAATGCCCAGAAACTCAATTAATGTATAAAAAAGGCCAAACGAACCCGGAATAATTCCAAAATTTAGCACGTTACTTCTATTTGGTCTAATCTGGCTTTGTATAAAAAATAAGGCGGGAGAAGGCAGTGTACGTATGTCGTTTCGCACACGGAGGTGACATGTTCCCTCTCGGAAACACGAGCCTTGTTGAGGGAAGCTCCGGTTTGCATGAACCTTACACCAAAGCTTGTTCCAATTCAACCAAAAATATTACCGCAGCATGTTGGTGTCATGTCATGACACCATGCCAAGTTTCATGATTTTCAGGCGTGTTTTGGAATTACAGGAATTAAAAAACCAAGTTTCTCAATATTTCCGGCCGAGCCACGTTGCCCAGATGTTTGCATTTCACTCTCATCTCTTGCATGGGACCTAGAAATTCACCCAAGGACACACATGTGATTTTTCAAACAACTTTGGTCCACTGGAGCATGTGCTTGTAGTTCAAATTTGAATTATGCACATTAAATGCCCAGAAACTCAATTAATATATAAAAAGGTGAAACGAGCCCAGAATAATTCCAAAATTTAGCACGGTACTTCTATTTGGTCTAATATGGCTGTGTAAAAAAAATAAGGCGGGAGAAGGTAGTGTACGTATGTTGTTTCGCACACGAAGGTGACACGTTCCCTCTCGGAACCACGAGCCATCTTGAGGGAAGCTTCGGTTTGCAAGAAGCTTACACCAAAGCTTGTCCCAATTCGGCCAAAAATATTACCGCAGCATGTTGGTGCCATGTCATGACACCATGCCAAGTTTCATGATTTTTAGGCATGTTCTGGAATTACAGGAATTAAAAAACCAGGTTTCTCAATATTTTCGGCCGAGCCACGACGCCCAGATCTTTGAATTTCACTCCCATCTCTTGCATGGGACCTAGAAATTCACCCAAGGACACACATGTGATTTTTCAAACAACTTTGGTGAACTGGAGCATGTGCTTGTAGTTCAAATTTGAATTATGCACATTAAATGCCTAGAAACTCAATTAATGTATAAAAAAGGCGAAACGAGCCCGGAATAATTCCAAAATTTAGCACAGTACTTCTATTTGGTCTAATTAGTCTGTGTAAAAAAATAAGGCGGAAGAAGGCAGTGTATGTATGTTGTTTCGCACATGGAGATGACACGTTCTGTAACGCCCCATGACCGATGTGCCAGGTGTCTTCCAGTTATTCGCTGTTGTTGCCTTGTCATTGCTTGCGTGTCATGCATTCCATATCATGTCATCATGCGCATTTCATTTGCATACATGTTCGTCTCATGCATCCGAGCATTTTCCCCGTTGTCTGTTTTGCATTCCGGCGATCCTATGTCCTCCGGTGTCCCTTTCTACCTCTTTTTGTGTGCGGGTGTTAAACGTTTTTGGATTGGACCGAGACTTGTCATGCGGCCTTGGTTTACTACCGGTAGACCGCCTGTCAAGTTTCGTACCATTTGGACTTCGTTTGATACTCCAACGGTTAACCGAGGGACCGAAAAGGCCTCGTGTGTGTTGCAGCCCAACACCCTTCCAAAGTGGCCCAAAACCCACCTAAACCTTCTCCATCACCTAGGCCGTTCGATCACGATCGCGTGGCCGCGAACCGCACCTCATTTGGAGCCTCCTAGCTCCCTCTACCTCTATATAAAGGCCACTCCCCGAAAATTTCGGGCAAACCCTAGTCCCCTCCCTCTCCACGTGCCGCCGGACAAATTTCCGTCCGGCCGGACACGTCCACTCCGCCCCGCCGCCGCCATGTGGCACCACCTGATTTTTCCCGCCCGGTGCCCACATCGCCGCGCTGCCCAAGGCCCGCCGAGCCCGCGCGAAGCCCTCCCCGGCCCGAGCCGCGTGCCCCCGCGTCTTCCTCGCGCGCCGCCTCCACCTTCCACGCTGGCGCCGCCGCAGGCCCGGCGCCGACCGGAGCAGTCCGCCGGCCGCCTCTCCTCGCCGGCGCACTGCCGCATCCACCGCGGCACCGCCTGAGGTCGCTGCGCCCTCCTCCGCCCGACGCCGCCATCTTCCTCTCGGGCGCCGCCCCGCACCGACCCGGCCGACCTCGCCCTCTCCCTCGATCTCCGGCGACAAGCACTGTTCTGGCGAGCTCAAGTTCAACCTCGTACTACGTGCAGATCTCAGATCCAAAATATCTCGGTTGACTTTTTCGCCCGAAACCCAAATTATTTTGCATACTTTGGCGCATCATAACTCTGTCATCATGGCTCCGACTCGTGCGTGTAGCATATCAAAATGTTCGTCTCGAAGAGTACTTCATTTCATCTCATTACATCATTTTCATTTGAGCTCATATTGATGCCCGAAATGCTGTTGGAAGAGGGCTATGTGATGATAGTTTCAAATCTGTTTCAACAAATGCACTTTTGTCATTTTTGCCATGATTAATGTGTGCATGCTATGATCCTGAGCTCTACATGTGTTTTGAAGTATGCCATGCCATCTTTACAAGGGTGTATGCCATGTATTTTTGTGATATTTTTCGTGACTAGCACAAGCATGCAAAGTAGCTTACTCAATGTTGCTGATTTTAGGGACTTAGAATTTCACTAAGTCTTTGCCCTGTCCTTATTTTTATGCCATATGTTCATGTTGATTCCTAGTGATCCGTGCGTCTTTTGAGCATGATCAGTAAGGATGTTTTGTATATATTGTGGTGCTCTATCCATCCATGTCTTTGTTTGCATTTATGGAGCACCCTAGCTTGAGTCAATCGAGCTCTACTTTTGCTATAAAATGTCCTGGCAGATTGTTAACATGTTTAGCAATCTTGCCGAGCTTGTTGTTGTTGATCCATGCATTCTATGTTGTTGTTCTTGCCATGTTTAGCTTCTATGCCATGTCTGCTTGATGGGTGTATGCTTAGTTTGTCATGCAATGCCTCATAGTGAGTGCATCGAGCTCGTAAACATGCCTACTTGATGTCTGTTTTGCCATGCTCTAGTTTTTCACTAAGTTTGAATCTGTTTATGTTTTTGCTATGTTCACATGCTTGCAATTGTATTTTATGATCCCTTTTGGCTCATGGTCACTAAGGTACTTTTGTTGTATGCTTTGAGTAGCTTCATGCCATGTCTTGCTTTGCCATGATATGTTCCTGTAGCATGTTGTTATCGTGCTCTAGACATTGCTTCCTGATGTTAAATTCCTGCCATGCTGTTAATTTCACTAAGTCTGAAACCTGTTATCATTTGCACTTTTGCCATGCTTGTTTGAACCTGTTAACAAGTGAATTAGCCGTAGCTCAGTGTTCATCTTTTGTCAAGCATCATGAGTGGATCCCTGCCATGTTTTGTGTTGCTATGCTGGAGTGTTGTAGCATGTTGTTCTTGATGCATCTAGTTGGTCTCGTGCTGATTATCGCAGACCAGTGGCATATTCGTTTTGCTTGTCATTTCCAAACCGTGCATCCGATTCCGGTGATCTTTATATCGATTTCAACCGAAATCAACTCACCTTTCCAGTGGCATTCTTGGATTTCCAAGTTGAGGCCAGGTTCAATCATTCCTTTCCAAATCTTGCATATGCATCACATTTCGCATCCCGCATATCATACCATGTTTGCATCATGTTGTTTGTGCATTGCATGTGGTTGATTGTGTTCCTTTTGCTTGTGTTCTTGCTTTGGGTAGAGCCAGGAGACGAGTACGTGATCGAGGAGCCCGTTGAGTACGCTTACGAGGACCAAGGCAACTCTGAGAACTTTGCAGGCAAGATGACCATACCCTCGAAATCACTTCTATCTTTGCTTGCTAGATGCTCGCTCTTTTGCTATGCCTATGCTACGATACCTACCACTTGCTTTTCATGCCTCCCAAATTTCCATGTCAAACCTCTAACCCACCTTGTCCTAGCAAACCGTTGTTTGGCTATGTTACCGCTTTGCTCAGCCCCTCTTATAGCGCTGTTAGTTGCAGGTGAAGTTTGGAGTTTGTTCCTTGTTGGAACATGTTCATTGTTGGGATATCACCATATTATCTTGTTTATCTTAATGCACCTATATAATTGGTAAAGTGTGGAAGGCTCGGCCTTATGCCTGGTGTTTTGTTCCACTCTTGCCGCCCTAGTTTCCGTCATACCGGTGTTATGTTCCTTGATTTTGCGTTCCTTACGCGGTTGGGTTATAATGGGAACCCCTTGACAGTTCGCCTTGAATAAAACTCCTCCAGCAATGCCCAACCTTGGTTTTACCATTCGCCACCTAGCCTTTTTTCCCTTGGGTTTCCGGAGCCCGAGGGTCATCTTTATTTAAACCCCCCTGGGCCAGTGCTCCTCTGAGTGTTGGTCCGAAATGGGCAGCCTGTGGGGCCACCTCGGGGCAACTTGAGGGTTGGTTTTACTCATAGCTTGACCTATCCGAGTGTGCCCTGAGAACGAGATATGTGCAGCTCCTATCGGGATTTGTCGGCACATTCGGGCGGTGTTGCTGGACTTGTTTTACCATTGTCGAGATGTCTTGTAACCGGGATGCCGAGTCTGATCGGGTTGTCTTGGGAGAAGGAATATCCTTCGTTGACCGTGAGAGCTTGTGATGGGCTAAGTTGGGACACCCCTGCAGGGATTTGAACTTTCAAAAGCCGTGCCCGCGGTTATGGGCAGATGGGAATTTGTTAATGTCCGGTTGTAGAAAACCTGAAGTTTATCTTAATTAAAATGCATCAACCGTGTGTGTAACTGTGATGGTCTCTTCTCAGCGGAGTCCGGGAAGTGAACACAGTGTTGGAGTAATGCTTGATCGTAGGTTGTTCTAGGATCACTTCTTGATCATAGTTCATCGACCATGCCTTTGCCTTCTCTTCTCGCTCTCACTTGCGTATGTTAGCCACCATATTATGCTAGTCGCTTGCCGCAGCTCCACATCATACCTTTACCCTCCTATAAGCTTAAATAGTTTTGATCGCGAGGGTGTGAGATTACTGAGTCCTCGTGAGTCACAGATATTTCCAAAACCAGCTTGCAGGTGCCGTTGAACCGTGCAGGTGACGCAACCAAGCTCAAGGAGGAGCTCGATGAAGATTGTGTTCGCTATGTTGTTCCGTTTCCAGTTGTTCAGTAGTGGAGCCCAGTTGGGACGATCGGGGATCTGTGTAGCATTTGGGGCAGTCTTCTTTTATTTTGGTTCCGTAGTCGGACCTTGAGTGTATTTGGATGATGTAATGCTTTATTCATGTAATTGTGTGAAGTGGCAATTGTAAGCCAACTATGTATCTCTTTGTAACGCCCTCGATGCGGCTATATCTCCCACGTGTCGAAGCATGACTTAGAGGCATAACCGCATTGAAAGCAATGTCGCAAGTGAGGTAATCTTCACACAACCCATGTAATACATAAGGGAAAGAGATACATAGTTGGCTTACAATCGCCACTTCACACAATTACATGAATAAAGCATTACATCAACCATATACAATCAAGGTCCGACTACGGAACCAAAATAAAAGAAGAACCCCAAATGCGACAAGGTTCCCGATCGACCCCAACTGGGCTCCACTACTGATCAACTAGAACGAAGCAAGACAAAGGACAAGATCTTCAACGAGCTCCTCCAGAGCTGGGTTGCGTCATCTGCGCGGACTCATCGGCACCTGCAAACTGGTTTTGGAAGTATCTGTGAGCCACAGGGACTCAGCAATCTCGCACCCTCGCAATCAAGACTATTTAAGCTTATGGGTAAGGTAAAGGTATGAGGTGAAGCTGCAGCAAGCGAATAGCATATATGGTGGCTAACATACGCAAATGAGAGCGAGAAGAGAAGGCAAAGCACGTTCGAGAAAGTATGATCAATAAGTGATCCTAAAACAACCTACGTCAAGCATAACTCCAAAAACCGTGTTCACTTCCCGGACTCCGCCGGAAAGAGACCATCACGGTTACACACGCGGTTGATGCATTTTAAATTAAGGTCAACTTTAGGTTTTCTACAACCGGACATTAACAAATTCCCATCTGCCCATAACCGTGGGCACGGCTTTCAAAAGTTGAAATCCCTGCAAGGGTGTCCCAACTTAGCCCATGACAAGCTCTCACGGTCAACGAAGGAATCGACCTCCTCCCGAGACATTCCGATCAGACTCGGTATCCCGGTTCTTCAAGACATCCTCGACAATGGTAAAACAAATCCAGCAAGACCGCCCTATGCGCCGACATCCTGATAGGAGCTGCACATATCTCGTTCTCAGGGCAACACCGGATGAGCGCTCTATACAACTAAAACCAGCCCTCAAGTTTCCCCAAGGTGGCGCTACAAAGGACTCTAGTTCGGACCAACACTTAGACAAGCACTGGCCCGGGGGGGGGGGTTAAAATAAAGATGACCCTCGGGATGCGCGACTCCCAAGGGAAAAAGGCTAGGTGGCGAATGGTAAAACCAAGGTTGGGCCTTGCTGGAGGAGTTTTATTCAAAGTGAACTGTCAAGGGGTTCCCATTATAACCCAACCGCGTAAGGAACGCAAAATCCGGGAACATAACACCGATATGACGGAAACTAGGGCGGCAAAAGTGGAACAAAACACCAGGCATAAGGCCGAGCCTTCCACCCTTTACCAAGTATATAGATGCATTAATTAAATAAGATATATTGTGATAACCCAACAAGTAAACATGTTACAACAAGGAGCAACATCTCCATGTTCCAACAAGGAACAAACTTCAATCTTCACCTGCAACTAACAAAGCTATAAGAGGGGCTGAGCAAAGCGGTAACATAGCCAAACAACGGTTTGCTAGGACAAGGTGGGTTAGAGGCTTGGTTCAACAATATGGGAGGCATGATAAGCAAGTGGTAGGTATCGCAACATAGGCATAGCAAAAGAGCAAGCAACTAAGCAAGCAAAGATAGAAGTGATTTTGAGGGTAAGGTCATCTTGCCTGAAATCCCACAAGGAAGAAGAACGAGTCCATGAAGAAGACAAACGGACGTAGTCGAACGAATCCTCACAACACGACGTTATCAGAACCAAACTGAAGAAGCAAACACCGGAAAGAAGCACACAACATAGTAAACAACCAACACATGAACATGGTATGATATGCGGGATGCGGTATGCGATGCATATGCATGATTTGCAAGGGAATGAAAGACCCCGGCCTCAACTTGGAAATCCAAGTGTGCCACTGGAAAGATGAGACGAAATATCTTGAAAACGATATAAAGATCACCGGAATCGGAGTTACGGTTTGGAAATGGCAAGCAATTCAAATATGGCCACGTTCTACGATTTACAGCAAGTAGCCATCTAAATGCAACAAGTTAAATATGCTACAGCACTCAAACATGGCAACAAAATACATGGCAGGGATCCACTCATGATGCTTAACAAAAGATGAACACTGAGCTACGGCCGATTCATCCATTAACAGGTTCAAACAAGCATGGCAAAAATGCATATGGTAAACAGATTTCAGACTTAGTGAAATTAACACTTGTCTGGAATTTCAGATCAGATAGCACTCTTTGGAGCAACAAAACTACATGCTACATGACCTGAACATGGCAAAGTAAAGCATAGCATGGAGCTACTCAAGGAGCTTCACAAAAGTCCCTTAGTGACCTTGAGCCAAAAGGGATTAGAAAATACATTTGCAAGCAAGTGAACATGGCAAAAACATAATTAGATCACAGACTTAGTGAAAACTGGAGCATGCTGAAACAGATATCAAGTAGGCATGTTTACGAGCTCGATGCACTCACTACAGAGCAAGTCATGACAATCTAAGCATACACACATCAAGAATACACATTATACAAGCTAGATATGGCAAGAACAACAACATAACATGCACGGATCAACTACAACATCCTCGGCAAAATCGCTAACAAGTAGACAATCTGCCCAGATTCACGAAATAGCAAAAGTAGAGCTCGATTGACTCAAGCTAGGGTGCTCCATAATTGCAAATAAAGACATGGATGGATAGAGAACTACAAGATTAACAAAACATCCTTACTGATCATACTCAAAAGAGGCACGGATCACTAGGAAACAACATGAACATATGGCATCATGAGAAAAACAGATCAAGGAATTAGTGGAATTGCTAAGTCCCTGAAATCAGCATTACCAAGTGCCTCACTTTGCTAGCTTGTGCTAGTCACCACACACATCACAAAAATACATGGGTTGCACCTCTGGATAGATTGAAAAACATATAACAAAACTCATGTAGATCTCATGGGCATGTCATGCACACAATAATCATGGCAAAAATGACAAATATCTAAATGGAGCAGCAGATCTGACAATTATCTCAAGTAGCACTCTTCTAACAGCATTTCGAGCACCAAGATGAACTCAAATTAAAATGATGCAATGAGATGAAATGATGTACTCTCTGAGACGAACATTTTGATATGCTATATACCCAAAACAGAGTTACGAATGCGGAGTTACGATGCGATGAACATGAGCATATAATTAGGGTTAGGGATAAAAAGTCAACCGAGGGGGCAAAACTCAGATCTGGATCCGGCCTTGCACGCAGCCCAAGGTTCGCCGGATCTGAGCTCTTGCTCGCCGGAAGCGTCGTGGATCGCCGGAGGGTGGTCGCTGGACGGTGGAGAGGACGCCGTGGCGGTGAGGAGGCGACTCCGGTGCGGTGGCGGGCGCGGACGGCGTGGGTCGCCGGCGGGGATGACCGGAGCGGCGCCGGCGGGCTCGGGTGAGGAGGTCGCCGGCCAGCGCGGAAGAAGGCGGCGGCGAGGAGGCAGCTTGTCGGGGCGGCGCGGACCCGGGCGCACGTCCTTGCGGGCGGCGGCGAAGGCGGATGGGCCCGGGGGCTCCCCGCGGGCCTCGGCGGGCCACGGCGGGCGCGGAGGAGAGAGAAATGGCGGCGCTGACGTGGCGGCGGGGGATTCGCTGAGGAGGACGGTGCGGACATGTCTGGCGGCGCGGGGGTTTTTGTCCGGGCGCGAGGAGGAAGACGCTAGGGTTTCATCCGCGATTTTTGGGGAGTGGATCACATATTTATAGGTAGAGGGAGCTAGGAGAGTCCAAATGAGGTGCGGTTTTCGGCCACGCGATCATGATCGAACGACCGAGATGATGGAGGAGGTTTAGGTGGGTTTTGGGCCACTTTGGAGTGGTGTTGGGCTGCAACACACACGAGACCTTTTCGGTCCCTCGGTTAACCGTTGGAGTATCAAACGAAGTCCAAATGGTACGAAACTTGACAGGCGGTCTACCGGTAGTAAACCAAGGCCGCTTGGCAAGTCTCGGTCCAATCTGGAAATGTTTAACCCCCACCCATGAAAGAAAGGTAGAAATGACCACCGGAGGAGAACGAAGCACCGGATTGCAAAACGGACAACGGGGAAAATGCTCGAATACATGAGACGAACATGTATGCAAATGAAATGCACATGATGACATGATATGCAATGCATGACACGCAAGCAATGACAAGGCAACAACAGCGAATAACTAGAGGACACCTGGCACATCGGTCTCGGGGCGTTACACTCTTCCTCTTATGTATTACATGGGTTGTGTGAAGATTACCTCACTTGCGACATTGCTTTCAATGCAGTTATGCTTCTAAGTCATGCTTCGACACGTGGGAGATATAGCCGCATCGAGGGCATTACACGTTCCCTCTCGGAACCACGAGCCTTCTTGAGGGAAGCCCCGGTTTGCAAGAAGCTTACACCAAAGCTTGTCCCAATTCGGCCAAAAAATTACCGCAGCATGTTGGTGCCATGTCATGACACCATGCTAGGTTTTATGATTTTCAGGCGTGTTTTGGAATTACAGGAATTAAAAAACCAAGTTTCTCAATCTTTCGGGCCGAGCCACGACGCCCAGATGTTTGAATTTCACTCCAATCTCTTGCATGAGACCTAGAAATTCACGCAAGGACACACATGTGATTTTCCAAACAACTTCGGTGCACTAGAGCCTGTGCTTGTAGTTCAAATTTGAATTATGCATATTAAATGCCCAGAAACTCAATTAATGTATAAAAAAGCTGAAACGAGCCCGGAATAATTCCAAAATTTAGCACGGTGCTTCTATTTGGTATAATCTGGATGTGCAAAAAAATTAAGGCGGGAGAAGGCAGTGTACGTATGTCGTTTGGCACACGGAGGTGACACGTTCCCTCTCGGAACAACGAGCCTTCTTGAGGGAAGCTCCAGTTTGCAAGAAGCTTACACCAAAGCTTGTCCCAATTTGGCCAAAAAAATTACCGCAACATGTTCGTGCCATGTCATGAGACCATGCCAAGTTTCATGATTTTCAGGCGTGTTTTGGAATTACAGGAATTAAAAAACCAAGTTTCTCAATCTTTCCGGCCGAGCCACGACGCCCAGATGTTTGAATTTCACTCCCATCTCTTGCATGGGACCTAGAAATTCACCCAAGGACACACATGTGATTTTTCAAACAACTATGGTGCACTGGAGCACGTGCTTGTAGTTCAAATTTGAATTATGCACATTAAATGCCCAGAAACTCAATTAATGTATAAAAAGGCCAAACGAACACTGAATAATTCCAAAAATTAGCACGATACTTCTATTTGGTCTAATATGTCTGTGTAAAAAATTTAAGGCGGGAGAAGGCAGTGTACGTATGTCGTTTCGCACACGGAGGTGACACGTTCCCTCTCGGAACCAGGGGCCTTCTTGAGGGAAGCTCCGGTTTGCAAGAAGCTTACACCAAAGCTTGTCCCAGTTCGGCCAAAAAATTTATTGCAGCATGTTGGTGCAATGTAATGACACCATGCCAAGTTTCATGATTTTCAGCCGTGTTTTGGATTTACAGGAATTAAAAAACCAAGTTTCTCAATCATTCCAGCTGAGCCACGACACCCAGATGTTTGAATTTTATTCCCATTTCTTGCATGGGACACATAAATTCACCCAGAGACACACATGTGATTTTTCAGCAAACTTTGGTGCATTGGAGCATGTGCTTGTAGTTCAAATTTGAAATATGCACATTAAATGCCCAAAAACTCAATTAATGCATAAAAATGCCAAACGAACCCGGAATAATTCCAAATTTAAAAATGACACTCATGCACTAGTTGCATGTTCACTGTACGAAAATGTTCTAGCAATTCAAATACCATCCTTTCCCTCCGTAACACCATTTTGTCTTTCAAAACATAATGAAAAAAATCAGGTATACCACAAACAGTTTACTAGAAAGAATCGTGTGGGATGCGATATAAAATATCTGGGCGCACCGTCTTGTCTGGCTTACGCAGGAAGCTTCGTCGCCTACAGTCCACCGCCCCCGCTTGAACCACACTTGCGCGCTAGTTTCTCGCGGCACCGAGCAAATTTTTTTGCCACCACGGAAATATCTATCTCCCCGCCCCCTCCCTCCTACCAAAAGCCACATTTCCACTGTTCCTCCTTGCTTTCCAAGTTCAAACCTTCACTTCTGCTTAGTGGCAGCTCAGCCTCCTCGCCGGCGACCCTTCTTCTTGCAGCGCCGCCTCCTCGCCGGCTACCCTTCTTCTTGCAGCGCCGCCTCCTCGTCGGCGACCCTTCTTCTTGCAGTGCTGCCTCCTCGCAGGCTACCCTTCTTCTTGCAGCGCTGCCTCCTTGCTGATGACCCTTCTTCTTGCACCGCAACCTCCTCGCCAGCGACCCTGATTCTTGCTGCACGGCCTCCTCGCCGCCGACCCTTCTTCTTGCTGCGCGGCCTCGTCGATATGGTCAGGTAATCCACACCCCACCCACACCATGCTCCTCCTTTCCCGTCCCACATGCCCCGACTGACGGAGCGAAACCTTCCACCGAAATCACTGCCCCCTCCTCCAATTAAGCGCCGCTCACAACCATTTTACACGCAGTATAATGTGGAGCTGAGTAGCATGCGACCGCACGCGCGAACGAGGTCGCTATGGCTAACATGCGTGTTGACCGCCAGATCTTGGAGGAGCACCTCGTCTTCGAGGCCACCGTCGACACCATCGCGCGGTTGTCTACATTAAAATACAGTTTGTGATGTTTTCTCGAGGCCACCGCCAGTGCCTTATAGTGATTTGTCATCTGTAATGTTAATATGCAATCTGATGTTCAGTTAACAGTTTGGTCCTCTGAAATGTAATGTTCAGTTAACAGTTTGGTCCAACAATTGCTACATTTCGTAGTACTGCTCTCAAGCATTCTTTGTTTTCTTAACTGTCTTATCTTCTAGTACATGTTTCTATTCTGCAATGTCGTGCTTAGTTAACTATTTTGGTTCATTTGGTCTGCTGTCCATTTAACTGTTTGGTTCAGTTCTGTAATTTAATTTTCATTTTCTATGGGTACAATTTTGTATTGTTATGCAGGTGACACCAATCGAATTTTGCTGTACTCAATACATATTCTACTGATAGTATGGCAACTCTTAGTTAACCTGATCAAGATCTTCCTTATGTGTGTTGCAGGGAAACAATGGGAGACACTGCGGTTTACCATCGAGGTTTATTCAAGCAGGGTCCTTTGGCTAATAGCACATTATTGTGCAATTGTAGGAATCATTCTAATATTTAGGTTTCTTACAATTTGGTCTTGCACATGTAGGTCCTGCTATCAGAGGCTTAGACCCACTGTTCGACCCATTTTTCATATGGGGAAATGAGATGTCCATGAATATCAGTCAAGTCAAGAAACTCAGAAAGATTGTTAGGATGAAGAAACTTGCGATGAATAACAGCAAGATCTTTGTTTGCACAATGAAGAAGACATCAGTCAACTATAGGATGGTACCAACTCTTTTACCTTGTTTTTACCCCTTGCGCCATTTCAAAATTTACAACAGTGATTTATGCATAGCTTTGTTTTTAGTACTTTTCAAAGCAGTTCACCGATGATTACCTCTCAAACCACCTGCATGGTCAAGAGGCGAGGAAGGTACTCATTCAACACCCATGGTACAATATTGAAGTCTTGCTGAAGAGGACGAAGGTTGGGCAGGCAATTATCCATAGCCACTGGCCTAAAGTTGCAAGGACATTCAACATCACTGAAGGCTCAATATTTGCCTTCCGCTTCTGCAGTTTCCCAGATGAGATTCATATGTCTATTTCCGTGTATGATGCTACTTTCCAAAGGTTTTTGATGCTGCATGTGAAACTTGGTGCTGTTGTGTAATGGCGTAACTGAGTGCCGAAGCTATCTGATGTAATTCGATTATGAAATCATGCTTGCTTTTATACGGATATGAAATATCTGGCTTGTTTTATAAGAAATATCAGTTTGATTAGTACATGGATTATCAATAATAGGCTAATTACCCTGCTTATTGGGGTTTTCTATTGCAAATGTTTACTCAGACATCACCGTGGGCGATGAACTCAAACAACCCGCACGGTTTCTAGAAAGTAGGCGTGTTCGATCAACTAACAACCACACATGGCTTCCAACAGCGAACTGTTTGCGTTAGGCCACCTTGCACACATGTTTCCACACAAAGAACTGTGTGGGATGTACATACCTATGGAAATGATTTTCTGGGATTCACCGTGTGGGATGTACATACCTACGGAAATGATTTCTGGGATTCACCGTGTGGGATGAACATACCTACGTAAATGATTTCTGGGATTCGCCGTGTGGGATGTACATACGTACGGAAATGATTTCTAGGATTCACCATGTGGGATGTACATACCTACAGAAATGATTTTTGGGATTCATCGTGTGGGATGTACATACCTACGGAAATGATTGGGTTTCCATGCCTCGCCCGATAGCACACGGCCCCAGCCTGGGTCCCACGAGGGCCTATCCTCGACGATTTTCGGGTCGTGTGGGAAGGACCCCCCTATTGCCCACACTCACTTGGCGACGGTTCCAAAGGCCGTCCCGGAAAGGGGTTTTAAACCGTTTGTTTAGGACGTCGCTGTACCAGTGTGTTCCTTCTCCTGTAAAAGGATTAGCTAGCAGTTTCTCTATCATACCCGAGGGAATTTCAAAGTAAACATTTTCAGTAGGTTCATTATGTTGACGAGCAACTCTTTGCTCTACTGGTCGGGGTGAAGATACCCCGAACAAGCCCCTCAAAGGATTAGTTTCCATAGTAACAAGTGACAGTAAATTTCAGCACACTATATAAATTTTTCCTTACCAAATTCCACCTACCAAAGGCGCTTCACAACCCGGAAACAGTGCCAGAAAAGAGTCTTGATGACCCACAAGTATAGGGGATCTATCCTAGTCCTTTAGATAAGTAAGAGTGTCGAACCCAATGAGGAGCAGAAGGAAATGACAAGCAGTTTTTAGTAAGGTATTCTCTGCAAGCATTGAAATTATCGGTAACAGATAGTTTTATGATAAGGTAATTCATAACAGGTAACAAGTAACAAAAGTAAAAAATGTGCAACAAGGTGGCCCAATCCTTTTTGTACCAAAGGACAAGCCTGGAGAAACTCTTATATAAAGGAAAGCACTCCCGAGGACACATGGGAATTATCGTCAAGCTAGTTTTCATCATGCTCATATGATTCGCGTTCGTTACTTTGATAATTTGATATGTGGGTGGACCGGTGCTTGGGTACTGCCCTTCCTTGGACAAGAATCCCATTTATGATTAACCACCCTCGCAAGAATCCACAACTACGAAAGAGGAATTAAGGTAAACCTAACCATAGCATGAAACATATGGATCCAAATCAGCCCCTTATGAAGCAACGCATAAACTAGGGTTTAAGCTTCTGGCACTCTAGCAACCCATCATCTACTTATTACTTCCTAATGCCTTCCCTAGGCCCAAACAATGGTGAAGTGTCATGTAGTCGACGTTCACATAACACCACTAGAGGAAAGACAACATACATCTCATCAAAATATCGAACGAATACCAAATTCACATGACTACTTATAGCAAGACTTCTCCCATGTCCTCAGGAACAAACATAACTACTCACAAATCATATTCATGTTCATAATCAGAGGGGTATTAATGTGCATAAAGGATCTGAACATATAATCTTCCACCGAATAAACCAACTAGCATCAACTACACGGAGTAATCAACACTACTAGCAACCCACAGGTACCAATATGAGGTTTTGAGACAAAGATCGGATACAAGAGTTGAACTAGGGTTTGAGAGGAGATGGTGCTGGTGAAGATATTGATGGAGATTGACCCCCTCTCGATGAGAGGATCGATGGTGATGATGGTGGTGACGATTTCCACCCTCCCGGAGGGATGTTTCCCCGGCAGAACAGCTCCGCTTGAGCCCTAGATTGGTTCCGCCAAGGTTCCGCCTCGAGACGGCGGCGCTTCATCCCGGAAACTTTTTTCTGATTTTTTCCAGGGCAAAAGACACCTTATACCAAAAGATGGGCATCGAGGGGCTTCCAGGTGGCCCACGAGGCAGGGGGCGCACCCAGGGGGTAGGGCGCGCCCTCCACCCTCGTGGATGGTGGGTGGCCCCCCTCTGGTGCTTCCTTTGCCCAATATTTTTTGTATATTCCAAAACATACTTTCGTGGAGTTTCGGGACTTTCGGAGTTGTGCAGAATAGGTCTCTAATATTTGCTCCTTTTCCAGCACAGAATTCCAGCTGCCGGCATTCTCCCTCTTCATGTAAACCTTGTAAAATAAGAGAGAGAAAACATAAGTATTGTGACATAATGTGTAATAACAGCCCATAATGCAATAAATATCAATATAAAAGCATGATGCAAAATGGACGTATCACTGTCCAAGATGAGTTCCCCGAAGAACACGAAGCCTACGTCATCTTCACCAGTGTGGCCGATGACAGGCGTAGCCGGCGTCAACAGCATCACGAGGTGAATGATGTCACTTTCGAAGCCCCAGAGTCCATGCACTGCTCCGAGAAGCCCATTTGAAAGTGCAACTATCCCTAGGTGGTTTTGGTAATTCATAACAACATATAGCTCATTGAGCTAATGCTATTCCAAGATGATTATTTTAGGAAAGCTCAATGATTGGCATGGCATGGATGTGAAAGTGGAACCCTCAAAATGCTAAGGAAAAAGGATTGGCTCAAGCTCAAAAGCTCAAGACTCTTCATTTTATATTTTAGTGATCCAAGATCACATTGAGTCTTTAGGAAAAGCCAATACTATCAAGGAGGGATGAGGTGTTGCTTAATGAGCCTCTTGCTTCATGTGCTTAGTGATATGCTCCAAAAACCCTCAACTACTTTCCCATATCCACATTTGACCTAAACCCTAAGCCAAACTCGGTCCTACCGATTCTTCCTATCCGGCGCCACCGAGTTTCACTTGTCATTAGCCACTGCCAAACCCTAGCAATTCGGTTCTACTGATAGGGATCTCGGTCTCACCGAGATGGGATTGCAAACTCTCTATTTCCCTTTCGTAACTTTTCGGTCTCACCGAAAGAGCGAATCAGTCCCACCGAGATTGCAATGTAAATTCAGTGTTTCCCCTTTGTAACTTTTCGGTCTCACCGAAAGAGCAAATCGGTCCCACCGAGTTTGCCTGACCAATTCTCTGGTTAGCTAATTACCAAATTCGGTCTCACCGAGTTTGTGTAATCGGTCTCACCGAGATTACGTTATGCCCAAACCCTAACCATATCGGTCCTACCGAGTTGCATGTCAGTCCCACCGAAAATCTCTAACGGTCACTAGGTTTACCTTTTCGGTCCGACCGAGTTTGTGATTCGGTCCCACCGAGATTGGAAAACTGTGTGTAACGGTTGGATTTTGTGTGGAGGCTATATATACCCCTCCACCCCCTCTTCATTCGAAGAGAGAGCCATCAGAACACATACACCATTCCAACTCATATGTTCTGAGAGAGAACCACCTACTCATGTGTTGAGACCAAGATATTCCATTCCTACCATATGAGTCTTGATCTCTAGCCTTCCCAAGTTGCTTTCCACTCAAATCTTCTTTCCACCAAATCCAAATCCTATGAGAGAGAGTTGAGTGTTGGGGAGACTATCATTTGAAGCACAAGAGCAAGGAGTTCATTACCTACACACCATTTGTTACTTCTTGGAGAGTGGTGTCTCCTAGATTGGCTAGGTGTCACTTGGGAGCCTCCGACAAGATTGTGGAGTTGAACCAAGGAGTTTGTAAGGGCAAGGAGATCGCCTACTTCGTGAAGATCTACCGCTAGTGAGGCAAGTCCTGTGTGGGCGATGGCCATGGTGGGATAGACAAGGTTGCTTCTTCGTGGACCCTTTGTGGGTGGTTGCTTCTTCGTGGACCCTTCGTGGGTGGAGCCCTGTGTGGACTCGCGCAACCGTTACCCTTTGTGGGTGGAGTCCTGTGTGGACTCTCGCAACCGTTACCCTTTGTGGGTTGAAGTCTCCATCAACGTGGATGTAGGATAGCACCACCTATCCGAACCATGGGAAAAACATCCGTGTCTCCAATTGCGTTTGAATTCTCCAAACCCTTCCCTTTACATTCTTGCAAGTTGCATGCTTTACTTTCCGCTGCCAATATACTCTTTGCATGCTTGCTTGAATCGTGTGATGATTGCTTGACTTGTCCTAAAATAGCTAAAATCTGCCAAGAACTAAAATTGGGAAAAGGTTAAGTTTTTATTTGGTCAAGTAGTCTAATCACCCCCCCCTCTAGACATACTTTCGATCCTACAAGTGGTATCAGAGCCTTGGTCTCCATTTGCTTTGATCTCCATAGCTTTGGTGGTCATAGCCTTGGTTTCACAACCTAGGAGAGTATGGCGTCTAGTGAGGGAAATTACCACCGTAGAGGTCCCTACTTTCATGGTACTAATTTTGCTAGTTGGATGCATAAAATGAAAATGCATATTCTTGGACATAAACCCGCCGTTTGGGCTATTGTGTGTGTTGGTTTGCAAGGTGACTTTTTTGATGGGAGAGAACCAAACCGTGAAGCTACCGTGGATGAGTTGAAGATGTTGCAATACAATGCTCAAGCTTGTGATATCCTCTTCAACGGATTGTGCCCCGAAGAATTCAACAAAATCAGCCATCTTGAGAATGCGAAGGAAATTTGGGACACTTTGATTGATATGCACGAAGGTACCGACTCCGTCAAGGAATCCAAGTTGGATGTGCTTCAAAGTCAACTTGACAAGTTCAAGATGAAGGATGGTGAAGGTGTCGCTGAAATGTACTCTAGGCTTGCTCTCATCACAAATGAGATTGCCGGCTTAGGAAGTGAAGAGATGACCAATAGATTCATCATCAAGAAGATTCTAAGAGCCTTGGATGGAAAATATGATACCGTGTGCACATTGATTCAAATGATGCCCAATTACAAAGATCTCAAGCCAACGGAGGTGATTGGAAGAATTGTTGCTCATGAGATGTCACTTAAGGATAAAGAGGAACTTCACAACAAGTCAAGTGGTGCCTATAAAGCCTCATGTGAAGCCCCCACATCATCAAGTGAGAAAAAAGACTTCAATGAAGAATTGAGCTTAATGGTGAAGAACTTCAACAAGTTCTACAAGAGTAGAAGCAAAGATAGAAGCTTCAAGTCAAGGTCCTACAATGACAAAAGATCTTCTAGTCGAGAGCGAAACTGCTACAGTTGTGGAAGACCCGGACACTATTCCAATGAGTGTACGGCTCCCTACAAGAGAAGAGAAGATTCTCCAAAAACAAGAAGCAAAGAATCACCACCAAGAGAGAGAAGGAGTACAGATGATCGTTATGAACGAAGATACTCACGGAGAAGCAAGGATTCGGAAAGGAAGGAAAAATCATCAAGGAGCTACACAAGACGAAGACATCAAGCTCATGTTGGTGAATGGGTATCCGGTTCCGACTCCGACAGCCACTCCGAGAGAAGTTATCACTCCGACTCTGAAGATACTCAAGATGAAGGTGCTGTCGGTCTAGCACTTGTGTCAACCAACTCCTACGACATATTTGACTCACCAAATGAAGGAATTGGAAGATGCTTCATGGCTAAAGGTCCTAAGGTAACACACCCCGAGTATGTTGATTTCAATAGTGATGTTGTTAGGTGATGATTTGCTTGTTGACAACTCTAGTGATGAATACTATGATGAAACGTCAATTAAACATGCTAATCAAGATAAAACGAATGACAATGATAAGGAGAAGATTGAGGCTCTAACTAAAGAACTAAACACTCTTAAGTTAGCTCATGAAACTATCTTCGAAGATCATCGAGAACTTTTAAGAGCTCATGAGAAATTACGCTTTGAAAAGCTCAATCTTGAGCAAGAGCATGAGTTCTTAAAAGCAATCAATGATGATCTCCGCAAGAAAAGCTCTTCTTACATTGCCAAGCATTCACTCTTATCCACTTACATGCCTCAAGTCAAGTCTAGTAACAAGAACAAGAAAGATTCTTCCTCTAGCAGTAACAATGATCATGCTAAATCCAATATTGTTGCTTCTAGTAGTTCTCTTGATTCCACTAATGATTCTCTTAGCCAAGTTACACTTGAGCAAGAAAATAGTTTATTAAAGGGAATTATAGAGAAAGGAGTGTACAAAAGCCTTGCCGGGAGTAAGCAATTCGAGGAAATTGTGCGCAAGCAAGGAATGCACCGGAAGAGTCAAGGTGTTGGTTTTGAACGAAAGTTCAATGCCAATGGAGTTGAGTGGGAAGAAGATCAATACCCCAAGACAAAGTTTGTTCCTCAACAAGAGAAGTATGATACTTCTTTCAACGGGACACAAGCTCAAGATGATCTTCCACCACAAGACTACAAGCAAAAAGGCAAGGACAAGCTTCAAGAGGAAATTGATGCATTTGAAGAAGCTCCTAAGACCTTAGTCAAGTGGATTCCCAAGACTACTTCAAGTTCCACTTCATCAAGTACGACTACAACTCCAAGGATTCCCATCAAGATGGTGTGGATCCAAAATAAGAAGAACTAGAGAGTTCTTGAGGGTGACTCCGCCAACATACTTCACTCTTATCATTTTGGCAAGAACAAGTGCAATCAACTTCCACATCTTGCACTAGTTCAAGGAGTCACAAACCCTCTTGTTGGTAAGACAAGGGACAAGGTAACCTAAAAGTTTTCATGGACATCATCTTGTGTGCATCACTCTATGTCTATGGATATCCTTGTTTGTTCCTTGTGGGACTAACCCATGTAGGTATTGAAAGTGCAATTCACTCAAATGGATAGCTCCAAGTGATCTACATCAACATTGAGCATCCACATCTTCAACATCTACATGAAGTCATCATCGAAAAAACCCAAGGTTAGTTCATCCCTCTTAGGGGGGATATCACATCTAGGGGGAGCTTTACTCTAAGACTGAGCTAAAGCAACTCTAAATATGTGAACACAACAATGCTTTATGTAAAAGTGGTAACCCTACTTGAGCTTAAACGATGAGTATGACCTATGATCAAGTGCTCTCACTTGACTCCTAAGTCAATATACTCATATATAGATGACCTTGTCATTGCAAATTGCTTGATAGATGCTAGAATTGGTTGTGCATGCCTTGCCACATATTTCATTTGCCATCTTATTGTGTGAGCATGCTGGTTGCATATTTTACTCATTCGAGGACATCCACTTGTTGTTTTGATTGTTTGGTTTTATTTTCTTTTGCCAAGTGGATGGACAAGAATGCCTAAGTACCTCCTCTAGCTATCTATGCTTTTCTCGTCTCAAACTCTATTCATGCTGCATCACAAAATTTGATCAAGTCAGATTCGAACCACTCTGTGTGAGGAGCGCTCGGAGTCCCCGATTCGTCATAGACTTAAACTTCCAAAACCTCTTTATGATTCTCGGTCTGACCGATACCCCACTTGGTCCTACCGAGATCATTAAGTTGATCTAGGTTTTCGATCTCGGTGCAACCGATTTGAACATTTCGGTCCCACCGAGTTTCAGTAACTGCCTACAGTTATGAATCTCAGTGCCACCGAGTTGTTCCACTCGGTCACACCGACAGGGTCGGGCTATATATAGTCACGGGCAAAATTTGGAAATTTCTCCGAACCCCTTCGCCCGCGCGATAGCCTGCTCTGCCAACGTGGTCTCCGGATCGTCTTCTCGCCGCCAGCCGCCTCCAGTCGCTGGTCTCCGTCGCCGTCAACGGGAATTCTGCCCCGCCGTTGCCGCCGTAGCGAGTCTCCGCCGAACTAGGGAATGGACTTGATCACAGTGCTATTCCCCGTCCGATTCCTAGCACATTGTGTTCTTCATGATTCTTGCCACGATTGAAACACTCCTATCCAGTCAATACGCCCGTAGATTAGCTTTGATTCGAAAATTTTAGGGTTAGGTTTCCGCCGAAACCATCTCGGACCCACCGAGTTGAAAAACTCGGTCCCACCGATTTGGCTTATGCCATTGCACAAGTGAGACTCGGTCTGACCGAGAATTACTTATCGGTGTGACCAATTTTGGAACTCTGTGAAACCCTAGCAGTCTCGGTGCCACCGAACTGTGACTCGGTCCTACCGAGTTCACTAGTTTAGGTTCCAAAACTGCTTCGGTATCACCGAGTTTAAAAATCGGTAGATCCGAGATGATTTCAGTGGGAAACTAAAACTAAGTTTTTGGATCATTATTTTTGCAAAAATCTCTGCATTTTGTGATGCTCATCTTTTCTACCTCATCTATAAACTATTCACAGGGTCAGCAGTCAGAGTTTGCAGCATGTCTGATCAAAGTGACAGCCAGAACTTGTCAGAGCAGCAAGTGCAGATGAGTGAGGGCACTAGTCCCTCCAGCTCTTCAGATGATGGCAGCAGAAGTACCCCAAGCAATCTGCCAAAAGCTGCCACCAGACAGAAGAAGAAGAGAACTTCAGACTCCGAAGATGAAGATTATGTGGCAGAGGAAGAGGCCACATCAAAGAGAGTTGAGCCAGCTCAAGGCACAAAGCCAGGGCTGAAAATCAAAAGACCAGCAGGCAAGCAGCCCATGTCAAAGGCAAGAGCTTCAACTGAGAAGCCTGCACCCAAAGAGCCAGTTGCTGCTGAGGGAAAGAAAAGAAAGGAAAGGGTCAAGAAGACTGTAGCCAGAGTGCTAGGAAAGGCTTCCATCATGGAAGAGGAAGAGGAAGAAGAGGTAGCTGCACCAGCACCCAAGCTGATGGGTGATGCCATAAGATCAGGGGCTATTGCATCTAAGCCCAAAGCTGCCTCCAAGCCAAAACCAAAGAGGAATACAAGGAGCATTCCTGCAGCTAAGAAGAACAAGGCCCCAGTGCCTGAGACTGTTGCTGAAGAAGAGGATGAAGAGCAAGTTCTGAGAAAGCTCAAGCCCAAGATCCCAGACCACAACAATGCGCATCCTGTGGCTGAGGACATGAAGCTCAGGAGAGATTCAGGGCTGAGGAAGTGGAGAGAAGCAGACCCGTATGCTTCAAGGAGGAGGACTGCTGTTGACTACAGGTTCCACACTAAGGAACAGCAGGACTTCTATGAGACAGTACTGCTTGATAAGAAGCCAATAGTCTGTGATATGAGATGGGTTGACTGGCAGTACATCAAGGACAATGAGGAGCACTATCCTGGAGTGCAAGACAGCTTCATAGCTTGTGGAGTAGCTGACTTTGTTGGGCAGAAGCTCACAAAGTGGAATGAGGAGCTTATAATGCAGTTCTACTCCACAGCACATTTTTATTCAGATGGGAGGATCACATGGATGTCTGAGGGTACAAGGTACCAATCCACAGTTGCTGAGTGGGCACAGATCATTAATGCCCCAGAGGAGCATGATGATGATTTGGACATATATGCCAAGAAGAAGATGGGCCATAACTCTATGTCCAATATGTACAAGGAAATTCCAAATGAAGCACTTGACACGTTCAAATTTGGGTCTGTGCATTATCTTCTGTCAGGGCTGCCAACCATCAATTGGATCTTGAGGCACACCTTATTGCCCAAGTCTGGAGATCACAAGATGATCAGAGGCCATGCTATCAACTTGCTACATGTATTTGATGTGCCTCAGAAGTTCAAGGTGATGAGCCTCATAGTGGAAACTATCAAAAGGACTGCAGCAGATCAGAAGAGGAGTTGCGGATATGCCCCTCAGATCCAGGAGCTCATTAACTCCAAGATGGGCACGGGCATATATTTATTGGACAAGGAACACCTGCCCATCCGTCCAGATTTTGAGGACAATCAAGTTGTCATGACTGAGAACGAGCCATCATCTGCCCAAGCATATGCAAAGAAGGAGAAGGCAAGGAAGGAGAAAGCTGCCAAGATGCCAACTCAAGAGGAGGCATCTGAGTATTTCTTGAAGACCAAACAAGAGCAGCTTGGTTACCTAATTGCATCCACCCTGCGGATTGAGCAAGGACTAGCCACCCTAACTCAAAACCAGGCAAGCCTAGAGAGAATCATGGAACAAAAGTCCTATGACTTGGATGTCAAGGTAACGGAGATTCAGTCTGCAGTGGAGCAGCTCCAAGATGATATGCAGGAGAGGAGAGGCAGGACTACCACTCATGCCTTTGCCAGAGTGCCACGAGGTCCGAGGTCGTCTGCCATGCCAGTTGCTGACACAAGAGCCACCACCTCAGCACCAGCTACAGCCTCAGTTCCACCAGCTCCAGCATCTACTTCAGCTCCAACTCTAGCGTCTACTTCAGCGTCTACAGAAGCCTTCGTCCTTGGAGTGATCCGGACTCCACCACCACCATAAGATCAAGCCTGAGCGTCGATCTAGTACTATGCATTTTCTAGGAACTTTTTGGTAACTTGTTGCCAAAGGGGGAGAAAAATGTATAGATCATAGGCTTCGAGAGAGAGAGTGTTGCTTTTCTCTCTTGCTTTATTTGGTGGTTTTTCAAACTTGTTTGCTTTTGAGTGTTTGAGATACTACGTCATTATTTGTGAGAAATTGATGATCATGTGTTTGATCATAAGCTACACTTAATGCTTGCTTAATGCTATTATCTTATCTATCTTATGTGATCTTTCACTATTCTTGGTGATCAGTGCATGTATTTCATTCTTATCATTTTAAGCGCTCCACCAAGATGTATGTGACATGGAAGAGTAACCCATGACTCTAACTCCTTGTGCATTTGCAGTCCAAAGCAAATTTTAAATATGCACAAATTTAGGGGGAGCTCTTACTTATCACATACTTCTCAAAGCGACGATATATTTCATGCTTATTATCATTTGTCGAAGCTTTGATCTATATGTTGTCATCAATTACCAAAAAGGGGGAGATTGAAAGTGCAACTATCCCTAGGTGGTTTTGGTAATTCATAACAGCATATAGCTCATTGAGCTAATGCTATTCCAAGATGATTATTTCAGGAAAGCTCAATGATTGGCATGGCATGGATGCGAAAGTGGAACCCTCAAAATGCTAAGGAAAAAGGATTGGCTCAAGCTCAAAAGCTCAAGACTCTTCATTTTATATTTTAGTGATCCAAGATCACATTAAGTCTTTAGGAAAAGCCAATACTATCAAGGAGGGATGAGGTGTTGCTTAATGAGCCTCTTGCTTCATGTGCTTAGTGATATGCTCCAAAAACCCTCAACTACTTTCCCGTATCCACATTTGACCTAAACCCTAAGCCAAACTCGGTCCTACCGATTCTTCCTATCCGGCGCCACCGAGTTTCACTTGTCATTAGCCACTGCCAAACCCTAGCAATTCGGTTCTACCGATAGGGATCTCGGTCTCACCAAGATGGGATTGCAAACTCTCTGCTTCCCTTTCGTAACTTTTCGGTCTCACCGAAAGAGCGAATCGGTCCCACCGAGATTGCAATGTAAATTCAGTGTTTCCCCTTTGTAACTTTTCGGTCTCACCGAAAGAGCAAATCGGTCCCATCGAGTTTTCCTGACGAACTCTCTGGTTAGCTAATTACCAAATTCGGTCTCACCGAGTTTGTGTAATTGGTCTCACCGAGATTACGTTATTCCCAAACCCTAACCATATCGGTCCTACCGAGTTGCATGTCAGTCCCACCGAAAATCTCTAACGGTCACTAGGTTTACCTTTTCGGTCCGACCGAGTTTGTGATTCGGTCCCACCGAGATTGGAAAACTGTGTGTAACGGTTGGATTTTGTGTGGAGGCTATATATACCCCTCCACCCCCTCTTCATTCGAAGAGAGAGCCATCAGAACACATACACCATTCCAACTCATATGTTCTGAGAGAGAACCACCTACTCATGTGTTGAGACCAAGATATTCCATTCCTACCATATGAGTCTTGATCTCTAGCCTTCCCAAGTTGCTTTCCACTCAAATCTTCTTTCCACCAAATCCAAATCCTATGAGAGAGAGTTGAGTGTTGGGGAGACTATCATTTGAAGCACAAGAGCAAGGAGTTCATTACCTACACACCATTTGTTACTTCTTGGAGAGTGGTGTCTCCTAGATTGGCTAGGTGTCACTTGGGAGCCTCCGACAAGATTGTGGAGTTGAACCAAGGAGTTTGTAAGGGCAAGGAGATCGCCTACTTCGTGAAGATCTACCGCTAGTGAGGCAAGTCCTGTGTGGGCGATGGCCATGGTGGGATAGACAAGGTTGCTTCTTCGTGGACCCTTTGTGGGTGGTTGCTTCTTCGTGGACCCTTCGTGGGTGGAGCCCTGTGTGGACTCGCGCAACCGTTACCCTTTGTGGGTGGAGTCCTGTGTGGACTCTCGCAACCGTTACCCTTTGTGGGTTGAAGTCTCCATCAACGTGGATGTAGGATAGCACCACCTATCCGAACCACGGGAAAAACATCCGTGTCTCCAATTGCGTTTGAATTCTCCAAACCCTTCCCTTTACATTCTTGCAAGTTGCATGCTTTACTTTCCGCTGCCAATATACTCTTTGCATGCTTGCTTGAATCGTGTGATGATTGCTTGACTTGTCCTAAAATAGCTAAAATCTGCCAAGAACTAAAATTGGAAAAAGGTTAAGTTTTTATTTGGTCAAGTAGTCTAATCACCCCCCCTCTAGACATACTTTCGATCCTACACCATCAGCTGGAGCCGCGTTGACCACCCGGAGGTGATGCCTTCTCCGGGTTCCTACGCCCTGGTGTTGGATGCCACCTTCTCAACAGAGAGCCGGTAGCAGTATCAACATCTTGTACCGTGACACCATGGAGAAGCTTCACATCAAAGAGAAGCAACTACAGCCCAGTCGGACTGTCTTGCATGGCATTGTACCTGGCCTTTCCTTCTCACCAATCGGCAAGATCAAGATAGATGTCCTCTTTGGAGACAGAGATCATTTCTGCCGCGAACCAATTTGTTTTGAGGTGGTTGACCCAGAGAGCCCTTGCCACGCGCTCCAAGGCCGGCCAGCTCTAGCCAAATTCATGGCGGTGCCGCACTATGCCTACCTCAAGATGAAGATGTCGGGAACCAAGGGCATTATCACTATAGCCGAAGATTACAAGAAATCAGCCGCCTGTGCTGCCGCTAGTAGCTGGCTGGCCGAGTCCCTTGTGATTGCTACTGAGAAGAAGCTCCTTGACCGGGTTGTGGCTATGGCCAGCAAGTAGCCGGACCTGACACCGGACCCCAAGGAGTCGGAAGCTCAAGGCTCCTTCCAGCCGGCCAAAGAAACCAAGAAGATCCCCTTGGACCCGGAGCACCCGGAGAGGCACGTTGTCGTAGGGGCCAACCTTGGCAGCAAATAGGAAAGTGAGCTCGTTGATTTCCTCCGTGAGAATCGGGACATCTTTGCGTGGTCTCCTAAGGACATGCCGGGTGTTCTGACGGATTTCGCCAAGCACAAGCTACATGTCAGACCGGATGCAAAACCAGTCAAGCAGCCCCTCCGTCGCCTGTCAGAGGAAAAAAGAAGAATTGTTGGTGAAGAGATCGCCCGCCTGTTGGCGGCCGGCTTCATCATGGGAGTGTTCTTTCTAGAGTGGCTTGTCAACCCAGTCACTGTACTGAAGAAGAATAAGAATTGGCGCATGTGTATTGACTACATCAGCCTCAACAAAGCCTGCCATAAAGATCCGTTTGCTCTACCCCGGATTGTGTTGGGGAACACAGTATTTCAAAAAATTTCCTACGATCACGCAAGATCAATCTAGGAGATGCATAGCAGCGAGAGGGGAGAGTGTGTTTACGTACCCTCGTAGACCGAAAGCGGAAGCGTTTAGTAACGCGGTTGATGTAGTCGAACGTCTTCGTAATCCAACCGATCCAAGTACCGAACGCACGGCACCTCCGCGATCTGCACATGTTCAGCTCGGTGACGTCCCTCGAACTCTTGATCATGTTGAGGCCGAGGGAGAGTTTTGTCAGACCGAGGTGTTAACTATGCAGGGGGTGCCGCACACGGCTAGGAACAATTGATGTGTCTTCTAGGGGTGCCCTCCCCACGTATATAAAGGAGGGAGAGGGGGGAGGCAGCCTAGGGCGCGCCCAAGTAGGAGGAATCCTACTTGGGCCCCTAGTCCAATTCGCCCCCCTTACCATATTTGGACAAGGGGGAAAGGAAGGAGGGGGAGGGGAAGGAAGTAGGAGTCCTACTTCATACTTTCCTTTTCCTCCTCTCCTTTTCCTTTCTCCCCACGTGGCTAGCCCTATAGGGGGCGCACCAGCCCCTTGTGGGCTGGTGTGTTCCCTTACTTGGCCCATTAAGCCCATATATTTGCCGGGGGTTGCCTGGAACCCCTTCCGGTGACCCGGTATCACCTGGAACACTTCCGGTGTCCGAATATAGCCTTCCACTATATGATTATTTACCTCTCGACCATTTCGAGACTCATCGTCATGTCTGTGATCTCATCCAGGACTCTGAATAAACTTCGGTACATCAAATCACATAAATCATAATACAAATCATCATCGAACATTAAGCATGCGGACCCTACGGGTTCGAGAACTATGTAGACATGACCGAGACACATCTCCGGTCAATAACCAACAGCGGAAATTGGATGCTCATATTGGCTCCTACATATTCTACGAAGATCTTTATCAGTCAAACCGCATAATAACATACGTTGTTCCCTTTGTCATCGGTATGTTACTTGCCCGAGATTCGATCGTCGGTATCATCATACCTAGTTCAATCTCGTTACCGGCAAGTCTCTTTACTCATTCCATAATGCATCATCCCGCAACTAACTCATTAGTCACATTGCTTGCAAGGCTTATAGTGATGAGCATTACCGAGAGGGCCCAAAGATACCTCTCCGATACACGAAGTGACAAATCCTAATCTCGATCTATGCCAACTCAACAAACACCATCGGAGACATCTGTAGAGCATCTTTATAATCACCCAGTTATGTTGTGACATTTGATAGCACACAAGGTGTTCCTCCGGTATTTCAGAGTTGCATAATCTCATAATCAGAGGAACATGTATAAGTCATGATGAAAGCAATAGCAATAAAACTAAACGATCACTTATGCTAAACTAACAGATGGGTCATGTCCATCACATCATTCTCTAATGATGTGATCCCGTTCATCAAATGACAATGCATGTCTATGGTTAGGAAACTTAACCATCTTTGATTAACGAGCTAGTCAAGTAGAGGTATACTAGGACACTTTGTTTGTCTATGTATTCACACATGTACTAAGTTTCCGGTTAATACTATTCTAGCATGAATAATAAACATTTATCATGATATAAGGAAATATAAATAACACCTTTATTATTTCCTCTAGGACATATTTCCTTCAGTCTCCCACTTGCACTAGAGTCAATAATCTAGTTCACATCACCATGTGCTTTAACACCAATAGTTCACATCGTCATGTGATTTAACACTCTATAGTTCACATCGCGATGTGACCAATACCCAAAGGGTTTACTAGAGTCAATAATCTAGTTCACATCACCATGCGATTAACACTAAATGAGTACTAAGGTGTGATCATGTTTTGCTTGTGAGAGAAGTTTAGTCAACGGGTCTGCCACATTCAGATCCGTATGTATTTTGCAAATTTCTATGTCTACAATGCTCTGCATGGCTACTCTAGATAATTTCTCCCACTTTTAATATTTATCTAGATCGAGACTTAGAGTCATCTAGATCAGTGTCAAAGCTTGCATCGATGTAACTCTTTACGACAAACTCTTTTTGAAAGAATTGATATAGTTGACTAGAGGGCGGGGGTGAATAGGCAACTAACAATTTTTAACTTTTCTTTACCAATTTAAACTTTGCATCAAAGTAGGTTGTCTAGATATGCAACTAGGTGAGCAACCTATATGATGCAACAAGAACAAGTACACAAACAAGCAAGGGATATATCACAAATAAGCTTGCACAAGTAAAGGCATGAGATAACCAAGAGTGGAGCCGGTGAAAGACGAGGATGTGTTACCGAAGTTCCTTCCTTTTGAGGGGAAGTACGTCTCCGTTGGAGTGGTGTGGAGGCACAATGCTCCCCAAGAAGCCACTAGGGCCACCGTATTCTCCTCACGTCCTCACACGATGCGAGATGCCGTGATTCCACTATTGCTGCCCTTGGAGGCAGTGACTGGACCTTTACAAACAAGGTTGGGGCTATCTCCACAACTTAATTGGAGGATCCCAACGATAGCACAAAGCTTCACCACTATGGAATATGGCTCCGCGGTGACCTCAACCGTCTAGGGTGCTCAGACACCCAAGAGTAACAAGATCCGCAAGGGATGAGTGGGGGAATCAAATTTCTCTTGGTGGAAGTGTAGATCTAGGCCTTCTCAACCAATCCCTAGAGAATCAACAAGTTTGATTGGCTAGGGAGAGAGATCGGGCGAAAATGGAGCTTGTAGCAATAATGGAGCTTGGGGATGGAAGAGATAGTCAACTTGGAGAAGAAGACACCCCTTATATAGTGGAAGAACAAATCCAACAGTTATCCACCAACCTAGCCTGCGTATCACGGTACTACCGCGCCAGGTCCGCGGTACTAACACAGGGCCTCACGGTATTGCCGCCTGAGCAGCACAAACCAGGACAACCCAAATGCACTGAAGCAGAGGGCGGTAGAACCGCTGGCGCGGTACTACCACTCCCCCTTGCGGTACTACCGCAAGGCAGGGATGTTCCAGATTTTGAGAAGGCACGGACATATAAAAATACATTCATGGAAACTTCCGCTGAGTTGGAGTCAATGCAAAAATCCGACACGGTAGTACCGTGAGTGAGGGGAGGTACTACCGCGCGGGGTGTGGATGTAAAAATTACATCTGCTCCTACTGCCGCGCAGGCTGCTGAGCCACACCAGAACACACGGTACTACCGCGCACCGGGCCCGGTACTACAGTGCACCGGGCGCGGTACTACCGCGTAGGGCGCGTATGTAAAAAATTACATCCGCTCCTACTACTGCAGCTGCAACAGTGCCTGGCCTGGGGCCACGGTACTACAGCTCCAAGGGAGCGGTACTACCGTGGGCGCTTGCGGTACTACCGCGACTGGGCCCGGTACTACCGCAAGGGCCTGCGGTACTACCGCTCCTAGGAGCAATACTACCGCATGCCCAAGCTGAAAGTGCAACTATCCCTAGGTGGTTTTGGTAATTCCTAACAACATATAGCTCATTGAGCTAATGATATTCCAAGATTAATATTTCAGGAAAAGCTCAATGAATGGCATGGCATGGATGAGGAAAGTGGACCCCTCAAAATATTAAGGACAAAAAGATTGGCTCAAGATCAAAGCTCAAGACTCTACATTTTATATTTTAGTGATCCAAGATCACATTGAGTCTATAGGAAAAGCCAATACTATCAAGGAGGGATGAGGTGTTGCTTAATGGCTTTCTTGCTTCATAGTGCTTAGTGATATGCTCCAAAACCCTCAACTACCTTCCCACATCCACATATGACCTAAACCCAAAGTCAAACTCGGCCCCACCGATTCTTTCTATCCGGCGCCACCGAGTTCAAATGTCATAGCCACTGCCACAAACCCTAGGCAAATCGGTCTAACCGATAGGGATTTCGGTCACACCGAGATGGGGTTGTAATATCTCTGTTTACCTTCATAACGTTTCGGTCCTACCGAGATGAGCGATCGGTCCCACCGAGATTGCAATGTAAACTCTCTGTTTCCCTTTTGTAACATTTCGGTCCCACCGAAATGAGCGATCGGTCCCACCGAGTTTACCTGACCAACTCTCTGGTTAGCTTATTACCAAAATCGGTCTCACCGAGTTTGTGTAATCGGTCACACCGAGATTACGTTATGCCCTAACCCTAACCATATCGGTCCTACCGAGTTGCATCTCAGTCCCACCGAAAATCCTAACGGTCACTAGGTTTGCTGAATCGGTCTGGCCGAGTTTCTCAATTCGGTCTCACCGAGATTGGTAAATTGTGTGTAATGGTTAGTTTTTGTGTGGAGGCTATATATACCCCTCCACCCACTCTTCATTCGTGGAGAGAGCCATCAAAACATACCTACACTTCCAATACACATTTTCTGAGAGAGAACCACCTACTCATGTGTTGAGGCCAAGATATTCCATTCCTACCATATGAATCTTGATCTCTAGCCTTCCCAAGTTGCTTTCAACTCAAATCCTCTTTCCACCAAATTCATATCCTATGAGAGAGAGTTGAGTGTTGGGGAGACTATCATTTGAAGCACAAGAGCAAGGAGTTCATCATCAACACACCATTTGTTACTTCTTGGAGAGTGGTGTCTCCTTGATTGGCTAGGTGTCACTTGGGAGCCTCCGACAAAGATTTGATTTCAAATGAAGGAATTGGAAGATGCTTCATGGCCAAAGGTCCAAACGTATCACACCCTGAGTATGTTGATTTCCATAGTGATGAAGATGACTTGTTAGGTGATGATGAGTTACTTGTTGACAACTATAGTGATGAATACTATGATGAAACGAATGACAATGATAAGGAGAAGATTGAGTCTCTAACTAAAGAACTAAACACTCTTAAGTTAGCTCATGAAACTATCTTAGGAGATCATCGAGAACTTTTAAGGACTCATGAGAAATTATGTTTTGAGAAGCTCAATCTTGAGAAAGAGCATGAGTTCTTAAAGGCAATCAATGATGATCTTTGCAAGAAAAGTTCTTCTTACATTGCCAAGCGTTTACTCTTATCCACTTACATGCCTCAAGTCAAGTCTAGTAACAAGAACAAGAAGGATTCTTCCTCTAGTAGTAACAATAATCATGCTAAATCCAATATTGTTGCTTCTAGTAGTTCTCTTGATTCCACTAATGATTCTCTTAGCCAAGTTACACTTGAGCAAGAAAATAGCTTATTGAAGGGAATTATAGAGAAAGGTGTTTACAAGAGCCTTGCCGGGAGTAAGCAATTCGAGGAAATTGTACGCAAGCAAGGAAGGCACCGGAAGAATCAAGGTGTTGGTTTTGAACGAAAGTTCAATGCCAATGGAGTTGAGTGGGAAGAAGATCAATACCCCAAGACGAAGTTTGTTCCTCAACAAGAGAAGTATGATCCTACTTCTTCCAAAGGGACACAAGCTCAAGATGATCTTCCACCACAAGACCACAAGCAAAAAGGCAAGGACAAGCTTCAAGAGGAAATTGATGCATTTGAAGAAGCTCCTAAGGACTTGGTCAGGTGGGTTCCCAAGACTACATCATTTCCACTTCATCAAGTATAACTACAACTCCGAGGATTCCCATCAAGATGGTGTGGATCCCGAAGAAGAAGAACTAGAAAGTTCTTGAGGGTGACTCCGCCAACATACTTCACTCTTATCATTTTGGCAAGAACAAGTGCAATAAACTTCCACATCTTGCACTAGTTCAAGGAGTCACAAACCCTTTTGTTGGTAAGATAAGGGACAAGGTAACCTAAAGCTTTCATAGACATCATCTTGTGTGTGCATCACTCTATGTCTATGGATATCCTTGTTTGTTCCTCGTGGGACTAACCCGTGTAGGTATTGAAAGTGTAACTCACTCCAAAGGATAGCTTCAAATGATCTACATCAACATAGAGCATCCACATCTTCAACACTTACATGAAGTCATCATCGACAGTACCCAAGGTTAGCTTATTCCTCTTAGGGGGGATCTCACATCTAGGGGGAGCTTTACTATAACAATTGAGTTAAAGCAACTCTAATGGTGTGAACACAACAATGCTTTATGTAAAAGTGGTAACCCCACTTGTGCTTAAACGATGAGTGTGACCTATGATCAAATATTCTCATTTGACTCCTAAGTCAATATACTCATATATAGATGACCTAGTCATCGCCAATTGCTTGATAGATGCTAGAATTGTTTGTGTATGCTTTGCCACATATTTCAATTGCCATTTTATTGTGTGAGCATGTTGGTTGCATAATTTACTCATTCGAGGACATCCACTTGTTGTTTTGATTGATTGGTTTCCTTTTCTTTTGGCCAAGTTGATGGACAAGAATGCCTAAGAACCTTCTCTAGCTATCTATGCTTTTCTCGTCTCAAACTCTATTCATGCTACATCACAAAATTTGATCAAGTCAGATTCGAACCACTCTGTGTGAGGAGCACTCGGAGTCCCCGATTCGTCATAGACTTAAACTTCCAAAACTTCTTTGTGCGTTTCGGTCTGACCGATTCATCCATTTCGATCATACCGAGATCACTAAGTCGATCTAGGTTTTCAATCTCGGTGCAACCGATTTGAACTTTTTGGTCACACCGAGTTGCAGTAACTGCTTGCAGTTATGCATCTTGGTGCCACCGAGTTGTTCCACTCGGTCACACCGACAGGGTCGGGCTTTATATACCCACGGGTCAAATTTTGGAAAACTTTTCGAACCTCCTCGACCTGCCCTTAGCCCGCTCTGCCTCCAGGGTCTCCAAATCATCCTCCTTGTCGTCAACCGCCTCCTGCCGCTGGTCTCCGCCGCCGTCAATGGGAATCAACCCCGCCGTTGCCGCGGTAGCGAGTTCATCGCCGAACTAGGGTATGAACTCGATCACTGTGCTATCCTTATCTGATTCCTAGCATATTGTGTTTGCCATGTATCTTGCCACGATTGAGATCATTCTATCCAGTCAAAACACTCCGTAGATTAGAGATGATTTGAGAATTTAGGGTTAGGTTTCCGTCGAAACCATCTTGGATCCACCAAGTTGTGGAACTCGGTACCACCGATTCGGCTAAGGCCATTGCACATGTGATTCTCGGTCTGACCAAGAATTGCAAATCGGTGTGACCGAGTTCAGGACTTTGTGAAACCCTAGCAGTCTCGGTGCCACCGAACTGTGACTCCGTCTGACCGAGTTCACTAGTTTGGGTTCCAACAGCTGCTTCGGTATCACCGAGTTTACAAATCAGTTGATCCAAAATGCTTTCTGTGGAAAACTAAAACTAAATTTTTGACTCATTGTTTTGCAAAAACCTATGCATTTTGTGATGCTCATCCACTCTATCTCATCTATATCTATTCACAGGGTCTGCTATCAGTGTTTGCAATATGTCTGATCAGAGTGACAGCCAAAACAAGTCAGAGGAGCAGGTTCACTTGAGTGAGGGCACTAGTCCCTCTAGCAGCTCAGATGATGGCAGCAGGAGCACACCAAGGAATCTACCAAAGGCTGCCACCAGGGCCAGCAAGAAAAGAACTTCGGAGTTAGAGGATGAGGACTATGTGGCTGAGGAAGCAGAAACCACCTCAAAGATAAAAGTCCTGAAGAAGGAATATGGCACAGCTGCTGCCACCAAGCCAGGCATGAAGCAAAAGGTTCCTGCCAAGAGAATTCCACTGTCTAAGGCCAGAGCATCTACTCAAGAGACTTTGCGATCTGCACCCAAAGAGCATGTTGTGGCAGAGAAGAAGAGGAAAGAGAGGGTCAAGAAGACCACTGCCAGAGTGCTTGGGAGATCCTCAATCATGAGAGATTCTGAAGAGGAAGAGGAAGAAGATGCTGCACCAGCACCCAAAGCTCAGAAGCTTATGGGTGATGCCATCAGGGCAGGGGCTGTTCCATCTAAGCCTAAGACTGCTCCAAAGGCAGCTGCTCCAGCTCCAAAGCCAAAACCAAAGAGGAGCACCAGGAACATCCCTGCTGAGGAGAAGAACAAGGCCCCAGTGCCTGAAGTTGAAATGGAAGAAGAAGATGATGAGTCACATGTCTTGAGGAAGTTGAAGCCAAAAATTCCAGATCACAATGATGCTCATCCAGTAGCTGAGAACATGAAGATCAGGAAGGACTCAGGATTGAGGCTATGGAGAGAGTCTGATCCATATGCAGGACTGCTGTGGACTATAGGTTCCATACAAAGGAACAGCAGGACTTCTATGAGACAGTCTTGCTTGACAAGAAGCCCATAGTGCGTGACATGAGATGGGTCGACTAGGACTAAATCAAGGAAAACGAGGATCACTATCCAGGTGTATATGACAGTTTCAAGGCTTGTGGAGTTGATGAGTTTGTGGCTCAGAAGCTCACAAAATGGAATGATGAGCTTATCATGCAGTTCTACTCCACAGCTCACTTCTACCCAGATGGAAGGATTGTCCGGATGTCTGAAGGTACTAGGTACCAGTCCACGGTTGCTGAATGGGCGAAGTTGATCAATGCTCCAAAAGAGAGTGAAGATGACTTGGATGTCTATGCCAATAAGAAGAAGGATCACAACTCCATGGCACACATGTACAAGGAGATCCCAGATGCTGCTCTTGAGACACACAAGTTTGGATCTGTACATTACCTTCTGTCAGGCTTGCCAACCATCAACTGGATCCTCAGGCACACTCTCTTGCCAAAGTCAGGTGATCACAAGATGATCAGAGGCCATGCAATAAACTTGCTTCATATCTTTGATGTCCCACAGAAGTTCAAAGTCATGAGCCTTATAGTTGAAACTATCAAGAGGACAGCTGCAGATCGGAAGAGGAGTTGTGGGTATGCCCCACAGATCCAGGAGCTGATCAACTCCAAGATGGGCACTGGTACATATCTGCTGGACAAGGAGCACATGCCTATCTACCTAGAATTTGAGGACAACACTGTGGTGATGAATGAGGATGAACCATCTTCTGTGCACGCACAAGCCAAGAAGGAGAAGGCAAAGGTTGAAAAGGCTGCAAGGATGCCAACTACTGAAGAAGCATCTCAGTATCTTCTGAAGAGCAAGCAAGATCAGCTTGGCTACTTGATTGCATCCACTCTAAGGATTGAGAAAGGGCTGGCCACCCTGACTCAAAACTAGGAGAGCTTGGAAAGGATCGTAGAGCAGAAGTTCTATGACTTGGATGTGAAGGTAACTGAGATCCAGTCTGTTGTGGAGCAACTTCAGGATAATATGCAGGAGAGGAAGGGCAAGACAACTACGGATGCATTTGCCAGAGTGCCTAGAGCTCAGAGATCTGCTGCAATGCTTGTTCCAGACACCAGAGCCACTTCATCTACACCAGCTACAGCTTCAGTGCCACCAGCTCCAGCACCTACTCCATCAGCTCCATCTACTTCGACTGAAGCCTTCGTTCTTGGAGTTATCCGGACACCACCACCTGAAGACCAAGCCTGAGAGACGATTTAGTGCTATGCATTTTCTAGGACTTTTTGGTAACTTGTTGCCAAAGGGGGAGAAAAATGTATAGATCATAGGCTTCGAGAGAGAGCGTTGCTTTTTATTCTCTCTTGCTTTGGTGGTTGAACTTTATTTGCTTTGCTTGTTTGAGATACTTTCTGTCTGTGTGATACTTGGATGATCATGTGTTTGATCATATGCTACTTTAATGCTTGTTGGATGACATTATCATTTTATCCCTATATGATCATTCACTTTGCTTGGTGATGAGTGCATGTATTTAATTATTATCATTTTGAGCGCTCCACCAAGATGTATGTGACATGGAAGAGTAACCCATGAGCCTAACTCTTTGTGCATTTGCAGTCCAAAGAAAATCATAAGCTATGGACAAATTTAGGGGGAGCTCTTGCTTTTCAATTACTTCTCAAAGCGACAATGCTTTTCACTCTTATTATCATTTGTCGAAGCTTTGATCTATATGTTGTCATCAATTACCAAAAAGGGGGAGATTGAAAGTGCAACTATCCCTAGGTGGTTTTGGTAATTCCTAACAACATATAGCTCATTGAGCTAATGATATTCCAAGATTAATATTTCAGGAAAAGCTCAATGAATGGCATGACATGGATGAGGAAAGTGGACCCCTCAAAATATTAAGGACAAAAAGATTGGCTCAAGCTCAAAGCTCAAGACTCTACATTTTATATTTTAGTGATCCAAGATCACATTGAGTCTATAGGAAAAGCCAATACTATCAAGGAGGGATGAGGTGTTGCTTAATGACTTTCTTGCTTCATAGTGCTTAGTGATATGCTCCAAAACCCTCAACTACCTTCCCACATCCACATATGACCTAAACCCAAAGTCAAACTCGGCCCCACCGATTCTTTCTATCCGGCGCCACCGAGTTCAATGTCATAGCCACTGCCACAAACCCTAGGCAAATCGGTCTCACCGATAGGGATTTCGGTCACACCGAGATGGGGTTGTAATCTCTCTGTTTCCCTTCGTAACGTTTCGGTCCTACCGAGATGAGCGATCGGTCCCACCAAGATTGCAATGTAAACTCTCTGTTTCCCTTTTGTAACATTTCGGTCCCACCGAAATGAGTGATCGGTCCCATCGAGTTTACCTGAACAACTCTCTGGTTAGCTTATTACCAAAATCGGTCTCACCGAGTTTGTGTAATCGGTCACACCGAGATTACGTTATGCCCTAACCCTAACCATATCGGTCCTACCGAGTTGCATCTCAGTCCCACCGAAAATCCTAATGGTCACTAGGTTTGCTGAATCGGTCTGACCGAGTTTCTCAATTCGGTCTCACCGAGATTAGTAAATTGTGTGTAACGGTTAGTTTTTGTGTGGAGGCTATATATACCCCTCCACCCACACTTCATTCGTGGAGAGAGCCATGAGAACATACCTACACTTCCAATACACATTTTCTGAGAGAGAACCACTTACTCATGTGTTGAGGCCAAGATATTCCATTCCTACCATATGAATCTTGATCTCTAGCCTTCCCAAGTTGCTTTCCACTCAAATCTTCTTTCCACCAAATTCATATCCTGTGAGAGAGAGTTGAGTGTTGGGGAGACTATCATTTGAAGCACAAGAGCAAGGAGTTCATCATCAACACACCATTTGTTACTTCTTGGAGAGTGGTGTCTCCTAGATTGGCTAGGTGTCACTTGGGAGCGTCCGATAAAGATTGTGGAGTTGAACCAAGGAGTTTGTAAGGGCAAGGAGATCGCCTACTTCGTGAAGATCTACCGCTAGTGAGGCAAGTCCTTCGTGGGTGATGGCCATGATGGGATAGACAAGGTTGCTTCTTCGTGGACCCTTCGTGGGTGGAGCCCTCCGTGGACTCGCGCAACCGTTACCCTCCATGGGTTGAAGTCTCCATCAACGTGGATGTACGATAGCACCACCTATCGGAACCACGACAAAAACATCTGTGTCTCCAATTGCGTTTGAATTCTCCAAACCCTTCCCTTTACATTCTTGCAAGTTGCATGCTTTACTTTCCGCTGCTCATAGACTCTTTGCATGCTTGCTTGAATTGTGTTAAGATTGCTTGACTTGTGCTAAGATAGCTAAAATTTGCCAAAGGCTAAAATTGGGAAAAGGATAGATTTTTATTTGGTCAAGTAGTCTAATCACCCCCCTCTAGACATACTTTCGATCCTACACAAGCTCAACCAACACGACAATTTGCATAGACGAGAAAATACGGAGGATGCTCCAAAGTGCCAAAGGAAAGGCGGTGCAAAGAAGAAGATGTGTATGTGATGATTCCACCCAAACCATTCCAAAGCGGACCCCCTCTTAATATTACGGCTTCCCTACGACTCAAATCCACTGAAAAGAAACATAGAAAAACACCGTCTTCAGTAGTCTTCGAGGGGCACCGAAACGTCTTGTGCCTAGTGATGAAATGTCTGAAATACTCAATGCACACGATTAGTCTACAAAAGCATTGTCATCAATCACCAAAACAACTAAGGGATAAATATGCCCTTACAATCTCCCCCTTTTTGGTGGATTGATGACAATACGGGATTTTCATAAAAGGAGATAACATAGAACATGGGCAAACCCCATACCTCTAAAATATAGACGGGCTCCCCCTAGATGTGTGCTATCTAGATGAGTTCTTTGGACTGCACGGCACACATACTAGGATCAACAGTCCCCCTATATTTTAGAGACAAGGCATATCTTGCAGCAAAAATGGCTAACACTAAGCAATATAGTACATATGAGCATAATATAAATAGCACAAGATAGCATAAGCTCAATAAGGTACGATAGAGTGCATATGTCTTACACCATATGATAGATAAGTCTCACAAGCGCAAACCAAACCAAAGCAAACGAGGTTCAACGGAACAAAAGCAAACGACACACAAAACAAACATGACTCGCAAATCCTACACTCTCTCCCCCTTTGGCATCGAGACGCCAAAAAGGCAGAGAGGAAGCCTACAACACAAGTGGTGGCTCAAGCGGAGTAATCACTCGCACGCTCCTCATCAGACTCGGTAGTTAGGACGGACTCCTCCTTGTCCTCCTTAGAATCAGTCCACCTGTAGCCCTGCTTCGCCATCCAGGCTGCCTCTGGCATGATGACCCTCTCAGATCTGCTGGATATCTGCTCACCAAATGTCCTCAAGATCCGCTTGTCACGATGATGACTCTCCTTCTGAGCAACATGAAACCGGTACTGCCCCTTGGCCTACATGTAGAGCAAAGCCTTCATCTTGTTCTTCAGCTTCTTAGCCCAAGAGGGCTCAGACGATGAAGGCGAGTAGCTAGCAGAGCTATCCTCATCAGCGTCCTCCTCCTCAACCTCATCTGCATCCACATCCATCTGAGAAGCCGCTGCCTTAGCACGGGTAGTAGTGTTGGCCCACTGGGGCTTGATACGGAGCCTGATAGGGTCATGATGAATCCATTCAGGGGCAAGGAACTCATCATTGGGAAGGAGCTTCTCCCAAGTCCTCGTGATCAGCAGAAACAGGTAAGGTCCATAGATGGGAACCTTACAGGTGAACACCGCAAACTGAAGCTCGCACCACATGATGTGTGAGACATCAAGTGGTTGAGTCTGAGAGAGACGTGCCTCCTCATAGATGAGCATCGTGTCCACAAGATAGGCATGCACTTTGCCCTTGTCACCAATGCGGGGAAAGAGAGAGTTGCGGAAGACGTGATACATGATGTCGAGGAAGGGGTTCAACACCCATGTCTTCTTGCCATTGGGAAGCAATTTCTCAACATAGTAGGGTAGAAGCTTGTCCTTGTTGGCTGACTCGGGATTGGCATGAGGGCGTACACCAACATGTGTGTTGATCCCCTCATCAGGAACCTGAAGCAAATCCATGAAGTCCTTCCATGTAGCAGTCAGCCGCTGTCCGTTGGTCATCTAGGTCATCCTCCGTTCCTCATCAGTATGGAAGTGGGCCACAATCTCAGGGTCATAATCCAAATGGAATGAGATCACATGCTCAATGCCAAACTGCTCCACGAGGTCCAGAGCCTCACCGAAGTAATCACGGTGCCTATCATCTCGCATGTGATGCATGTCAATCTAGTGCACGTCCACATAGAGGTTCTGCTTTGCCTTGATCACATCCACATAAGTGAGATACTGCTGCTTGGTCCAGAACAGATCATTCCCGCTGAAGTTGGCACGAGCATTCACATAGGGGTTGATTTTTCTTCGAGATGCAAACTCAGCAAGTGGAATCTCATCTATGCCCTTGGTGGGCTCCTTGAGCTTGGTGGCGGTGGTCTTGGTCCTGCGTTGGGGGGCATTGGAGCCCTCAGGAGCTTCGTCTTGGTTGCGCAGATGCTTGGAGCCCGTGTCACGACTGGGATTGGAACAGCGAGCAGGAGCACCTGTGCCACCACCTAAGACACAAAACACAAAAACACGCATGAGAAGCAAGAAGGATCAATGCAAAGACCTTAGCAAAAAAGGTGAAACAAGTAGAACTCGCACTTGTGCGTTGCCACAAGAGAGATTTGACAGAAACGGTAGTATCGCATGGCTGTGCGGTACTAAAATTCTAGTGCTGCTCCTAGTCATGGTAGTAACGTGCCAGGGTGGCACGGTAGTACCGTGTCTTGGAGCAGCACGCGGTAGTGCCGCGCCTCGCGCGGTAGTACCGCACCAGAGATGCGGTGGTACCGCATGGCGGAAGATCCGAGTCCGCAATTGGATCTGAGCACAATCGTGACAACGACGCGGTACTATGGTTGATCAAATCTACCATGGGGCAACAAAGCAAGCACAATCTCTACACATTGCTACTCTCCTACATCCTACTCTTGGATTTGGCCTAAAATCTCAAGAACAACATGCATCTCCCCAAAAACCTAGAAGCAAAAAACGAACAAAAGAGAGAGGGATTTGGGGAGAAACCTTGTTCCATGGCAAGAGGAAGTGGTGGGGAACGATCCCACCGGTCGAAATCCAAGGAGAGCGGCCGGAGACGGAGATCCAGCGAGGGTCTTCGACGCCGTTCTTGAGCGACAGAGAGAGAGAGAGACGGCGTGGAGAGAAACAGATGAATGGGTATGGGAGAGTTGGAACTCCCCCTGCCCGCTCTTAACCCCCACGCGCCCTCGACAGTGTGGTAGTACCGCGTGTCATCGCGGTAGTACCGCCAGGGCGGAAGTACCGCACCGTGGGCGGTAGTACCGCTCCCCCAGGGGGCAGTAAAAAAAGTACTGCCGCGCTGGGTGCGGAAGTACCGTGCGCTGCTCACGCGGTAGTACCGTGGCAAGCCGCGGTAGTACCGTGTGCTCAAGAAGATGCAAGTTTCAAGAACAAGGGAAAACAAAAGCCTTTGCATAGCAACCTTCAAGCGAACAAACACACCAAAACACTAACACACGAGACAACACACACACAAGCTCGACATGAGACAACAAGGACTAAAACACTCAGCACAACCTCTCCAAAGAGAGGGCAGTGGCCGGAGCCACCTATGTTTGAGTCAAATGGTATGGCACCGCGAAGAATTATCCTTGGGCCCATGACCAAAACTCGTCTTTGAAGCACAAGTACCATCAACAATGGCTAATGTGAAAGAGTTGATCAATTTATGCATAATGGGGGGAGGGAGAGTTCATTGAGAGAACAACACTCCCCCTATGTCCATGCCTACACCTAAACAAGATAAAAAGTTGAGTATGGTGGGGTGTGCACGGGTTCAAGCAACATTGCTCGAATCAATGATATTTAGCTCATGCCTTCACTCGCGAAATCTTGCTTCATCCAGGGGCTTCATGAAGATATCTGCAAGGTTATCAAGAGTGTTGACATAGTTGAGCTCGATCTCCCCTCGCCTAATATGATCCCGAATGAAGTGATACCGAATCTCAATATGCTTCATCTTGAAGTGTTGCACCGGGTTGAGAGAAATCTTGATGGCACTTTCATTGTCACACCAAAGAGGCACTTTGTCACAAATGACACTGTAATCCTTTAAAGTTTTCCTCATCCATAAAAGTTGTGCACAACAACTACCGGCAGTCACATACTCCGCTTCCATGGACGAGAGAGACACACAACTTTGCTTCTTGGAAGACCAACTCACCAAAGAGCAACCAAGAAATTGGCACCCTGCGAAAGTTGACTTCCTATCCACTTTGTCTCCCGCCCAATCGGAGACCGAATAGCCCACAAGATTGAAGTTAGATCCTCTTGGATACCATAAGCCAAAGTTTGGGGTATGAGCCAAATATCGAAATATTCGCTTGACCGCCACATAGTGGCTTTCCTTAGGTGCGGCTTGAAACCATGCACAAATTCCCACACTCAACATGATATCCGGTCTAGATGCACAAAGGTAAAGCAAGGAGCCAATCATGGAGCGGTATACCTTTTGATCCATTGCTTTACCATTGGGATCTATGTCAAGTTGGCATTTGACGGGCATTGGAGTGGGAGTCGGCTTGACATCACTTAGCTTGAATCTCTTGAGCATGTCTTGAGTGTATTTGGCTTGGTTGATGAAGGTTCCTTCTCTTCGTTTCTTGACTTCGAACCCGAGAAAGAACTTCAACTCTCCATCATGGACATCTTAAACTTGGAGGTCATGAGTGCGGCAAATTCCTCATTGAAAGCTTTGTTAGGGGAACCAAAGATAATATCATCAACATATAGTTGGCACACAAACAACTCCCCTTTGACCTTCTTAGTAAAAAGAGTGGGGTTGATTTTCCCAATTTCAAAACCATGATCTTGCAACAACTCGGTAAGGTGGTCATATTATGCACGTGGGGCTTGCTTAAGGACATGGAGTGCCTTATCGAGTTGGTACACATGATCGAGAAAATAGGGATCCTCGAACCCGGGGGGTTGCTTGACATACACCAACTCATTAATAGGACCATTAAGAAAAGCACTCTTCACATCCATTTGTTGTAACTTAAAGTTATGATGAGAAGCATATGCAATCAACATGCGAATGGATTCAAGGCGAGCAATGGGAGCAAAGGTTTCACTGTAGTCGATACCCTCGACTTGGGAGTAGCCTTGGGCTATCAAACGAGCCTTGTTGCGAATGATATCCCATGAGCATCTTGCTTGTTCTTGAGTATTTACTTGGTTCCGATGACATTACGGTTCCCCATTGGCCCTGGCACCAATCTCCACACCTTGTTGTGCTCGAAGTTGTTGAGTTCTTCATGCATGGCCTTAAGCCAATCCGGATCCTCGAGCGCCTCATAGACCTTTTGGGGTTCAACACAAGAGACAAACGCGTGATGTTCATAATAGTTTGCTAATTTTCTACGAGTGCTTACCCCCTTTCTTAAGCTTCCAAGCACATTTGTCATGAGATGATCTTTGGTGGATAGCTTGGATGCAATCTTGGCAGCACGACGCTCTAATTCCTCATCTAGAGAGAGTTGAGGAGCGGTCACTTGATCATCTTTAGCGTCGTCTTAAGCTCGTTCTTGATCTTGAGCTTGCTCTTGATCTTGAACTTGATTGAATGATAGAACTTTCCCTTGGGCATCACTTGGTGATTCAACGCCATCTTGAGGTTGATCTTGCCCTTGGTCTTGTTCATGAGGTTGAGGGCCTTCACTTTGTTCTTCGGAAGCGTGTGGGCCTTGAGTTGGTGATGGCTCCACGTGAGTGGAACATTGTCCTTCTTCTTCGGCCATAAGGGGATCCTCAATGGGTAGGATAAAACCAACAACCATTCTTATTATGGCTTGGGGAGGAATTTCATCACCTACATCACAAGTGCCACTTTGCTCCACTTGGGAGACATTATTCTCATCAAACTCCACGTTACATGTCTCCTCAATAAGTCTCGTGGACTTATTGAGGACACGGTAAGCATGGGAGTTTGTAGCATAACCAACAAATATGCCCTCATGAGCTCTAGCCTCAAATTTAGACAAACGAGCACCTTTCTTGAGAATGAAACACTTACACCCGAACACCCGGAAGTACTTGAGGTTGGGCTTGTTACCGGTGAGTATCTCCTATGGAGTCTTGTTCAAGCCTTTGCGGAGGTAGAGCCGATTGGATGCATGACATGCGGTGTTGATGGCTTTGGCCCAAAAGTTGTATGGAGACTTGAACTCCGCCATCATGGTCCTTGCCGCATCCATCAACGTCCGTGTAAGTGCATCTAGTGCCACCCCTAGTTGGTTTTGGAGTATTGACGACAAACCTAGTTGAGGGACTAATGTGTTTGTGAGAATTGCAGGATAACACAGGTAGAAGTCCCTCATCGATTCGGTTTTACTACTAGAGATGACCCCTAAAAATGTATGAAGACATTGAAGTCAAAGGTGGTATATGAAGATATTCACATTGAAGACTATGACAAGAGAAGACACGATATGAAGCCTATGGAGCTCGAAGACTTAGATCTTTCGTAGGTCCTTTTCTTTTGTGTTGAGTCATAGGAACCACCGTACTGTTAAGTGGGGTCCAAGAGAACCAGTCAGAATGACTGAAGTGATGCCTAAACCAAAAACCTATGTCTTCGAGTGAAGACTATGAGAGCGAATCTTGTCCAGAGTCGGACAAGTCAGCTTTGCTTGTAGCCCAAGTAAAGTTGTCGTGTGAGTTTGAAATCTGACCGTTGGAACACGTGTCAGTTCCTTAGTGACCCAGGGTCATTTCGGACAAATCAGGTCGGGTTGCCAAGTGGCTATAAATAGCCCACCCCCTACAACCATAAACGGTTGGCTGCTCAGATTGAAAGTACGGCTTTTGTCGTTTGAGAGCAACCCACCTCGAAGCCTTTGAGAGAGAATTCCTTGTGAGGATAAAGCCCTAACCACTCAGAGCCAGAGAGAATTGGGCATCACTTAAGTCTTCTTGTCTGTGTGATCTGAAGACTTATTACACTTGAGGACTGTGCATTCTCCAGCCGGTTAGGCGTCGCGTTTTGAGCATCCAAGAGACATTGTGGACTGCCGGTGAACGAAGTCTGTGAAGGTTTGGGAGTCTACCTTGAAGACTTACCAGAGTGATTGGGCGAGGTCTATGTGATCTTAGCTCAAGGAGAATACAGTGAGGACTGGGTGTCCTGAGCTGCGTGTTCAGGACTGGGTGTCTGGGACTGTGTGTCCTAAGGTTTAAATACCTAGCCGCTCCAACCAGACGTACAGTTGTCACAGCAACTGGAACTGGTCCAACAAATCATTGTCTTCAACGCATCACTGGTTTCATCTTCACTTCACTTTACTTACTGTTACTCCTTGTGAAGTCATTGTATGTTTGCTCTATCATTTGTCTTCACTGAGTGACTGCATGTTCTGTTTGGCTTCACAATATCTTCCTACCTGATCCTTACTACCTAGCTGCTATTAGTCTTTGTGCTTTCACTTCATTGAATACTTGACTATGGTTTGCCTAGTGTAGTCTACCTTCCGCTGCATGGTAATAGGTTCAATTTTATAGTTTGTCTTCAAAACTCCCATGTTCTGAATACTTTCATAAAAATCGCCTATTCACCCCCCTCTAGTCGATATAACGCACTTTCAATTGGTATCAGAGCAAGGTGCTCCCTTGTTCTGTGTGATTCGGTTTAACCACCTGGAGTTTTAGCTATGTCGACTGCAGGGATAATTAAAGTCTCCGCTGCGTGCCCCGTCTTCGATGGAACTGAATATCCCTACTTGAAGAATAAGATGCGTATGCATCTTGAAGCCATTGACGTCGACCTATGGTATGTCGTCGAGAACAGCGTTCCCAAGGCTGGAGAAGGTGTCACTGCTGCTGATGTCAAGAAATTTGTTCAACTGGACTCTACTGCCAAGAATATCATCTGTGGTCATCTGACTAAAGGACAGTATGGCCGTGTGAGTGCTTTGAAGACATCCAAGCTGGTCTGGGACTGGCTCTCCAAAGTCAATGAAGGCATCTCAACCCAGAGAGATCAGAGAATCAGTGTCCTTCGCAACCTCTTCAACCGCTTCAAGCGAAATGACAATGAGAATGTCCAGCACACATTTGATCGACTCACTGACATCACAAATGAGCTTCAAGCCATCGGCGCCACTGAGATTACCAAACACGAAGTCGTCAAGACGCTGCTGAGATCACTTGATAGTTCGTTTGACATCCTAGCCCTGATGATTCAAGAATGTCCTGATTTCAAGACACTCGATCCGTCTGACATACTTGAGAGGCTCAACACACATGAGTTTCGGCTTTCGGAGAAAAGAGAGATCTACGGTCCAAACTATGGGCGAACTCGTGCCTTGAAGGCAAAAGCTGTCTCCTCATCTGAAGAAGAACCTGACAGCAGTTCTGATGACCCTGAAGACATTGGAAGGGAACTTGCTATGCTTGTCAAGAAGTTCCAAAAATTCACCAAGAAGAAAGGCTTCAGAAAGTCTTCCCGATCAAGTTCAAGGAATGATGAAGCTCCTGCTCATGACTACAAGAAGAAAACATGTCACAAGTGCAAGAAACTTGGCCACTTCATCTCTGAGTGTCCACAGTGGGACAATGAGAACAAAAAGAAGAAGAAGAGCAAGGAATATGACTCTGACGACAAGAAGAAGAAGAAGAAGAAGAAGAAGAAATACTCAAAGTCTTCTTCCAAGTCTTCCTCAAAGTCTTCATCACACAAGAAGAGCTCATCTGGCAAGGCACGTGCATTTGTTGGCAAGGAAATGGATTCAGAGGAGGAGTCTGCTTCTGAGGAGGCGGAGGTGGAGTCTGAGGAGGAATCCGACTCAGGCGTCGCAAGTCTGGCTACAGCATATGTTGCCAAGTCCATCTTCAACACTGAAGACAATGACTTCATCACCGACACCGATGCAAATGACAAGGACTACTCCGCTTCTACCTACTGCTTCATGGCACGCGGTGCCAAGGTAAACACACGCACTACTCACTATCAAACATCTAGTGACGATGACTCTGATTGTGGTTCAAAACCTAGCTACAAAACACTTGCTAAAATTGCAACTGAACAACAGAAAGCTATGGAACATATTCAAAAACTGTTAGACAGAAGCGATGATCTGTTAGGTGCTGAAATGACTCGATCTGAATCCTTAATTGAAGACATAAAAAATCTTCACATTAAGTATCAGGAACTTGAAAGTCGTCATGAAACTCTCTCAACAACTCATGAAAAGCTTTCCTATGATTATCTTCAAAGGAAGCAAGATCTTGAGAAATTGAGAGCGGTTCATGAAGATCTTCAAACGAAAAATGAGTCACTTCGCTCCAAACAGATCAGTCCCGCTCAGGAAGGATTTGAACCACCATGTCTTAAATGCATTGAGCGTGATAATGCTACTTCTGTTGCTGAATGTTCTACTGCTACTACTGTTGATGCGGTAACTAACCCCTCTGCTGAGGATACCACCGCTATTGCTGATGAGAATGCTAGGTTGAAGACATTGCTTGAAACAGGGATGTACAAAAGTCTTAAAGGGCATCAGACGTTGTGCGATGTCCTGAAAAAGCAGATTCTGAACCGAAACCCTAGGAAAGAGGGTGTAGGGTTCGTAAGGAAAATGAATGCAGATGGCTCTTACTGGAAACCTGAGCAGTACCCCAAAACCATGTGGGTTGCTGCAAAGGAACCTTCAGCAGATCCATCCAATCTATCTGGCTTCACTTGTGCTAACCCCATTATCATTGATGAATCCTTTGATGCAAACTATATACTGTTTAAGAATGAGAATGGTGAAGTGTTTGCCAGGTACATTGGTACTAACTGCAGGAATGGACCGCCTATGAAGAAGATCTGGGTTCCAAAAAGGTGTCTGGAGAGTCTTCCTGTGAATGTCAACATGACACCTCACGTGAAGAAGACAAACCTCAGACCAAAGGCTTCATACGGTCCAAAGGCTTCATACAGACAGAGGACTCACCTGAGTCGCACTAACGCAAATGTTTTGCAGGAAAATCATACTCAGGCATATGAATATGAGAGCGGTTCATCAAACCGCCATGTTCATAAGACCAAGAACTATTCTGCTTATTCTTATGAGTACTATTATCCGCCTGCAAGATTGTTTGCTAAGGCTTCAAAGCCAAAATTCTCATATGCTGCACTTAGACTTATTGCTTCTAAGCCACCCTTGAAGATGTGGATGGTTAAGAAGGCTTAACTCTCTTTTGCAGGGAAAGGTCTCCAGCAGAAAACCAAAATCGTCTGACGCTATTGCTGGGGACCTTAAACATCTTGTAGGGCGCAAGATCAAATGCCCAAATGGTCTTACTATGTACTTCATACCTGAATCGCTTGCTACTCTCCCTATTAGTCCTAACCTGGATCTAAGCTTTCATAACCCACTGGTTCGTCAAATGTTTTTGCTTCACAATGCTCTTGGTGAAGCCTATCCCCCTAACTGCACTGTAGGGTACGACACCAGCGTCTTCAGAATGGATTATTGACAGTGGGTGTACAAATCACATGACTGGCAAAAGAAGTCTTCTTATGGACTCAACCTTACGTCCATCCGACAAGAGCCACATCACATTTGCTGACACTGGTAAAAGTAAGGTATTGGGTCTAGGTAGAGTTGCAATCTCAAAGGATCAACACATGGATAAAGTCATGCTTGTTGAATCCCTTGGCTTCAACTTAATGTCTGTCTCAATGCTTTGCGATTTGAACATGATCGTAATGTTTGGAAAATATCATTGCCTTGTATTAATGGAATCTGACAAGTCTCTAGTGTTTGAAGGGTATCGAAAAGATGATTTGTATGTGGTAGATTTCTCAGTAGGGCCACAGCTTGCAGTATGTCTTCTAGCAAAGGCTTCAGAATGCTGGCTCTGGCATTGGAGGCTTGGACATGCTGGCATGAGGAACCTCCACACCCTTGCGAAGAAGAAGCATGTCATAGGCATCGAGGGCGTCAAGTTCAAGAAAGACCACTTATGCGGTGCCTGTGAAGCAGGGAAGATGACGAGGGCCAAACATCCCTCGAAGACAATCATGACTACTACTCAACCCTTCGAACTGCTTCACATGGATCTTTTCGGTCCCACTCATTACTCAACTCTAACTACTACTGCTTGCCTCTATGGCTTCGTTATTGTTGATGATTATTCTAGATATACTTGGGTGCACATAATCCTTTACAAGACTGAAGTGCAGGATGTCTTCAGACGCTTCGCCAATCGAGCTATGAACAATTTTGGCGCCAAGATAAAGCACATCAGAAGTGACAATGGCACTGAATTCAAGAACACTGGCCTTGATACATATCTTGATACCTTGGGCATCACACATGAATTCTCAGCCCCGTACACGCCACAGCAGAATGGCGTAGTCGAACGCAAGAACAGAACACTAATTGAGATGGCCAGAACGATGCTAGATGAATACAAGACCCCAAGAAAATTCTGGCCCGAAGCCATTGATACTGCATGCCATACAATCAATCGTGTTTATCTTCACAAGCTACTGAACAAGACATCTTATGAGCTCCTTACTGGTAAGAAGCCAAATGTCAGTTACTTCAGAGTATTTGGCGCAAGGTGCTGGATCAAGGACCCACATCACACCTCAAAATTTGCACCAAAAGCACATGAGGGTTTTATGCTCGGATATGGAAAGGATTCGCACTCCTACAGAGTCTTCAATCTCTTTCATTACAAAGTGATTGAAACAGTGGATGTGCGGTTCGATGAGACCAACGGTTCACAAAGAGAGCAGCTGCCAAATGTGCTAGATGAAGTTCCATCCAGTGAATCAATCAAGCTAATGGGAACTGGAGAAATTATACCTTCTGAAGCTCATCCTGAAGAAGAACTTATCATTTCAGCACCTGATCAACATGAAGACAATGCTAAGCCTGAAGACATTCCTTCCAACAACGACAATGAACAGCAAGAGCAAAGTCTTCGCCCTGTACATCCTCGCGTTGCCAATGAAGTGCAGCTTGAAAGAATAATTGATAGCATCAATGCACCTGGTCCACTCACTCGTTCAAGGGCAACTCAGCTAGCAAATTTCTGTGGGCACTTCGCATTCGTCTCAATATCAGAACCCAAGAAAGTTGAAGAAGCCTTCATGGAACCTGAATGGATTCAAGCTATGCAAGAAGAGTTTCAACAGTTTGAGCTGAATAATGTATGGGAACTGGTTAAGCGTCCTGATCCACGGAAGCACAATATAATAGGCACCAAATGGATATACCGCAACAAGCAAGATGAGCATGGTCAAGTTGTCAGAAACAAAGCTTGTCTCGTTGCTCAAGGATATACTCAAGTGGAAGGCATTGACTTCGATGAAACATTTGCTCCTGTGGCTAGACTTGAAGCCATACGCATACTGCTGGCCTATGCAAATCATCATAACATACTTCTATATCAAATGGATGTGAAGAGTGCCTTTCTCAATGGCAAGATTGAAGAAGAAGTGTATGTTGCACAACCACCTGGCTTTGAAAATCCAAAACATCCTGACATGGTATACAAGCTCAACAAGGCATTGTATGGCCTCAAACAAGCCCCTCGGGCCTGGTATGACACACTCAAATACTTCCTGAAGAGCAAAGGCTTCATACCTGGTTCCCTAGATCCCACTCTTTTCACGAAGACATATGATGGTGAACTGTTTGTGTGCCAAATATATGTGGATGACATTATCTTCGGCTGCACCAATCAGAAGTACAGTGAAGAGTTTGGATATATGATGCAAGAGCAATATCAGATGTCCATGATGGGGGAGCTGAAGTTCTTCCTTGGTCTTCAAATACGACGACAACGCAATGGCATCTTCATATCTCAAGAGAAGTATCTCAAAGATTGCCTGAAGAAGTTCGGTATGCAAGACTGCAAAGGCTTCACAACACCAATGCCAGCCAAACATCATCTGGGTCCTGACGACAATGGTAAAGAGTTCGATCAAAAGGTATACCGCTCCATGATTGGTTCTTTACTTTATCTATGTGCATCTAGGCCAGATATTATGCTTAGTGTTTGCATGTGTGCTCGATTTCAAGCGGCACCAAAGGAGTCGCATCACTTAGCTGTGAAGCGAATTCTTCGATATTTGGCTCACACCCCAACTCTAGGATTATGGTATCCAAAGGGCTCAGAGTTTGATCTGGTTGGATTCTCGGATGCTGATTATGCTGGTGACAAAGTTGATCGCAAGTCTACATCAGGCACATGTCACTTTCTGGGATGATCACTTGTATGTTGGTCTTCAAAGAAGTAGAACTGTGTATCTCTCTCCACTGCTGAATCTGAATACATTGCTGCTGGATCTTGCTGCGCTCAGCTTCTGTGGATGAAGCAAACACTCAAGGACTATGGCATTCATCTGAAGCAAGTGCCACTTTACTGCGACAATGAAAGTGCCATCAAGATTGCTAACAACCCAGTTCAGCACTCGAAGACAAAGCATATTGAAATTCGTCATCACTTTCTCAGAGATCATGTTGTGAAGGAAGACATTGATATCATACACGTCAACACTGAAGAGCAATTGGCAGATATCTTCACCAAGCCCTTGGATGAGAAGAGGTTTTGCAAGTTACAGTGTGAGCTAAATATCCTGGAATCCTCAAATGTCCTGTGATCAGGCACACATCCTAACCCATATGCATATTGATGACTTAGATGTGCAACACACGAAGTGAAGTATATCTTCAATCAATGAAGACATACATTCTAAGTGTGAATACATTAATGTGGAATTTGACTTCGGAGCGCCACGATAATTGTGCACCGTGTCTGGGTCTAATACTTCCTATACGGTGGGTAACGCCACCACCAAACGTTCTATTTTGAAGTGTTTCACTCATGGCATTACCTTGCAATGTCTTCACATTTAGTTTGGCTTCGAACTCAACATATTTTCATGATTATCTTCACTATGTTGATTATAGATATATATATATATATATGCTAGTGTTCTGTCCTCTACAGCATTCACTTATAGCTATGTCTTCGTGTTGAATCTTTTAAACTAAGTGAATGTGATCGGACCCCAACTTCTCTATGCTTTCTATCTCAAACTCTATCTCTCCAAGTCATATGCATTCTATTGAAACTGTCGAATGTCTTCTCTACGTCCTTGTCAGCAGAAGATACAGAGACAACCATTAAGTCCGTTTTAAATGCTCATTCCTCCACATGAAATATGGAGAAGTAGGAACGACCACCCGACAATCCAGGCGTGCGTGGGACATGGAACAAAACCCAAAATTCCGCATACTGGCCACGTGTTCCTCAGATGCGAATCGCCAGGGGCACCTGTGTAATAGCACAGTGTCGCCCCTGTGCCTATAAATACACACTCACAGAGGTCATTATCTCTTCTTCCACCCTCGCACGAACCCTAGCGCCACCGCTAGCTCTCGACGATGCCGGCGACGAAGCGCTTCGCTGCCGCAACCTCTCCGACGCCGTCTTCACGCCGACCGCGGACATCGTCCTCTCCGCCGTCGCCGTAGGTGTCCTCCGTCGCCAAGTTAGGGCATGGAAGAGCGAACTGCTCGGCCTCATCTCCCACTCCGTCTAGCAGTTCTCAGTGTGGTAAATAAAACTCCTTTTTTACAGCACCATTGATCCTATTGATCTGTCACTTTCTACCACAAGCAGTTTCTGTTCACACAAGCTAGATCTCTCTCATACTGCATCTCATAACATGCCTAGTATATTCACTTGTACTTCACAAAGTAGTTAGATTCCTCACTTGTACTGATCTGTGGATTCGTACAAATCTGGAACCAACTTCTTATCTATGAGTGAATGTCTTCGCACGATGAGGTCAATGTCTTCTAAACTGATTTATCTTCAAAATCTTCTGAGAATGCATATGACCTCTTCCCCTTCCCTCGCACCTTAATGCTGTCACAGGTACATGTCCGTGGGAGAATCCTTTGGTTCTCATAGTCTGCATTCATTTGCAGAATTCTTACAGCATCACACAAATTCTCCTGAAGCCAGTTCTTGTTGGTCCAGCAAGAGAAAGCCTTTGAAGCCTTTGAACGTCTTGAAGCCTTTCAAGTTAAAGTTTATGGCTTCAGAGAAAGCAGCAAGGAAGGGGGGGTAGACAATGTCATGGCGGAACATCCAGAGATTTGCCTGATGAACTCGCAGAAATGTATAAGACAGATCCTGAAGAAGATTATAGTCAGCGCAAGACCCGAATCCAATGGATTCGCCACTATTGGGCAGAACAATGGTTCAAATACCGCTTCACAACCCAAGAGTATGCTGAGAAAAGTGCCATCAAAAGACCGTGGGGAGACATCTTATACAAGAACCTTCTACCCAGGTCCAGAGATGAAGCTATTGCCCAAAGCTTCTATCCATGCATGGTCCGTGGGCCACAGCCTGATGATGCACATCCGTCGTCACTACTCTGGTGTCGTGACGACAATCTGTTCAAGCGCAACTTCCAGTTTGCCCAAAACTCAGCGAAGCAGAACAAGAAGAAATTTGGGTTAGACTTCAACCCTGGTCCCTCAGCACCAAGGGCAGATGGCACACGACATGCAGAACCCAATGTCATCGGTCCATTCACCAACCTTGAAGGCCTCATCACCTACATCTTGGTTCAAGGGACTGCAGTGAATGAGCCTGCGGCTGACACTGAGTCTGATGACGCGCCTGCAGTACCGAAGCCAAAGCAGTTGAAGAAGCCAAAAGCTTCAAAGCCAGCCCCTTCACCAAAAATCTCAAGGGCGAAGCCATTGGCAACTGCACCTCCTGAAGACAGTGTGTAGTCTGAAGATTTACCACGCGTCTCCAAGCCCCAGAAGGCCAAGATGCCTCTATCTACACTGGCAAAGAGCTAACAGCTGCTGCCATCCTGCGCAACGACGACATTGATCTGTCAAGTGATGAAGATCTTGCAGATGACGCTCTTGAGCAACTCATCAAGAGCAAAGAAGAAGCAGAAATCTTCAATGATCTGCCTCTCTTTGATGTCACCATCATCCACAACTTCATTGACGAGTGGTTTGACACGCCAAACATCAGCTTTGAAGATCTGCAGCTTCCTATTGGCCTCAGTGTCGCCTTCCAAGGCGCCATTGCTTCAGAACTTGCTATTGCCCAGCGCATTGTTGAACTGAAGCAGAAGATTGACTATGAAAAGGCTCAGTTCAAGAAGCATATGGCCAAGCTCAGCGTGCAAGAAGTGAAGAACTTCAAGACAATGATGCACGAGCTCAAGGAAGCCTTTGTGAAGAAGCGTGCAGAAGCTCAGGGTTCGCGTGAGCGCATGAAGACTCTGGCTGACAGATGTGTGCAAGCCTATAATGAGGCTGAGAAGCGCAAAGCACTTGGGCGTCCTGGCATCGACCCCAGGATGGCCGCAAAGAAGAAGAAGAAGCCTGCTACGGCTGAATCTGATGCACCAAGGCAAGAAGCAGTTCCGATTGTCTTCCCAACAAGAATGACTGGCTCGAAGCCAAAGAGCCGGTCAACAGCTTGAGAGCTCAAGAAGACAAGAACTGCTGAGGCTGAAGCCAGGAAGAGGAAACACTCTGAAGCCTCTCCTACTGCCCCCACCAAGAAAAAGAGAAAGACCAAGAAAGCTCGGGCTGCTCCCACAGAGCCCTTGATAGTTGAACCCATTTCTATGGTTCATCCTGACGCAGAACGTCAACTGACGGTTCATGAGCCTGCTTCCACAGAGGCTCCTGAAGCTGAAGACATTCCAGCAGCTGATCCCATCACTGCTGAAGACATTGGTCATCATGACAATGTAGAAGATGATACAGTCCTTCCTCAGTTTGAAAACAGCAAACTCATCAGCATTGGTCGTCCACTGACGCCACTTGCACAGGATGCTTCATGGGAAGATCGCCCACAAGAGGAAGAAGACTATGAGGCCCAGCCCACTCCAACTCCACAGGCGTCGTCTGTGTTCCGCAGGCTTCGCAAAGGTCCAAGGCCTCAAGTCTCTGCTGAAGACATTTCGGCTGCATTAGCCGCAGAAGAAGAAGTACCACAAGATCCCACTCCCTTGTTCCACCAAGAATCAGTTCTCCAGGAGAACGTGCCTGTGACCGACCCTCCAACTAGTCAAGTGGAGGATGAAAATCCTGAGGCTGCCACAACCACCAATGAAGCTAATGTGGAGCCCTCCCCAGCAAAAGCTTCAGAAGACAGTGAAGCCACTGATCCCGCCACTTCTGTTCCTGAGTCTGCTGCCGGTCCCCAATTCAACTATCATGTTGAGCACAGGCCTCAGGTCCAGAAGCCAATCCCAAGACTGCCAAGGTTTCCAGGTCCTGCATCAGCACCTGGCTCCTTCAACATCAATGGCTTCAGAGCAGACAACACGTTCTTCAATAGCTCCAGGAACCCCTACTCAAGGGCAAGGATATCATCTGATCGGTTCTGGAGCTATCCTCAACGAATCTATTACTCTTGCGTTCTTTACAACCAAGGTCGCATCTTCCCTCACAAGCGCCTTGATGTTGAAGCTATAGCTGGTCTGCCCTGTCTAGAAGAAGCGTTGGATTGCTTCAAGCAAGTGGGTCTGCTGCAGTTTGTTACTGATGAAGAGCATTGGAATGAAGAGCTACTGCTACAATTCTATGCCACACTTCACATCAAAGGAGATAGCAGAGATCCGAAGACTTGGGTCCTAGAGTGGATGACTGGCAACGTTCATCACGAAGCCAATGCATTTGACATCATTGAGCTCACTGGCTTGCCCACTCCTGGCGATCTCTTCGAGCAAGGCTGTCAGCTGCATGCTGAAGCTATTGAGAGCATCTTTCAGCGACCAGAACCTAATATGAGTCAAATGCTCAGCATGATGAAGCCATTGCCCCCAGATGCTGCGTATCCCACAGAGTTCTTTGTTGAAGACCTTGAGTACCTGCCCAGAACCATCTATCACATCATCAGGCGAACTCTCTGGCCTATCAAAGGGCACTCACCAAATGCCAAGCTTCAGGGTGCAATGAAGACTTTGGTCTTCTATATACTTCATGGCAAATGCTTCAATGCACAGGACTTCTTCATACGCCAACTTGCTTCATCAGGCATTGATCTGTTTGGTTTGAAGTTCTACGCCCCTTGGGTCATGCGGCTGATCAAGCTACACTCCGCCATCTCTTATCAGCCCTCAGCCCGCAACCATCGGATCTTCTTGCCTGACATGGACATGTCTACTGAAGCCATATATTCTGAGCCTGCCAAGCAACCTCTAAGTCTTCAGAATGCAGAACATCAGAGTTTTACACAGAACGTTGAAGGCGTTGAAGCAGTTTCTCGGGTGTATCCTTTGGCTGGCACTACACGTGCACCACACCCTGCTTCCACTGAAGCCACTGACAGTGCCACTTCTCCAAGACCCAAGAAGCGCACTCGTGTTCTCAACGACCGAGAGCTTCTTGTGGCTCTACATCAGAAACAAGATAGGCATCATGACTGGCTGAAGCGTCAGATGAAAAGCCTCTTGGTGGATGTTAATCGCACTCGAAATCTTGCCACCAAGAATGCGTTCGTTTCCCATGAAACCTGTCGCCGCACATGGAAAGGGCTAACGATGATGCTTTCTAAAGCTGATCTTCAAGAGGATGGCTTCATTGAGAGATTCAAGTTTGACTCCACACCTCCTCGAAGGGCTGTGCTGCTAGGAACTCCATCCCTTGAAGACTCTGAGTTCTCTTCCTCTGCTGCCACAGTGACTTCCAGAATTATTGAGGAAGAAGACGATGCTACTTCACCGCCATATCCTTCAGCACCTCCAAGCTCTTCTGCACCGCCAAACAACACCAACAACCCTGCTACTTCACCTACTCCTCATGGGAACGAGTAGAGGCTCTATGTCTTCAAACCTTTTTGGTCATTCCTGACAAAAGGGGGAGAAGCATATGAGATTGATAGTCTTCAAGCGGGTCCATATGGGCGGGTGCTTTATATTTTGCTTCGTGCTTACAACTCTCGTTTTTGCTACATTTGGTTCTTATGAGTTGTAACACTTAAACTAGATGGTCGTCTGCTACTTATTTGCCACCTTGATTTGCGAAGATAAATTCTGCATGTGCGACGATAACTTCCGCACTTAGCTCGTTCTGCAGACGTCCATTTTCCATTATGCATGTCATTATCTTCATATACCTTCACATGCATAGTGGATTGCCATCATAAGTTGAAGTGGATCTCCACAAGTATAACCTTCCATGTGCATTTGCATTCCAAAAGCAAATTAACTCATATGCACATCTTCAGGGGGAGCCCTTGCAACTTATGAAGACAATTCCTTATTCTTTACAATTTCACAGATTATATTCCCCGTTGAAAACTTCAACTAGTTTGTCATCAATCACCAAAAAGGGGGAGATTGTAAGTGCATCTAGTGCCACCCCTAGTTGGTTTTGGAGTATTGACGACAAACCTAGTTGAGGGACTAATGTGTTTGTGAGAATTGCAGGATAACACAGGTAGAAGTCCCTCATCGATTCGGTTTTACTACCAGAGATGACCCCTAAAAATGTATGAAGACATTGAAGTCAAAGGTGGTATATGAAGATATTCACATTGAAGACTATGACAAGAGAAGACATGATATGAAGCCTATGGAGCTCGAAGACTTAGATCTTTCGTAGGTCTTTTTCTTTTGTGTTGAGTCATAGGAACCACTGTACTGTTAAGTGGGGTCCAAGAGAACCAGTCAGAATGACTGAAGTGATGCCTAAACCAAAAACCTATGTCTTCGAGTGAAGACTATGAGAGCGAATCTTGTCCAGAGTCGGACAAGTCAGCTTTGCTTGTAGCCCAAGTAAAGTTGTCGTGTGAGTTTGAAATCTGACCGTTGGAACACGTGTCAGTTCCTTAGTGACCCAGGGTCATTTCAGACAAATCAGGTCGGGTTGCCAAGTGGCTATAAATAGCCCACCCCCTACAACCATAAACGGTTGGCTGCTCAGATTGAAAGTACGGCTTTTGTCGTTTGAGAGCAACCCACCTCGAAGCCTTTGAGAGAGAATTCCTTGTGAGGATAAAGCCCTAACCACTCAGAGCCAGAGAGAATTGGGCATCACTTAAGTCTTCTTGTCTGTGTGATCTGAAGACTTATTACACTTGAGGACTGTGCATTCTCCAGCCGGTTAGTCGTCGCGTTCTGAGCATCCAAGAGACATTGTGGATTGCCGGTGAACGAAGTCTGTGAAGGTTTGGGAGTCTACCTTGAAGACTTACCAGAGTGATTGGGCGAGGTCTATGTGATCTTAGCTCAAGGAGAATACGGTGAGGACTGGGTGTCCTGAGCTGCGTGTTCAGGACTGGGTGTCCGGGACTGTGTGTCCTAAGGTTTAAATACCTAGCCGCTCCAACCAGACGTACAGTTGTCACAGCAACTGGAACTGGTCTAACAAATCATTGTCTTCAACGCATCACTGGTTTCATCTTCACTTCACTTTACTTACTGTTACTCCTTGTGAAGTCATTGTATGTTTGCTCTATCATTTGTCTTCACTGAGTGACTGCGTGTTCTGTTTGGCTTCACAATATCTTCCTACCTGATCCTTACTACCTAGCTGCTATTAGTCTTTGTGCTTTCACTTCATTGAATACTTGACTATGGTTTGCCTAGTGTAGTCTACCTTCCGCTGCATGGTAATAGGTTAAATTTTATAGTTTGTCTTCAAAACTCCCATGTTCTGAAGACTTTCATAAAAATCGCCTATTCACCCCTCCTCTAGTCGATATAACGCACTTTCAGTCTGGTTCTTCCTCTCCGCTACACCATTTTGTTGAGGGGTGTAAGGTGCGGAATATTGATGCTTGATCCCCTCATCACTAAGAAACTCATCCAAGGTGTAGTTCTTGAACTCGGTGCCATTGTCACTTCTTATTGTCAAGATCATTGCATTGTGTTGACGTTGAGCTTCATTTGCAAAGTCAATGACGTTTTGTTGGGTCTCACTCTTCCTCTTGAAGAAATATACCCAAGTGTATCTTGAATAATCATCCACAATCACCAAGCAATACTTCCTACCCCCAAGACTATCAAAAGATGGAGGCCCAAAGAGATCCATGTGAAGGTGCTCCAAAGGCCTCTTCGAGTAAATGATAGTCATGGGAGGGTGAGCCTTTTCATGTAGCTTTCCTTCGATACAAGCAATGCAAGCACGATCTTTGGCAAAACTAACATTTGTTAGTCCACGGACATGGTCCCCCTTGAGAAGACTTTGCAAAGATCTCATATTGACATGGGCTAAACGGCGATGCCAAAGCCATCCCATGTCAACTTTAGCCATTAGGCATGTCACGGTCTTAGTGGGTCGCTCCGAAAAGTTAATCACATAGAGACCATTCTTGACATGCCCAACAAAGGCTACTTTAAGAGTCTTGCTCCACAAGAGGGCCACAGTATTAACATCAAAGGAAGTGTCAAAGCCCATGAGTGCAAGTTGACGAACGGAAAGTAAATTGTTTGCAAGGGACTCAACAAGCATGACCTTCTCGATCGTGAGATCATGAGAAATGACAACCTTGCCAAGTCCCAATACCTTAGAGGACGAGGCATCACCCCACTCGACATTGGTGGGCATAGATGGAATCTTGTGAACGTCCACCACCACGTCCTTGCTTCCGGTCATATGATTAGTGTCTCCACTATCGAGCAACCATGATCCCCCACCGGAAGCAAACACCTACAAGAAATCAATGCTTGGTTTTAGGTACCCATTTTGTAATGGGTCCTTTGATGTTAGTAACAAGGGTCTTAGGAACCCAAATAGACCATTCAATGTACTCATAAGAAGAACCAATGAATTTGGCATAAACATGTCCATCACTAGCACGGAATAAGACATAAGAAGGGTTAAAGTCGCCGGCTTTGTTGAGAGGGGTAGCATTGCCATTCTTAGCATCACTACCCTTCACATTCTTCTTCTTCTTCTTCTTAGAAGCACCCTCTCCCTCCTTCACAAAAGTTTGCTTGAGAGGGGGAGGTCATTTGGCCTTGTCATCCTTCTTCTTGTTCTTGGATTTGGGTGTGAATCCAATTCCTTCCTTGGCCACAACTCCCTTTTGATTGCTCAAATGGTCATTGAGGTTCTTCTCACCTTGTATGCACGACACAAGGCCTTTCTCAAGTTGCATCTTCAACTTTGCATTCTCCTCAACAAGATGCACATGCTCACAACATGGGTTAGTAGCATTTGCATTATCAATTAAGACCATATGAGGAAAAGTGGCTTTCTCCTTGGTTAGCTCTACTTGGAGTTGATCATGAGACTCTTTGAGGCTAGCATGAGCACCCTTCAAGACCTTGTGAGCCTTGTCAAGTAGATAAAACTCCTCTTTGAGTCTAGCAAGATCAAACCCAATCTTGGCCTTCTCGGAGTTTAGCACACGAGATACGACAAGAGCATGATCAAGATCTTTCTTTAATTTAGTGTGGTCATCATTGTATGACTCCTCAAGACCCAAACGAAGACCTTGCTCTTCCTTAAGAGCATTGGAAAGATCCGAAATCTCATCGGCATAGTCATGACTATGCCCCTCCATCTTAGAGATGGTATCTTCGTGAGCCTCGATCATGTCATTGGCTTCACCAAGTTGTTCCAAGAGAGCAACGAAGTGCTTCTTGGATTTACCCTTGGGCTTAATCATAAAAGACTCAAATTCATTCTCCTCCATATTGGACCCCTCATGTTCATCAATGCAATCCGTCAAAGAAGGATTATTAATGATGGTAGTTTTGATGTGGGGGTTACCTTGTTGGTGGCTTTAGCCATGAGGCACTTGGTGGTGAAGTTCTCATTGGGAGAGTCGAAGAGAGACACCCGTGGAGTTGTTGCAATGGCAATGGAGGCCACGGCAACCGACTCACCATCTTCATCATCATCCTCATTCTACTCTTCTTGTGCCACCAACCCCTTGGGAGGAGTCTTCTTGGTGAAGTGGCTCTCGTTGGGGAAAGACTTGGCCTTGTCTTTTTGGATGAGCTTGCCACCATTGTCTTCCCTTTTCTCATAAGGACATTCTGCCACAAAGTGGCTCACATTGCCACAATTATAGCAATTCCTCACTCGTTGCTTGATCTTTGCACCACTGAGTTGTTCTTGTTGAAGTTGGGCCTTGTGTTCTTCTTGCTCCAAAATTGCCTTGAGGCAAGAGCCATGTGTTCATGATAGGCATACTTTGTATCTTCGGGATTGCTCTCCTCTTATTCCTCTTCTTCCACACTGACCTTGGCCTTCAAGGCAAGGTTGGGCTTCTTTGCTCTTTGAGAGCGTAACACCGCATTGTCGGTGGTCTTATCCAAGATGCTCATAGCTACAAACTCATCCAACACTTCACTTGAGGAAAAGGTGTGGAAGTACGGCCTTTGACGAATGACGGATGACATGGCCTTGTGGTAAGGCATCATGGCCTTGAGGAACTTGCGCTTGATCCAATTGTCATTTGTATCCTTGCTCCCATGATCTTGGAGTGAGACCGCGAGAGTAGTTAATCTCCGATAAAGCTCACGAGGTTCTTCATCTTCTTTCATTGCAAACTCATCGGCTTCATCTTGCACCACTTCATAGTTGGAGCGTTGAATGCTTGCGCTTCCCCGGTAGAGAGACACAACATGACGCCATGCATCCTTGGCCATGGTGAAGAGTCGAAGATGAGCAAGATCTTTGGGTGGAATTGCATCTTGGATGATGAAGAGAGCATTCCCATTGAATTGATTATCCGCGGCTTCTCTACGGGTGAAGTTGTTTTGGTCATGCGGATAAAAACCTTCTTCAATGATTCTCCAAAGGTTAGTATTAACATGGTTCAAATGACGCTTAAAGCGATAAACCCAAGAATCAAAGTCCTCATTTTTCACAATCTTAGGGGGAGGACTAGCATGATTCAAATGAGTGGAAGGAATCGGTCCACCATAAGTAAGCGGAGGTTCCACATGGACAAAGATGTTGTTGCCAATTTTACCACTAGAAGAAGGAGCCTTTTCACTAGTAGCTTCCCCTTGTCGGAGTTAGCATCCGTCACGTTGTTAGTGGGATCACCCACTTTCAACGGTGTGGTAGATGTTTAAGCCCTTCTAAGAATTTATTAAACATGCTTTCAACCTCGGTCGTCATGGAGGTTTTCAATGTGTCCAAAGCCACATTGAATTCCTCACAAGAGACTGCGGTTCCCCCATCGGCCGTAGACGAGACCAGATTCACACCGGAGTGCTCCTCCACACCGTCTACGGTGTCAACCATACTCTTCGAACGGCAAAGTCCTTAATAAAGAGACGAGGCTCTGATACATATTGAAAGGATCGATATAGTTGACTAGAGGGGGATGAATAGGCAACTAACAACTTTTAACTTTTCTTTACCAATTTAAACTTTGCATCAAAGTAGGTTGTCTAGATATGCAACTAGGTGAGAAACCTATATGATGCAACAAGAACAAGTACACAAACAAGCAAGGGATATATCACAAATAAGCTTGCACAAGTAAAGGCACGAGATAACCAAGAGTGGAGCCGGTGAAGACGAGGATGTGTTACCGAAGTTCCTTCCTTTTGAGGGGAAGTACGTCTCCGTTGGAGCGGTGTGGAGGAACAATGCTCCCCAAGAAGCCACTAGGGCCACCGTATTCTCCTCACACCCTCACACAATGCGAGATGCCGTGATTCCACTATTGGTGCCCTTGGAGGCGGCGACCGGACCTTTACAAACAAGGTTGGGGCTATCTCCACAACTTAATTGGAGGCTCCCAACGATAGCACAAAGCTTCACCACTATGGAATATGGCTCTGCGGTGACCTCAACCGTCTAGGGTGCTCAAACACCCAAGAGTAACAAGATCCGCAAGGGATGAGTGGGGGAATCAAATTTCTCTTGGTGGAAGTGTAGATCTAGGCCTTCTCAACCAATCCCTAGAGAATCAACAAGTTTGATTGGCTAGGGAGAGAGATAGGGCGAAAATGGAGCTTGGGGATGGAAGAGATAGTCAACTCGGAGAAGAAGACACCCCTTATATAGTGGAAGAACAAATCCAACCGTTATCCACCAACCCAGCTGATACGTCTCCAACGTATCTATAATTTTTGATTGTTCCATGCTATTATATTATCAACCTTGGATGTTTTATATGCATTTATATGCTATTTTATATGATTTTTGTGACAAACCTATTAACCTAGAGCCCAGTGTCAGTTTCTGTTTTTTCCTTGTTTTTGAGTATCGCAGAGAAGGAAAACCAAACGGAGTCCAATTGACCTGAAACTTCATGGAACTTATTTTTGGACCAGAAGAAGGACACGGAGTAAAAGAGTTGGGCCAGAAGAGTCCCAAGCTGCCCACGAGGGTGGGGGTGCGCCCACCCCCTGGGCGCGCCTCCCTGCCTCGTGGACAACCCGAAGACCCCCCCTTCCTTGTTCCCGACTCCAACACCTCTTATATAACCCAAAACTTCTAGAAAGACCAGCCTGCGTAGCATGGTACTACCGCGCCAGGGTTGTGGTACTACCGCAAGGGCATGCGGTACTATCGCAGGGGCATGCGGTACTACCGCAGGACCTCGCGGTACTACCGCCCGAGCAGCACAAACCAGGACAGCTCAAATGCACTGAAGTAGAGGGTGGTAGAACTGCTGGCGCGGTACTACGCTCCCCCTTGCGGTACTACCGCAAGGCAGGGATGTTCCAAATTTTGAGAAGGCATGGACATATAAAAATACATTCGTGGCAACTTCCGCTGAGTTGGAGTCAATGCAAAAATCCGACACGGTAGTACCGTGAGCCAGGGGCGGTACTACCGCGCGGGGTGCGGATGTAAAAAATTACATCCGCTCCTACTGCCGCGCAGGCTGCTGAGCCAGACTAGAACGCACGGTACTACCACACACCGGGCGCGGTACTACCGTGTAGGGCGCAGATGTAAAAAAATTACATCCACTCCTACTACTGCAGCCGCAGCAGCGCCTGACCTGGGGCCACAATACTGCAGCGCCAAGGGAGCGGTACTACCGTGGGCGCTTGCAGTACTATTGTGACTGGGCCCGGTACTACCGCAAGGGCCTGCGGTACTACCGCTCCTAGGAGCAGTACTACCGCATGCCCAAGCTCAGCCAACACGACAATTTGCATAGACGAGAAAAGACGAAGGATGCTCCAAAGTGCCAAAGGAAAGGCGGTGCAAAGAAGAAGATGTGTACATGATGACTCCACCCAAACCTTTCCCAAGCGGACCCCGTCTTAATAGTACAGCTTTCCTATGACTCAAATCCATTGAAAAGAAACGTAGAAAAACACCGTCTTCAGTAGTCTTCAAGGGGCACCAAAACGTCTTGTGCCTAGTGATGAAATGTCTGAAATACTCAATGCACACGATTAGTCCGCAAAAGCATTGTCATCAATCACCAAAACAACTAAGGGATAAATATGCCCTTACACTTTATCACCTCCATAACCGAGAAACATCTCCTTATTCCACCAAGGATAATTTTGATCACTGTCCAGTGATCCACTCCTGGATCACTATTGTACCCTCTTGCCAAACTCATGGTGAGGTACATAATAGGTCTGGTACACAACATAGCATAATTTATAGAACCTATGACTGAGGCATAGGGAATGACATTTCATTCTCTTTCTATTTTCTGTCATGGTCGGGTTTTGAGTCTTTACTCAACTTCATACCTTGCAACACAGGTAAGAACTCCTTATTTGACTGTTCCATTTTTAACTACTTCAAAAACTTGTCAAGGTATGTACTCATTGAAAAATTTTATCAAGCTTCTTGATCTATCTCTAAAGATCTTGATGCTCAATATGTAAGTAGCTTCACCGAGGTCTTTCTTTGAAAAACTCCTTTCAAATACTCCTTTATGCTTTCTAGAAAATTCTACATTATTTCCGATCAACAATATGTCATTCACATATACTTATCAGAAAGGTTGTAGGGCTCCCACTCACTTTCTTGTAAATACAGGCTTCACCACAAGTCTGCATAAAACTATATGCTTTGATCAACTTAGCAAAGCATAAATTCCAACTCCGAGATGCTTGCACCAGTTGAAAGTGCTAGTGATCGACTAGAGGGGGGGTGAATAGGCGAATTTTATGAAAGTCTTCAAAACATGGAAGTTTCAAAGACAAACGATAGAAATAAACCTATTACCATGCAGCGGAAGGTAGACTACACTAGGCAAACCATAGTCAAGTATTCAATGAAGTGAAAGCATAATGACTAATAGCAGCTAGGCAGTAAAGATCAGGTAGGAAGATATTGTGAAGCCAATCAAAACAAGCAGTCACTCAGTGAAGACAAAAGATAAAACAATCATACAATGACTTCACAAGGACCAACAGTAAGCAAAGGGAAGGAAAGGATGAAACCAGTGACTCGTTGAAGACAATGATTTGTTGGACCAGTTCCAGTTGCTGTGACAATTGTAAGTCTGGTTAGGGAGGCTGAGATTCAACTCAAAAGACCTCGTCTTCACCTTATTCCCCTTGAGCTAAGGACACCTAGTCCTCGCCCAATCACTCTGGTAAGTCTTTAAGGTAGACTTCCAAACCTTCACAGACTTCGTTCACCGGCGATCCACAATGACTCTTGGATGCTCAGAACGCGACGCCTAACCGGCTGGAGGATTCGCGGTCCTCAAGTATAATAAGTCTTCAGATCACACAGACAGGAAGACTTAAGTGATGCCTAACACTCTTTGGCTCTAGGTGTTTAGGGCTTTATCCTCGCAAGGAATTCTCTCTCAAAGGCTTCGAGGTGGGTTGCTCTCAAACGACAAAGCCGTACTCTAACTCTGAGCAGCCAACCATTTATGGTTGTAGGGGGTGGGCTATTTATAGCCACTAGGCAACCCGACCTGATTTGTCCGAAATGACCCTGGGTCACTAAGGAACTGACACGTGTTCCAACGGTCAGATTTCAAACACACACGGCAACTTTACTTGGGCTACAAGCAAAGCTGACTTATCCCACTCTGGACAAGATTTGCTCTCATAGTCTTCACTCGAAGACATAGGATTTTGGTTAAGCATCACTTCAGTCATTCTGACTGGTTCTCTTGGACCCCACTTAACAGTACGGTGGTTCCTATGACTCAACAAAAAAGAAAAAGAACAACGAAAGAACTAAGTCTTCGCGCTCCATAGTCTTCATGCTATGTCTTATCTTGTCATAGTCTTCAATGTGAATGTCTTCACATACCACCTTTGACTTCAATGTATTCTTACATTTTTAGGGGTCATCTCTGGTAGGAAAACCGAATCAATGAGGGACTTCTACCTGTGTTATCCTACAATTCTCACAAACACATTAGTCCCTCAAGTAGGTTTGTCGTTAATACTCCAAAACCAACTAGGGGTGGCACTAGATGCACTTACAATCTCCCCCTTTTTGGTGATTGATGACAAACTAGTTGAAGTTTTCAACAGGGAATATAATATGTGAAATTGTAAAGGATAGTGGATTGTCTTCATAAGTTGCAAAGGGCTCCCCCTGAAGATGTGCATATAAGTAATTTGCTTTTGGAATGCAAATGCACATGGCAGGTTGTACTTGTGGAGATCATCTTCTACTTATGATGACAATTCATCATGCATGAAAAGTATGTGAAGATAATGACATGCATAATGAAAAATGGACGTATGCAAAATGATCTAAGTGAGGAATTTATCGTCGCACATGCGGAATTTATCATCGCATCACAGAATAGCAAATAAGTAGTAGACGACCATCAAGTTTAAGTGTTACAACTCAAAGAACCAAATGTATCAAAATGCAAGAGTTGTAAACACTAGGCAAAATATAAAGCAACCGCCAATATGGACCTGCTTGAAGACTATCAAACTCATATGCTTCTCCCCCTTTTGTCAGTAAGGACCAAAAAGGTTTGAAGACATAGAGCATCTACTCGTTCCCATAGAGCATCTACTCGTCGGTGTTGTTAGGCGGTGCAGACGAACTCAGGGCAGTGTCGATGCGTGCAGAAGTAGGGGGCGGTGAAGTAGCATCATCTTCATCATCGATCACTCTGGCATTCACAGTTGCAGCAGAGGAGGAGAACTCAGATTCTTCAAGAGACGGAGTTCGTCGCAGCATAGTCCTTCTTGGAGGTGTTGAGTCAAACTTGAAGCGTTCAGAGAATCCATCCTCTTGAAGATCATCCTCAGAGCACATAAGTGTCAGCCCTTTCCATGTACGCCGACGGGTTTCATGGGCAACAAAGGCATTCTTGGTGGCAAGATTGCGAATCCTGTTTACGTCCACCAAGAGGCTTTGCATTTGGCGCTTCATCCAGTCATGATGCCTATCCTGTTTCTGATGAAGGGCAACCAGAAGCTCTCTGTCATTGAGAACACAGGATCGCTTCTTGGGCCGTTGGGCAATGGTGCTTTCGGTGGCTTCAGTAAGGGCACGATGAGGTGCACGGGTGGTACCAGCCAGAGGATAAACACGAGTGACTGCTTGAACTCCGTCAATGTTTTGAGAGAAGCTTTGATTCTCAACATTCTGAAGACTAAGAGGCTCCTTGGCAGGCTCTGGATAGATGGCTTCAACTGACATATCGACGTCAGGCAGAAAGATCTGATGATTGCGAGCAGAGGGCTGATAGGTGACAGCTGAGTGTAGTTTGATCAGCCGCATAATCCATGGAGCGTAAAACTTTAAGCCAAAAATGTCAGATCTTGATGCAGCAAGCTGGCGAATGAAGAAGTCTTGTGCATTGAAGCTTTTGCCATGAAGAATATGAAAGACCAACGTCTTCATTGCGCCTTCTAGCTTGGCATGTGGAGAATGTCCTTTGATGGGCCAGAGAGTTCGCCTTATGATGTGATAGATAGTACGTGGCAGATACTCAAGGTCTTCAACAAAGAACTCCTTAGGATATTCAGCATCTGGAGGCAAAGGCTTCATCATGCTAAGCATCTGACTCATATTGGGCTCAGGCTTGTGGAAGATGCTTTCCATAGCAGCACTGTGAAGCTGACAACCAGGTTCATACAGATCTCCTGGAGTGGGCGGGCCAGTAAGCTCAATGATATCAAAGGCTTTGGCTTCATGATGAACATTGCCTGTCATGCACTCAAGGACCCAAGTCTTCGGATCCCTGTTGTAGCCACGGATATGAAGAGTGGCATAGAATTGGAGCAGCAATTCTTCATTCCAGTGCTCCTTATCAGTGACGAACTGCAGCAAGCCAGACTCTCTGAAGCAATCCAGAGCTTCTTCCAAATAGGGCAGTCCAGTTATGGCTTCAGTGTCAAGACTCATATGTGGGAAAATGCGACCTTGATTGTACAGAATGCATGAGTAATAACTGCGCTGCTGATAGCTCCAGAACCGATCAGAAGATATTCTTGCCTTGGTGTATGGGTTCTTGGCGCTATCAAAGAAGGTGTTGTGTGCCTTGAAGCCATTGATATTGAACGATCCGGGTGCAGATGCAGTGCCTGGAAACCTGGGCAACCTTGGTATTGGCTTCTGAACCTAAGGCCTGTGCTCAACATGATAGTCAAACTGAGGACCAGCAGCAGGCGGAGGAGTCAGAAAAGGCCATTTGACAGTGACAAGTTGGCCATAGTTGAATGCTTGCTCGATAGTGTGTGGCCTTGGTGGCGGAACAGGTGCAGTGGCATCAACAGAGGTGTCAGGCTGCACATCTGTTGCAGGTGCATCATTGGCTTCATTGGCCTCTGGCACCTTGGTTGGTGCAGGCTCCACATTTGCTTCAGCCATGACTGCGTCATTGGCTTCATTTGTGTTGGTGGTGGCAGCCTCAAGATTCTCAACCTTCACTTGATGAGCTGGAGGGTCGGGCACAAACACGTTCACTTCAGGAACATCTTCTTCAGAGATTGGGGGTGTAGGGACACGATCTCTTTCTTGTTTGTCATCGGCTGATGCAGCCGGATTATCTCCAGCACCTTTGGCTTCAGACACGGAGACATTCACAGTCGGAGTGGCTTCTGGGAACACTTGACGGGCAACAGATTGGGGCACTTCTCCTTCTAGAACGCTTGAAAGGGGGACTTGAGGCCTTGGTCCTTTGCGAAGCCTGCGTAGCACTGGCGATGCCTGTGGAGATGGAGTTGGCTGGGCCTCAAAGTCGTCTTCTTCGTCTGGCACAGGTGGTGTGACTTGTTGTTGTTGGGGAGTACTCGGGGTGTCTTGTTGTTGTGGGTGATCAGCCCACGATGCATCCTGAGCAATTGGCGTCAGAGGACGACCAATGCTGATGAGTTCGCTGTGCATGAGCATAGGCGATGATACCAGTTGGTGCTCGATCTGAGGAAGGACTTCATCATCTTCAACATTTTCATGGTGACCAATGTCTTCAGCAGCGGTGGGATCAACTGCTGGAATGTCTTCAGCGTCATGAGCCTCTGTGGAAGCAGGCTCATGAACAACCAGTTGGCGCTCGTGGTGTTCAGATGCAGGGCGAACCATTGAGATGGGTTCAACAACTAAGGGCTCTCTGGGAGCAGCCCGATCCTTCTTGGTTTTGCGCTTCTTCTTAGAGGGAGCGACATCAGAAGCTTCAGGATCTTTCCTTTTCTGGCTTCAGCCTCAGCAGTCCTTGTCTTCTTCAGTTCTGAAGCAGTTGACCTGACCTTTGGCTTCGAGCCAGTCATGCTGCTTGGGAAGACTATGCGAGGTTCTTCCTGCCTCGAAGGTGCAGATTGGTCAGTTGAGGGCTTCTTCTTCTTTGCAGCCATTCTTGGGTCGATTCCAGGACGACCAAGAGCCTTGCGCTTCTCAGTCTCATTGTAGGCTTGCACACACTTGTCAGCCAGGCTCTTCATGCTCTCACGAGAACCTTGAGCTTCTTCACGCTTCTTGAGAAAGGCTTCTTTGAGCTCGTGCAGCATGATCTTGAAGTTTTTGACATCTTGCACGCTGAGCTTGGCCATGTGCTTCTTGAACTGAGCTTTCTCATAGTCGATCTTTTGCTTCAGTTCAACGATGCGCTGAGCTAGAGCTAGCTCAGAAGCAATGGCGCCAGTGAAGGCGACACTGAGCCCAATAGGAAGTTGCAGGTCTTCAAAGCTGAGGTTGGGCGTGTCAAACCACTCATCGATGAAGTTATGGATGATTGCCACATCAAAGAGAGGCAAATCATTGAAGATATATGCTTCTTCCTTGCTCTTGATCAATTGCTCAAGAGCGTCATCTACAAGATCTTCATCGCTGGACAGATCAATGGCGTCATTGCGCAGAATAGCAGTAGCAGTCAGTGCCTGATCAGTATTCTTTCTCATCTCAGTCTTCTTGGAGATACGTGATAGATCTTCAGACTGCACACTGTCTTCAGGAGGTGCAATAGCCAGTGGCTTCGCATGTAAGACCTTTGGTGCAGGAGCAGGCTTTGAAGCTTTAGGCTTCTTCAGTTTCTTTGGCTTCGGCGGTGCAGGCACTTCATCAGATTCAGCGTCATCTGCAGGCTCATCCACGGCTATCCCTTGAACCATGATATGAGTGATGAGACCTTCCAGGTTGTAGAAGGGCCCAACAAGGTTGGGTTCAGCTTCGCGGGTGCCATCGGCACGGGGAGCAGAAGGACCAGGGTTGAAGTCTAGTCCCAATAACTTCTTGTTCTGCTTAGCTGAATTCTTGGCAAACTGGAAGTTGCGCTTGAACAGATTGTCGTCACGACACCATAGCAATGACGATGGGTCAGCATCTGCAGGCTGTGGTCCACGGACCATGCAAGGATAGAAGCCTTGTTTAATGTCTTCATCTCTGGACCTGGGTTGAAGATTTCTGTATAGGATGTCTCCCCATGGTCGCTTGATGGCATTCTTCTCTGCATATTCCTGGGTCACAGACCTGTACTTGAACCATTGCTCAGCCCAGTACCTTCGAATCCATTGGATTCGAGTCTTGCGCTGATTGTAATCCTCTTCCGGGTCTGTCTTGTACAACTCTGAGAGGTCATCAGGCAGATCTCTTGATGTTCCCCCTCGACGCTGTCGGCCACCCTTCCTTGTTGATTTCTCTGTAGCCATGAGCTTCAAACTGAATGGCTTCAACACGTTTAAAGGTTTCAAAGGCTTCCGCTTGCCGGTCAAACAGGAACTGGCTTCGGGAGAATTTATATGATGTTGTAAGAATTCTGCAAATGAATGCAGACTATGAGAACCAAGGGATTCTCCCACGGACATGTACCTGTGACAGCATTAAGGTGCGAAGGAAGGGGAAGAGGTCATATGCATTCTCAAAAGATTTTGAAGATAAATCAGTTTAGAAGACATTGACCTCATAGTGCGAAGACATTCACTCATAGATAGAGAGTTGGTTCCAGATTTGTACGAATCCACGAATAAGTACAAGTGAGGAATCTAACTACTTTGTGAAGCATAAGTGAACATACTAGGCATATTATGAGATGCAGTATGAAATAGATCCAACTTGTGTGAACAGAAACTGCTTGTGGTAGAAAGTGATGGATCTATAGAATCAACGGGGCCGTAAAAAGGAAGTTTTATTTACCATACGAAGAACTGCTAGACGGAGTGGGAGAGGAGGCCGAGTAGATCGATCGTTCGTGCCCTAACTTGGCGACGGAGGACACCTACGGCGACGGCAGAGAGACGATGTCCGCGGCCGGCATGAAAATGGCGTCGGTGAGGTCGCGGCAACTAAGCGCTTCGTCGCCGGTGTCGTCGAGGGCGAGCGGTGGCGCTAGGGCTTATGCTAGAGTGGAAGAAAGGATAATCACTGTGGTGAGGCGTGTATTTATAGAGACAGGGACGGCACAGTGTTATTACACAGGTGCCCCTGGTGATTCACATCTGAAGGACACATGGCCATCATGCAACATATCGGAGGTTGTTCCACGTTCCCACGCACGCCTGGATTGTTGGGTGGTCGTTCCCACTTCTCCGGGTTTCAGGTGAAGGAATTAGCATTGAAAACGGACTTAATGTTTGTCTCTGTATCTTCTACTGACAAGGACGTAGAGAAGATATTCAACAGTTTCAATAGAATGCATATGATTTGGGGAGATAGAGTTTGAGATAGAAGGCATAGAGAGGTTAGGGTCCGATCACATTCACTTAGTTCAAAAGATTCAACAAGAAGACATAGCTATAAGTGAATGCTGTAGAGGACAGAACACTAGTATATATATATAATCAACATAGTGAAGATAATCATGAAGACAGGTTGAGATTGAAGCCAAACCAAATGTGAAGACATACCAAACGTAACGCCATGAGTGAAACACTTCAAACAGAAAATTTTGGTGGTGGCGTTACCCACCGTATAGGAAGTATTAGACCCAGACACGGTGCACAATTATCGTGGCGCTCCGAAGTCAAATTCCACATTAATGTATTCACACTTAGAATGTATGTCTTCATTGATTGAAGATATACTTCACTTAGTGTGTTGCACATCTAAGTCATCAATATGCATATGGGTTAGGATGTGTGCCTGATCACAGGACATTTGAGGATTCCAGGATATTTAGCTCACACTGTAACTTGCAAAACCTCTTCTCATCCAAGGGCTTGGTGAAGATATCTGCCAATTGCTCTTCAGTGTTGACGTGTATGATATCAATGTCTTCCTTCACAACATGATCTCTGAGAAAGTGATGACGAATTTCAATATGCTTTGTCTTCAAGTGCTGAACTGGGTTGTTAGCAATCTTGATGGCACTTTCATTGTCGCAGTAAAGTGGCACTTGCTTCAGATGAATGCCATAGTCCTTGAGTGTTTGCTTCATCCACAGAAGCTGAGCGCAGCAAGATCCAGCAGCAATGTATTCAGATTCAGCAGTGGAGAGAGATACACAGTTCTACTTCTTTGAAGACCAACATACAAGTGATCGTCCCAGAAAGTGACATGTGCCTGATGTAGACTTGCGATCAACTTTGTCACCGGCATAATCAGCATCCGAGAATCCAACCAGATCAAACTCTGAGCCCTTTGGATACCATAATCCTAGAGTTGGGGTGTGAGCCAAATATCGAAGAATTCGCTTCACAGCTAAGTGATGCGACTCCTTTGGTGCCGCTTGAAATCGAGCACACATGCAAACACTAAGCATAATATCTGGCCTAGATGCACATAGATAAAGTAAAGAACCAATCATGGAGCGGTATACCTTTTGATCGAACTCTTTACCATTGTCGTCAGGACCCAGATGATGTTTGGCTGGCATTGGTGTCGTGAAGCCTTTGCAGTCTTGCATACCGAACTTCTTCAGGCAATCTTTGAGATACTTCTCTTGAGATATGAAGATGCCATTGCGTTGTCGTCGTATTTGAAGACCAAGGAAGAACTTCAGCTCACCCATCATGGACATCTGATATTGCTCTTGCATCATATATCCAAACTCATCAGTGTATTTCTAATTGGTGCAGCCGAAGATAATGTCATCCACATATATTTGGCACACAAATAGTTCACCATCATATGTCTTCATGAAGAGAGTGAGGTCGAGGGAACCAGGTTTGAAGCCTTTGCTCTTCAGGAAGTCTTTGAGTGTGTCATACCAAGCCCTAGGGGCTTGTTTGAGGCCATACAGTGCCTTGTTGAGCTTGTACACCATGTCAGGATGTTTTGGATCTTCAAAGCCAGGCGGTTGTGCAACATACACTTCTTCTTCAATCTTGCCATTGACAAAAGCGCTCTTCACATCCATTTGATACAGAAGAATGTTATGATGATTTGCATAGGCCAGCAGTATGCGTATGGCTTCAAGTCTAGCCACAGGAGCAAATGTTTCATCGAAGTCAATCCCTTCAACTTGAGTGTACCCTTGAGCAACGAGACGAGCTTTGTTTCTGACAACTTGACCATGCTCATCTTGCTTGCTGCGATATATCCATTTGGTACCTATTATATTGTGCTTGCGAGGATCAGGACGCTTAACCAGTTCCCATACATTATTCAGCTCAAACTGTTGATGCTCTTCTTGCATAGCTTGAATCCATTCAGGTTCCAAGAAGGCTTCTTCAACTTTCTTGGGTTCAGATATTGAGACAAATGCGAAGTGCCCACAGAAATTTGCTAGCTGTGTTGCCCTTGAACGAGTGAGTGGACCTGGTGCATTGATGCTATCAATTATTCTCTCAATCTGTACTTCATTTGCGACACGAGGATGTACAGGGCGAAGATTTTGCTCTTGCTGATCATTGTCATCGTTAAAGGGATTGTCTTCAGGCTGAGCATTGTCTTCAGGTTGATCGTTGTCTTCAGGTTGATCAGGTGCGGAGATGATAAGTTCCTCTTCAGGCTGAGCTTCAGAAGGTATGATTTCTCCAGTTCCCATAAGTTTGATTGATTCACTGGATGGAACTTCATCTAGCACATTTGGCAGGTGCTCTCTTTGTGAGCCACTAGTCTCATCGAACCGCACATCCACTGTTTCAACCACTTTATAATGAAATAGGTTAAAGACTCTGTAGGAGTGCGAATCCTTTCCATATCCAAGCATAAAACCTTCATGTGCTTTTGGTGCAAATTTTGAAGTGTGATGTGGATCCTTGATCCAGCACCTGGCACCAAACACTCTGAAGTAACTGAAATTTGGCTTCTTGCCAGTAAGGAGCTCATAGGATGTCTTGTTCAGAAGCTTGTGAATATAAACATGGTTGATGATATGACATGCAGTATCAATGGCTTCAGGCCAGAATTTTCTCGGAGTCTTATATTCATCAAGCATCGTCTGAGCCATCTCAATAAGTGTTCTGTTCTTGCGTTCAACGACGCCATTCTACTATGGCATGTACGGAGCTGAGAATTCATGTGTGATGCCCAAAGTATCAAGATATGTATCTAGGCCAGTGTTCTTGAATTCACTGCCATTGTCACTTCTGATGTGCTTGATCTTGACGCCATAGTTGTTCATGGCTCGATTGGCGAAGCGTCTGAAGACATCATGCACTTCAGTCTTGTAGAGGATTATATGCACCCAAGTATATCTTGAATAATCATCAACAATGACAAAGCCATAGAGACAAGCAGTAGTAATAAGAGTTGAGTAATGGGTGGGACCGAAAAGATCCATGTGGAGCAGTTCAAAGGGTTGAGTCGTTGTCATGATTGTCTTCGAGGGATGCTTGGCCCTCGTCATCTTTCCTGCTTCACAGGCACCGCATAAGCGATCCTCCTTGAACGTGACGCCCTCGATGCCTATGACATGCTTCTTCCTTGCAAGGGTGTGGAGGTTCCTCATGCCAGCATGCCCTAGCCTCCGATGCCAGAGCCAGCATTCAGAAGCTTTTGCTAGAAGACATACGGCAAGTTGTGGTCCTGCTGAGAAATCTACCACGTACAAATCATCTTTCCGATAGCCTTCAAACACTAGAGACTTGTCAGATTCCATTAGTACAAGGCAACGATATTTTCCAAACCTCACAATCATGTTTAAATCGCAAAGCATTGAGACGGACATTAAGTTGAAACCAAGGGATTCAACAAGCATGATTTTATCTATGTGTTGATACTTTGAGATTACAACTCTACCTAGACCCAATACCTTGCTTTTACCAGTGTCAGCAAATGTGATGTGACTTTTGTCAGATGGACATAGTGTTGAGTCCATAAGAAGGCTTCGCTTGCCAGTCATGTGATTGGTACACCCACTATCAATAATCCATTCTGAAGCAGCTGGTGTCGTACCCTACAGTGCAGTTAGGGGGATAGGCTTCACAAAGAGAATTGTGAAGCAAAAACATTTGACGAACCAGTGGATTATGAAAGCTTAGATCGAGATTTGGACTGATAGGGCAAGTAGCAAGCGATTCAGGAACAAAGTACATAATAAGACCATTTGGGCATTTGATCTTGTGCCCTACAAGATGTTTAAGGTCCCCAGCAATAGCGTCAGGCGATTTTGGTTTTCGACTGGAGACCTTTCCCTGCAAAAGAGAGTTAAGCTTTCTTAGCCACCCACATCTTCAAGGGTGGCTTCGAAGCAATGAGTCTAAGTGCAGCATCTGAGAACTTTGGCTTTGGAGCCCTAGCAAAAAGTCTTGCAGGTGGACAATAGTACTCATAAGAATAAGCAGAATAGTTCTTGGTCTTATGAACATGGCGGTTTGATGAAACGCGCTCATATTCACAGGCCTGAGTACGGTTTCCCTGCAAAACATTTGCGTTAGTGCGACTCAGGTGAGTCCTCTGTCTGTATGAAGCCTTTGGACCTTATGAAGCCTATGGTCTGGGGTTTGTCTTCTTCACCTATGGTGTCATAATGACATTCACAGGAAGATTCTCCAAACACCTTTTCGGCACCCAGACCTTCTTCATAGGCGGTCCATTCCTGCAGTTAGTACCAATATACCTGGCAAACACTTCACCATTCTGATTCTTAAACAGTTTATAGTTTGCATCAAAGGATTCATCAATAACAATGGGATTAGCACAAGTGAAGCCAGATAGGGTGGATGGATCCGCTGAAGGTTCCTTTGCAGCAACCCATGTGGTTTTGGGGTACTGCTCAGGTTTCCAGTAAGAGCCATTAGCATTCATTTTCCTTTCGAACCCAACACCCTCTTTCCTAGGGTTTCGGTTTAGGATCTGCCTTTTGAGGACATCACATAGTGTCTGATGCCCTTTGAGACTTTTGTACATCCCTGTTTCAAGCAATGTCTTCAACCTAGCATTCTCATCAGCAATAGCAGTGGTATCCTTAGCAGAGGGGTTAGTTACCACATCAACAGTTGAAGATATTGCAACAGTAACAGCAGTAGAACACTCAGCAACAGAAGTAGCGTTGTCACGCTCGATGCATTTAAGACATGGTGGTTCAAATCCTTCCTGAGCGGAACTGATCTGTTCAGCGCGAAGTGACTCATTTTCCTTTTGAAGATCTTCATGAGCCGCTCTCAATTTCTCAAGATCTTGCTTCCTTTGAAGATAATCATAGGAAAGCTTTTCATGAGTTGTTGAGAGCGTTTCATGACGACTTTCAAGTTCCTCATACTTAACGTGAAGATATTTTATGTCTTCAATTAAGGACTGAGATCGAGTCATTTTAGCGTCTAACAGATCATCGCTTTTGTCTAACAGTTTTTGAATATGTTCCATAGCTTTCTGTTGTTCAGTTGCAATTTTAGCAAGTGTTTTGTAGCTGGGTTTGGAACCACAATCAGAGTCATCTCCACTAGATGTTTTATAGTGAGTAGTGCGTGTGTTTACCTTGGCACCGCGTGCCATGAAGCAATAGGTAGGAGCGGAGTAGTCCTTGTCATTTGCATCGGTGTCGGTGATGAAGTCATTGTCTTCAGTGTCGAAGATGGACTTGGCAACGTATGCTGTAGCCAGACTCGCAATGCCAAAATCGGACTCCTCCTCAGACTCCACATCCGCCTCCTCAGAAGCGGACTCCTCCTCTGAATCCATTTCCTTGCCAACAAACGCACGTGCCTTGCCAGATGAGCTCTTCTTGTGTGATGAAGACTTTGAGGAAGACTTGGAAGAAGACTTTGAGTATTTCTTCTTCTTCTTGTCGTTAGAGTCATATTCCTTGCTCTTCTTCTTCTTGTTGTTCTCATTGTCCCACTGCGGACACTCAGAGATGTAGTGGCCATGTTTCTTGCACTTGTGGCATGTTCTCTTCTTGTAGTCATGAGCAGAAGCTTCATCATTCCTTGAGCTTGATCGTGAAGACTTTCTGAAGCCTTTCTTCTTGGTGAATTTTTGGAACTTCTTCACAAGCATAGCAAGCTCCTTTCCAATGTCTTCAGGATCATCAGAACTGCTGTCAGATTCTTCTTTAGATGAAGAGACAGCTTTTGCCTTCAAGGCACGAGTTAGCCCATAGTTGGGACTGTAGATGTCTCTTTTCTCATAAAGCTGAAACTCATGTGTGTTGAGCCTCTCAAGTATGTCAGACGGATCGAGTGTCTTGAAATCAGGACGTTCTTGAATCATCAGGGCTAGGGTGTCAAATGAGCTGTCAAGTGATCTCAGGAGTGTCTTGATGACTTCATGCTTGGTGATCTTAGTGGCGCCGAGACCTTGAAGCTCATTTGTGATGTCAGTGAGTCGATCAAACATGAGCTGGACGTTCTCATTGTCATTTCTCTTGAAGCGGTTGAAGAGGTTGCGAAGGACACTGATTCTCTGATCTCTCTGGGTCGAGACGCCTTCATTGACCTTGGAGAGCCAGTCCCAAACTAGCTTAGATGTTTCCAAAGCACTCACGCGGCCATACTGTCCTTTGGTTAGATGACCACAGATGATGTTCTTGGCAGTGGAGACCAGTTGAACGAACTTCTTGACATCAGTAGCGGTGACACCTTCACCAGCCTTGGGAACGCCATTCTTGATGACATACCATAGGTCAACATCAATGGCTTCAAGATGCATGCGCATCTTATTCTTCCAGTAGGGATATTCAGTTCCATCGAAGACGGGGCAAGCAGCAGAGACCTTAATTATCCCTGCAGTCGACATAGCTAAAACTCCAGGTGGTTAAACCGAATCACACAGAACAAGGGAGTACCTTGCTCTGATACCAATTGAAAGTGCTAGTGATCGACTAGAGGGGGGGTGAATAGGCGATTTTTATGAAAGTCTTCAAAACATGGAAGTTTCGAAGATAAACGATAGAAATAAACCTATTACCATGCAGCGGAAGGTAGACTACACTAGGCAAACCATAGTCAAGTATTCAATGAAGTGAAAGCACAATGACTAATAGCAGCTAGGCAGTAAAGATCAGGTAGGAAGATATTGTGAAGCCAATCAGAACAAGTAGTCACTCAGTGAAGACAAAAGATAAAGCAATCATACAATGACTTCACAAGGACCAATAGTAAGCAAAGGGAAGGGAAGGATGAAACCAGTGACTCGTTGAAGACAATGATTTGTTGGACCAGTTCCAGTTGTTGTGACAACTGTACGTCTGGTTAGGGAGGCTGAGATTCAACTTAGAAGACCTCTTCTTCACCTTATTCCCCTTGAGCTAAGGACACCCAGTCCTCGCCCAATCACTCTGGTAAGTCTTCAAGGTAGACTTCCAAACCTTCACAGACTTCGTTCACCGGTGATCCACAATGAATCTTGGATGCTCAGAATGCGACGCCTAACCGGCTGGAGGATTCACAGTCCTCAAGTGTAATAAGTCTTCAGATCACACAGACAGGAAGACTTAAGTGATGCCTAACACTCTTTGGCTCTGGGTGTTTAGGGCTTTATCCTCGCAAGGAATTCTCTCTCAAAGGCTTCGAGGTGGTTTGCTCTCAAAAGAAAAAAGCCGTACTCTAACTCTGAGAAGCCAACCATTTATGGTTGTAGGGGGTGGGCTATTTATAGCCACTAGGCAACCCGACCTGATTTGTCCGAAATGACCCTGGGTCACTAAGGAACTGACACGTGTTCCAACGGTCAGATTTCAAACACACACGGCAACTTTACTTGGGCTACAAGCAAAGCTGACTTATCCCACTCTGGACAAGATTTGCTCTCATAGTCTTCACTCGAAGACATAGGATTTTGGTTAAGCATCACTTCAGTCATTCTGACTGGTTCTCTTGGACCCCACTTAACAGTACGGTGGTTCCTATGACTCAACAAAAAAGAAAAAGAACGACGAAAGAACTAAGTCTTTGCGCTCCATAGTCTTCATGCTATGTCTTATCTTGTCATAGTCTTCAATGTGAGTGTCTTCACATACCACCTTTGACTTCAATGTCTTCTTACATTTTTAGGGGTCATCTCTGGTAGGAAAACCGAATCAATGAGGGACTTCTACCTGTGTTATCCTACAATTCTCACAAACACATTAGTCCCTCAAGTAGGTTTGTCGTTAATACTCCAAAACCAACTAGGGGTGGCACTAGATGCACTTACACCAGTCCATAGATGGATCGCTGGAGCTTGCACATTTTGTTAGCACCTTTAGGATTGAAAAAACCTTCTGGTTGCATCATATACAATTCTTCTTTAAGACATTCATTAAGGAATGTACTTTTGACATCCATTTTCCAAATTTCATAAAATGTGGCAATTGCTAACATGATTCAGACAGACTTTAAGCATCGATACGATTGAGAAAATCTCATCGTAGTCAACATCTTGAACTTGTAAAAACCCTTTTCGACAAGTCAATCTTTGTAGATAGTAACACTACTATCAGCGCCCGTCTTCCTCTTGAAGATCCATTTATTCTCAATGGCTCGCCGATCTTCGGGCAAGTCAATCAAAGTCCATACTTTATTCTCATACATGGATCCCATCATAGATTTCATGGCCTCAAGCCATTTCGCGGAATCTGGGCTCATCATCGCTTCCTCATAGTTCGTAGGTTCATCATGGTCTAGTAACATGGCTTCCAGAATAGGATTACTGTACCACTCTAGTGCATAACATACTCTGGTTGACCTACGAGGTTCCGTAGTAACTTGATCTGAAGTTTCATGATCATCATCATTAACTTCCTCACTAATTGGTGTAGGTATCACTGGAACTGGTTTCTATGATGAACCATTTTCCAATTCGGGAGAAGGTACAACTACCTCATCAAGTTCTACTTTCCTCCCACTCACTTCTTTCGAGAGAAACTCCTTCTTTAGAAAGGATCCATTCTTAGCAACAGATAACTTGCCTTCGGATCTGTGATAGAAGGTGTACCCAACAGTTTGCTCTGGGTATCCTATGAAGACGCATTTCTCTGATTTGGGTTCGAGCTTATCAGGTTGAAACTTTTTCACATAAGCATCGCAACCCCAAACTTTAAGAAACGACAGCTTAGGTTTCTTGCCAAACCACAATTCATATGGTGTCATCTCAACGGATTTAGATGGTGCCCTATTTAACGTGAATGCAGTTGTCTCTAATGCATAACCCCAAAACGATAGCAGTAATTCGGTAAGAGACATCATAGATCGCACCATATCTAATGAAGTATAGTTATGACATTAGGACACACCATTATGCTGTGGTGTTCCAAGTGGCATGAGTTTGTGAAACTATTCCACATTGTTTTAACTAAAGGCCAAACTCATAACTTAAATATTTGCCTCTGCGATCAGATCATAGAAACTTTATTTTCTTGTTATGATGATTCTCTACTTCACTCTAAAATTCTTTGAACTTTTCAAATGTTTCAGACTTGTGTTTCATCAAGTAGATATACCCATATCTGCTCAAATCATCTGTGAAGGTCAGAAAATAATGATACCCGCCGCGAGCTTTAACACTCATCGGACCTCATACATTGGTATGTATTATTTCTGATAAGTTAGTGGCTCGCTCCATTGTTCCCGAGAATGGAGTTTTAGTCATCTTGCCCATGAGGCATGGCTCACAAGCATCAAGTGATTCCAAAAACCCATCAGCATGGAGTTCCTTCATGCGCTTTACACCAATATTACCTAAACGGCAGTGCCACAAGTATGTTGCACTATCATTATCAACTTTGCATCTTTTGGCATCAATATTATGAATATGTGTATCACTACGATCGAGATTCAATAAACCATTTATATTAAGTGTATGACCATAGAAGGTTTTATTCATGTAAACATAACAACAATTATTCTTTGACTTAAATGAATAACCGTATTGCAATAAACATGATCCAATCATATTCATGCTCAACGCAAACACTAAATAACATTTATTTTAGGTTCAACACTAATCCCGAAGGTAAAAGGAGTGTGCGATGGTGATCTTATCAACCTTGGAATCATTTCCAACACACATCGTTACCTTGCCCTTAACTAGTCTCTATTCATTTTGCAACTCCTATTTTGAGTTACTAATCTTAGCAACTGAACCGATATCAAATACCCTGGGGTTACTATGAACACTAGTAAAGAACACATCAATAACATGTATATCAAATATACTTTTGTTCACTTTGTCATCCTTCTTATCCGCCAAGTATTTGGGGTAGTTCCACTTCCAGTGACCTTTCCCTTTACAGTAGAAGCACTCAGTTTCAGGCTTAGGTCTAGCTTTGGGCTTCTTCACGGGAGTGGCAACTTGCTTGCCATTCTTCTTCAAGTTCCCTTTATTTCCTTGCCCTTTTACTTGAAACTAGTGGTCTTGTCAACCATCAACACTTGATGCTTTTTCTTGATTTCTACCTTCGCCAATTTCAGCATCGCGAAGAGCTTGGGAATCGTTTCCGTTATCCCTTGCATATTATAGTTCATCACGAAGTTCTAGCAACTTGGTGATAGTGACTAGAGAACTTTGTCAATCACTATCTTATCTAGAAGATTAACTCCTACTTGATTCAAGTGATTGTAGTACTCAGACATTCTGACCGCATGCTCACTAGCTGAGATATTATCCTCCATCTTGTAGGCAAAGTACTTGTCAGAGGTCGCATACCTCTTAACACGGGCATGAGTCTGAAATACCAATTTCAGCTCTTGGAACATCTCATATGCTCCATGGCGTTCAAAATGTTTTTGAAGTCCCGGTTCTAAGCCGTAAAGTATGGCGCACTAAACTATCAAGTAGTCATCATACCGAGCTTGTCAAACGTTCATAACGTCTGCATCTGCTCATGCAAAAGGTCCATCACCTAGCGGTGCATCAAGGACATAATTCTTCTGTGCAGCAATGAGGATAATCCTTAGATCATGGATCCAGTCCCATCGGTGCTACTATTATCTTTCAACTTATTTTTCTCTAAGAACATATCAAAAATATACGGGGAACTATAATGTGAGCTATTGATCTACAACATAATTTGCAAATACTATCAGGACTAAGTTCATGATAAATTAAAGTTCAATTAATTATATTACTTAAGAACTCCCACTTAGATAGACATCCCTCTAGTCATCTAAGTGATCACGTGATCCAAATCAACTAAACCATGTCCGATCATCACGTGAGATGGAGTAGATTTCAATGGTGAACATCACTATGTTGATCATATCTACTATATGATTCACGCTCGACCTTTCGGTCTCAGTGTTCCGAGGCCATATCTGCATATGCTAGGCTCGTCAAGTTTAACCCGAGTATTCTGCGTGTGCAAAACTGGCTTGCACCCGTTGTATGTGAACGTAGAGCTTATCACACCCAATCATCATGTGGTGTCTCGGCATGACGAACTGTAGCAATGGTGCATACTCAGGGAGAACACTTATACCTTGAAATTTAGTGAGGGATCATCTTATAATGCTACCGCCGTACTAAGCAAAATAAGATGCATAAAAGGTAAACATCACATGCAATAAAAATATGTGACATGATATGGCCATCATCATCTTGTGCCTTTGATCTCCATCTCCAAAGTACCGTCATGATCTCCATCGTCACCTGCATGACACCATGATCTCCATCATCTTGATCTCTATCAACGTGTCGTCACATGGTCGTCTCGCCAACTATTGCTTTTGCAACTATTGCTATCACATAGCGATAAATTAAAGAAATTATATGGCGCTTGCATCTTATACAATAAAGAGACAACCATAAGGCTCCTGCCAGTTGCCAATAACTTTAACAAAACATGATAATCTCATAAAACAATTCATATCTCATCACGTCTTGACCATATCACATCACAACATGCCCTGCAAAAACAAGTTAGGCGTCCTCTACTTTGTTGTTGCATGTTTTACGTGGCTGCTACGGGCTTCTAGCAAGAATCGTTCTTACCTACGCATCAAAACCACAACGATTTTTCGTCAAGTGTGATGTTTTAACCTTCAACAAGGACCGGGCGTAGTCAAACTCGATTCAACTGAAGTTGGAGAAACAGACACCCGCCAACCACCTGTGTGCAAAGCACGTCGGGAGAACCAGTCTCATGAACGTGGTCATGTAATGTCGGTCCGGGCCGCTTCATCCAACAATACCACCGAATCAAAGTAAGAAGTTGCTGGTAAGCAGTATGACTATTATCACCCATAACTCTTTGTGTCCTACTCGTGCATATAACATCTACGCATAGACCTGGCTCGGGTGCCACTGTTGGGAAACGCATTATTTCCAAAAAAAATCCTACGATCACGAAAGATATATCTAGGAGATGGATAACAATGAGAGGGGAGAGTGTGTCTACGTACCCTCGTAGACCGGAAGCAGGAGCGTTTAGTAACGCGGTTGATGTAGTCGAACGTCTTCGCGATCCAACTGATCCAAGTACCGAACGCATGACACCTCCACGATCTGTACACGTTTAGCTCGGTGACGTCCCTTGAAATCTTGATCCAGTTGAGGCCGAGGGAGATTTTCGTCAGCATGACGGCATGGTGACGGTGATGATGATGTTACCAGTGCAGGGCTTCGCCTAAGCACTATGACGATATGTCCAAGGTGTTAACTGTGGAGGGGGGCGCCGCACACGGCTAGGAACAATTGATGTGTCTTCTAGGGGTGCCCTCCCCATGTATATAAAGGAGGGAGAGGGAGGGAGGCAGCCTAGGGCGCGCCCAAGTAGGAGGAATCCTACTTGGGCCCCTAGTCCAATTTGGCCCCCCTTACCATATTTGGACAAGGGAGAAAGGAAGGAGGGGGGAGGGGAAGGAAGTAGGAGTCCTACTTCATACTTTCCTTTTCCTCCTCTCCTTTCCCATTAAGCCCATATCTTTGCCGGGGGTTGCCCGGAACCCCTTCCGGTGACCCGGTACCACCCGGAACACTTCCAGTGTCATAATATAGCCTTCCAATATAAGAATCTTTACCTCTCGACCATTTCGAGACTCCTCGTCATGTTCGTGATCTCATCCGGACTCTGAACAAACTTCGATACATCAAATCACATAACTCATAATACAAATCGTCATCGAACGTTAAGCGTGCGGACCCTACGGGTTCGAGAACTATGTAGACATGACCGAGACACATCTCCGGTCAATAACCAATAGCGGAACTTGGATGCTCATATTGGCTCCTACATATTCTATGAAGATCTTTATCGGTCAGACCGCATAACAACATACGTTGTTCCCTTTGTCATCGGTATGTTACTTGCCCGAGATTCGATCGTCAGTATCATCATACCTAGTTCAATCTTGTTACCGACAAGTCTATTTACTCGTTCCGTAATGCATCATCCTGCAAATAACTCATTAGTCACATTGCTTGCAAGGCTTATAGTGATGAGCATTACCGAGGGGGCCCAGAGATACCTCTTTGATACACAGAGTGACAAATCCTAATCTCGATCTATGCCAACTCAACAAACACCATCGGAGACACCTGTAGTGCATATTTATAATCACCCAGTTACGTTGTGATGTTTGATAGCACACAACGTGTACCTCTGGTATTCGGGAGTTGCATAATCTCATAGTTAGAGGACATGTATAAGTCATGATGAAAGCAATAGCAATAAAACTAAACGATCATTTATGCTAAGCTAACGGATGGGTCGTGTCTATCACATCATTCTCTAATGATGTGATCTCATTCATCAAATGACAACGCATGTCTATGGTTAGGAAACTTAACCATATTTGATTAACGAGCTAGTCAAGTAGAGGCATACTAGGGACACTCTATTTATCTATGTATTCACACATGTACTAAGTTTCCGGTTAATACAATTATAGCATGAATAATAAACATTTATCATGATATAAGGAAATATAAATAACAACTTTATTATTGCCTCTAGGGCATATTTCCTTCAGATTTATCAAGTGATAGACTCCACAGTCGGATGTGAGCTGTTGTCTTTCCTTGATGCCTACTCCTGCTACCACTAGATCTAACTAAACCCGGCCGATCGGCTGAAGACCACCTTGTAGACGTTGTTGGGCCTCCAGGTGCAGAGGTTTGTAGGACAGTAGCAAATTTCCCTCAAGTGGATGACCTAAGGTTTATCAATCCGTAGGAGGCGTAGGATGAAGATGGTCTCTCTCAAGCAACCCTGCAACCAAATAACAAAGAGTCTCTTGTGTCCCCAACACACCCAGTACAATGGTAATTGTATAGGTGCACTAGTTCGGCGAAGAGATGGTGATACAAGTGGTATATGGATAGTAGATAAAGGTATTTGTAATCTGAAATTATAAAAACAGCAAGGTAACTAATGATAAAAGTGAGCGTAAATGGTATTGCAATGCGTTGAAACAAGGCCTAGGGTTCATACTTTCACTAGTGCAAGTCCTCTCAACAATAATAACATAATTGGATCACATAACTATCCCTCAACATGCAACAAAGAGTCACTCCAAAGTCACTAATAGCGGAGAACGAACGAAGAGATTATGGTAGGGTACGAAACCACCTCAAAGTTATTCTTTCCAATCAATCCGTTGGGCTATTCCTATAAGTGTCACAAACATCCCTAGAGTTCGTACTAGAATAACACCTTAAGACACAAATCAACCAAAACCCTAATGTCACCTAGATACTCCAATGTCACCTCAAGTATCCGTGGGTATGGTTATACGATATGCATCACAAAATCTCGGATTCATCTATTCAACCAACACATAGAACCTCAAAGAGTGCCCCAAAGTTCCTACCGGAGAATCACAACGAAAACGTGTGCCAACCCTTATGCATAGGTTCATGGGCGGAACCCGCAAGTTGATCACCAAAACATACATCAAGTGAATCACGTGGTATCCCATTGTCACCACAGATACGCACGGCAAGACATACATCAAGTGTTCTCAAATATTTAAAGACTCGATCCGATAAGATAACTTCAACGGGGAAACTCAATTCATTACAAGAGAGTAGAGGGGGGAAGAAACATCATAGGATCCAACTATAATAGCAAAGCTCGCGATACATCAAGATCGTACCACCTCAAGAACACGAGAGAGAGAGAGAGAGAGAGATCAAACACATAGCTACTGGTACATACCCTCAGCCCCGAGGGAGAACTACTCCCTCCTCGTCATGGAGAGCATCGGGATGATGAAGATGGCCACCGGAGAAGGATTGCCCCCTCCGGCAGGGTGCCATAACGGGTCTAGATTAGTTTTCGGTGGCTACGGAGGTTTCTGGCGGCAGAACTCCCGATCTATTGTGCTCACGGATGTTTTTAGGGTATATGGAGATATATAGGCGGAAGAAGTATGCCAGGGGGCCACAAGGGGCTCACGAGGGTGGAGGGCGCGCCCAGGGGGGTGGGCGCGCCCCCCTGCCTCGTGACCTTCTCGCAGATCCCCCGACATGCACTCCAAGTCTTTTGGGCTTCTTTCCTTCCAAAAATGAGTTCCGTGAAGTTTCAGGTCAATTGGACTCCGTTTGATTTTCCTTTTCTTCGAAACCCTAAAACAGGGTAAAAACAAAAACTGGCACTAGGCTCTGGGTTAATAGGTTAGTCCCAAAAATGATATAAAAGTGTATAATAAAGCCCATAAACATTCAAAACAGTAGATAATATAGCATGGAGCAATCAAAAATTATAGATACGTTGGAGACGTATCAGCATCCCCAAGCTTAATTCCTGCTCGTCCTCGAGTAGGTAAATGATAAAAACAGAATTTTAGATGCGGAGTGCTACTTGGCATAATTTCAATGTGATTCTTCTTAATTGTGGTATGAATATTCAGATCCGAAAGATTCAAGACAAAAGTTCATATTGACATAAAAATGATAATACTTCAAGCATACTAACTAAGCAATTATGTCTTCTCAAAATAACATGGCCAAAGAAAGTTCATCCCTACAAAATCATATAGTTTAGTCATGTTTCATTTTCATCACACAAGAATGCTCTCATCATGCACAACCCCGATGACAAGCCAAGCAATTGTTTCATACTTTAGTAATCTCAAACCTATAAACTTTCACGCAATATATGAGCGCGAGCCATGGATATAGCACTATGGGTGGAATAGAATAATGAGGGGGTTATGTGGAGAAGACAAAAAAGGAGAAAGTCTCACATCAACGAGGCTAATCAATGGGCTATAGAGATGCCCACTGATTGATGTTAATGCAAGGAGTAGGGATTTCCATGCAACGGATGCACTAGAGCTATAAATGTATGAAAGCTCAACAAAAGAAACTAGTGGGTGTGCACCCAACTTGCTTGCTCACGAAGACCTAGGGCACTTGAGGAGGCCCATTGTTGGAATATACAAGCCAAGTTCTATACTGAAAAATTCCCACTAGTATATGAAAGTGATAACATGAGAGACTCTCTACTATAAAGATCATGGTGCTACTTTGAAGCACAAGTGTGGTAAAAGGATAGTAACATTGTCCCTTCTCCCTTTTTCTCTCATTTTCATTTTTGGGGGCCTTTTTTATGGCCTTTCTCTCTTTTTTGGGGCCTTCTCTTTTTTTATTCCTCACTTGGGACAATGCTCTAATAATAATGATCATCACACTTCTATTTATTTACAACTCAATGATTACAACTCGATACTAGAACAAAGATGACTCTATATGAATGCCTCCGGCGGTGTACCGGGATATGCAATGAACCAAGAGTGACATGTATGAAAGAATTTATGAACGGTGGCTTTGCCACAAATACTATGTCAACTACATGATCATGCTAAGCAATATGACAATGATGAACGTGTCATGATGAACGGAATGATGGAAAGTTGCATGGCAATATATCTCGGAATGGCTATGGAAATGCCATAATAGGTAGGTATGGTGGCTGTTTTGAGGAAGATATAAGGAGGTTTATGTGTGAAAGAGCGTATCATATCACGGGGTTTGGATGCGCCGGCGAAGTTTGCGCCAACTCTCAATGTGAGAAAGGGCAATGCACGGTACCGAAGAGGCTAGCAAGGATGGAAGGATGAGAGTGCGTATAATCCATGGACTCAACATTAGTCATAAAGAACTCACATACTTATTGCAAAAATCTACAAGTCGTCAAAAACCTCGGCACTACGCGCATGCTCCTAGGGGGATAGATTGGTAGGAAAAGACCATCGCTCGTCCCCGACCGCCACTCATAAGGAAGACAATCAAATAACACCTCATGTTTCAAATTTGTTACACAACGTTTACCATACGTGCATGCTACGGGACTTGCAAACTTCAACACAAGCATTACTCAAATTCACAACTACTCAACTAGCACGACTTTGATATTATTACCTCCATATCTCAAAACAATCATCAAGCATCAAACTTCTCTTAGTATTCAACACACTTATATGAAAGTTTTTACTATTCTTGGATGCCTAGCATATTAGGATTATTTAAGAAAATTACCATGCTAATTAAAACTCTAAGAATGATATAAGTGAAGCATGAGAGTTCATCTATTTCTATAATACCACCACCGTGCTCTAAAAGGATATAAGTGAAGTACTAGAGCAAATGACAAACTACTCTGAAAGATATAAGTGAAGATCAATGAGTAGTTGAATAATTATGCAACTATGTGAAGACTCTCTAACATTTAATAATTTCAGATCTTGGTACTCTATTCAAACAGCAAGCAAAGCTAAAGAAAATGACATTCTAAGAACGGCAAACATCATGTCAAGAAGCAAAAACTTAGGATCAACCGATACTAACCGATAGTTGTTGAAGAAGAAAGGTGGGATGCCAACCGGGGCATCCCCAAGCTTAGATGCTTGAGAATTCTTGAAATATTATCTTGGGATGCCTTGGGAATCCCCAAGCTTGAGCTTTTGTGTCTCCTTAATTCCTCTCATATCACGGTCTCCCTAAATCTCAAAAGCTTCATCCACACATAACTCAACAAGGACTCGTGAGATAAGTTAGTATAAACCATTGCAAAAACCTTATCATACTCTACTGTAGAAAATCACTAAAATTATTACTCAACATTGAATACTAAATGCCTCTGCATATTTAATAGTCCTATCCTCAAATAGAATCATTAAAGAAGCAAACATATGCAAACAATGCAAACATAACAGCAATCTGCCTAAACAGGATAGTCTGTAAAGAATGCTGCAACATCCATACTTCCCTAGCTCCAAAAATTATGAAAGAAAATTCCCACTGTAGTAAATTTATCAGAGCTTAATATGCAACAGGTTTCAACATTTTACCACATTCTGACTTTTCTAGGGAATTATTGCAACAGCGGTAAATTTTCTGTTTTCAAACAGCAACATGTGGACTTGTAACATAGGCATAGTAAAGGCTATCAATGCCACTTTTATTGAAATAAAATATGCAAAACATTGTTCTAAATAACAGCAAGCAAATCCTAACAAAATAAATTGACGCTCCAAGCAAAACACATATCATGTGGTGAATAAAAATATAGCTCCAAGTAAAGTTACCGATGGAAGTAGACGAAAGAGGGGATGCCTTCCGGGGCATCCCCAAGCTTAGGCTCTTGGTTGTCCTTGAATATTACCTTGGGGTGCCTTGGGAATCCCCAATCTTAGGCTCTTGCCACTCCTTATTCCATAGTCCATCGAATCCTTACCCAAAACTTGAAAACTTCACAACACAAAACTTAACAGAAAACTCGTAAGCTTCGTTAGTATAAGAAAATGAATCACCACTTCAAGGTACTGTAATGAACTCATTCTTTATTTATATTGGTGTTAAACCTACTGTATTCCAACTTCTCTATGGTTTATATACTATTTTACTAGCCATAGATTCATCAAAATAAGTAAACAACACATGAAAAACAGAATCTGTCAAAAACAGAACAGTCTGTAGTAATCTGAATCAAATGTATACTTCTGGAACTCATAAAATTCTCAAATAAATTGCTGGACCTGATTAATTTATCTTTTAATCATCTGCAAAAATAATTAACTAAATAGCACTCTCCAAACAAAAATAGCAGCAATTCTCGTGAGCGCAAAAGTTTTTTTTACAGCATGATCAACAAGACTTTCCCAAAGTCTTCCCAAAGGTTCTACTTGGCACAAACACTAATTAAAAGCATAAAACCACATATAAACAGAGGATAGATGAATTATTTATTACTAAAAATGAACAAAAAGTAAGGAAAAAATAAATTTGGGTTGCCTCCCAACAAGGGCTATCGTTTAATGCCCCTAGCTAGGCATGATGATTTCAATGATGCTCACATAAAAGATAAGAATTGTAACATAAAGAGAGCATCATGAATAATATGACTAGAACATTTAAGTCTAAACCCTTCGAATGCATAGGAATTTTGTGAGCAAACAACTTGTGGGAACAATAATCAACTAGCATAGGAAGGTAAAACAAGCATAACTTCAAAACTTTAAGCACATGGAGAGGAAACTTGATATTATTGCAATTCCTACAAGCATATATTCCTCCCTCATAATAAATTTCAGTAGCATCATGAATGAATTCAACAATATAACCAGCACCTAAAGCATTCTTTTCATGATCTACAAGCATAGAAATTTTATTACTCTCCGCATAAGCAAAATTCTTCTCATTCGGAATAGTGGGAGCATCATAAGAGACTCGAATACTATTAATTGTTTCCACATTAAAAGAGTAATATTCAGAGAAGGGGTAATAATAATCATGACAAGTTTTATAAATATAATCACTACTTTTTATAGCATAAGTATCATCACAATAATCATCATAGGTAGGAGGCATGCTATCATCATTATAAATTTGCATATCAAAACTTGGGAGACTAAAAATATCATCTTCATTAAAGGTAGCATCCCCAAGCTTGGGACAAACATTAATTGCAGCAAATATATTTTCAAAAACATCATATTCATCAAACATAGCATCCCCAAGCTTGGGCCTTTTCATATCATAAGCATAATCACTCTCATCATTAATAGTATGGATAGCACCAATAGTATAGCAATTATCATATTCTTCCAAGTAAGTGCCAAAAAGATTTTCAAGATCATAAGAAGTATCATTATCTTCCACAATTATATTTTCATGAGGCACAATAGTAATAGGAGCACTATTATTTGGGAGGGATACCTTTTTACCTCTCTTCCTTTTTCTTTTCTTCTTCTTCACCACATCATGTGTGGGTTCAATCCTCTTTTTGGAGCTCCTTATTAATGAGATTGGTTGAATAGGAGGCTCCTCCTCGTTACCTGATTCATCATAAGAAATAATAGGAGGATATTGGGAAGTCTCTTCCCTTTCATTAGTATTATCTTCATCTTATATTTATTTTCTTTTCTTTATGTAGTTGGAAATATAAGGATTTTCAATGCAATTCACCGCACAATACATATAAATTTTCTCTAGATCAAAATGAAGAACTTTATCAAGGGCAAATTTTGGAATATCCTTAGTTATACGTTTAATTTCTTCATAACCCAAGAGCAAACTAAGTTCATTATGATGTTCAAGGGAAATCAAGTCATCACAATTTTTGGACATGATACGATCATGAAACAATTTGCATTGGGTACTAAAATGATCACGTTCATTGCAAAGTTCACAAGTAGGGCTAAGAAAAATTAAATTTTCAGCACATTCATCTAGCTCTTCTTGCAACAATTTAGTTTCTAAGTACTTATGCCTCTTGCAATATCTATCTTCCCTATATGGTGTGTACTTACAAACCCAATGCACTCCACAAAAATTGACATGTTTATAGGAGACATTTTCATCATAACTAGTGCAATCATCATTAGTATCATGGATATTCAAAGAATTCGTACTAACAACATTGCAATCATGCTCATCATTCAAATATTTAGTGCTACACATTTTATAGATTTCTTCTTCTAGCACTTGAGCACAATTATCCTTTCCATCATACGCACGAAAGATATTAAAAAGGTGAAGCATATGAGACAAACTCAATTCCATTTTTTTATAGTTTTCTTTTATAAACTAAACTAGTGATAAAACAAGAAACTAAAAGACTCGATTGCAAGATCTAAAGATATACCTTCAAGCACTCACCTCCCCGGCAACGACGCCAGAAAAGAGCTTGATGTCTACTACACAACCTTCTTCTTGTAGACGTTGTTGGGCCTCCAAGTGCAGAGGTTTGTAGGACAGTAGCAAATTTCCCTCAAGTGGATGACCTAAGGTTTATCAATCCATAGGAGGCGTAGGATGAAGATGGTCTCTCTCAAGCAACCCTGCAACCAAATAACAAAGAGTCTCTTGTGTCCCCAACACTCCCAGTGCAATGGTAAATTGTATAGGTGCACTAGTTCGGCAAAGAGATGGTGATACAAGTGGTATATGGATAGTAGATAAAGGTATTTGTAATTTGAAATTATAAAAACAGCAAGGTAACTAATGATAAAAGTGAGTGTAAACGGTATTGCAATGTGTTGAAACAAGGCCTAGGGTTCATACTTTCACTAGTGAAAGTCCTCTCAACAATAATAACATAATTGGATCACATAACTATCCCTGAACATGCAACAAAGAGTCACTCAAAAGTCACTAATAGCGGAGAACGAACGAAGAGATTATGGTAGGGTACGAAACCACCTCAAAGTTATTCTTTCCAATAAATTTGTTGGGCTATTCCTATAAGTGTCACAAACAGCCCTAGAGTTCGTACTAGAATAACACCTTAAGGCACAAATCAACCAAAACCCTAATGTCACCTAGATACTCCAATGTCACCTCAAGTATCCGTGGGTATGGTTATACGATATTCATCACACAATCTCAGATTCATCTATTCAACCAACACATAGAACCTCAAAAAGTGCCCCAAAGTTCCTACCGGAGAATCACGACGAAAACGTGTGCCGACCCCTATGCATAGGTTCATGGGCGGAACCCGCAAGTTGATCACCAAAACATACATCAAGTGAATCATGTAGTATCCCATTGTCACCACAGATACGCACGGCAAGACATACATCAAGTGTTCTCAAATCTTTAAAGACTCAATCCGATAAGATAACTTCAAAGGGGAAACTCACTTCATTACAAGAGAGTAGAGGGGGGAAGAAACATCATAGGATCCAACTATAATAGCAAAGCTCGCGATACATCAAGATCGTACCACCTCAAGAACACAAGAGAGAGAGATCAAACACATAGCTACTGGTACATACCCTCAGCCCCGAGGGAGAACTACTCCCTCCTCGTCATGGAGAGCACCGGGATGATAAAGATGGCCACCGGAGAAGGATTGCCCCCTCCGGCAGGGTGCCGGAACGGGTCTAGATTGGTTTTTGGTGGCTACGGAGGCTTCTGGCGGTGGAACTCCCGATCTATTGTGCTCACAGATGTTTTTAGGGTATATGGAGATATATAGGCGGAAGAAGTATGTCAGGGGGGCCACGAGGGGCTCACGAGGGTGGAGGGCGCGCCCAGGGGGTGGGCGCCCCCTGCCTCATGACCTCCTCGCAGATCCCCCGACGTGCACTCCAAGTCTTCTGGGTTTCTTTCCTTCCAAAAATGAGTTCCGTGAAGTTTCAGGTCAATTGGACTCCATTTGATTTTCCTTTTCTTCGAAACCGTAAAATAGGGTAAAAAAAATAGAAACTGGCACTGGGCTCTGGGTTAATAGGTTAGTCCCAAAAATGATATAAAAGTGTATAATAAAGCCCATAAACATTCAAAACAGTAGATACTATAGCATGGAGCAATCAAAAATTATAGATACGTTGGAGATGTATCACACCATCATCACACCATTCGGAGCTTTCTGCTACCTGACCATGACATCCGGCTTGAGAAATGCCGGTGCCACCTTTCAGCGTTGCATGCAGAAGTGCCTCCTCAAGCAACTTGGCAGAAATGCCCACGTCTACGTGGACGATGTCGTGGTGAAGATGGAGAAGTGCGGCACCCTCCTGGAAGATCTCAAGGAGACCTTTGATAATCTATGTTGTTTTCAAATCAAGCTCAACCCGGAGAAGTGTGTCTTCGGAGTTCCAGTCGGCCAGCTCCTTGGCTTCCTTGTCTCAGAATGCGACATCGAGTGCAAACCTGTGAAGATCAAGGCCATTGAGCGGATGGAGATGCCCACCCGGCTTAGAGACGTCCAGAAGTTCACCGGTTGCTTGATGTCCATCATCCGCTTCATCAGTCGGTTGGGCGAGACGGCTCTTCCCCTGTACCAGTTAATGAAGAAAACTACTCACTTCGAGTGGAACCACAAGGCGGACGAGGCCTCCAGCTCAAGAAAATGCTGACTGCGCCGCCTGTCCTGGCGGCTCCAGCTGCTAAAGAGCCCATCTTCCTCTACATCGCCTCCACCAGCCGAGTGGTCAGCACTATCATTGTGGTAGAGCGCCCAGAAGACGGCAGGGCACAGCTGGTCCAGAGGCCCGTGAACTACTTGAGTGAGGTGCTGTCAGCCTCAAAACAGAATTACCCCCACTACCAGAAGATGTGCTATGGCGTGTACTTTGCCGCCAAGAAGCTCAAGCAGTACTTTCAAGAGCATTCTGTCATGATTGTCTGCACTGCCCCACTTGCCGATATCATAGGCAATAGTGATGCATCAGGACGAGTGGCCAAGTGGGCCATCGAGTTGGCCCCCTACACTATCTTCTACCAGCCATGCACCACCATCAAGTCCCAAGCACTGGCTGACTTCCTCGTCGACTGGGCCGAAAACCAATACCTGCCGCCAGCTCCAGACTCCACCCATTGGCGGATGCACTTTGACGGCTTGAAGATGCGAACCGGTTTAGGAGCCGACATCGTCCTCACCTCTCCCAAAGGCGACAAGCTCAGATACACACTGCAAATTCACTTTGCCGCCTCCAACAATGTGGCCGAGTATGAGGCTCTTGTACACGGACTCCGACTGGCCAAGGAGATTGGCATCCGACGGATTCTATGCTACGTCGACTCGAACTTGGTAGTCTAGCAGTCATCTGGCAATTGGGACGCCAAGGATGCAAACCTGGTAAGCTACCGTTTCCTTGTCCAACAGATCAGCGGATACTTTGACGGGTGCGAGTTCCTTCACGTGCCACGGGCCGACAACAAGCAAGTTGATGCCCTGGCATGGATCGGCTCCACCCGACAAGCAATACCAGCCGGCATTTCCCTTCAGTGCCTCTACAAGACGTCTATCAAGCCTTCACCGGAATCAAAATCCATCTTCATGCCGGCTGCTCCCGGAATAGTCGGATCTGACTCGGGGGCTGCAACAGCCGGCCCGAGAACTTCGGCAGGCGGCACGGGGACTGCAGCAGTCGCACCCGGACTGGGGACTTCAGAACCCGACCCGGGGGCTACGGCAGTTGGCCCGGGGACTTGGGCAGGCGGCACGGGGACTGTAGTAGTCGCACCCGACCCTGGGACTTCAACGACGCAGCAAGCGGCGGCCAGCTCTAACCCGCCGCCTCCCAACCCAACCGCCCTAGTACCAGTGGCCGTGGTGACAGTGGTCAAAGCACCATCATGGGCACAGCCCATACTCAACTTCCTGGAGAGCAGAGAACACCTAGCCGACGAGGTCTTGGCCCGGCAAGTGCAACACCGGGCAGAAGCATACACAATAGTAAATAGAGAGCTTGTCAGGCGTAGCGTGACTGGCGTTTTCCAGCGCTGCGTCGAGCCAGAGAAGGGCAAGGCAATCCTCAGAGACATCCATCAAGGCGAGTGTGGCCACCACGCGTCCTCCAGATCCCTTGTCGCCAAAGCTTCCCGCCATGGATTCTTCTGGCCGACTGCTTTGGATGACGCCAAGGACTTGGTCAAGAAGTGCAAGGGGTGTCAAAAATTCAGCTCTAAGCAACATATGCCGGCTTCTGCACTCAAGTCCATCCCCTCACTTGGCCATTTGCTGTCTGGGGGCTGGACATGGTGGGCCCATTCAAGACAGCACGCGGTGGCATGACCAATCTGCTGGTCGCCGTGGACAAATTCACCAAATGGATTGAAGCGAAGCCAATCAAGAAACGGAATGGTCCGACTGTTGTGACCTTCATTGCAAATATCACCGTCAGGTACGGTGTGCACCACACCATCATCACCGACAATGGCACCAATTTTGCCAAAGGCGCCTTGGCCCGTTTCTGCGCGACGCAAGGCATCCAACTGGACTTAGCGTCCATTTCCCATCCGCAGTTGCTACCTCTTGAGCACTGCGTCGGTTTTCCCCGAAGAGGAAGGGATGATGCAGCAAAGTAGCGTAAGTATTTCCCTCAGTTTTTGAGAACCAAGGTATTAATCCAGTAGGAGGCTACGCGCGAGTCCCTCGTACCTGCACAAAACAAATAAATCCTCGCAACCAACGCGAATAGGGGTTGTCAATCCCTACACGGCCACTTACGAGAGTGAGATCTGATAGATATGATAAGATAATATTTTTGGTATTTTTGTGATAAAGATGCAAAGCAAAATAAAGGCAAAGTAAAAAGGCAAAGGAAATAACTAAGTAGTAGGAGATTAATATGATAAAGATAGACCCAGGGACCATAGGTTTCACTAGTGGCTTCTCTCGAGAGCATAAGTATTCTACGATGGGTGAACAAATTACTGTCGAGCAATTGACAGAATTGAGCATAGTTACGAGAATATCTAGGTATGATCATGTATATAGGCATCACGTCCAAGACAAGTAGACCGACTCCTGCCTGCATATACTACTATTACTCCACTCATCGACCGCTATCCAGCATGCATCTAGAGTATTAAGTTAAAAACAAAGTAACGCCTTAAGCAAGATGACATGATGTAGAGGGATAGACTCATGCAATATGATAACCCCATCTTGTTATCCTCGATGGCAACAATACAATACGTGCCTTGCTGCCCCTACTGTCACTGGGAAAGGACACCGCAAGATTGAACCCAAAGCTAAGCACTTCTCCCATTGCAAGAAAGATCAATCTAGTAGGCCAAACCAAACTGATAATTCGAAGAGACTTGCAAAGATAACCAATCATACATAAAAGAATTCAGAGAAGATTCAAATATTATTCATAGATAGACTTGATCATAAACCCACAATTCATCGGTCTCAACAAACACACCGCAAAAAGAAGATTACATCGAATAGTTCTCCACAAGAGAGGGGGAGAACATTGTATTGAGATCTAAAAAGAGAGAAGAAGCCATTTAGCTACTAACTATGGACCCGAAGGTCTGAGGTAAACTACTCACACTTCATCGGAGAGGCTATGGTGTTGATGTAGAAGCCCTCTGTGATCGATGCCCCCTCCGGCGGAGCTCCGGAACAAGCCCCAAGATGGGGTCTCATGGATACAGAAAGTTGCGGCGGTGGAATTAGGTTTTTGGCTCCGTATCTGATCGTTTGGGGGTATGTAGGTATATATATGAGGAAGGAGTACGTCGGTGGAGCAACAGGGGGCCCACGAGGGTGGAGGGCGCGCCTGGGGGGGTAGGCGCGCCCCCCTACCTCGTGGCCTCCTCTTTTGTGTCTTGACGTAGGCTCCAAGTCTCCCGGGTCTTGTTTGTTGAGAAAATTACGTTCCCGAAGGTTTCATTCCGTTTGGACTCCGTTTGATATTCCTTTTCTTCGAAACCCTAAAACAGGCAAAAAACAGCAATTCTGGGCTAGGCCTCCGGTTAATAGGTTAGTCCCAAAAATAATATAAAAGTGGATAATAAAGCCCAATAATGTCCAAAACAGTAGATAATATAGCATGGAGCAATCAAAAATTATAGATATGTTGGAGACGTATCAAGCATCCCCAAGCTTAATTCCTGCTCGTCCTCGAGTAGGTAAATAATAATAAAAGAATTTTTGATGCGGAGTGCTACTTGGCATAATTTTAATGTAATTCTTCTTAATTGTGGTATGAATATTCAGATACGAAATATTCAAGACAAAATTTCATATTGACATAAAAATAATAATACTTCAAGCATACTAACAAAGCAATTATGTCTTCTCAAAATAACATGGCCAAAGAAAGTTATCCCTACAAAATCATATAGTCTGGCTATGCTCCATCTTCACCACATAAAATATTTAAATCATGCACAACCCCGATGACAAGCCAAGCAATTGTTTCATACTTTTGACATTCTCTAACTTTTTCAATCTTCATGCAATACATGAGCGTGAGCCATGGATATAGCACTATAGGTGGAATAGAATGGTGGTTGTGGAGAAGACAAAAAGGGAGAAGATAGTCTCACATCAACTAGGCATATCAACGGGCTATGGAGATGCCCATCAATAGATATCAATGTGAGTGAGTAGGGATTTCCATGCAACTGATGCACTAGAGCTATAAGTATATGGAAGCTCAAAAAGAAACTAAGTGGGTGTGCATCCAACTTGCTTGCTCATGAAGACCTGGGGCATTTTGAGGAAGCCCATCATTGGAATATACAAGCCAAGTTCTATAATGAAAAATTCCCACTAGTATATGAAAGTGATAACATGAGAGACTCTCTACTATGAATATCATGGTGCTACTTTGAAGCACAAGTGTGGTAAAAGGATAGTAACATTGTCCCTTCTCACTTTTTCTGTTTTTTTTATTTGGGCCTTTTCTCTTTTTTATGGCCTCTTTTCTTTCTCTTTTGTTTTATTTTTCGTCCGGAGTCTCATCCCGACTTGTGGGGGAATCATAGTCTCCATCATCCTTTCCTCACTGGGATAATGCTCTAATAATGATGATCATCACACTTTTATTTTTCTTACAACTCAAGAATTACAACTCGATACTTAGAACAAAATATGACTCTATATGAATGCCTCCGGTGGTGTACCAGGATATGCAATGAATCAAGAGTGACACGTATGAAAGAATTATGAATGGTGGCTTTGCCACAAATACGATGTCAACTACAAGATCATGCTAAGCAACATGACAATGATGGAGTGTGTCATGATAAACAGAACGGTGGAAAGTTGCATGGCAATATATCTCGGAATGGCTATGGAAATGCCATAATAGGTAGGTATGGTGGTTGTTTTAAGGAAGGTATATGGTGGGTGTATGATACCGGCGAAAGGTGCGCGGTATTAGAGAGGCTAGCAAAGGTGGAAGGGTGAGAGTAGTGTGTATAATCCATGGACTCAACATTAGTCATAAAGAACTCATATACTTACTGCAAAAATCTACAAGTTATCAAAGCAAAGTATTACGCGCATGCTCCTAGGGGGATAGATTGGTAGGAAAAGACCATCGCTCGTCCCCAACCGCCACTCATAAGGAAGACAATCAAAAAATAAATCATGCTCCGACTTCATCACATAACAGTTCACCATACATGCATGCTACGGGAATCACAAACTTTAACAAAAGTATTTCTCAAATTCACAACTACTCAACTATCACAAATTTAATATCACCATCTTTATATCTCAAAACAATTATCAAATATCAAACTTCTCATGGTATTCAACACACTCATAAGAAAGTTTTATTATTAATCTTGTATACCAAGCATATTAAGACTTTAAGAAAATTACCATGCTATTTAAGATTCTCAAAATAATCTAAGTGAAGCAAGAGATATCCATAGTTTTTATAAAACAAATCCACCACCGTGCTCTAAAAGATATAAGTGAAGTACTAGAGCAAAACTATATAACTCAAAAGATATAAGTGAAGCACATAGAGTATTCTAACAAATTCCAAATCATGTATGGCTCTCTCAAAAGGTGTGTACAGCAAGGATGATTGTGGTAAACTAACAAATAAAGACTCAAATCATACAAGACGCTCCAAGCAAAACACATATCATGTGGTGAATAAAAATATAGCTCCAAGTAAAGTTACCGATAGAAGTAGACGAAAGAGGGGATGCCTTCCGGGGCATCCCCAAGCTTTGGCTTTTAGGTGTCCTTAGATTATCTTGGGGGTGCCATGGGAATCTCCAAGCTTAGGCTCTTGCCACTCCTTGTTCCATAATCCATCAAATCTTTACCCAAAACTTGAAAACTTCACAACACAAAACTTAAAGTAGAAAAATCTCGTGAGCTCCGTTAGCGAAAGAAAATAAAAGACCACTTCAAGGTACTGTAATGAACTCATTCTTTATTTATATTGGTGTTATACCTGCTGTATTCCAACTTATATATGGTTTATAAACTATTTTACTAGCCATAGATTCATCAAAATAAGCAAACAACACATGAAAAACAGAATCTGTCAAAAACAGAATAGTCTGTAGTAATCTATAGCTAGCGCAAGATCTGGAACCCCAAAAATTCTAAAATAAATTGCTGGACGTGAGGAATTTATCTATTAATTATCTTCAAAAAGAATTAACTATAAAAATGGCAGAAGTTCTCTTGAGCGCTAAAGTTTCTGTTTTTTACAGCAAGTGTAACAAGACTTTCCCCAAGTGTTCCCAACGGTTCTACTTGGCACAAACACTAATTAAACACAAAAAAACACAACCAAAACAGAGGCAAGATAAATTATTTATTACTAAACAGGAGCAAAAAGCAAGGAATAAAAATAAAATTGGGTTGCCTCCCAACAAGCGCTATCGTTTAACGCCCCTAGCTAGGCATAATAAGCATGGATAGATCTAGGTGTTGCCATCTTTGGTAGGTAATTCTTCAATGAGGCATCTACCATCTTTAGGAATTTCTTTCTTTTTATTAATTATCAAACTTTTATGCACAAGATCGAAAAATTCATTTGTAACAAATGGTTACTTAATGATAGCAAAAAGATTGGGATGAATACTTATAGATTTGAGATCCACATTTTCCTTACTAGAGGATTCACCCTTATTTTTAGGAACATACATAAGCTTGGAAATTTTAGTGGGAGGACTTGGAGTATTCTTTACGGAAGAAAAGGCGGTTCCCAAGTTGGTAATAATATCCTCAAGTTTATCAATCCTAGTGGAATCATGATTTATTTTCTCATTAACTATGGGTTACTTTTCTTTAATATTTTTAAAAGTAACTCCTACTTTAGATCCATATTGAGAGATTCGGCTTTGGATCTTTTTATCCAAATTTTCAACTAACTCTATGGTAGCAACCTTATTTTCAATAATTTCAAGCCTTTGCATTACATGCTCTAAAGTTAATACAGTTCCATTAACCAAAAGAGGGGGTGAGCCAAATAAATCTATCATAGCATTATAAGAATCAAAAGTATGGCTACCCAAGAAGTTCCCTCCGGTAATAGTATCAAGAACATATCTACGCCAAGGAGTAATGCCTACATAAAAATTGCGAAGAAGAACGGAAGTAGATTGCTTCCTAGTAGATCTATTTTGAGCATTGCAAATTCTATACCAAGCATCTTTTAGATTTTCTCCTCCCTTTGCTTAAAATTTAGAATTTCACTCTCGGGAGACAACGAAGAAGATAAGGGACTAGCCATAACAACAAGCAAACAAACTAACACACAAGCAAACAAAATGCAAGCGGGCAAAAAGAGGCAAATAGAGAAAGAGAGGGAGGATAGAGAGAGAGAGGGCGAATAAAACGGCAAGGGTGAAGTGGGGGAGAGGAAAACGAGAGGCAAATGGCAAATAATGTAATGCGGGAGATAAGGGTATGTGATGGGTACTTGGTATGTTGACTTTTGCGTAGACCTCCCCGGCAACGGTGCCAGAAATCCTTCTTGCTACCTCTTGAGCACTGTGTTGGTTTCCCCCGAAGAGGAATGGATGATGCAGCAAAGTAGCGTAAGTATTTCCCTCAGTTTTTGAGAACCAAGGTATCAATCCAGTAGGAGGCTACGGGCGAGTCCCTTGTACCTGCACAAAACAAATAAATCCTCGCAACCAACGCGAATAGGGGTTGTCAATCCCTACACGGCCACTTACGAGAGTGAGATCTGATAGATATGATAAGATAATATTTTTGGTATTTTTGTGATAAAGATGCAAAGTAAAATAAAGGCAAAGTAAAAAAGCAAAGGAAATAACTAAGTAGTAGGAGATTAATATGATAAAGATAGACCCAGGGACCATAGGTTTCACTAGTGGCTTCTCTCGAGAGCATAAGTATTCTACGGTGGGTGAACAAATTGCTGTCGAGCAATTGACAGAATTGAGCATAGTTACGAGAATATCTAGGTATGATCATGTATATATGCATCACGTCCAAGACAAGTAGACCGACTCCTGCCTGCAACTACTACTATTACTCCACTCATCGACCGCTATCCAGCATGCATCTAGAGTATTAAGTTAAAAATAGAGTAACACCTTAAGCAAGATGACATGATGTAGAGGGATAGACTCATGCAATATGATGAAAACCCCATCTTGTTATCCTCGATGGCAACAATACAATATGTGCCTTGCTGCCCCTACTTTCACTGGGAAAGGACACCGCAAGATTGAACCCAAAGCTAAGCACTTCTCCCATTGCAAGAAAGATCAATCTAGTAGGCCAAACCAAACTGATAATTCGAAGAGACTTGCAAAGATAACCAATCATACATAAAAGAATTCAGAGAAGATTCAAATATTATTCATAGATAGACTTGATCATAAACCCACAATTCATCGGTCTCAACAAACACACCGCAAAAAGAAGATTACATCGAATAGTTCTCCACAAGAGAGGGGGAGAACATTGTATTGAGATCTAAAAAGAGAGAAGAAGCCATCTAGCTACTAACTATGGACCCGAAGGTCTGAGGTAAACTACTCACACTTCATCGGAGAGGCTATGGTGTTGATGTAGAAGCCCTCCGTGATCGATGCCCCCTCCGGCGGAGCTCCGGAACAGGCCCCAAGATGGGATCTCGTGGATACAGAAAGTTGTGGCGGTGGAATTAGGTTTTTGGCTCCGTATCTGATCGTTTGGGGGTACGTAGGTATATATAGGAGGAAGGAGTACATCAGTGGAGCAACAGGGGTCCCACAAGGGTGGAGGGCGCGCCTGGGGGGTAGGCGCGCCCCCTACCTCGTGGCCTCCTCTTTTGTGTCTTGACGTAGGGTCCAAGTCTCCTGGGTCTTGTTTGTTGAGAAAATCCAGTTCCCGAAGGTTTCATTCCGTTTGGACTCAGTTTGATATTCCTTTTCTTTGAAACCCTAAAACAGGCAAAAAACAGCAATTCTGAGCTGGGCCTCCGGTTAATAGGTTAGTCCCAAAAATAATATAAAAGTGGATAATAAAGCCCAATAATGTCCAAAACAGTAGATAATATAGCATGGAGCAATCAAAAATTATGGATACGTTGGAGACGTATCAGCAGTCAAACGGTCAAGTCGAGCGAGCAAACGGCCTCATCTTGTCCGGCATCAAGCCCCGACTAGTCGAGCCACTGGAGCGCTCAGCCGGCTGCTGGATCGATGAGCTGCTGGCTGTCCTCTGGAGTCTCCGGACCACACCGAACAAATCAACCGGCTTCACGCCCTTCTTCCTCGTGTACGGGGCCGAGGCCGTCATCCCAACTAACATAGAGTTTGACTCGCCTCGTGTCACCATATACACGGAGGCGGAGGCGAAGGAAGCGCGAGAAGACGGCATTGATCTGTTGGAAGAGGGCCGACTGTTGGCACTCAGCCGGTCCGCCATCTACCAACAGAGCCTGCGCCGCTACCACAGTCGAAAGGTCAAGCCATGATCCTTACAAGAGGGGGACCGTGTGATTCAGCTGATCCAGCAAACAGTCAGCCAACACAAGCTTTCGGCCCCTTGGGAAGGTCCCTTCATCATCATCAAAGCTTTGGGTAATGACTCCTATTACATCATCGACGCGCAGAAGCCCAGGGCGTGCAAGAGGGACGATTCCGGCAAGGAAACAAAGCGTCCATGGAATGCCAATCTCCTCCGAAGATTTTACAGTTAATGGAGTATGTACACGCTACCTTTGTATTAAGGGCAAAGACATGGGTCCCTCGAGGAGCACTCGGGGGCTACCCTTTTTATCTATATGATAAGATTATTCTTATGAATGTGTTATTCTTTGTCCGCCTGGTACCGGGTCCGATCAGTCGGCCCGGGGGCTCACCGCCTTGTCCTATATTGATAATTCCTACAGTCGGACAAGTAATGTGCCGACATCTAAGCCCTCTCTTTCCACAAGCCACAGCTCGCAGAGCGACTGTCTGGCCGGCAAGAGCTAAAGGCGGGAAATGCTGTCCACATGAAAAATGGCTAAGGAAAGAACATCAACATAGGCCAAGCCGGCACCTTAAACTCCTCGTCCGGCTGCTGAGCAGTCGGCCGGCCGGCTTCTCACTTGAATTGCTACGTTCTAAAGCGGCCCAAGTACTTGTCTATCCAAAAAACTACTAAGTCCCCGACCCAGCCATAGACCGCAGAGCGGCTGTCTAGCTGGCAGGGCGGTAGCCGAAGGAAGACAGCAAAGGAAAAAGCCAAAATATAACAGAAAAGCAATGCGAAGTAGAACCCAGCAAAGCACACTTGTGCGAGAATTAATTTACACAGTATGGCTCATAGCCAGAATTCAACAAAGTTTGAATACACCCCCAGCGGGTGGAACTGCGCAAATTTAACAAGACTTGTTCAAAAGATTACAAGTGTAGGAAAAGATAAGGATAAAACTGGCCGCCTAGGCCAGAGGAGTAGTAGGCGGGTCTGGCAGGTTGGTGGAGACAGCAGCGCTGGTTGGTGGAGCGGCCGACTGGTGAGTCTCAGCCTGGTCAGCATCGGTAGGAGTTGACGCAGCCGCGCGGGGCTCATTGCTCGAGGCTCGGTCGGGCTGAGGCTGGCCGTCCGCTCCATCCTCCGGTGCATCGTCGTCTCCACCACCCTCGCTCTCTTCTCCCTCGACCTCTTTGCCCTCGCCCTCGTCGCTGGAGGCAATCTCCTCCGTCGAGTCATCCTTGTCGTCCGGGTTTAGCCTGAACCAGTCGGTCGGCACCTCGGCGCCCCGCTCATCCAGCTCGGGGACAAAGACGTTGGTGTTGGTGTACTTGGCAAGCACCGCTGTGTGTTGAGCAAGATCACGGTCCAGCACTGCCAGCTCCGGCCCAGCTTCCGCTCGGAAAGTGGCCATCTGGGCTAGATTCAAACTTGGATACCACGCCTTGGCAAACTCCAAAGCCGTCCGCGCACCCGCCCGAGCTGCGGCGCCCTTCCAAGCCTCGAAGCAGCCAACGGCTACCTCCAGCCACTCGGCAGCCCGACTGGGGGTGCGCGGCACTTGGGTATTCGGCCAGAGGGTGGCCAGCACCTAGGACCCGGGGCTCTAGAGACGGCGGAGAAGATGGTGGGCCGGCTGCACGCGCGTCCTGATGGCTAGAAGCTGCTCGCTGAGATTCCGAGGCGCGTTGGCGCAATCTCCACTCCAACCCTCCTACGCCGCTCGCGCCGAGCCTCGATGGCCTGTCTCATGGCGACGGCGTAGCTGGGAAAGAATTCTATGCAAGAAGAAAACCAAAAATTAGAAGCCGGAAGCCGACTCCTACTGCAGTTGGCGGCTGTTCAAAGGGAAAAAGGGACTTACCATCAATCATGTCCTCGATCTCGCCATAGCCACCGGCGAGGATTTTCTCCTTCTCGGTCCAGTTCGAGCGTTGAGTCTTGAACTCGGTCGCGATGGAGTCTTCCGCCTCCTTCAGCCTTTGGAGCTCCGCCTTGTGTCGGTTCGCCTAGTCCGCCAGCTCCTTGGTCAAGCGGTCGCACTCCTGAGCTGCCTTACTGCGCTCCTCCTCCTTGGTGCGCAGCTTGGTTTGGGCCTCCCCCTAGTGCCGCTACAAGTCGGTGGCTGCCCCTGCAAAGATAAGAAAGAAAAGATATCAGCAATCAACAAAGAAGACAAGTGTTCGCCGGGAGATCCTGCCTGACTGCTCAGCAGTCGGCCCGAATCTCGGGGGATACACCCAGCGGGTGCACTGACGCGCCCCCGCAAGAAAAAAGACGGAGTGCTTACTCTGGCTCTCGGTCAAGTCGGCGGTCCGCTTAGCCATCTCCTAGACCTGGGAGTTGTAGGCCGCCACACGGACGTTGTGGTAATCCTGCGACAAAAGCAACAAAAAGGGAAAGACAAGTAAAGCACTCGAAACTAACTTAAAGTTCCAGGCCGCCTGCTCAGCAGCCGGCCCAGAACTCGGGGGCTACACCCAATGGGTGTGCTGGTGTGCCCCCATGGAAGATTACAAGAATCGAAAACAAGAAAGCAAGAAACCTACCCGGACGACCACTCGCGTCGCCAAGAACTCCTGCGTATACTGCTGGAGGGCGGCGCCTTGGGCATTGAACCAGGCCTGGACGTCTTGCGCGGCCACGTTCAACACACCTGTGCCGCTACCAAACGTCCAACCTGGTGGGGCGGCACTGGTGGCCTCAGCATCAGGGGCCGATGAGCTCGCGGCCCAAACTTCCAATGGTCGTGGCGCTGAGGCCGCCTTCTCTGGACGCTGGCGCACCGGAGTACGGGCCACGGGAGTCGGCCGCACCACCAGCTCGCCACCAGATGGAGGCACCAACGGCGCTTCCAGCCGGCTGCTCTGCGCGTCAGCAGTCGGCGCGCGAGGAGTCATCTCCACCTCCAAGATGACGGGGCCTCCGCCCTCCCTCTCCATGACCGGCTGATCACCGCCGGCCCCTCCAGTCGGCGCCTAGCCATCCAGCGCCGGTGGCTCCGCGCATAGCAGGATAACAAGCTCTGCAGTCCGGCCGCACGTTGTCGCCTCCGCCTGAGCCTTGGCGGCCGCGTCCGCCTGCTCCTTGGCCGCCAAGTCGGCCTGGGCCTTGGCCGCTGCGTCGGCCTCCGCCTGTGCCGCCTTGGCTGCCTCCGCCTTCTCCCGCTCCGCCTTCTCCCGCTCCTCGCGCACCTCCCGCGCGTTCCTCTCCGTCGCCTCCCGGAGGTCGGCGAGCGGGTCCATGCGGCGAGGTTCCGTGGAGCCGCCTGCCACCCCAATCACTGAGGCGGATGGGGCCCTATTCGAGCCAAACAAGGAAGAACTAAGAAAAAGTTTGCAAGAAAAGAAGAAGAGCAAACGTGAAGTGACAACGAAAAGATCAAGTACTTCCACAGACAACGTAGGGCGCTGCTTCGGGGCCTTCTGGAATTGGGCCACCCTCGCGGCGGCTTCCTGCCGCCTGGTCGCGGTGGTCGTGTTCTTGGGCTTCTTGGGCCGGCCACCGTACAGCCCGGCGTCGGCTCAGCGCTTCGGCGTGCCGCCTGCTGCTGTCGATGCGGCCGACGAACTCGCGCCCGCCTTATCGGCACCGCGGCTGTGTCGCGGCTCGTTGACCTCCTCATCGTCATCCAGCCAGTCCCCAAGACCGCCTCCCGAGGAGCCGCCTGCTCCATCACCACCACCGCCTGTGGCGTCGTCCTCTTCCATGGAGGCCGCCCCCAAGTCGGGGTCGTCCACGTCGCTCATCGCCCGGTCCGGCTGGTATTGACGACCTGGCTCCAGGGCGTCAGCTGCTGACTGGGTCAAGAGGATCGGTACCATGGCCGACTGGTCAGGCGGCAAAAGAGGAATATAGACAAATGAAGGGAAAAAGAACAAGAAAACTCACCGCGGGGGGCGGGTGTGCACGGCTATACGGCGGCTTGCCGAACTGCCAGTCCTTCTCTAAGAGCTTGCAGTTGGAGAAGTAGTTTACCAGCCGGGCGACTCCACGTCCGGCAACTCCTTGGTGCTCATCCGGCATGGTTCCTGGTGTCCGGTCATACGGCTGATGATGTGGGCCGGGACTGTAGGGGAGGCACTCGGCGCGCCACGTAGGCGGTCAGCAGATCCGAGGCTTTGAGTCGGGCGAGGGCGGAGGAGGAGGCGGCTGACAAATTCTTTGGCCGAAAATGCCAGTTGGTGCGCGGCTCCACAGGCGGGCCGACTACGTAAGCCAACAGGTTGATGTAGTCCATCGTCAGATGGATGTTCTTAACATAGAAGTAGGATTTCTGCCACAGTTTGGCCGACTGCAGCAAGGCGTCGGCTGGGAAGCGGGTCCTGGTCCCCGAGCGCCGCACTGCGACGCAGGCTCCAAACCGAGCCGCCTCGCTTTTGGCGGCGGTGCTGAGCTTGAGGTAGAAGAGCTGTTGGGGAATGTAGTAATTTCAAAAAATTTCCTATGCACACGCAAGATCATGGTGATGCATAGCAATGAGAGGGAAGAGTGTGTCCACGTACCCTTGTAGACCGAAAGCGGAAACGTTACCACAACGCGGTTGATGTAGTCATACGTCTTCACGATCCGACCGATCAAGCACGGTACCTCCGAGTTCTGCACACGTTCAACTCGATGACGTCCCTCGAACTCCGATCCAGCCGAGCTTTGAGGGAGAGTTCCGTCAGCACGATGGCGTGGTGACGATGATGATGTTCTACCGATGCAGGACTTTGCCTAAGCACCGCTATGATATGACCGAGGTAGATTATGATGGAGGGGGCACCGCACACGGCTAAGAGATCTGAGGGATCAATTGTTGTGTCTCTAGGGGCTGCCTCCCTCCCCGTATATAAAGGAGTAGAGGAGGGGGAGGGGGCCGGCCACCCTTGGCGCGCCCCATGAGGAGTCCTACTCCCACCAGGAGTACGACTCCCCCCTTTCCATGTTGGAGTAGGAGAGGAGAGGGAAGGAGAAAGAGGGGGAAAGGAAGGGGGGCGCCACCCCCCTTCCTTGTCCAATTCGGACTTGGGAGGGGAGGGGCGCGCGGCTGCCCCTTGACCGCCTCTCCTCTTCCACCAATTGGGACCATGAGGCCCAATAACCTCCGGGGGGTTCTGGTAACCCCCCGGTACTTCGGTATATATCCGATAACCCCCAGAACCATTCCGGTGTTCGAATATAGTCGTCCAATATATCAATCTTCATGTCTCGACCATTTCGAGACTCCTTGTCATGTCAGTGACCACATTCGGGACTCCGAACTACCTTCGGTACATCAAAACACATAAACTCATAATATAACCATCATCGAACTTTAAGCGTGCGCACCCTACGGGTTCAAGAACTATGTAGACATGACCGAGACACGTCTCCGGTCAATAACCAATAGCGGAACCTAGATGCTCATATTGGCTCCTACATATTCTACGAAGATCTTTATCGGTCAAACCGCATAACAACATACGTTGTTCCCTTTGTCATTGGTATGTTACTTGCCCAAGATTCGATCGTCGGTATCTCAATACCTAGTTCAATCTCGTTACCGGCAAGTCTATTTACTTGTTCCGTAATACATCATCTCGCAACTAACTCATTAGTTGCAATGCTTGCAAGGCTTAAGTGATGTGTATTACCGAGTGGGCCCAGAGATACCTCTCCGACAATCGGAGTGACAAATCCTAATCTCGAAATACGCCAACCCAACAAGTACGTTTGGAGACACTTGTAGAGCACCTTTATAATCACCTAGTTACGTTGTGACGTTTGGTAGCACATAAAGTGTTCCGCCGGGAAACGGGAGTTGCATAATCTCATAGTCACAGGAACATGTATAAGTCATGAAGAAAGCAATAGCAACAAACTAAACGATCAAGTGCTAAGCTAACGGAATGGGTCAAGTCAATCACATCATTCTCCTAATGATGTGATCTCGTTAATCAAATGACAACTCTTTGTCTATGGCTAGGAAACATAACCATCTTTGATCAACGAGCTAGTCTAGTAGAGGCATACTAGTGACACTTTGTTTTTCTATGTATTCACACATGTATCATGTTTCTAGTTAATACAATTCTAGCATGAATAATAAATATTTATCATGATATAAGGAAATAAATAATAACTTTATTATTGCCTCTAGGGCATATTTCCTTCAGTCTCCCACTTGCACTAGAGTCAATAATCTAGATTACACAGTAATGATTCTAACACCCATGGAGCCTTGGTGTTGATCATGTTTTGCTCGTGGAAGAGGCTTAGTCAATGGGTCTGCAACATTCAGATCTGTATGTATCTTGCAAATCTCTATGTCTCCCACCTGGACTTGATCCCAGATGGAGTTGAAGCGTCTCTTGATGTGCTTGGTTCTCTTGTGAAATCTGGATTCCTTTGCCAAAGCAATTGCACCAGTATTGTCACAAAAGATTTTCATTGGACCCGATGCACTAGGTATGACACCTAGATCAGATATGAACTCCTTTATCCAGACTCCTTCATTTGCTGCTTCCGAAGCAGCTATGTACTCCGCTTCACATGTAGATCCCGCTATGACGCTTTGTTTAGAACTGCACCAACTGACAGCTCCACCATTTAATAAAAACACATATCCGGTTGCGATTTAGAATCGTCCGGATCAGTGTCAAAGCTTGCATTGACGTAACCATTTACGACGAGCTCTTTGTCACCTCCATAAACGAGAAACATATCCTTCGTCCTTTTCAGGTATTTCAGGATGTTCTTGACCGCTGTCCAGTGATCCACTCCTGGATTACTTTGGTACCTGTCGTGGAATTGTCACGGCAGTTGTCCTTAGTGTGAGGACTTAGTCGTGAGGCCAACGCATTCATGCGGTAGCTTGAGAGGGGTTGGGCGGAATCGAGAGATGCAACACAAGACAAGGATTTAGACAGCTTCGGGCCCCGGGAAACATCACTCGGTAATAACCCTACATGCTGTTTGTGGCTAGGTCTCATTATGATCATGAGGGAGTCGCCGGCTCGGCGGCTCTATGTGTCTAGCCCTAGAGATTGTTTCTTGTCCCTCTTTGGGGAGCCCTGCCCCTCCTTATATAAGTTAAAGGGGCGGGTTACATGTAGAGTCCATCTCAGACTAAGGCTTAAACTATTTTGACTTCCCTTCCTGGGCTTCTTAACATCTGCCGGTTTAACATTGTCTGCTGGTTTAACATTGTTTGCCGGTTTAACATTGTCTGCCGGTTTAACCTTGTCTGCTGGTTTAACATTGTCTGCCCGGTTATGATTGACTTAACACCTGCCGGTGCTACCATCTGTCTTAACTATCTGTCTTGACTCTCTGTCTTAACTCTCCGCCGGTTTACCATCCACCGGTTTACCAAGTCCCAGCCGGTTTACAACACCAGCCGGGTCATACTGCGGGGTATATCCCCGACATTAGCCCCCAGTTTAATTTGGATTTATCCATGTTAAACTGATCATGATCATCCTTAAGTCCTTGTCACTTCCCTCTTCTATAAAATTCGAGTCAATGGACCAGCTTCATAATCAATTTGCTGACATTGGTTTGTCACAGAGAAATATTGTGAAGAATAACTTCTTTGACTCAACTCCCAATACTTAACAAAAATATTGGTCTTTGAAATACTCATCTGATCTTCAGCCGGTTTAAGAATGTAGAACTTTGCCGGTTTAAGAATGTAGAACTTTTGCCGGTTTAAGACTTAAACTTGTCGGTTTATCATTGCCGGTTTACAAATATTGATGGCACCGGGTCATAATTGTAGTTAACATCCAGCTTGAAATATACCTCTTGTATGCTCATCACTTGTAGCCACCAAGTCTTAAGAAGGTAGCATAGCAACAGCTTAAGACTTGCTTCAAATACGAATGTCACAAGCTTGAAGAAATCCCGGTTGTTCATCCCAATCACCAGTCAGAACTGAGTATTCCATATATGTAGCCCCCAAGTGTCGGGTTGTCATGCTTGCAGCAACTTGGGACTTGAAATTGCCTTATGCTTATAAAAACTTCAACCATTGTAGCCCCCAAGGGCCAGGTCATTATGCAATAATGAGTAGGGACTTTGTAAATATAATCATGTAGACTTTGAACAACAACGTGTAGTCCCCAAGGGCCAGCTCAGTAAAATAATATTGAGCTGGGACTTTATATGTAGTTCGTGGCGAATAACATTATATAATGTAACCCCCATCATGGGGCTTGAACCCACGTCCACAAGGTTGAGAGCTTTGTGCTTTACCAACTGAGCAATGGATCCTTTAATAATAGATGAAAATTTATGTACCTTGAATTGTTAACAAGAGCAATTGGTAGCCCCCAAGGGCCGACTCATTACGATGTGATGAGTCGGGTCTTTAATAAGGTGAGCAAACAATGACTTTGCATTAGCCCCCAAGTGTCATGGTGCATGCTTGCAGAGACATGAGACTTGTGTATTTGATGTAATCCCAACTTGAATAATGTAGCCCCCAAGTGTCGGGTCGTAAGCCTGCAGCGACTCGGGACTATTCCTTCAATTGTAGAATAAATCATATCCATTGATAATATGATAGCCATTGCGCTAAAGCGACTTTGAAAACCTTAATCATAATACTGGTTATCGATAACCATAATTAAAATCCAGCCGTGTTGGCTATTAAAGATTTTGAATAATATAACCTGGTTTGAAAAACCGGTTCCTGCATATAAGCCAGTATATCCATGCACATATGATACATGCTATGATGATGTAATGATGATGCAACGTATGATGCAATATATGATGATGTATATGTATGATCAAGAGGGTTTAAGCTATGGTTCGGATACGACCAGAGCCCCCATGTAGTCATAATTATGGTATTGCGCCGATCAAGAGGTGTGGCTATGGTTCGAATACGACCAAGCCCCCAAATGATTTCCCTGGTGCCCTTATGCTGATCAAGAGGTGTAACTGTGGTTCAAACCCATAGCCCCCAAGTGATTTCCTTGGTGGCCTTATGCCTATCAAGAGGTGTAGCTATGGTTCGGATACGACCAAACCCCCAAGTAATTTCCCTGATGCCGTTATGTTGATCAAGAGGGTATAAGTTGTGGTTCGGATACGACCAGAGCCCCCAAGTGATTTCCCTGGTGGCTTTAAGCCTATCAAGAGGTGTGACTATGGTTCGAACATAGCCCCCAAGTGATATTGTGAGATGTGCTCAAGGGATACCCATGTTTGAGCTGTGATGTGCAGCAGACTCTCTTTGGCCCCTTATGATAATATTGGCTTGATAGCTGGATTACCGAAATAATCAGAGTTGTGCTCTTATGATAATATTGGCTTGATAGCCGGAATCAAGAGGGTAATAACATTATGTTCTCTTTGGTGAATACACCTATGTTTGAACAGGAAGCCCCCAAATGATATTGTGAGTTGTGCTCAAGGGGCACCTATGTTTGAGTTGTGCTCTTGCAACAGACTCTCTTTGATCCCCTTAACTTTTCCTGAGAACTCAAACTTGCGAGAGATTACTCTTTTGAACCGGAAATTGTTAAACCGGATACTGAGAGCTTCAAAGCTTTGCGGGAGAGCACTTTCCCTCGAGCCGGGTTATGAACCGGAATCCTTCTTTTTAAGCCGAAAAATTGACGGCCTTTAAATTTTCATCAATATGGTGATTTAGGGTCCTGCATTAGATAACTTTGCAAGCCGGAGTAATTGCTCTTTTAAAGAAAGCAATATATAATATAAAAATATACTGGATGAATTTCACCTGATATGTTAGGACAGAAAATATCCACTTCGGAGTTGATCATCACCACGGTGAAGCTGAAATCAATCACGACCGAGTCGGCCGCGGGAGCAGACTGATGAGTCAGCCACGGCGGTTTAAACCGGAACGGACGGGTGAGTCAATCGTAAGCACGGTAAGCCATGCGGACGGCGAATCAATCGCGGATGCGGTCCCAGCCAGTTGATGTAGATCGTGCCGTACGGGCGGTGGCTTGTACACACCCGCGTAAGAGCAAGTGGGTGCAGATGCCAGTGCATGATGATGCTAGCGCACACTCCATAGACGCAAAATGGCACCACCTTTGTCAGAAAACAATTGTCGGATTTTGTCCGAAACTATTGACCGCGAGGTTGACGATACTGTGATACAGGTGAGGTTCACCATGGACGAGTTGCAGACACTCGTAATAACTGACGTGTACTCTCTAATAAATTCTGAGCTGAAAATTCCTTGGTCTTTGTTTCTTCATTGGTGTCCATACCCATGAGAAAGGGCCGGGCGGCGCAAACCGGCAGCATCGCGCAAGGGCCGGGCGGAACGAAGATGCGGTTCTAGCGCAACACACAGTGGCGGAGGGTGAAACGCCGGATTGGAGCCAGTTTGACACATCGGCCACGGCGGAGGCATCATGAGGTTGGCAGAGGAAGCGGCGCAAACCGGCAGCATCGCGCAAGGGCCGGGTGGAACGAAGATGCGGTTCTGGCGCAATACACAGTGGCGGAGGGTGAAACGCCGGATTGGAGCCAGTTTGACACATCGGCCACGACGGAGGCATCACGAGGTTGGGCTCGAGGCCATGCTGGTAACTCGATGCTGCAGAATCGGTAGAGACGAGCAGCGCTGAAGCAGTGGCGGGTCGAGCGCCGTAGAGGAGGAAAGCGGAGGTAGCCGTCCCGGAAACGAGGCCGCTGGCATGGCCGTGGTGCGGCGGTTTAGCAAAGACGGCGCAGAGGCGTTCTGCTGACTTCGTCGTGGCAAAAAAACTTAATGATAAGCCGGTTCAGCGATGCAGCTCACGGCGTTCGAGACGAAGATCACTCGGAGGCGAAGCGCAAAGGCGGGTCATTGATTTGACGGCCTCAGCAACGGCTTGAAGCAGGGGCCGGCTCGACTTAACGCGGAGGGTCGGAGCACCGGTGGCGGCTCTCAGGTGGTTTTAAAGCAGCTCCGGGCGCGCTCGGAACTGGCGCTCATCCAGCGAGGCGGATCAATAGGCGCGTCGGGGCGAGTGTCCGTAGCGGCGGCGAGTTAACTTGATGAGTTCGATGAGTCTGAGTCCATGACCACGTCCGTTCCTGGGTTGCCTCTGCTTTCCGGGTCGTAGCCGTATCTGTTTAGAGACAGAGGCCGAACTTGGCCGTAACCCGGGTCAACGCGCTCCGTGGAGTCCGGTTCAGCATGAGGCTTCAGGGGCAGCAGCCCGGGTCAACGTGCAGTGGCAGGTTGAAGTAGAGGCCGCAGTGGACGCAGCCGCGGGCGACTCGTGTGTTCTGGCAGCGCCGGGCATTAGCGGAGAGAGGCTTGACAAGGTGGTCGCCGCGAGGGACAGCAGCGGGAGGCTCACCCGAGGCACGCCTGCGACGGCGGCGGTTCAACGCGAAGTGGAGGCGGCGGGGGCCGATTCAGAGCGGCGCGAAGCCGGGGCACCGGCTCAGAGCTCAGAGCAACGGCTTAGGGCAAGGCGGGTCCGCGGCGGAGCGGTAGCAGGAGGCCGAGGCGCCGGCGGGTTGAGGAGGCAGGTCGCGGCTTGAGGGGCGTTCCGCCACGTGGGAGTGTGAGGTGAAGGCGGCGTCTTGCGGCGCCTCGGCGATTTGGAGGCCGGAGCGCCTCGGGGCCGCGGGGGTAGCAGCTCGGAGTGGAGGACGGGGTCCAGCGGCCGGACAGGGCGGCGCTGGGCGACGCGAGGTGGCAGCCCGGAGCGGGTCGCAACGACACGGCCGCGAGTGACCGGACGCGCGGGAGGCCCGAGCAGCACGGGGAGGGGCCCTCGGATGAGAGCGACGGGGAAGAGCGGGGCCCGAAGCCTGGCCAGCCGGAGGCCGTTGGTGGCGCGGCTTGGGGCCGGAGCAGATGAGGCCGCGCGGACGGGGCGGAGGCAAAGCGGAGCAGGCTACGCCGGCGGAGCAGCGCGGGGCCGCACGGCCGGGTAGCCGGGTTGACGTTGACGGCGCACGTCCGGGTCGCCTGGTGGACGGAGCCGGCGCGAGGATGGGTGGAGCCAGACGCAGCAGTGGCCGGCGCACGCGGACCCGGCAGCGGCGACGAGCCGGTGGCGCGGCAGCCGTGGAGGCGGGCGCGGGGCGAGGCGGATCGGCACCTTTGGACACGGCCGGCAGAGGGCCGCAGCGAGCCATATCGGCGGGTCAGACAGTTGTGGCGGTTTGGAGGCATGCTGATGAAAGATCTCAAATCCGATTTGACTGCAACGGTGGCGGAAACGACCCGGCGACTTGGCCGGCTGTGGATGACTTAAAAACGAGATCAGCGAGGCCAAGGCGGCAGCTTGTGGTGTGCTTGGTTTGCTCGGCAATGCAGGGCGGTTTGACGCGGGCGCGTTCACGCGTCAGGGCCTTGGCAGTCCTGGCTAGGTGTAGGTGAGCTTCAGCTTTAGTGACAGCATAAAGTGACGGCTGAGGAGGCCCCTGGCGACTCGGTTGAGGCGCGGGATGACTGAGGCGAGTCAGGCGACTGGTTGAAGGCGAGTGAGACGGCCCGGGACCGCGAGCTCGGGCGGCTCGTAAGCGGCGCGGCGGCTCAAAGCGGAGGCCGGGGCGACTCGGCGCTAGTGGTCGACGGAGACCCGGCTGCTCCAGAAGTGGCGGCTCAAAGCACAGAGTGGTGCTCAACAGCACAGCTCCAGGAGGCTAGGCATAACGGCGATTCAGACGAAAGGCGATTTCGTGCCCGCGACTCGAACAGATGCCGCGGCGTGACGGCAATTTGGACGGGAGGCAAGGCGCTTCACGTGGTAGCCGAGGAGTCCGGGTCGTGGCCGTTCTGCCTTTGGTTTAACATGGAGGATATTCTCAATTAACAGTGGGAACTCGGCGAATCCGTGACTCTGTCTGTTTCAGGTCATAATTGTCTTCGGTGAAAAAACTCAAGCCGCCGTGACTCAAAGTGGCTCTCGTTCCTGGCACTTGACGTCTCGGCGGATTTTGTGATTGGTCTGATCATCGGATACGGCGCACAACAAGCCGTCGAAATTCTTCTCAACCTCTGTTGATCTCGGCGGATCATCCAACGCGACGGCGGGTCACACAGATAACCCAAAAGAGTCTTAATCTCATGCCCGCCACCACCGAACCCTTCATTAATCTTGACTGGTGAACTTATAGATGATGTGAATTCTCCATGCCAGTTTTGAACCAGAAAATTGCGAGCTTCTCGAACCCTAAAAAGATCCCTCCAAGAACTTAACATCACCATGCGCAGCCCCACGGTGGGCGCCAACTGTCGTGGAATTGTCACGGCAGTTGTCCTTAGTGTGAGGACTTAGTCGCGAGGCCAACGCATACATGCGGTAGCTTGAGAGGGGTTGGGCGGAATCGAGAGACGCAACACAAGACAAGGATTTAGACAACTTCGGGCCCTGGGAAATATCATCCGGTAATAACCCTACATGCTGTTTGTGACTAGGTCTCATTATGATCATGAGGGAGTCGCCGACTCGATGGCTCTATGTGTCTAACCCTAGAGATTGTTTCTTGTCCCTCTTTGGGGAGCCCTGCCCCTCCTTATATAAGTTAAAGGGGCGGGTTACATGTAGAGTCCATCTTGGACTAAGGCTTAAACTATTTTGACTTCCCTTCCTGGGCTTCTTAATGTCTGTCGGTTTAACATTGTCTGCCGGTTTAACCTTGTCTGCCGGTTTAACCTTGTCTGCCGGTTTAACCTTGTCTGCCAGTTTAACATTGTCTGTCGGGTTATGATTGACTTAACACCTGCCGGTGCTACCATCTGTCTTAACTATCTGTCTTGACTCTCTGTCTCAACTCTTCGCCGGTTTACCAAGTCCCAGCCGGTTTACAACACCAGCCGGGTCATACAGCGGGGTATATCCCCGACAGTACCTCCCTGCTAAACTAATAGAAAGGCACACATTAGGTCTGGTACACAGCATTGCATACATGATAGAGCCTATGGCTGAAGCATAGGGAACATCTTTCATTTTCTCTCTATCTTCTGCAGTGGTCGGGCATTGAGTCTTACTCAACTTCACACCTTGTAACACAGGTAAGAACCCTTTCTTTGCTTGATCCATTTTGAACTTCTTCAAAACTTTGTCAAGGTATGTGCTTTGTGAAAATCCAATTAAGCGTCTCGATCTATCTCTATAGATCTTGATGCCCAATATATAAACAGCATCACCGAGGTCTTTCATTGAAAAACTCTTATTCAAATATCCTTTTATGCTATCCAGAAATTCTATATCATTTCCAATCAACAATATGTCATCCACATATAATATCAGAGATGCTACAGAGCTCCCACTCACTTTCTTGCAAATACAAACTTCTCCAAAAGTCTGTATAAAACCATATGCTTTGATCACACTATCAAAATGTTTATTCCAACTCCGAGAGGCTTCCACCAGTCCATAAATGTATCGCTGGAGCTTGCACACTTTGTTAGCTCCCTTTGGATCGACAAAACCTTCCAGTTGCATCATATACAGCTCTTCTTCCAGAAATCCATTCAGGAATGCAGTTTTGACATCCATTTGCCAAATTTCATAATCATAATATGCGGCAATTGCTAACATGATTCGAACAGACTTAAGCATCGCTACGGGTGAGAAGGTCTCATCGTAGTCAATCCCTTGAACTTGTCGAAAACCTTTTGCAACAAGTCGAACTTTATAGACAGTAACATTACCATTAGCGGCAGTCTTCTTCTTAAAGATCCATTTATTCTCGATGGCTTGCCGATCATCGGGCAAGTCAACCAAAGTCCACACTTTGTTCTCATACATGGATCCCATCTCAGATTTCATGGCCTCAAGCCATTTTGCAGAATCTGGGCTCACCATCGCTTTTTAATAGTTCGTAGGTTCGTCATGGTCTAGCAACATAACCTCCAGAACAGGATTACCGTACCACTCACGTGCGGATCTCACTCTGGTTGATCTACGAGGTTCAGTAACAACTTGATCAGAAGTTTCGTGATCATCATCATTAACTTCTTCACTAATTGGTGTAGGTGTCACAGGAACCGGTTTCTGTGATGAACTACTTTCCAATAAGGGGACAGGTACAGTTACCTCATCAAGTTCTACTTTCCTCCCACTCACTTCTTTCGAGAGAAACTCCTTCTCTAGAAAGGATCCAAATTTAGCAACAAAACTTTTGCCTTCAGATCTGTGACAGAAGGTGTAACCAACAGTTTCCTTTGGGTATCCTATGAAGACACATTTCTCCGATTTGGGTTCGAGCTTATCAGGTTGAAGTTTTTTCACATAAGCATCACAGCCCCAAACTTTAAGAAACGACAACTTTGGTTTCTTGCCAAACCACAGTTCACAAGGCGTCGTCTCAACGGATTTTGATGGTGCCCTATTTAACGTGAATGCGGCCGTCTCTAAAGCATAACCCCAAAATGATAGCGGTAAATCAGTAAGAGACATCATAGATTGCACCATATCTAGTAAAGTATGATTACGACGTTCGGACACACCATTACGCTGTGGTGTTCCGGGTGGCGTGAGTTGCGAAACTATTCTGCATTGTTTCAAATGAAGACCAAACTCGTAACTCAAATATTCTCCTCCACGATCAGATCGTAGAAACTTTATTTTTCTTGTTATGACGATTTTCAACTTCACTCTAAAATTCTTTGAACTTTTCAAATGTTTCAGACTTATGTTTCATTAATTAGATATACCCATATCTGCTTAAATCATCTGTGAAGGTGAGAAAATAACGATACCCGCCGCGAGCCTCAACATTCATCGGACCACATACATCTGTATGTATGATTTCCAACAAATCTGTTGCTCGCTCCATAGTTCCGGAGAACGGCATTTTAGTCATCTTGCCCATGAGGCACGGTTCGCAAGTACCAAGTGATTCATAATCAAGTGGTTCCAAAAATCCATCAATATGGAGTTTCTTCATGCGCTTTACACCAATATGACCTAAACGGCAGTGCCATAAATAAGTTGCACTATCATTATCAACTCTGCATATTTTGGCTTCAATATTATGAATATGTGTATCACTACTATCGAGATTCAATAAGAATAGACCACTCTTCAAGGGTGCATGACCATAAAAGATATTACTCATATAAATAGAAAAACCATTATTCTCTGATTTAAATGAATAACCGTCTCGCATCAAACAAGATCCAGATATAATGTTCATGCTCAACGCTGGCACCAAATAATAATTATTCAGGTCTAAAACTAATCCCGAAGGTAGATGTAGAGGTAGCATGCCGACCGCAATCACATCGACTTTGGAACCATTTCCCACGCGCATTGTCACCTCGTCCTTAGCCAATCTTCGCTTAATCCGTAGTCCCTGTTTCGAGTTGCAAATATTAGCAACAGAACCAGTATCAAATACCCAGGTGCTACTGCGAGCATTAGTAAGGTACACATCAATAACATGTATATCACATGTACCTTTGTTCACCTTGCCATCCTTCTTATCCGCCAAATACTTGGGGCAGTTTCGCTTCCAGTGACCAGTCTGTTTGCAGTAGAAGCGCTCGGTTTCAAGCTTATGTCCAGACTTGGGTTTCTTCTCTTGAGCAGCAATTTGTTTGCCGTTCTTATTGAAGTTCCTCTTCTTCTTCCCTTTACCCTTTTTCTTGAAACTAGTGGTCTTGTTGACCATCAACACTTGATGCTCCTCTTTGCTTTCTACCTCCATAGCCTTTAGCATCGCGAAGAGCTCGGGAATTGTCTTATTCATCCCTTGCATATTATAGTTCATCACGAAGCTTTTGTAGCTTGGTGGCAGTGATTGAAGAACTCTGTCAATGACACTATCAACAGGAAGATTAACTCCCAGTTGAGTCAAGTGATTATGATACCCAGACATTTTGAGTATATGTTCACTGACAGAACTATTCTCCTCCATCTTGCAGCTATAGATCTTATTGGAGACTTCATATCTCTCAATCCAGGCATTTTCTTGAAATATTAACTTCAACTCCTGGAACATCTCATATGCTCCATGACGTTCAAAACGTCGTTGAAGTCCCGGTTCTAAGCCGTAAAGCATGGCACACTGAACTATCGAGTAGTCATCAACTTTACTCTACCAAACGTTCTTAACGTTATCAACAGCATCTACAGCAGGCCTGGCACCCAGCGGTGCTTCCAGGATGTAATTCTTCTGTGCAGCAATGAGGATAATCCTCAAGGTACGGACCTAGTCTGTGTAATTGCTACCATCATCTTTCAACTTTGCTTTCTCAAGGAACGCATTAAAATTTAACGGAACAACAGCACGGGCCATCTATCTACAATCAACATAGACAAGCAAAATACTATCAGGTACTAAGTTCATGATAAATTTAAGTTCAATTAATCATATTACTTAAGAACTCCCACTTAGATAGACATCTCTCTAATCCTCTAAGTGATCACGTGATCCAAATCAACCAAACCATGTCCGATCATCACGTGAGATGGAGTAGTTTCAATGGTGAACATCACTATGTTGATCATATCTACTGTTTTGCACCCGTTGTATTTGAACATAGAGCCTATCACACCCGATCATCACGTGGTGTCTCAGCACGAAGAACTTTCGCAATGGTGCATACTCAGGGAGAACACTTATACCATGATAATTTAGTGAGAGGTCATCTTATAATGCTACCGTCAATCAAAGCAAGATAAGATGCATAAAAGATAAACATCACATGCAATCAATATAAGTGATATGATATGGCCATCATCATCTTGTTCTTGTGATATTCATCTCCGAAGCACCGTCATGATCACCATTGTCACCGGCGTGACACTTTGATCTCCATCGTAGCATCGTTGTCGTCTCGCCAACTTATGCTTCTACGACTATCGCTACCGCTTAGTGATAAAGTAAAGCATTATAGGGCGATTGCATTGCATACAATAAAGCGACAACCATATGGCTCCTGCCAGTTGCCGATAACTCGGTTACAAAACATGATTATCTCATACAATAAAATATAGCATCATGCCTTGAACATATCACATCACAACATGCCCTGCAAAAACAAGTTAGACGTCCTTTGCAAGTTTTACGTGGCTGCTACGGGCTGAGCAAGAACCGTTCTTACCTACGCATCAAAACCACAACGATAGTTCGTCAAGTTAGTGCTGTTTTAACCTTCTCAAGGACCGGGTGTAGCCACACTCGGTTCAACTAAAGTTGGAGAAACTGACACCCGCCAGCCACCTGTGTGCAAAGCACGTCGGTAGAACCAGTCTCGCGTAAGCGTACGCGTAATGTCGGTCCGGGCCGCTTCATCCAACAATACCGCCGAACCAAAGCGTGACATGCTGGTAAGCAGTATGACTTGTATCGCCCACAACTCACTTGTGTTCTACTCGTGCATATAACATCAACGCATAAAACCTGGCTCGGATGCCACTGTTGGGGAACGTAGTAATTTCAAAAAATTCCTATGCACACGCAAGATCATGGTGATGCATAGCAACGAGAGGGGAGAGTGTGATCTACGTACCCTTGTAGACCGACAGCGGAAGCGTTAGCACAATGCGGTTGATGTAGTCGTACGTCTTCACGATCCGACCGATCAAGCACCGAACGCACGGTACCTCCGAGTTCTGCACACGTTCAACTCAATGACGTCCCTCGAACTCTGATCCAGCTGAGCTTTGAGGGAGAGTTCCGTCAGCACGACAACGTGGTGACGATGATGATGTTCTGCCGACACAGGGCTTCGCCTAAGCACCACTACGATATGACTGAGGTAGATTATGATGGAGGGGGGCACCACACACGGCTAAGAGATCCAAGGGATCGATTGTTGTGTCTCTAGGGGGTGCCTCCCTCCCCGTATATAAAGGAGTAGAGGAGGGGGAGGGGGCCGGCCACCCTTGGCGCGCCCCATGAGGAGTCCTACTCCCACCGGGAGTAGGGCTCCCCCTTTCCATGTTGGAGTAAGAGAGGAGAGGGAAGGAGAAAGAGGGGGAAAGGAAAGGAGGGGCCGCCCCCCTTTCTTGTCCAATTTGGACTTGGGAGGGGAGGGGCGCGCGGCTGCCCCTTGGCCGCCTCTCCTCTTCCAACAATTGGACCCATGAGGCCCAATAACCTCCAGGGGGTTCCGGTAACCCCCCGGTACTCCGGTATATATCCGATAACCCCCGGAACCATTCTAGTGTCCGAATATAGTCGTCCAATATATCAATCTTCATGTCTCGACCATTTTGAGACTCCTTGTCATGGCTGTGATCACATTCGGGACTCCGAACTACCTTCGTTACATCAAAACACATAAACTCATAATATAACCGCCATCGAACTTTAAGCGTGCGGAACCTACGGGTTCGAGAACTATGTAGACATGACCGAGACACGTCTCCAGTCAATAACCAACAGCAGAACCTGGATGCTCATATTGGCTCCTATATATTCTATGAAGATCTTTATCGGTCAAACCGCATAACAACATACGTTGTTCCCTTTGTCATCGGTATGTTACTTGCCCGAGATTCGATCGTCGGTATCTCAATACCTAGTTCAATCTCGTTACTGGCAAGTCTCTTTACTCGTTCTGTAATACATCATCCCGCAACTAACTCATTTGCAATGCTTGCAAGGCTTAAGTGATGTGTATTACTGAGTGGGCCCAGAGATACCTCTCCGACAATCGGAGTGACAAATCCTAATCTCGAAATACGCCAACCCAACAAGTACCTTTGGAGACACCTATAGAGCACCTTTATAATCACCTAGTTATGTTGTGACGTTTGGTAGCACACAAAGTGTTCCTCCGGTAAATGGGAGTTGCATAATCTCATAGTCACAGGAACATGTATAAGTCATGAAGAAAGCAATAGCAACAAACTAAACGATCAAGTGCTAAGCTAACGGAATGGGTCAAGTCAATCACATCATTCTCCTGATGATGTGATCCCGTTAATCAAATGACAACTCTTTGTCTATGGCTAGGAAATATTGAAGGAAATATGCCCTAGAGGCAATAATAAAGTTATTATTTATTTCCTTATATCATGATAAATGTTTATTATTCATGCTAGAATTGTATTAACCGGAAACATAATACTTGTGTGAATACATAGACAAACAAAGTGTCACTAGTATGCCTCTACTTGACTAGCTCGTTAATCAAAGATGGTTATGTTTCCTAACCATAGACATGAGTTGTCATTTGATTAACGGGATCACATCATTAGGAGAATGATGTGATTGACTTGACCCATTCCGTTAGCTTAGCACCCGATTGTTTAGTATGTTGCTATTGCTTTCTTCATGACTTATACATGTTCCTATGACTATGAGATTATGCAACTCCCGTTTACTGGAGGAACACTTTGTGTGCTACCAAACGTCACAACGTAACTGGGTGATTATAAAGGAGCTCTACAGGTGTCTCCAAAGGTAAATGTTGGGTTGGCGTATTTCAATATTAGGATTTGTCACTCCAATTGTCGGAGAGGTATCTCTGGGCCCTCTCGGTAATGCACATCACATAAGCCTTGCAGGCATTGCAACTAATGAGTTAGTTGTGAGATGATGTATTACGGAACGAGTAAAGAGACTTGCCGGTAACGAGATTGAACTAGGTATTAAGATACCGACGATCGAATCTCGGGCAAGTAACATACCGATGACAAAGGGAACACCGTATGTTGTTATGCGGTCTGACCGATAAAGATCTTCGTAGAATATGTGGGAGCCAATATGAGCATCCAGGTTCCGCTATTGGTTATTGACCGGAGACGTGTCTCGGTCATGTCTACATTGTTCTCGAACCCGTAGGGTCCGCACGCTTAAGGTTTCGATGACAGTTATATTATGAGTTTATGAGTTTTGATGTACCGAAGGAGTTCGGAGTCCCGGATAAGATCAGGGACATGACGAGGAGTCTCGAAATGGTCGAGACGTAAAGATCGATATATTGGACGACTATATACGGACATCGGAAAGGTTCCGAGTGATTCGGGTATTTTCAGAGGTACCGGGGAGTTACGGGAATACGAGGAAGAAGCAATGGGCCTTAATGGGCCTTAGTGGGAAGGACCAGGAGGTGGCGCGTGCCCCTCCCAAGCCCAGTCCGAATTGGACAAGGGGTTTGGGGTGCGGCCCCTCTCTCCCTTCCTTCCCCTCTTCCCCCCTTTCCCCCCTTCTCCTAGTTGGACTAGGAAAGGAGGAAACCTACTCCAACTAGGAGTAGGAATCCTACTCCCTGGCGCGCCCCTCCTAGGGCCGGCCTCCTCTCCTCCACTCCTTTATATACGGGGGCAGGGGGCACCCCATAGACACACAAGTTGATCCACATGATTGTTTTCTTAGCCGTGTGCGGTGCCCCCTTCCACCATAATCCTCGATAATATTGTAGCGGTGCTTAGGCGAAGCCCTGCGACGGTAGAACATCAAGATCGTCACCACGCCGTCGTGCTGACGGAACTCTTCCCCGACGCTTTGCTGGATCAGAGTCCGGGGATCGTCATCGAGCTGAACGTGTGCTAAAACTCGGAGGTGCCATAGTTTCGGTGCTTGATCGGTCGGGCCGTGAAGACGTACGACTACATCAACCGCGTTGTGCTAACACTTCCGCTGTCGGTCTACAAGGGTACGTAGATCACACTCTCCCCTCTCGTTGCTATGCATCACCATGATCTTGCGTGTGCGTAGGAAATTTTTGAAATTACTACGTTACCCAACAGTGGTATCAGAGCCTAGGTTCTATGTGTTGATGTTATATGCACGAGTAGAACACAAGTGAGTTGTGGGCGATATAAGTCATATTGCTTACCAGCATGTCATACTTTGGTTCGGCGGTATTGTTGGATGAAGCGGCCCGGACCGACATTACGCGTACGCTTACGCGAGACTAGTTCTACCGACGTGCTTTGCACACAGGTGGCTGGCGGGTGTCAGTTTCTCCAACTTTAGTTGAACCGAGTATGGCTACGCCCGGCCCTTGCGAAGGTTAAAACAGCACCAACTTGACAAACTATCGTTGTGGTTTTGATGCGTAGGTAAGATTGGTTCTTGTTTAAGCCCATAGCAGCCACGTAAAACTTGCAACAACAAAGTAGAGGACGTCTAACTTGTTTTTGCAGGGCATGTTGTGATGTGATATGGTCAAGATGTGATGAGATATAAGTTGTTGTATGAGATGATTATGTTTTGTTGAAGTTATCAGCAACTGGCAAAAGCCTTATGGTTATCTCTCTATTGCATAAGATGCAAGCGCCAAATAATTACTTTACTTTATCGCTATGCGATAGCAATAGTTGCAAGAGCAACTGTTGGTGAGACAACCATGTGACGACACATTGATATAGATCAAGATGATGGAGATCATGGTGTCATGCCGGTGACGATAGAGATCATGACAGTACTTTGGAGATAGAGATCAAAGGCGCAAGATGATGATCGCTATATCATGTCACATATTTTGATTGCATATGATGTTTATCTTTTTATACATCTTATTTTGCTTAGTTTGACGGTACATTTTAAGATGATCTCTCACTAATTATCAAGAAGTGTTCTCCCTGAGTATGCACCGTTGCAAAAGTTCTTCGTGCTGAGACACCACGTGATGATCGGGTGTGATAGGCTCTACGTTCAAATACAACGGGTGCAAAACGGTTGCACACACGGAATACTCAGGTTATACTTGACGAGCCAAGCATATACAGATATGGCCTCGGAATACGGAGACCGAAAGGTCGAGCGTGAATCATATAGTAGATATGGTCAACATAGTGATGTTCACCAATGAAACTACTCCATCTCACGTGATGATCAGACATTGTTTAGTTGATTTGGATCACGTGATCACTTAGAGGATTAGAGGGATGTCTATCTAAGTGGGAGTTCTTAAGTAATATGATTAAATTGAACTTAAATTTATCATGAACTTAGTCCTGGTAGTATTTTGCAAATCATGTTGTAGATCAATAGCTCGCGTTGTTGCTTCCCTGTGTTTATTTTGATATGTTCCTAGAGAAAATTGTGTTAAAAGATGTTAGTAGCAATGATGCAGATTGGATCCGTGATCTGAGGTTTATCCTCATTGCTGCACAGAAGAATTATGTTCTTGATGCACCGCTAGGTGACAAACCTATTGCAGGAGCAGATGCAGACATTATGAACGTTTGGCTAGCTAAATATGATGACTACTTGATAGTTTAGTGCACCATGCTTAACGGCTTAGAATCGGGACTTCAAAGACGTTTTGAACGTCATGGACCATATGAGATGTTCCAGGAGTTGAAGTTAATATTTCAAGCAAATACCCGAGTTGAGAGATATGAAGTCTCCAACAAGTTCTATAGCTAAAAGATGGAGGAGAATCGCTCAACTAGTGAGCATGTGCTCAGATTGTCTGGGTACTACAATCGCTTGAATCAAGTGGGAGTTAATCTTCCAGATAGGATAGTGATTGACAGAATTCTCTAGTCACCATCACCAAGTTAGTAGAACTTCGTGTTGAACTATAGTATGCAAGGGATGACGAAAACGAATCCCGAGCTTTTCATGATGATGAAATCGATGAAGGTAGAAATCAAGAAATAGCATCAAGTGTTGATGGTTGACAAGATCACTAGTTTCAAGAAAAGGGCAAAGGGAAAAAGGGGAACTTCAAGAAAAACAGCAAGCAAGTTGCTGCTCAAGTGAAGAAGCCCAAGTCTGGTCCTAAGCCTGAGACTAAGTGCTTCTACTGCAAAGGGACTGATCACTGAAAGTGGAACTGCCCCAAGTATTTGGCGAATAAGAAGGATGGCAAAGTGAACATAAGTATATTTGATATACATGTTATTGATGTGTACTTTACTAGTGTTTATAGCAACCCCTCAGTATTTGATAGTAGTTCAGTTACTATGATTAGTAACTTGAATCGGGAGTTGCAGAATGAACAAAGACTAGTTAAGGGTGAGGTGACGATGTGTGTTGGAAGTAGTTCCAAGATTGATATGATCATCATCGCACACTCCCTATACTTTTGGGATTAGTGTTGAACCTGAATAAGTGTTATTTGGTGTTTGCGCTGAGCATGAATATGATTTGATCATGTTTATTGTAATACAGTTATTCATTTAAGTAAGAGAATAAATTGTTGTTCTGTTTACATGAATAAAACCTTATATGGTTACACACCCAATGAAAATAGTTCGTTGGATCTTGATCGTAGTGATACACATAATCATAATATTGAAACCAAAAGATGCAAAGTTAATAATGATAGTGCAACTTATTTGTGGCACTGACGTTTAGGTCATATTGGTGTAAAGCGCATGAAGAAACTCCAAGCTGATGGGTTTTTGGAATCACTTGATTATGAATCAGTTGATGCTTGCGAACCATGCCTCACGGGCAAGATGACTAAAACGCCGTTCTCCGGAACTATGGAGCGAGCAACTGACTTATTGGAAATAATACATACTGATGTATGAGATCCGATGAGTGTTAAGGCTCGCGGCGGGTATCATTATTTTCTGACCTTCACAGATGATTTGAGCAGATATGGGTATATCTACTTAATGAAACACAAGTCTGAAATATTTGAAAAGTTCAAAGAATTTCAGAGTGAAGTGGAGAATCATCGTAACAAGAAAATAAAAGTTTCTACGATATGATCGCAGAGGTAAAATATTTGAGTTATGAGTTTGGCCTTCAGTTAAAACAATGTGAAATAGTTTCACTACTCACGCCACCTGGAACACCATAGCATAATGGTGTGTCCGAACATCATAACCGTACTTTATTAGATATGGTGCGATCTATGATGTCTCTTATCGATCTACCACTATCGTTTTGGGGTTATGCATTAAAGACAGCTGCATTCACGTTTAAAAGGGCACCATCTAAGTCCGTTGAGACGACACAATCTGAACTGTGGTTTGGCAAGAAACCAAAGTTGTCGTTTCTTAAAGTTTGGGATTGTGATGCTTATATGAAAAAGTTTCATCCTGATAAGCTCAAACCCAAATCAGAGAAATATGTCTTCATAGGATACCCAAAGGAGACTGTTGGGTACACCTTCTATCACAAATCCGAAGGCAAGACTTTTGTTGCTAAATTCGGAGTTTTTCTAGAGAAGGAGTTTCTCTCGGAAGAAGTGAGTGGGAGGAAAGTAGAACTTGATGAGGTAACTGTACCTGCTCCCTTATTGGAAAGTAGTTCATCAGAGAAATCTGTTCCTGTGACTACTACACCAATTAGTAAGGAAGCTAATGATGATGATCATGTAACTTCAGATCAAGTTACTACCGAATCTCGTAGGTAAACCAGAGTGAGATCCGCACCAGAGTGGTACGGTAATCTTGTTCTGGAAGTCATGTTACTAGACCATGACGAAGTTGCGAACTATGAGGAAGCGATGATGAGCCCAGATTCCGCGAAATGGTTTGAGGCTATAAAATCTGAGATATGATCCATGTATGAGAACAAAGTATGGACTTTGATGGATTTGCCCGATGATCGGCAAGCCATAGAAAATAAATGGATCTTCAAGAGGAAGACGGACGCTGATAGTAGTGTTACTATCTACAAAGCTAGAATTGTCGCAAAAGGTTTTCGACAAGTTCAAGGTGTTGACTACGATGAGATTTTCTCACTCGTATATATGCTTAAGTCTGTCCGAATCATGTTAGCAATTGCCGCATTTTATGAAATCTGGCAAATGGATAAACAAAACTGCATTCCTTAATGGATTTCTTAAAGAAGAGTTGTATATGATGCAACCAGAAGGTTTTGTCAATCCTAAAGGTGTTAACAAAATATGCAAGCTCCAACGATCCATCTATGGACTGGTGCAAGCATCTCGGAGTTGGAATATACACTTTGATAAGTTGATCAAAGCATATAGTTTTATACAGACTTACGGTGAAGCCTGTATTTACAAGAAAGTGAGTGGGAGCACTACAACATTTCTGATAAGTATATGTGAACAACATATTGTTGATCGGAAATAATGTATAATTTTCTGGAAAGCATAAAGGAATATTTGAAAGGAGTTTTTCAAAGAAAGACCTCGGTAAAGCTGCTTACATATTGAGCATCAAGATCTATAGAGATAGATCAAGACGCTTGATAAGTTTTTTCAATGAGTACATACCTTGACAAGATTTTGAAGTAGTTCAAAATGGAACAGTCAAAGAAAGAGTTCTTGCCTGTGTTGCAATGTGTGAAATTGAGTAAGACTCAAAGCCCGACCATGGTAGAAGATAGAAATAGAATGAAAGTCATTCCCTATGCCTCAGCCATAGGTTCTATAAAGTATGCCATGCTGTGTACCAGATCTATTGTATACCCTACACTGTGTTAAGCAAGGGAGTACAATAGTGATCTAAGAGTAGATCACTGGACAGCGGTCAAAATTATCCTTAGTGGAATAAGTAAATATTTCTCAATTATGGAGGTGACAAAAAGGTTCGTCGTAAAAAGTTACGTCGATGTAAGTTTTGACACAGATCTGGATGACTCTAAGTCTCGATCTAGATACATATTGAAAGTGGGAGCAATAAGCTAGAGTAGCTCCGTGCAGAGCATTGTTGACATAGAAATTCGCAAAATACTTACGGATCTGAATGTGACAGACCCGTTGACTAAAATTATCTCACAAGCAAAACATGATCACACCTTAGTACTCTTTGGGTGTTAATCACATAGCGATGTGAACTAGATTACTGACTCTAGTAAACCCTTTGGGTGTTGATCACATATCGATGTGAACTATGGGTGTTAATCACATGGTGATGTGAACTATTGCTGTTAAATCACATGGCGATGTGAACTAGATTATTGACTCTAGTGCAAGTGGGAGACTGAAGGAAATATGCCCTAGAGGCAATAATAAAGTTATTATTTATTTCCTTATATCATGATAAATGTTTATTATTCATGCTAGAATTGTATTAACCGGAAACATAATACTTGTGTGAATACATAGACAAACAAAGTGTCACTAGTATGCCTCTACTTGACTAGCTCGTTAATCAAAGATGGTTATGTTTCCTAACCATAGACATGAGTTGTCATTTGATTAATGGGATCACATCATTAGGAGAATGATGTGATTGACTTGACCCATTCCGTTAGCTTAGCACCCGATCGTTTAGTATGTTGCTATTGCTTTCTTCATGACTTATACATGTTCCTATGACTATGAGATTATGCAACTCCCGTTTACCGGAGGAACACTTTGTGTGCTACCAAACGTCACAACGTAACTGGGTGATTATAAAGGAGCTCTACAGGTGTCTCCAAAGGTAAATGTTGGGTTGGCGTATTTCGAGATTAGGATTTGTCACTCTGATTGTCGGAGAGGTATCTCTGGGCCCTCTCGGTAATGCACATCACATAAGCCTTGCAAGCATTGCAACTAATGAGTTAGTTGTGAGATGATGTATTACGGAACGAGTAAAGAGACTTGCCGGTAACGAGATTGAACTAGGTATTAAGATACCGACGATCGAATCTCGGGCAAGTAACATACCGATGACAAAGGGAACACCGTATGTTGTTATGCGGTCTGACCGATAAAGATCTTCGTAGAATATGTGGGAGCCAATATGAGCATCCAGGTTCCGCTATTGGTTATTGACCGGAGACGTGTCTCGGTCATGTCTACATTGTTCTCGAACCCGTAGGGTCCGCACGCTTAAGGTTTCGATGACAGTTATATTATGAGTTTTGATGTACCGAAGGAGTTCGGAGTCCCGGATGAGATCAGGGACATGACGAGGAGTCTCGAAATGGTCGAGACGTAAAGATCGATATATTGGACGACTATATTCGGACATCGGAAAGGTTCCGAGTGATTCGGGTATTTTCGGAGGTACCGGGGAGTTACGGGAATACGAGGAAGAAGCAATGGGCCTTAATGGGCCTTAGTGGGAAGGACCAGGAGGTGGCGCACGCCCCTCCCAAGCCCAGTCCGAATTGGACAAGGGGTTTGGGGCGCGACCCCTCTCTCCCTTCCTTCCCCTCTTCCCCCCTTTCCCCCCTTCTCCTAGTTGGACTAGGAAAGGAGGAAACCTACTCCAACTAGGAGTAGGAATCCTACTCCCTGGCGCGCCCCTCCTAGGGCCGGCCTCCTCTCCTCCACTCCTTTATATACGGGGGCAGGGGGCACCCCATAGACACACAAGTTGATCCACATGATCGTTTTCTTAGCCGTGTGCGGTGCCCCCTTCCGCCATAATCCTCGATAATATTGTAGCGGTGCTTAGGCGAAGCCCTGCGATGGTAGAACATCAAGATCGTCACCACGCCGTCGTGCTGACGGAACTCTTCCCCGACGCTTTGCTGGATCGGAGTCCGGGGATCGTCATCGAGCTGAACGTGTGCTAAAACTCGGAGGTGCCGTAGTTTCGGTGCTTGATCGGTCGGGCCGTGAAGACGTACGACTACATCAACCGCGTTGTGCTAACACTTTCGCTATCGGTCTACAAGGGTACGTAGATCACACTCTCCCCTCTCGTTGCTATGCATCACCATGATCTTGCGTGTGTGTAGGAAAATTTTGAAATTACTACGTTACCCAACAAACATAACCATCTTTGATCAATGAGCTAGTCTAGTAGAGGCATACTAGTGACACTTTGTTTGTCTATGTATTCACACATGTATCATGTTTCCGGTTAATATAATTCTAGCATGAATAATAAACAGTTATCATGATATAAGGAAATAAATAATAACTTTATTATTGCCTCTAGGGCATATTTCCTTCAAGAGCTCCCCCTAGAGCTCGAGGGTGGGGAGCACGCCAAGGTAACCCTCGCAGAGGGTGACGAAGGCGGCCAGCAGCACCACCGTGTTCGGCGTGAGGTGGTGCAGTTGGACTTCGTAGAAGGCAAGAAAAGAGCGGAGGAAACTGCTCGCCGGCAGGCCGAAGCCGCGAAGAAAATGCGACCGGAAGACAACGTGTTCGCCGTCCTCCGACGTCGGCGAGATCTCCGCCTCAGGTGGAGCACACACCTTTACATGCGTCTCGAAAGGCAGGCGCCGCGTTTGGCGAAGGAAGGTGAGGTGGTCTTCATGGATGTTGGAGTCATCCCAGTCGCCGGCCCGTTCGCGCGCCATGGATGCTCGACGGGGCACGACGTGACAGCGAGCGGGCGAGCCTGCGGCGAAGCGAGAAAGCTGCGACATGAGGAGGCCCGACGACAGCAAGCTGCGGCTGCAGGTCGACAAGAAGATGGGGTGTGGCGACAGCAAGGAAGAAAGAGAGTAGAAGAGCGAGAACGAAGGGAGAGGAGGGCGCGCGTGTGTCTGCTGCCCCTCCTTCCCCTACTTATAGCCCCTAACGGCGGAGCCGAGGGAGCGGAACGTGTGGGGGGGGGGTCATGGGATTAACTGCGCCCACTCCCCCCACGACCCCGCATTTATCGCACGGTGAAGGCATGTATTAACTACCGTAGAAGCCCAACCACATGCCTCGTCTGCAGCGGATCCACACGCGTGTCGAGGCTCTGTAGTGGCAGGCCCCGGCCTGCGGCGATGTCTCGTCACGCGCGTGGGCTGGCCTGGCCTGGCCTGCTAACGCCGCATGGTGGGCGGGCAATGGGAGGCAAGCCTGACACCTGGCTGGCGTGCCACCCAACCCCCACTATGACGATTCGAATTCGCTATGCGGTCGACTGACTCCCGGTAGGCTCCTGGCAGTCGGCCCCTCCAGAAGGCGGACGACGCAAGATCACCAAGACACTCAGAGTAGGAAGCTGCTGAGGCTCCTCGATTTCCGCCGTGGTGCCTCACCAGCTTCGGGGACTACTGTCGGAGTAAATGACCACGGGTAGCCTCATCAGTTCCCCGCGGTATTTCAAGACATCGGGGCCAACTGCGCCCCTCACACCTCCCGGATGAACGACTACCTCCTTGGGCTGGCTGGTCCAAGCGGCTGGCTGCTAGGAGGCGGCAAAATACCAGAAGGCGGCTACAAGACGGCCGGCTTCTGGCAGGCGGCCTCTTGTGCCCTCAAAGTTTGCGTCCACTTAACTACGACGAGACGGGGCGTGGCTACAGTGCAGCCTGCCATCCCCGAATCTGGGGCTGAGCGCGATACAGTACGTGCGTACCCAGTGGACACCCCTCACCTAGCCACGCAGCCCGTGACATCACCTACTACATAGGGAGCGGCGCTCCCACGACGGCCTATCGGTACGGCCCATAGGCGGCGGGGCCTACCTGCCGACGAGCCCCGAGAAGGCGACAAGACTCCAGCAGGCGGCCCCTCCCCCCTTAAAGTCTGTGCTCCATTAACCGGAAGAGACGTAGAATGGCTACAGTGATCGCCCGCCAGGCGGTGGGACTGTAGCCACGCTCCCCCCGACAAAACATCCGTCATCAGTAGCAAGGCTATAGTATGGGGCGATCAACCAGACCCGCAAGCGGCAGGCACTGCCTGTCGGCCGGCTCCGCGACAGCCGGCGGGACCCACCAGACAGCGGGCCCCAGCAGCCAGCGAAGAAGCTGGTGACTAGAGACACTGACAGTCAGGTCCTACACCCAGCCGGATTACTATTGTACCCCTGGAGGGTAGGCCTACATAAACTCCCAGGTCACCCATGCAAAGGGTTGAGAACCTTAACACACACACACACGCACACCATGTAGAGGGAGTGGAGTAGAGCTAGCCTTATTCTTCTTCCTCCTTTAGCAAAACAGCTCAAGGAGCAAGCTTGTAGCTACCTTGTTGAGATAGTGATCATGCGGAGACCTCGCAGAGCAGGACTAGGGGTGTTATCTCCTAGGAGAGCCCCGAACTTGGGTAAGATTTGCAGGCGCATGCGGTCTCGCTCACTCCCGCTTCTAGAGCTCGGCGACGTATTCTTGTCCCTCTCCATGATAAGCCACCCCTTGGCATATGTCGCTACACATCCCCGACACGACTCTACCCCGTGTGCGGCTCCAGCAAGGCAAGAGCCGTCGGCCGCTCGCGCCTCGACGCCTCGCAGCGCTACCATCCGTTGCTCACCGAAGAACACCCTGCCGCTCGTCGATTTTGATTGCAGCTGCACCATTGATCGGTTGCAATTCCGTCGTCGACCAGTTGCAACTCCTGACTTCGACCCTCCATGGTTGCAACACCTAGGTGCGCTACCTGCCACCCTTGTCGTTAACGCTCGCTGCACGGGTTTCCATGAAACGACGGCCACCAGTCATCGCCATTGAATGGTTTTAGCAAAAATCCTTGTCGGTCGTAGCAAAAGCCGACAACGGTTGCAACAAATCGTTGTTGTCGCCATCACGGGTTGCAGCTAAACCATGAATAGTTGTAGCAAAAATCCTCACCGATCGTAGCATAAGCCGACGATGGTTGCAGCAAAATCTTCGCCGTCGTTGTCGTAGGTCGCAGCTAAGCCATGAATGGTTGTAGTAAAAATCCTCACGGGGCCTAGCAAAAGCTGATAACGGTTGCATCATCGGGCTTGTTCGGTTCCAACACACTGTCGTTCGCGGCTGCGGTGAGCGTGCGACGTTGAGAAGGAGGAAGGGGAATTGGTTGTCGCCATCATCTCCGTCTTTGGTTGCTCGCCCTAGCAACATGCCTGCCACCTTAAAAGCATCTCGCTCTGACTCAAACCTATGAGCTATCATACTGGTTTTAGGACCGCATTTACTGACAACAACCTTAAGGCTCCAGCACTCAATTGTCTTATGCTTGAGGCTGCTGAACTCACATTTTGCAAGTTGTGATCCCTCCTGTCCATGAAATAGGCGGATAATCCTTTCCGGCCAGCTAACACATGGTGATGCAAGCGGGAGGTGGTGGGAGGCCGCCGGGGCGACGAGCAGACGGCGCCCTGAGACAACTGCGGCAAGGGAGAAGGAGGGCGTTGCGTTTTGCATGCGGGAGATGTCAGATGCTGATCTGACGGCTGTGAGAGGCCAGATCGAACGGTTCAAGAGAGCACCGTTCTGGATCCTGGTCGGTCGGCCGGCGCCAGCGTCCTCCGTACCCTGCAATGCAAAGAAAACGAAATTACAGAGAAGCACACAGATCTCTCCATCGCGAAGAACACTCCTTCACCCTCTGCAAAATATCTCGTCCCCTTGCGCTCGCTCGGCAAGACTAGGGTTTCAGGGTTCTCCTCAATCGGATTCAGTGTGGGACTTGCCCTTCAAATTCGGCCGGAGACGGAGCCCTCCTCCCATCCACGGCGGCCACCATTTCTGTCCCGTTCTTCTCAATCGGCATATTTCCGCTGGTTGGTTCGTGGTACGTACGGATTCGATTTCGTTGAGTGCCCTCCCTTTCCGGTTCGGTTCTTGATCGACACAGGTGACAAGGAAACCAGTATTATCAGTAGCTAGGTTAATTCGACCCTCTAGTTACATTGTTGTTCCGTTAATGCCGTAAATCGGATGTGCAAGCTGCGAAGTAAGCAAGTACTACTGAATTTAGCTTATTGTTGATGATGCGTCCAGTAGCTTCTTTCTTGTTCGCCGAAGAAGGTTTAGGTTTTCATCGACTGATACTGAAGAAGGTTTAGGTTTTCATCATAACTAGAAGCGGTATGCGCGCCTTGCCGCGCCACTTTTCGTTATGGGACACTCTCCCCCCACTCCTTTTTGGGTGAGATACGTGCAAAAAATGCTTTTTATCCGTCACAAAAAAAATATATGAATAGATATAACCAAGCTGGAAGGCTGAAGTTGCCATAATACATTTTTCTTGGGTGAAGTTATAACAGGGATGAAATTTTCTGGGCGCAATTGAAACATGATTCCTGCCTGACTACCACAATACTTCCAGTATACCTGAGAAGTCTGATGAACAAAATTCGCAATGCCTACCAAACTATGATAGAAACCACTTCTGTAACTAAATATAAGATGTTTTTGACCTTTTGCAGTTCAATTTTGCCTACACCGCAAGAAAAAGTGAAAGGAAATGCTAGTCATAGAGTGGTATGAAAACCTACCAGTGCTCAAGTAAAGCACCTATGCCAGTTAACATATGTAAGTTGCTCTTTCTTACTGGCCCTTGGAAAGGATCAAAGAGAGTAGATGATGATAAAAATGAACTCCAATAAATAAATAAAAGGCTTTTCTCGTTGATAGCATGTAAGCAACTATGAAACTAGCAAGAGTCAGACTGGAAATATTGTCCCACTGGCATGAGAGATTGTCAGAGACATCATCTTTAGTACAAATACTAATAAATTGGCATTAATTATTTCCAGAACATGAACATATAAGCCATGCCATTGTACTTTTGGGACCTGTTTTGATTCTAAACGTAAACCTCCATGAATGAAATCAATAGAAATTTGTAGTGGAACATAGTGACAATATTTCAAAGATTTACTATCCGATATATTAAATATGCAATAGCCGAGGTAAAACCCAACATTCTCTGAAACTTAACTATATATGTGCACTTATATGGAATATCCACAAAAGAACAAAATGAAATACTTCCGTGCTTTATGCTATCCCCCTTACACGATCAAAATAATAATCTACCAAAAAAAACATTTCTTCATTGTCAGTTTGTAACAGGTTCATCTATAGGACCGAAGCAGCACATGACCCTGAACAAATAAAAGATAGAACATAATTCCTAAACCAAAAGTTTGATTTAGAGATCCATCCTCCCTGGTACACAAAAATCATCTAACTAACATGCTATGGGCGACTTGCATCAGAGTGACAATTTTTTGCTGCCTTACAAACTTTGCTGGACTTCAGCTTAACTTTCAAAACAGAAAGTAGCAAGGCTTTCCTGTCAATATAAAGTTTCAGAGAATAGGTTCAGTAAAAAAGTGAAACAGGAAGAACTCCAGTGTATGATAAAATGGTAAGCCGTCCATTAAGGATGATGCTCGGTCCTGGCCCAAAGCTGGAGCGAGAGACTGATCGCTTTGATCTCAGTGGGATAATTTCTTGAGTTCTGGGGCCCGAGCATCCCCCTCTTATCTAAATGCTTGGGCTCTTATTCCTGCCAATCCTTGTGTACTTGGCTGATAGCTGACCTACTTTGTTTGCTTTTCTACCTATCAATGAATTATACACAAGTCGCTTGCGTATTCGCAAATATAAGTAAGATAATAAGCGTGTATGGATAATTAGAGGTTACAATAGGAAGTAAATACAAAATGAAACCATGAATAAACTTATGAATTACACACCTACATCCCAAGTTGCAAATGAAGTACAAAAAAAATGAAGCATGCCACCTAAAATTTACAAAATAGCATGTTTCCTTGTTTTCTATTCCCGTAACGTGAAACTTAGTCTATGTTGTTATGCTACTCTAAATAGTGTATGCATGCATTCCTCATAACAAATTCCATTCAGTAGTTTGATGGATAATAATGGTTCTGAAGTGATGTCATCGATCATTAATCCTCTCCTTGGAGATAATGTGATATACAAAAAAATAATCAGAGTAAGGAGCATTCAGTTTGTGGTAGTAAAATATTAGATATCATTTTAGTAGTAGAAAAAACCGCGTGGATGAACTGGAGCTGAGAAGAATGAACTCATCATGGCCGAAGGTTGTTGATCTGGATGTGGCGAGACACACTGGCCTTGACCATTGCAAAACCCATGGTGGCAGCACCAACGCCTACACAAGTACACCCTCCTGTGACTTCCCCAGCAGTCAGCACACGGGAAACGGCAGCGCCTCTCCCCGGCTCAGTGTCCTCGGCCGTCTCTTCGGGAAATCTGTACAGAACTCACAACATCTTAGAAACGTCAGAAATATAAGTTAGAACCTGAGCTATAATTGATTCCACATTCCAGAAATGATTGCAGAGAAAAGTCTGAATTTGTATAACAGCAATATAGGCTTTAAATATGAGAACCATTATCTAATGTAGTCTCACACAATCAAACACAGATATATTTCCCCATGAATCACTCGTATATTTATCAATGATTTGCACAAGCAAGTCACATAAGCGAGAGAGACAATGTATCGTGCATTCAAGTTAGATAATTGAGAGAGACAATGTATATACAGCCAATGCACCATTGAGGAAATTCCAGGAAAATAACTAATTGAGCAGACAACAGAGCATGGATATTACATGTAGGCGAATCTTTTCTTTCAGCTGAAGATGTGCAACTAACTCGATCTTGCAGTTGTGGGTGAGAGAGGCATGGATATTAAGGGCATGTACAATGGTTGATAAGATAGTCTTATCTTAAGTCTTGCATGTAATTTAGAGATGAAAAAAAAACATGTCTACAATGGGTCATCTCTTAGCCTTATCTTCAATAACTAGTTATTCCTAAAAACGTGGTGAGACATATTGTGCTAAGAGATCATCTCTTGTCTTCTCTTAAATAAGAGAAGACAAGCCTTTTCTTATGACTTCTCTTTCCTCCACCTCAGCATCCATCCTACATGGCATTCTTAAGATAGAACCATTGTACATGCCCTAAAACGATATATATTAAGGGGCAGCGGCAGCAGAGACGGCGGGGTGAAGAGGATCGGAGTACAATATCTTGGCAGTTAACCCGAACTATGCTACCGATTCATTAACCATCTGAAGACGTGCAGCTAACTCGATCCATTTTCTGAAGACGAGCGCGTAGCGGGAGGCGGCAGCCTCGGCTCTCGCGCCTCCGGTGGCTCGTCAAGCTCAGCCCGACGGCTGGATTCCCGTGCACTAACGCGCTCGACCTGCAGCCCGAGATGCTCAAAGCTGCTGCCCGTGCCCGTTGCCCCCACCACCGTTGTCGTGGGACAATCCACCAGCCGAGCCAGGGACAACGCTCGATCAGGAGCTGTCGAGGTCGTGGGCAGAGGAGAGGACGGCGAGGCAGAGATAGGAGAAGAAGGCAGGCAGGGGAGAGGGGGGAGTGCGAGGCGAAGGACCGGCGATGTTGGTTTTGCTCGAACAGGAGATTTTTATTTTTAGAGGAAGGGACGGAAGGTTAGAGAAGAAGGGAGGCGTGGTGGGCGCACGACCCGGTCAAAATCAGGGTCACCCATCCAAATTAATTCTCCTCAATTGATTCTTAACCCTTCCACCCCTAGGGAGCTTAGTGATATAGTAGATATGAATTATCTCTAATGTGATTAGGTTATCTTCATATGCTTCATTTTGATCTCATTATAATTGCTATACAAGCTGCGAAGTCAGCAAGTACTGAATTCAGTTTATTGTTGATGATGCGCTTAGTAGATTCTTTCTTTGCTCAGCAATCTGATGAACACACCAATTGTCAATTGATACTGAAGAGGGTTCAAAATCATCTCTAATGTGGGTAAATTATCTTCATATGCTTCATTTTGATCTCATTATAGTTTATGTTTTAGTCCAGCATTCTGGATACCCAATCCCAACTAGCACTCGATGGAGGATCTCCCGGAGGCACTGCTGGCAGAGATCATCAAGAGGGTTACCAAAAGAAGTGACTTGAATTCTCTTTCCCTTGTCTCGAAGCGTCTCTTCGCCATCCAGGCTGAGCAAAAGGGGTCCATCCGGGTTGGTTGTGGCCTTTGCCTTGCCACTGAAGCTTTGGTGTCACTCTTCTCCCGGTTCCCCAATTTGTGGAAAGTTGAGATCGATTATGCTGGCTGGACACCTTCCCACGGGGATCAGTTGGACAACCATGACCTCTTTGTGATTATATCTTGCTGTCCCTCTCTAACCGATCTCACACTAAGTTTCTGTTCACAAATCGATGACACCGGTCTTGGTTATCTATGCTACAGCGAGAAATTGACTTCCCTCAGGCTGAACTCTGCAACTGAAATAACTTCTTGTGGACTTCTCTCGGTTGCAGTTGGTTGCAAGAGTCTGTCTTCCCTCCACCTTATCAACTGTGAGAAAGTAGGCAGTACCGAGTGGCTGGAGTATCTAGGCTTGAATGGATCGTTGGAAGAATTTGTACTCAAGAATTGCAATGGAATCAGCCTGTATGACCTCATAATGCTCGGTCCAGGATGGATGAAGCTACGCAAGTTTGAATTTCGAATGGGAGGATTATGGGATGTTCATGAGGGATATGATCATATGGAAATCGATGGTTAGTCATGAAGCTGACAATTGATGTTTCATGCTGCCATGATTGTTGTTTGGCTTGTGAGCAGTTAATTTGGGGAAAATTGCCAGGGAGAAGAATGAGATTTCGAGGGTCTTCTAGTTGATTATTTTTATTAAGATGTCATGCTGTAACATCTGTCACCAAGAGACTTAACACAACAAATTATCGGAGCTTTCATCAATTAAAACATCAACATCCTGGACCATTACACTGTGGAAAACGTACAGAAATGCCGGCCATGCAGTTGCTCTGGCTAGTGCATGGCCTGAGAAGCAGGAGGGAACATGCAGGAGAAAACTACTTGCCGGTACTTTATCCCTTGTTAATTCATTTTACTTTTCTGGAACAAATGTAAGATGGCATGGTCAGTTGTTCTGCTATGGTGGAATTCAGGATCCCATATCAGAAGAATTTACTAGAGGACTGTTGATGACTTGTTTCCTCAGATTATTCCAGATGCAGAAGTAAACTCGGAAGAGAAAGATGATAGCATGGTAGCATCTTCAAATGGTATGGGGTGCACAGCCCTGAAAGTATGGAATTAGTATACACTAGGTGGTTTTCCCATGTTACTTGGAGGCTATCATCTTTTATGGAGCAGTCTACTCTCGGAAGGTATGCATCACAGTCTGTTGTTTTATGATGCCTAAGTGGACCTTATTTTGCATGTGTGATCAGGCTTCACCTTTTGTCCAAAAAAAAATCAGGCTTCACCTCTTTATATAACAAATTCTCCTATTCAATATTCCAGCCCAAAATGGGAGAATTAACAGCACGATCGGTTTAAGTGGCAGGAGCTCACGGTCTTCATCAGCTAGTTGCCCATGGGGTCAGTGGTGAAATGTAGCTGAAGAAATCTCTCTGTATTCTGCAATTGGATGAAATTTGGGCAGCCATGTGCCCATGTGGGTCTCAGAAGGCAAAACAAAAAGCTATTGAGATGATGCTTGATAAGTTATTGCAAATTTTCAGTGTGGTTTGCAGCTGTTATGCACTATAGACAATATAAAAATATCCACTAGGGAGAATATAATCTGCTTACTTAGTGTAAACTAAATTAATTGCTAATTGCTCTATTTCTGTACTAATTCCTAGTTCAAATTGGATCTTCATCCTGACAGGAAATTTTAGAGTGTTTTATTGTATTTGCCCATCATTTCTGTATGTCATAATAAATGAAGTTGTGTCATAAATTTTTTTTTGAGGAAAGGCCATCATGGCTAGCTTTATTTACTCAGATCAAAATTACATCGTTCACAAGGCTGTTGACGATACATGCAGGTGGTTTGTCAGTCCAACTATCTGACACTTTATTACAAAAACTAAACTTAGCTAGCTCATGAGGTGCGGTATTTGCCGCACGAAAACAATGCTTGAAGGTGACCCTTCCAATTGATGTAACAGTATCCAGACACTCCGCAAAGACTGCTGCCGATGCATCCCACCATTGTGTTTGTCCTGTGCAGAACTGAATGACTTCAAGGGAGTCTGATTCAGCCTCAACCCGATTAAAGCCTAATGAATTAGCAAATTGAAGGCCATCTCGCATGGCCTTAGCCTCCATAGCCGTAGCATCTAAAGCACAATCATTGTATTTGCATTGAGCAGCTAGAAATTGCCCCTTTTATAGCGGCCGTTGCTCCTGCACCTGCATCTTGATAAAAAGCAGCGTCAACATTTACTTTAACAAACTTTGGGCCTGGCCTCTTCCATCTATGCTCCGTGTCCTCCCTATTTTGGTTCGACACTTTGTTATACCCGCATGTAATTGCCATCACTGAAATGGGCCATCTATTGGGAGGCGGAATTGTCTCATTGTGGGTGACCTGCCTACGGATCCATCACAAATACCAGCATCCCACTGCTATGATGTCAATACTTAGCGCATGAGGTGAAACGGAGTGGTTGGTAAGTTTAGCAAGTGTTCCAGAACTATTGATCCCGAGCGATCCACATGAAGGGCCGATCTGATAGAGTCCAAAACGCCTAATTTCTCCCACAATTCTCTTGCTGGAATGCATTCAAAAAGCAGATGGCGCACATCCTCTGGATGCATTCAAAAAGCAGATGGCGCACATCCTCTGGTCCAACGTGACAGATTGGGCATTCTCCACTCACCGGGATGTGTCTGAGTACAGACATTAATGGTACAATTCCGTGCAGAATTCTCCAGCAAAATATTTGAACTTCACGTGGGACTTGAAGATTCCATAGCATAGACCACACTGCCGGAGTCGTAGAGCTTCCCGGTCTGCCCAGGGCAGTTGCATGGTCCCCATATTTGTGTATCCACTCACTATGATATGCAGTTTTCACAGAAAAGATTCCGTTTTTATTTGGATGCCAGGCGACAAAATCATCAAATGCTTGAAGGTGTAAGGGTATCTGCAAGATCCTTCGAACATCCACGGGGTTAAAATGGTCTTGAAGCAATTGCTCATCCCATGTTTGGGTAATAGGATTAACTAGTTCAGAAGCCTTTGTTAAAATAGACTGATTCGCCGAGTAATAATCACCCTGTTTGGGCTTGAAGGTATCCACGGGTCAGCCCAGATGTCAACATTTTCTCCCATTCCTATTCTCCATATGTATCCACGTTTAAAGCAAGCTAACCCAGGAATGATACTCTGCCAAGTGAAGGAAGATCCCTTTTTCGGCCCTGCTAGGAGAATATCACAATTTGGGTAATACTTTGCCTTTAAAATCCTAGCACAAAACGAGTCCAGGTTCGTTATCAATCTCCAGCACTGTTTCACTAAGAGAGCAAGATTAAACGAATATAAATCTCGAAATCCCATCCCACCTTCACTCTTCGGGAAACATAGCTTCCACCAAGAATACCAATGCATCTTCTTGTTATCTTCTTCATCACCCCACCAAAATTGAGCTATTACATCTGTAATTTCTTTGCAAACGCCTTTAGGAAGACAGAAAACTGGCATTGCAAATACTGGTATAGACTGAGCAATGGCCTTCAATAAGATCTCCTTGCCACCCGTGGATAATTGTTTCTCCATCCATCCTTTTATCCTCTGCATAACCCTGTCACGGAGATGTTTGAAACAATCACTTCTGTCAGCACCAACCATGGCAAGTAGGCCGAGATATTTATCAGATAAGGCTTCCGTATTTATATCCAACTCTTGACAAATTTCAGCTTTCATGGTCAAATTAGTATTTGGGCTGAAAAAGATGCTCGATTTACCCACACTAATTGACGGTGTCCTGGACTAGGGGGTACTCACCACGTCGTCTCCCGATCTATTAGATTGGGCCGAGGACCCCCATGGCCGTATACTCATGGGCCAGTTCGGACGGCTACCGCATACAAGGAAGATTCCACAAGACTTGGCGATCAAGACAAGGACTTCTCCCCACCGGCGTATTCGGCTAGGACTCTTGTTATCCTAGGCCTCCGGTGCATTATATAAACTGAGGCCAGGCTAGTCGATAGATATACAATATATACAACAATCATACCATAGGCTAGCTTCTAGGGTTTAGCCTCCTTGATCTCGTGGTAGATCTACTCTTGTACTACCCATATCATCAATATTAATCAAGCAGGAGCAGGGTATTACCTCCATCGAGAGGGCCCGAACCTGGGTAAAACAAAGTGTTCCCTGCCTCCTGTTACCATCCGGCCTAGACGCACAGTTCGGGACCCCCTACCCGAGATCCGCCGGTTTTGACACCGACACTAATCATCTGTCCTGAATTCTCACAGTAGGTTTCTAGTGCTTGCCGTAAGGAAGTTGCATTTAACACATCTGCTCGCATGAGAATAAGAGAATCGTCAGCAAATAAGAGGTGTGAAACTGACGGTGCATTCCTACACACTCTGATCCCATCAATGCCACCAACTTCTTCTTCACACTGCAATAAACTAGAAAGACCTTCTGCACAAATCAAAAATAGGTACGGCGAGAGGGGGTCCCCTTGCCTGGGACCCCTTGTAGGGTTAAATATATCCGTCTCCCGTGAGTTAAATCTTACTTTGTATCTTACCGAGCTCACACAAGCCATCATTAAATCAATCCAATTCTCATGGAATCCCAATTTCCTCATCATATTTCTCAAGAAGATCCATTCTACTCTATCATAAGCCTTATGCATGTCCAGCTTGACTGCACACAATCCAGCAAGACTGTTCCTCGTATTCTTTATTTTATGGATACACTCATAGGCAAAAAGTATTATCGGTGATCAATCTACCAGGAACGAATGCACTCTGGGTAGGTGAAATAATTTCAGGCAATATACTCTTCAATCTGGCAGCCAACATTTTGGAGATAATTTTGTAAAGCACATTACAGAGACTAATAGGCCAAAATTGAGTTACCAGTTCAGATGCATCCACCTTCGGGATCATCACAATTGACGTATCATTCCACTCAGCAGGGATTTGACGTGTGTTGATAGCATGTAAGACTTCATGAGTGATGTCACTCCCAAGAATATGCCAATACTTTTTAAAAAATATAGCATGTAACCCATCTGGCCCTGGCGCTTTTAGATCTCCAATACTTAACATAGCTTTATGCACATCTTCCGTAGTAAAAGGAGTCATCAACATATTGTTCATCTGATCAGTCACTTTACCATGAACTTTTTCTAACAATACTGGATCTGTTTGATTAACTTCCGAAGAGAACAGATTAGAGAAGTAATTCTGGACATGCGGATTTAAAGATGAATTACCTTCCAGCCATTGCCCATTATCATCCTTTAACATTTTAATGAAATTCTTTTTTCTCCTAGCTGAAGCATAAGCCATGAAGAAACCCGTGTTTCGATCGCCACTTGTCAACCATGTAGCACGCGAACGTTGCCTACATGCAATCTCCTCCAGCTCAAGCAAATATTCCACCAGCTCAGCCAACTCCTTCCTCTTCTCTTCATTTTCATCTGTCATAGGACTAGTCATCGCGTGTTCGAACTCCCGTTGCGCCTTGTGTAATCGCTTCTTAGGTTTTTTAAGACTCTCTGGTCCCAATCATGGAAGCGACCATGCATGCATGAAAGTTTTTCATACATGCTAGTTCCTTGGTTCACTGAAACATGATCCCATGCGTCCTGTACTACTTCAGTAAATTTTCTTTCCTTCAGCCAGTACGCCTCAAACCTCCTTGGTCTTTGGTTAGGATCCACATGTTCCTGAATGTAATATTCAGTGTTCACAAGAATAGGTCTGTGGTCTGAATGATTGAACTCCAGATTTTCAAGCACAACATGTGGGTATAGAATCGACCACTCGTCGTTTATTAGACCCCTGTCCAATCTCTCCCGTATTCTTCCTCTCCTCCAGGTGAACATATCCCCGACAAATCCCATATCCTTGAGATTGCAATCATCGATAGCATTCTGAAATGCTGTCATATATTGCTGGGGGCGAGGATTACCTCTTCTTTTTCCTGTAAAAACTGTATTTCGTTCAGATCACCAACTAACAATGCCTGACATACGGTCCCATGTTTTATGCTTATTCTCCCATCTAAACTCTCCGTACATACCAGTAAGTCTCCATGTGTTATCACTTGTATCCGTGATCATCACATCTATAAACATAGGGTCAAGATTCAACCTCTGAACCTTAAATTCTTTTTTCCAAAATAGAATAAGACCTCCCTTCCCCCCATCGCCATGGCACACAATTTTGGTCCATCTTAAGGCGGCGACGTAAACATTCAGCCGGATAGCTTTCTAGGTGAGTCTGCGACAAAAACATCACATCAGGATTTGACTTCCGTTGGACATCGAGCAAAGCACGGATTGCCGGTTCATTCCCGAGACCATTGCAATTCTAACTCAGAACCTTCATTGTTGCTCTCTGACGAACGAGCCGTGAGAAGACAGAAAAATTCCAACCCCACCAAATCCAAAGCTGCTAACAATTTCACCACATCCAATCAGAGGACTGGATTTCTACTTCCTCAGAAATCTTCAAATTCTCCAAAACAGTATGCTCCTCCGATTAAATCGATTGAGCAGAAAAACCTGATCCAATACGGATGACCATATGCAAGATACAGCCACAACCACGCAGTGGAGAGAGAGAGACCAGCCACGACAACCTTACAGCGCCATCCTGGGACTGCAAGCACCGCCCCCCCCCCCCCGCTGCCAAGGAGGCGGCCGGCGGCGGACCAACGAAACCCTAGCCGCCTTAGGATCGCCCCTCACGGAAGAAAACATCCTACATAGAATATCAACTATAAGCGAGGTAAAGAGAGGCCTAAGTTGTGTCATAATAAATGAAGTTGCCCAAATGAGATCCATTTTCTTCCTTGATTGATAAGAGAAGGAATTCAAATCCATGAATTAATTACATAATTTGCTAGATCCATTTTTTCTATCCATGCAACTACAGAGGTCTTACATTCTTGTACTCCATATGTGGTTCATTATCACATATATAATGATACTGCAAGCACTCCAGAGCTTTAAGCTTGATTTTGAACAGAGTAGCTATGATGTGAGCATTCGGTCGAATAAGAATGTCAGGGCATTTCTAACTAATCCCCTGTTCGGCGTTAGAGGAGTAAAAAGTTGGTTTTACTCTAATGCGCACCTAACCGATCCCCCAAAACGGTTAGTGGAGTAAAAATTATCCTTCGACGCCTCTGCTTTCCTAAATATACTCGGCAGCTTGGGCGCGAAGTAAATGCCACTGCCTCTCCCTCACCCCCGCCACTACCTTTCACCAGCACACGTCACGGCGACTGCCTGTCGGCCCTGCCGCTACCTCGTTGCCTTCCTTGGCCCCTGCCACCCTTCCTCCTGACGTCGAGCTCATTCGGCCCCTGTCGTCATAGTTGATTCATCGGATTGCTTTGAATTTTCTTCATTTTCTGTTGGCCGCCACATCTGACCTTGCTTGCACACCGATGCATGTCATTTGCACGCATTGCCGCCCGCTGGTTTGGTCTAAACGACACCGGCCGTCCGGTGCACCACCATCGTACTGTAAGTGTTCGACGGTTTGCCTAGGTGAATTTTTTGTTCATTTTTTTGGACCAAGCCATTTGAATTGTAGATGAAGAGGTTGAGGAAGATAGTCTTTGAGGACTCGTCGTCATCCGAAGAGGAATAAGACGACGATGACTTTGAAACCGTTTTAGACATGATTTTCAATGATGATGTTCGGCGGCCTAGGAGAGCATCACAGTTTGGCCGCATACACATCAACTGTGATAGAGCGGAGGGTCATGCCAAGATCATGAGAGGCTACTTTGATCCAAAGCCAACCTATCAGGAGAAGTACTTTCGCCGATGCTTTCGGATGCACACAAGTCTTTTTCTGACCATTGCAAAAACTGTTGAGAGGTATGATGACTGGTTCAAGCTTTGGAGAAATGCATGTGAAGAGATAAGTGCAAGCCCACTGATGAAGTGCATTGCTGCTGTTCGAGTCTTGGCATATGGGTATCCGACCATGCCGTTGACGACTGAAAGTGCGTTATATCGACTAGAGGGGGGTGAATAGGTGATTTTTATGAATTCTTCACTTAGGAATTTCAGGGTGAGGAAATTCCTGAGTGAAGAACTACTTGTAGCGGAATAAGTACTCAGAAGTAAACAGAGCAGAACATGAGCATGGTATTCATGATTAAATGAAAACAAGCACAGAGTACAGAAAGTGTAAACACATGATAAACAGAATGAAGACAAACAGACTGATGAAATTGAGCCGAGGAAATAGAGAAAGTCTTCAGTCAAAGTCTTCAAACATATATGAACAAGCACACAACACAGAAATGAGGAAAATGGAAGGGTTGAGGAAATGGAACCAGGTAGCTTGGTGAAGACAATGATTTGGTAGACCAGTTCCAACTGCTGTGACAGTTGTACGTCTGGTTAGGGCGGCTAGGTATTTAAACCTGAGGACACGCAGTCCCGGACACCCAGTCCTGAACTCGCAGCTTAGGACATTCAGTCCTCACTGTATTCCCCTTGAGCTAAGGTCACACAGACCTCGCCCAACCACTCGTGGTAAGTCTTCAGGTGACTTCCAAACCTTCATAGACTTGGTCACTCGGCGATCCACAATTTCCTCTTGGATGCTCTAGACCATGACGCCTAACCGTCTGAAAGATGCACAGTCTTCAAAGGTAACAAGCGTCGGATCCACGCAGGATCAATCTCTTCAGTGATGCTCAATCACTTTTGGTTTGGGTTTTGGGTTTTCCTCACTTGATGATTTTCACTCAAAGTCCTCGGAGGATGGGATGCTCTCAAATGACAAGTGTCAGTTTCTCATGGAGCAGCCAACCAGCTAGTGATTGTAGGGGGCGGCTATTTATAGCCTAGGGAGCAGCCCAACATGATAAGACATAAATACCCTTCAATGATATGACCGTTAGGTGGAAGGATATTTTGGGACAGCTGGCGCGTAGCACAGCAACGTTCGGAAATTTGACTAACAAATTCCTCAGGGCTATCATGTTCCTCACCGTGTAGGCAATCCGCACTGGCGAATTCCTAACTCCTCAGTCAGAACAAATTCCTCAGAGACCAGAAGAACTTCGTCTCTGTCACTGAAGAAATTTGACTGAACTGTATGAGATTTCCAATGGCTTCACTCGAAGGGATTGGTAGGTGTAGGATTTGAGTTGAGCATCACTTGGAATTTTTTTCTTAGTATTTCCTCGACCCCCTTTAATAGTACGATGTTTCCTATGACTCAAGAAAGAGAAAAAGAACTACGAAAACAGAAGTCTTCATGCTTCATGTTCCTCGAATGAATACCAAGTCTTCAGGATCACACCAATTTCTTCACTTTCAAAGTCTTCAGAAATCCAAAGTCTTCAGTTGAAGAACTTCATTTTTAGGGGTCGACTTTCTCTGTAAATATCAAACTCCTCATAGACTTATAGACCTGCGTACACTCACAACCGCATCAGTCCCTTAACCTACAAGTCTTCAATACAGCAAAATCACTAAGGGGCACTAGATGCACTTACAATCTCCCCATTTTTGGTGATTGATGATAATATAGGTTAAGTTTTCAACAGGGATAAACATATGAAGTGTAAATACTGAAATTGAGGAATTTGATTACAAGATATAGAAGAACTCCTCCTGAAGATGTGCATAGTGAGGAATTTGCTTTTGAAGCAATGCACACTTTGAAGTGTAGAATCATGGAGATCTCCCCTTATATCTTGTAATTCATACACGCATTTAACATATAATATGAAGAATTTGAAATGCATGATGAAATATGGTGACTGATGTAATTCAGCATGCGTGCATTAACATTAATGAGGAATAAGCATGCATAAAAACTCAGCAAAAGTATCAGACCACCATAGAGTTTAAGTTTACAACTCGATCCAGCAAAGTCTCCAAAAGAACGAGAGTTGCAACTTAGAAAAAAACGCCCATATAAGTAGAACCGCTTGAAGACTAACTCAAATTTCTCCCCCTTTGTCATCAAATGACCAAAAGGGACGAACAATGAGGACTAACGCCCCTGAAGAATATCAAGTTGATGGAGGAGCGCTAGCGTTGTTGGGGTCGTTTGTTGTTGTAGGGCTTGCCGCAGTGTCGTCCAAGTCTTCATGCTCATCGGTGTCGCGGGATGAAGAATGGGAGTTGGCCACCAAGGAAGGAACTTTGACCTTCTTGAATTTCTTCGTTGGAGGTGCAGACCAGTCGAAGTCCTCCTTGAGACCCATTTGCTTCAGATCTTTTTCACCATACAGATGTGATAAGATAGCCCAGGTGCGATCGAAAACTTCATGGAGGTAGTAATGGTTTTTCTTCACTGCATTATGTGTAGTAGTCATGTTGTGAAGAAGAGAACCAAATTGAGCTTAACCGATTTATGGTTTTGATCCACCTTCTGGTGAAGACTAAGAAGCAGCTCACGGTCAGTCATCACCCTGGGAGCTGAGGCTCGAGGATTTGGCTTGGATGCATTTGCAGCAAAATCATGAGTGGCAGAGTCATCATTGGAGGAATAAGATGCAGCTTTGCGAAACTGACCATCCAATGGACGAATGCCTTCATCAATGACAGCAAGTGGCTTGCCCTTTTCATCAGCTGAGGAATATGTCTGCTTGAGGACTTCAATTGGGGGAAAGTAGATGAGGTGATTCTAAAAATCAGCCTTGTAGTTTAGTGAAGACCTTGTTCTAGGAATCTCATAATCCAAGGAGCATAAGGCTTCAACTCAAATGGAGAGAGTGCGACATTGGCCTGAGTCCTCATGAAGAAATCACGATAATTGACAGGAATGCCATGTATGATGTTGAATAGCAGATTCTTCATGATGCCAACAATTTCCTCATCAAACGAGTCGTGGCCTTTGATAGGACTCATTGTCCTTCTCAAAATGCGATAGACTGTTTTGGGCACATATAGCAATTCCTTCATGAGGAATTTGGTCCTTGGGGCTTGACCGGGCTTCAGGGGCTTCATTAGCACTTGCATGTAATGGGCGGTGAGTTTAGGTTCCTGGTACAGGCAACGAGCTCCTTCAAGGGGTGGACTGATGGGCAGGGCGTGAAGTAATTCAGAGGCTGGTGCCTTATAATAAGTGTTATCGGTCATCCAGTCCAATACCCAAGTGTTGATATCATCAGCATCACCTGTGATGTGCAGTGTTGCGTAGAGCTGAAGAATAAGATCTTCATTCCAATCAACAATGCCAGAGCTAAGGTTGAGGAGGCCTGCGTCATGAAGCACACTGAGGACAGGAGAGAAGCAAGGCAGTGATTCCATGTGCACGTGAGGAATATGCTTGTGGTAGAAGACTTTATCCTTGTTGAAGAGCAGTGAAGAATAGAAATTGGCCTACCTGGCAGTCTAGAAGCGCTTCCTCCTAAGACGAGCAAAGTCATAAGGATTGTAGTCCATGAAGAATACATGCTCGCCGAAGAAGTCATCAACCTTGAATTTTTGCTTCTTTGAGAAAGGATCCTTTGGCTTGGGCTGAGGGGTATCGGTCAATTGCATCACCACCTCAGGAATCGCAATATCAGGATCCACAGGCTGAGGAATGTCAGGTTCTTCTTCAGTAGCAGCCCGGGTCTTCAATTCTTCATTAACATTTTCTTCAGCACTAGTGGCTGAAAAATCTTCTTGTACAGACGGAGTGGCATGAGGTTCTTTAGATCCCATTTGTACTTCAGTAGTGACAGGGGACTAAGGAATTTGTTGTAGGGGTGTGAACAGAGGGGAATTGGGGTGCTGAATTTCTCAAAAATCATCGTTCAACACCAGAGTTGTGCACCCAATGTCCACATCCTCTTCTTCATTCATTTCTTCAACGCCGGCCTCTTCAGCAGTAAACTGAGGCATGGGCGATGAGACTATTGGGGTTGATGGGATTTCATCCGCTTCAATTTCTTCATCCAGCTGCTCTGAAGAAGCAGCGGAAGGAATGTCTTCATCGTATCCGCTTGGGATCACGTATTCTTCATCAAAAGGTACAAGGTCCTTTGATGGCAGGGATGAGACAGGAACAACATCAATTGGATTTTCAAACGAGCTGGTCAGCGACTTCATCTTCTTCAGAGTTGAAGAATCTGATGCAGTTGATGCCTTCCTTTTCTTCACAGCTGCACGCTCTGCAGCCTTGGTCTTCGTCACATTTGATGCAGATGGAAGGATCGGAGATGGTGTAGGCGCAGGGGGGCAGAGGAATTTGGTTCAAGATCTTCAGGCACAACTGATGCAGTTTCCCTGACTTCATTTTCTTCAGGCGCAACATTAGTGGTTTCCCTGTCAATTTCTCCAGCGGCTGGAATGCAGTCATCAGCCCTGGTACTAGCATTTTCTTTAGCAGCCTGAGTATCATCAGTAGTGCTGGCATTTTCTTCACCTGAGGGTTTTGAACGATTGAGTTCTCTGAAGAGGTATGCAACTTTTCTTCGAGGAACGCTGCAAATGAGTTAAGTTGATGAGAACGTAGTGATTTGGCAGCGGACATGTGTACCTGTGAACAAAGTATAGTTGCGAGGAATTTGGAGAGGTCATATGCGTTCTCAGAAGATTTTGCAATAAGAACAAGTTTGAGGAATTTGACCAGATGAATCTTGAGGAATTTCACTAAGCGTTCTTTGACTTAGGTTCGAGAGTTGTACAGATTTGAAAATCCACACAACTAAGGAATCTTAAAGAAAAATTTGCTTAGAGAAACAGATCAAAAACATATGTTATGGAAGGTGTCCAGTGTGTGAAGATTTGAAGAAAACACCTTTTGAAGATTTGAAGAAAAACATCCGAATAAACAAGGGTAGTAAAAGTAACTTTTAATTATCCTGTACGAAGAACACGACGAACTGGGAAGTGTAGATTTGAAGCTCATCAGTTCAGATCTTCCACGCCCTAACTTAGCTGAGGAAGACAGCTATGACGACGGTGGAGTGAAGAAATCCGCGTCCGGCGTGAGTACGGCGGCGACGAGGTCGAGGCAGTGAAGCTCTTCCTCACCGGTGACGATGGAAGTAGCGGCGGCGCTAGGGTTTGAGAGCTCGAGCGAGGGAGTGAGGTCGAGCGGAGTAAAAACAAAGTGAGGAAGGGAGAGGGGTATTTATAGCCGAAGTGAAAAAACTGTTTGCCTGAGGAAATAGGACGAACGTGCCCCTGACCCTTCTCATTCGCGTGACATGTGTCACCCACGTACTGAGAGGTGACGATCATGTGCGATCGTAGGTGAAAAGGATAAGTATTATCGTGGAAGGTGCAACGGTTTGAGCGGCAAAGGCCGAAAATTCAGATAAGACAAGACAAGAACACAGTGAAGATTTTGAACGAGTTTCAAATAGAACGCACATGAAGAATTTGTGAATAGACTAGGTTGAGTTAAGCATAGAGGGGGAAAGGGTCCGATCACATTCACTTAGCAGAACAAGCAACTTGAAGAAATAGCAATAAGTGAATGCTGTAGAGGACATAAACTCATATATATATATATAGCCAATGAAGAAAAACGACAAAAATAGAGAAGACATTGCAAAGTTGAAGAAATTGAACAACCGAGGAAAAACTCAGATTGAAGATTTCCAACTTTTGGTGGTGGCGTGACCCACCGTATAAGAATGATGATTTCAGACACCGCGTACAATTATCGTAGGGTTATGAGAATCAAATTCTTCGTTAATTTCTTCACACTTAGCGTGTTATTCTTCATTGATTGAAGAAAAATGTTTCTTCATGTGTTGCACATCTAAGTCATCAATTTTGCATAAGTGTTAGGATGAGTGTTCTTTTCAAAGAACATTTGAAGATTCTAGGATATTTAGCTCACACCGCAACTTGCTAAATCTCTTCTCATCCAAGGCCTTAGTGAAGATATCGGCTAGCTGTTCTTCAGTCTTCACATGCTCAATAGAGATGTCGCCCTTCAACATGATCATGAAGAAAATGATGATGAATCTGAATGTGCTTTGTCTTCGAGTGCTGAACTGGGTTATGAGCAATCTTGATGGCACTCACATTGTCACAGTAGAGTGGCACATTCTTCACGTTGACGCCGTAGTCCTTAAGAGTTTGCTTCATCCATAGCAGTTGAGCACAGCAAGAACCAGCAGCAATTTACTCAGCTTCAGCAGTAGACAGTGATACACAGTTCTGTTTCTTCGAGGACCAACAGACCAAGGATCGTCTGAGGAAATGGCATGTGCCATATGTTGACTTGCGGTCCACACGATCACCAACATAGTCAGAGTCTGAATATCCAATGAGATCAAAAGCCGAGCCCTTGGGGTACCATAATCCAAGTGTTGGTGTGTGAGCTAGATATCGATGAATATGCTTCACAGCCTTATGGTGTGATTCCTTCGGTGTAGCTTGAAATCGGGCACACATGCAAACACTAAGAATAATATCTGGCCTAGATGCACATAAGTACAATAAAGAACCAATCATGGAGCGGTATACCTTTTGATCGAAGTCAGTACCATTTTCATCAGTGCATAGATGGCCATTTGTGGGCATAGGGATTTTGACTCCTTTGCAATCTTGCATGCCGAATTTCCTCAGTACATCCTTGAGGTATTTCTCCTGAGATATGAATATGCCATTGCGCTGTTGACAAATTCGAAGACCTAAGAAGAATTTCAATTCTCCCATCATAGACATTTGATATTCTTCACTCATCATATAGGCAAATTCATCACTGTAATGTTGGTCAGTACAGCCGAAAATGATATCATCAACATAAATTTGGCACACAAACAATTCACCATCATAAGATTTAGTGAAAAGAGTTGGGTCAAGTGAACCGGGCTTGAAGCCTTTCTTCATGAGGAATTCCTTCAAAGTATCATACCACGCCCGGGGGCCCTTCTTGAGGCCATAGAGGGCCTTATTGAGTCTGAAGACTTTGTCAGGATGCTTTGCATCTTCAAAGCCTGGGGGCTGAGCAACATATACTTCTTCCTCAAGCTTACCATTGAGGAATGCACTTTTTACATCCATTTGATATAAGATGATATCATGATGGTTAGCATAAGCAAGTAATATGCGAATAGCTTCAAGTCTAGCAAAAGGTGCAAAAGTTTCATCGAAATCAATTCCTTCAACCTGAGTGTAGCCTTGAGCTACAAGCCGTGCCTTATTCCTCACCACAAGGCCATTTTCATCTTACTTGTTGCGGTAGATCCACTTTGTGCCGATGATATTGTGCTTGCGAGGATCTGGACGTTTGACCAGTTCCCAGACGTTGTTGAGCTCGAATTTATGTAATTCCTCTTGCATGGCTTGAATCCACTCAGGCTCCAGAAATGCTTCATCTACCTTAGTGGGCTCTGTGATAGAGACGAAAGCAAAGTGCCCACAAAAGTTAGATAAATGTGAAGCTCTTGAGCGTGTGAGAGGACCTGGAATGTTGATGTCGCTGATGATTTTCTCAATTTGCACTTCATTTGCAACGTGAGGATGAGCGGGTTGTCGTTGAGGAATTTGATCAGCATTTTCTTCATCACCATTTTCCTCAGGTGCATCAACATGACGTTCTTCATGTTCTGGAATGACTTCTTCAGCAGATTCTTCGGTAGAAATGACATCCTCAGTAGCCTTGAACTTAATGGATTCTCAGGAGGTATTTCATCTGTCACATGAGGTAGGTGCTCTCTTTGCGAGCCATTAGTCTCATCGAACCACACATCTATAGTTTCAACAACCTTGTGGTGATAGGTGTTGAAGACTCTGTAGGTGTGCGAGTCCTTACCATAACCGAGCATAAAACCTTCATGTGCTTTCGGTGCAAATTTAGAACTCTGATGAGGATCTCTAATCCAACATTTAGCACCGAAGACTTTGAAATAACTCACATTGGGTTTATTGTCAGTGAGGAGTTCATATGCAGTCTTCTTGAAGAATTTGTGAAGATATACCCTGTTGATGATGTGGCATGCAGTATCAATTGCCTCAGGCCAAAAGCGAGGAGGCGTCTTGTACTCATCAAGCATAGTGCGGGCCATCTCAACAAGAGTCCTATTCTTGCGCTCCACGACGCCATTTTGCTGAGGAGTATAAGGAGCTGATAACTCATGAGTAATACCAAGTTCATCAAGATAGTCATCAAGACCAGTGTTCTTGAACTCAGTCCCATTATCACTTCTGATGTGCTTGATCTTCACACCAAAGTTGGTTGAAGCCCTCGAGGAAAATCGTTTGAAGACTTCCTGCACTTTAGTTTTGTAAGTGATGATATGCACCCATGTAGATCGAGAATAATCATCAACAATGACAAAGCCATATAAAGATGCAGCATTAGTAAATGTGGCATAGTGAGTAGGGCCAAAGAGATCCATGTGAAGCAATTCAAATGGTCGAGTAGTAGTCATGATAGTCTTCGCTGGATGCTTGGCATTGGTCATCTTTCCAGTTTCACAAGCTCCGCACAAATGGTCCTTGAGGAATTTGACACCCTCGATGCCAATGACATGCTTCTTCTTCGCGAGCGTGTGCAGATTCCTCATGCCAGCATGACCAAGTCGTCGATGCCATAGCCAGCCTTCTGAAGCTTTTGCAAGTAGACATGTAGCAGGTTGTGGTCCTGTAGAGAAATCAACAATATACAAATCTCCTCTCCTAAAGCCTTCGAAGACTTTGGAATTGTCAGCTTCCATGATCACAACACAACGATACTTGCCAAATACAACAACCATATCAAGATCAGAAAGCATTGAGACAGACATGAGGTTGAACTAAGGACTCGACAAGCATGACTTTGTCCATGTGTCGATCCTTTGAGATTGCAACCTTACCTAGACCCAATACCTTTCTTTTGCCTTTGTCAGCATAGGTGATATGCTTCAGATGTGATGGAGATGAAGCAGAGTCCATCAATAAGCTCCTGTCACCAGTCATGTGATTTTTACATCTACTATCGAGGACCCACTCAGTGGCTTTGGGTTGATCATCCTGCAGATGAATTAGTGCAACTTACGAACTCATATACTTCATCAGTGAATAATATGGTATTAATTTCATCAGATCAATTTCATCAAGCAATAGAACAGATAAAATAGTATGAGGACGTGAGAAATGAAAATTCATTTCTTCATGATTAGCTTGCGTCCTTTCAAGCAAATTCAGGTCTCCAGCAAATTCTTTAGACGATTAAGTTCGTCTGGAGATTTGACCTTGCATAAGAGGTTAGTTCTTTTTCTTCACCACCCACATCTGAAGGGGTGGAAAAGAGTTCATCATTCTGCGAGCTCCATAAGAGAAAGGTGGCATAGATGCCAATCCACTTTGTTTCACATAAGAGGGGTTAGGGTAAGCATAGGAGTAAGCAGAGAAATTCTTCGAGGACTTATGAACATAATGATTTGAAGAATAATGCACATATCCATAATCCTTAGATCTTCCCTGCGAAACAGATGGGTTAGCACGATGATGCTCATATGAGGACTTTAATCCTTTTGAGGAATTTGATCCATGTGAGGAGTTTGGTCCGTATGAGGACTTGAATCCATATGAAGAATTTGGTCGATATAAAGAATTTGATCTGGGGTTCCTATTCTTCACAGGTGGTGTCATGATGACATTCACCTGAAGATTTTCAAGGCACCTTTTGGGAACCCTGATTTTCTTCATAGGAGAACCGTTCCTGCAGTTAGTGCCAACATATCTAGCAAATACTTCACCATTCTGATTTTTGAACAGTTTATAGTTGGAGTCAATTGACTCATCAGAAGAATATGAAGATTCACATGTAAAGCCAGATAAAGTAGATGGATCCACTGAAGGTCCCTTTGCAGCAACCCATGAGGTTTTGGGATACTGCTCAGGTTTCCAGTAGGTCCCATCAGCATTAAGTTTCCTCTCAAAGGAAATACCCTCTTTCCTAGGGTTCCTGTTGAGGATATGCTTTTTAAGCACGTCACAAAGAGCCTGATGCCCTTTGAGGCCTTTGTACATGCCTGTCATATACAATTCCTTCAGCCCTGCATCATCAGTGATACTAGCAATGTCTTCAGATGAGGAATTAGTGATAGCAGAGGCAGTTGAAGAATTTGTAGCAATGGAAGTATTTGAGCATTCAGGTGAAGAGTTAGCAGTTTCACGTTTAATGCACTTCAAACATGGAGGAACAAATTCATCCTGAGTGGCGCTGATTTGTTGAGCAAGTAATGAGCCATGCTCCTTCTGAAGATCTTCATAACTCACTCTTAACTGCTCAAGATCTTGCTTTCTTTGAAGAAATTCATAAGAAAGCTTCTCATGATCAGATAGGGAGTGTTATGATGACCTTGAAGATTGTCAAACTTGGACTGGAGTCCCTAAAGACTTTCAGCCAAAGCTTTGGAATGATCCATTTCTTCACCCAACATACCGTCGCTCTCATTTAGCATGTTTTGAACTTTTTCCAAAGCTCTTTGTTGTTTAGTGGCAAGGGAAGCAAGTTTGACATAACTGGGTCCAAATTCATCACCAGATTCATCATCACTGGACTTAGATAAGTAGCATTCAGTTACCTTGGCACCTTTTTCCATAAGGCATGGTGCAGAGGATGATGATTTTGGATTGAAAGTCATAGCCTTGTGCGATTCCATGAAGTCCTCGAACTAGGGTTCGTGGTGAGATCGATGACTTTCATAGACCTCAGAGAGTCGGTCCCAGATGAGTTTCGCATGGCTGAGATGCATAACGTTCCCGAACTGGTTTTGTGACAAGCTGGAGCAGATGATGTCCTTCACCGTGAGGTTGAGTAGCATGTACTTGCGAATATCATCAGCCTTCGCCATCTTGCATAGGTCAGTAAGACCAATTTCGGTGACGGTCCAGAGTTCACTGTTCATCGCCATGAGGTGCTTCTTCATCATGGCCTTCCACTTGGGATAGTCATGACCGTCAAAGATGGGGCATATCACAGTCTTCATTCCTGTGGTCGACATAACTAAAACTCCAGGCGGTTAAACCAAAATCACACAGAACAAGGGAGTACCTTGCTCTGATACCAATTGAAACTGCGTTATATCGACTAGAGAGGGGGTGAATAGGCGATTTTTATGAATTCTTCACCGAGGAATTTCAGGGTGAGGAAATTCCTAAGTGAAGAACTACTTGCAGCGGAATAAGTACTCAGAAGTAAACATAACAGAACATGAGCATGGTCTTCATGATGAAATGAAAACAAGCACAGAGTACAGAAAGTGTAAACACAGGATAAACAGAATGAAGACAAACAGACTGAAGAAATTGAGCTGAGGAAATAGAGAAAGTCTTTAGTCAAAGTCTTCAAATAGATATGAACAAGCACACAACACAGAAATGAGGAAATGGAACCAGGTAGCTTGGTGAAGACAATGATTTGGTAGACCAGTTCCAACTGTTGTGACAGTTGTACGTCTGGTTAGGGCGGCTAGGTATTTAAACTTGAGGACACACAGTCCCGGACACCTAGTCCTGAACACACAGCTCAGGACACTCAGTCCTCACTGTATTCCCCTTGAGCTAAGGTCACATAGACCTCGCCCAATCACTTGTGGTAAGTCTTCAGGTGACTTTCAAACCTTCACAGACTCGGTCACTCGGCGATCCACAATTTCCTCTTGGATGCTCTAGACCATGAGTCCTAACCGTCTTGAAGATGCACGGTCTTCAAAGGTAACAAGCGTCGGATCCATGCAGGATCAATCTCTTCAGTGATGCTCAATCACTTTGGGTTTGTAGGTGTTTGGGTTTGGGTTTTGGGTTTTCCTCACTTGATGATTTTCACTCAAAGTCCTCAGAGGATGGGATGCTCTCAAATGACAAGTGCCAGTTTCTCACGGAGCAGCCAACCAGCTAGTGGTTGTAGGGGGCGGCTATTTATAGCCTAGGGAGCAACCCGACATGATAATACGTAAATGCCCTTCAATGATATGACCGTTAGGTTGAAGGATATTTTGGGACAGCTGGCGCATAGCACAACAACGGTTGGAAATTTGACTAACAAATTCCTCAGGGCTATCATGTTCCTCACTGTGTAGGCAATCCGCATCTAGCGAATTCCTAACTCCTCAGTCAGAACAAATTACTCAGAGACCAGAAGAACTTCGTCTCTGTCATTGAAGAAATTTGACTGAACTATATGAGATTTCCAATGGCTTCACTCGAAGGGATTGGTAGGTGTAGGATTTGAGTTGAGCATCACTTGGAAATTTTTCCTTAGTATTTCCTCGACCCCCTTTAACAGTACGGTGTTTCCTATGACTCAATAAAGAGAAAAAGAAACTACGAAAACAAAAGTCTTAATGCTTCATGTTCCTCAAATGAATACCAAGTCTTCAGGATCACACCAATTTCTTCACTTTCAAAGTCTTCAGAAAGTCTTCAGAAATCCAAAGTCTTCAGTTGAAGAACTTAATTTTTAGGGGTCGACTTTCTCTGTAAATATCAAACTCCTCATAGACTTATAGACCTGTGTACACTCACAACCGCATCAGTCCCTTAACCTATAAGTCTTCAATACAGCAAAATCACTAAGGGGCACTAGATGCACTTACAACGACTGTCCACATTGGTGAAGACACAATTTTGGAGGCCGTTTGGTGGTCTACTAAAGCAGTGATCATTGTTTTTGGACCTAAGTACTTGAGAGCACCCACCGAGGAAGACATCCAAAGGCTGGTGACAGAGAGTGAAGCAAGAGGATGGCCAGAGATGCTTGGATCACTTGACTGTATGCACTGGACATGAAAAAATTGCCCTGCAGGGTGGAAGAGTCAGTACAAACACCACTGCAATGATCCAACAATCATTTTTGAGGCAGTTGTAACGAAGGATCTTTGGATGTGTCATTCACTCTTTGGTTTACCTGGCTCACACGGTGGCTTGAATGTGCTCTCAAGATCACCACTATTTTCTAGGCTTATTACAGGAGATGCTCGTGCTTGCAACTACTCGGTCAATAGGCACAACCACTCGATGGGTTACTACCTTGCGGATGGCATCTGTCGATCATGGGCCATATTACGTGTTCGAAAGGTAGCAAAAATATTCAATTTGCCCAATGTCAAGAAGCTGCTAGGAAAAATGTGGAGATAGTGTTCGGTGTGCTTCAGAAGCGCCTCGCAATTGTTCGTGGCCCTGCCGAGTACTGGAGCTCCAAGGTTCTATGGCAGAACATGACTTGTTGCATCATATTGCGTAACATGATCAATGAAGACGAGAGGGATATGCATGAGAACTTTCGGTACATCACCAACGGGACTCCGGTTGAGCCAGAGTATGATACGAACAGAATCCTAGCATTCCTTGAAGAGCATCGCAAGATCAAAAACTCACAAGTTCATGCTCAGCTCCAAGAAGATCTTATTGAGCATCACTGGCAACGTTTTAGCGCTTCCTAGTTGTTCTATTACATGTTTATTTGCTACATTTGGACCATTCGATGTGTTTAAATTTGAATTCGGTTTGTAAACTTTATTCATGATTTTCTTGAACATTCATATTTATGTTTAGATTCTATATGTGTGTATATGCAACGTATAATATAATTTCTTAAATTTGGAAAAAATAAAAAATTATTGGCTAGGTTCAAGCAAAATTTAATGAAGTAATTATACTCAACTAAGGGTTTACTTCGCCGGATCCTCCACTATTTTTAAGGGATCGGTTAGAAATGCCCTTAGTATGCAGATTTCCGAGGTTTCAAGAAAAACATGCTGTTTTTACATTTAGATTTGGGGTCACCATGTCATGTTTTTTCGCCATGCAGATGGTATGTAACCATATCAACTTTGAGAATTACTGCCCATATATCTACATCTCCATCTGCTTGCTTGGAAACCATCTACAAAATCTAAAGGCTACTAAGTTCAAAGAGACACACTTGGTTTTTTTTTCTTTTTTCGCAGACTTGGTTGATGCTACATGGGGAGCTCCTATTCGGCGCGTTCGGCGCTGCGGAAGCGAACCGGCGCCTACTAGAAACGCCAAGTGGGCCAGCCCATAGATAGAGCGAGCAGTAAACAGTCTTGCAAAAAAAGAATGCAAAAGTCTGGTAGAACAGCGACTTGAACTCATGCCGCTACACATCGCAATTATTCAGCTAAACACTACAACATTGGATGACTAGTGATTGAAATAAAACGCGAATGCTATAAGAACCATAAGAGCCGCGCTATTTATTGTACATGATAATATAGTTTACTTTATAACTTAGATTTTCGAATTTCTTAAATATTGCACGCTTTACTTTATAGCTTGAACAAAAGTTCATTAAATTTGAAAATAAGTTCATAAAATTTAAAAAAAGTTCATCGAATTTGGAAAGAGTTCATTGATTTTGAGAAGAGTTCATCCCATTTTTGAAAAAAAATCATCGCATTTGAAAAAAGGTTCAAAAACTTGAAAAAATGTTCACAAATTTGAAAAAAAGTTCATCGGATTTGAAAAAAGTTCATCGAATTTGGAAAAAGTTCATTGATTTTGAAAAGTGTTCATCCCATTTTTGAAAACAAAATTCATCGCATTTGAAAAAAGGTTCAAAAACTTGAAAAAAATCTTCACAAATTTGAAAAAAAGTTCATCCGATTTGAAAATAGTTCATCATATTTGGAAAAAGTTCATCGATTTTGAAAAGAGTTCATCCCGTTTTTGAAAAAAAGTTCATTGCATTTGAAAAAAGGTTCACAAACTTGAAAAAATGTTCACAAATTTGAAAAAATGTTCATCAGATTTGAAAAAAGTTCATTGAATTTTTTAAAAAGTTCATCGAATTTAAAAAATAGGTTCACGCATTAAAAAAATGCGCACTGAAGAAAACAAAGAAAGATGAGAAAAAAAAGAATAAAAAAGAAGCCGAACTGAAGAACGAGTAAAAAGCAAAGAAAGAACTAACTAGTCCATTCCGGGCGGATGCCCTAGTGGCTACAGCCGCACGCTTGCGACGAAGAGGTCACGAGTTTGACTACCCATCGCCTTACATTTTTTGCTTTTGAAAACCAGGAAAAAAGAACGGAACGGGCCGACCCAATTAGTTGTTATTCGGTGCCAGTGTTGAGCATGAACATTATATCTAGATCTTGTTTAGTGCGAGACAGTAATTCATTTAAATCAGAGAATAATGATTGTTCTATTTATATGAGTAATATCTTTTATGGTCATGCACTCTTGAAGAGTGGTCTATTTTTGTTGAATCTCGATTGTGGTGATACACATATTCATAATATTGATGCCAAAAGATGCAAAGTTGATAATGATAGTGCAACATATTTGTGGCATTGCCGTTTAGGTCATATTGGTGTAAACCGCATGAAGAAACTCCATGCAGATGAGCTTTTGGCATCACTTGATTATGAATCATTTGATACTTGCGAACCATGCCTCATGGGCAAGATGACTAAAACCCCATTCTCCGGAACAATGGAGCGAGCTAATGACTTATTGGAAATAATACATACCGATGTATGCGGTCCGGGGTGTTGAGGCTTGTGGCGGGTATCATTATTTTCTGACCTTCACAGATGATTTGAGCAGATATGGGTATATCTACTTAATGAAACACAAGTCTGAAACATTTGAAAAGTTCAAAGAATTTCAGAGTGAAGTGGCGAATCATCGTAACAAAAAAAATAAACTTTCTATGATCTGATCGCGAAGGTGAATATTTGAGTTACGAGTTTGGCCTTCGTTTAAAACAATGTGGAATAGTTTCACAACTCACGCCACCTGGAACACCACAACGTAATGGTGTGTCCGAACGTCGTAACCGTACTTTAATAGATATGGTGCGATCTATGATGTCACTTACCGATTTGCCACTATCATTTTGGGGTTATGCATTAGAGACAGCTGCATTCACGTTAAATAGGGCACCGTCTAAATCCATTGAGACGACAATGTATGTCACCGGAAACCATGGCCACCTATGGGATGAGAAGGCCCCTTGTTGGTTTGGCAGGGGGACGTCGCGTTGCACAAAGAGCAGACGAGCGTGGGCAGCACGACAGAGATCATGCAGGCAATTTTACCTAGGTTCGGGCCGCCGTGAGGCGTAAAATCTTACTCCTGCTTTGGTGGATTGATGGTGGAAAGATGGTGGGGAGCATAGTACACTTGCCCGGCACGGGTTGCCTCAAGGCGATAGTGGCTGCGCGCGTATGGGTGTGTGTATGGGTGTGTGAGTTATCCAATCTTCTAACCTCATCTATGGTTGCCATGGGCCTCCTTTTATAGATCAAGGGGTTACCACAATGGCAAAGTAGTCATTATGCACTGATAAGATAGCAAACAGTGCTACCATACCTAACTCTGCGGGCTGGCAGGGCGCATTAAATGCACCGCTCAATGTCACATCGTTGGTTCCCCGACAAGGCTTGCCGGGCCATCTTGCCAGCTTCACGCCTGCTCACTTCACACGTCGCAGGACAGGTGTCATCTGTGGGTTTTTCCTGTAGGGAGAGGCTGCCATGTGGTGAATGGTTTCCACTTAGTCACTCTGCGGCTTAGCACTGCACTGATCGATGACGTGGGTCATGCTGGAGTGGTTGGTGAGGTGGTCTCGTCTTCGTGAGTCCCGGTAGGCCGTGCTGGGACGTCTTGGTTGTCTCCTTCTGGGCATGGCCTCGCCCTTTGCCGGGCTCGCCTGCCCGGCAAAGGAGGCCTTCTCCTGGTGGTGTCTAGCTTCTCTGGCTCAATCCAGGTCCCTCTAATCTGTATGTTGGTCCTTAGAATCTCTTAGTTCCTTGATCTCTGACTTGGGCTGGTGCTTCAATCTTGTTCCCGTGCTTGTGCACAGTCTGGGCAACATACCCAGGGTTTGTTGCACCGACAGAAGCCCCCGGGCCTGCCCCGAACGTGCTGCCGAGCATCGTCAGGGTAGGGCCTAATAAGTGCACATGCGGTGTTTCTTGAAGAGGCTGGTCTCTTGAGGTTTTATTTGCTTCTTCATTCGTCTTGATTCTGGGCCAGTTTCCGGTTTCCCCGCGTGTCGTGTAAAGCCAATAGTGGTGGGGCCGCTCCAGTAATGGCCCGTGAATGACTTTAACGCACGGGGTAGAAACTGCCAATTCACTCTTCCTACCACGCCCTTATCCTTGGCCACGTATGCTGCATGCATCGCGCGGGGTAGGTAACGGAGGCATGTGGCGTGTGGCGTGGGAGAGCATCACGGTAAGGGCCCGGTCGTCTTGAATTGGCAGAGGAGGATGGTGGCCGCCCGTCGATGGAGCAGCTCCCCTCCCCGGTCCACCTATAAAAGGAGGGGTGGAGGAGGGCGGAGTCACCCATCCTTGCATTCCTCCTCTTCTATCTTCTGCTTCTCATTGGATATGTTGAGGAGGAGAGCCTGGGGCCATGCCTTGGGCTTCATCTTGAAGCCTTCTTTGGACCTGAAAGGGAGACTTGGGCGGCGCGGTGACAACGCCGGGAGTGCCAACCCCGACATGCTTGCCACCGGGCTGCCTGTGGCCTTGACTTCAGTGGGAGGGGACGCGAACGACACCATGTCGAAGCCTGAGGCTGGCATGGCGCATGGTAGTCGATCGCTCCCCATTCTTCCTCTCTTCGCAGCGCTGGGGAGGAGTCATGGAGGAGGTTCGCCGTTAGTAGGGGCGAATCTGACTCCTCCTAGGCGTCGTCCTCTTGCTGTGCAGGAGGGCTCTTTGCTCCTATTCATTTATTCTGGGCGCATGGTGGCTTCCGATATCAGGGCCGCTAGGGATGACCATGCTCTTTGTGGGGAGTCCTTCGGAGAGCATGGTGCCTGATACGGCTGCCACGACGATATTGTCGAACGGAAGCGGTACGGGAGGTAGCAGCAACCCACGACGCGCCAAGAACGGGGGTAGCCATTCTGACGGCTCACGTTTGCCAGTGACTCCGCTACCGCCGTCTGGGCTCCCTTTAGTGCCACCGTCTCTCCTGCTGTAGGATCGAAAGTATGTCTAGAGGGGGTGATTAGACTACTTGATCAAATAAAAACTTATCCTTTTCCCAATTTTAGTTCTTGGCAGATTTTTGCAACTTTGGACAAGTCAAGCAATCCTAACATAATTCAAGCAAGCATGCAAAGAGTATATGAGCAGCGGAAAGTAAAGCATGCAACTTGCAAGAATGTAAAGGGAAGGGTTTGGAGGATTCAAACGCAATAGGAGACACAGATGTTTTTGTCGTGGTTTCGATAGGTGGTGCTATCGTACATCCACATTGATGGAGACTTCAACCCACGAAGGGTAACGGCTGCGCGAGTCCACAGAGGGCTCCACCCATGAAGGGTCCACGAAGAAGCAACCTTGTGTATCCCACCATGGCCGTCGCCCATGAAGGACTTGCCTCACTAGCGGTAGATCTTCACGAAGTAGGCGATCTCCTTGCCCTTACAAACTCCTTGGTTCAACTCCACAATCTTGTCGGAGGCTCCCAAGTGACACCTAGCCAATCTAGGAGACACCACTCTCCAAGAAGTAACAAATGGTGTGTTGATGATGAACTCCTTGCTCTTGTGCTTCAAATGATAGTCTCCCCAACACTCAACTCTCTCTCACAGGATATGGATTTGGTGGAAAGAAGATATGAGTGGAAAGCAACTTGGGAAAGGCTAGAGATCAAGATTCATATGGTAAGAATGGAATATCTTGGCCTCAACACAAGTGTAGGTGGTTCTCTCTCAGAAAAAGTAAGTTGGAAGTGTAGGTTTGTTCTGATGGCTCTGTCGGTGTCAAAACTGGCGGATCTTGGGTAGGGGGTCCCGAACTGTGCGTCTAGGCCGGATGGTAACAGGAGGCAAGGGACATGATGTTTTACCCAGGTTCAGGCCCTCTTGATGGAGGTAAAACCCTACGTCCTGCTTGATTAATATTGAAGATATGGGTGTTACAAGAGTAGATCTACCACGAGATCAGGGAGGCTAAACCCTAGAAGCTAGCCTACGATATGATTGTATGTTGTGTTTGTTGTCCTATGGACTAAAACCCTCCAGTTTATATAGACACCGGAGAGGGTTAGGGTTACACAAGATCGGTTACAAAGGAGGAGATATCCATATACGTATTGCCTAGCTTGCCTTCCACGCCAAGTAGAGTCCCATCCAGACACGAGATGAAGTCTTCAATCTTGTATCTTCATAGTCTAACAGTCCGGCTAATGGAGATAGTCCGGCTGTCTGGAGACCCCCTAATCCAGGACTCCCTCAGTAGCCCCTGAACCAGGCTTCAATGACGACGAGTCCGGCGCGCAGTTGTCTTCGACATTGCAAGGAGGGTTCCTTCTCCGAATACATTATAGAAGAAGTTGAATACGAGGATAGTGTCCGACCCTGCAAAATAAGTCCCACATTTCACCATAGAGAGAATAATGTTTTTTTCACAGATCTAATTTGCTGGCTTGTTTCGACAGCATGACGTCATGTCATGGCCCGGTGACTATTCGAACCGTTTCTTTTAACGAGCCCCACACATAACGCGAGGCAGTTTTTCGACACGTCTTGTCAAAGCAGAGATCGTGTCCCCTTATTATGGGATTCTCATCAATACGGGCGTGGGTAACCCAACCGCGCCATCAATTGCGGCGCTTGGGGGATAAGCGAGTTTTACTAGGCAAGTGGGAACGTTTAATTTTGTCCGCCCATATAAAGGGATAAGGAGTCACCTTTCTATCCACGCCTTCTTCCTCCTCTGCTCATCCGCTCCCGCATACTCGAGCTCTAGCACCCAAGTCCTCACTTCCATCTCTACCTTCTCCGACCATGTCCAGAGTGGGAGGCAAGTGGATGGTCTCCTCCGTCACGGAGGGAGACATCAAGAAACTGAGGAGAGCCGGATACTTGCACGAGGATATCGCGCACCGGCTCCCAGATGAGGGACAGCTCATCCCCACCCTCGAGCCCCAAGAGAGGGTGGTATTCCTCACCCATTTCCTCCGCGGACTGGGATTCCCTCTCCATCCCTTCGTCCGGGGGCTCATGTTTTATTACAGCCTGGATTTCCATGATCTGGCCCCGAACTTCATCCTCAACATCTCGGCGTTCATCATCGTGTGCGAGGCCTTCCTCCGCATCAAGCCCCACTTCGGCTTATGGCTGAAGACCTTCAATGTCAAGCCGAAGGTAGTGAGCGGCCGCCAGGCAGAGTGCGGAGGCGCCATGGTGGGCAAGATGCCCAACATCACATGGCTCGAGGGCACCTTCGTGGACACCATAAAGGGGTGGCAATCGGGGTGGTTGTATATCACCGAGCCGCGCAACCCCGCATGGGTAGCGGCCCCCGAGTTCCGATCTGGCATCCCCATGCGGCTCACCTCCTGGAAAGAGAAGGGCCTGTCCTGGGGTAATTCAAAAGAGCTGACCGGACTCCAGTCATGTATTCAGAACATGGTGGATAAGAAGCTCAAGCTTGTCAACATAGTCTAGGTTATGCTCATTCGCCGGATACTCCCGTGCCAACAACGGGAGTTTACCTTGTGGGAGTTCAATGCGCCGCAGCACCGAACTCTGAACAGGCTCTTCGACACGACTCATGAAGATGCCTGGAGGGTGCTGTTCAAGGGTGCCGCTGTCCCTCCCCCCATTACTGAGGATCGCGGATTCAGCGCGAAGCGCCACACCAGTGCGGTAAGTTGTTTTACCTTTCACAGGATACTTGTTTTCTATATAGATTGATTCTATGCGGGATCTAAACTCCCGTGCTGTTAACAGGACTGGCAGAAGATGGTCGGACAAATTGACTGTCCGGCTCCCTTACCCGAAGGCCCTGCAGACGCCCTTCTGGCGAAGATGTTGACTCCGGCCCCTTATAAGGTGCCGGAGAAGACCCAGAAGGCCAAGGGAGCTCGAAAGAGTTCCCGACGCCAGGCGTCATCGGACTCACCATCCGACGAGTCTGTGGCGCACTCTTCCCCCGAAGACGAGGAAGAGGAAGAAGAGGCTCCCCCACCGACTGGGGGAGACAAGAAAAGGAAGGCCGCCCCAACTGGGGAGGCCGGAGGGTCCAAGAAGGGAAGGACGCTCCTTCCGGACAGCTCCACCGCCGCCGACGAAAGTGAAGACGAGTGGTTGCCCAGGGCCAAGCCCCAGGGGAGATTGTAAGTATTCGGATACCAAAGTAACCCATAGGATTCCTTTATCGCATTGCTTTCCCTAACGCCGAACTCAATTGTGCAGCCGCCCCGAGCCAATATCAAGGTATCCTTGGACGGCTCCCTGGGCGCGTCAGACATGGATAGCGATCCAGTCCCGACCGCCACCTCCCCTCATCCAGCCGACGACACCGAGGTGCTGTCTCAAGAGGCACCGGATCGAGGGGGACAGTCCCAGAGGCGCCTCAAGGCGACCTTCCGGACTCCGGGAGCCAAGGGGATAGGGTCCCTGAGAGCTCCGAGTTCGGCCCTCAGCCGAACACCGCGCCGGACCCTCCAACGGCTCCGAGCTCGGCTAGGCGGTCCCCTTCTAAGGGAGGTGAGACGCTTGTGCCAGTGACCTCTGTCCATCCAGAGGTGCCAGACACTATGTTGGAAGCGCTCTGCAGCGCTTCCATCAAGGAGGAGCACCGCACTATCATGAGTGCGGTGATCCAGAAGGTTCAGTCCGCCAAGAGCGGATTGACTGAAGCCTGTACTAGCCTTCTAACAGGCTTCAAGGTAAGTGTTTTAAAATGTAGTAGAAATATTACCGCATAGACAGTAGCCCCTGATGCTTTGTTCGGTGTTCACAAAGAAAAGCCGAACAGAGGATCAAATAATATCGCAGGAGTCTAATATAAGTATGTCAATATGCATATGCAGGCTTCGCTGCTGGCGTCCGCTGCACTGATTGCGGAGGTCGCCGTACTGAAGGAGGCCCTCGAGGGGTCCCAGAAAGAGCTCGGCCTTGCTAATAGGCAGCTCAAGGAGAACAAGGGTAAGTAATACCCCGTCTGTAGATGAGAAAAAGGACGCGATTGCTAAATGACAGGATCATTGTATGTTTGCCAGGGGCCACAACCGAGGTGGCGACCTTGAAGCAAGCGCTATCCCAGGCCGAAGAAAAGGTGGCCCAGGAGCGCACCAAGCGAGAGAAGCACGAGGCTCGGGTGGGCGAGGTGCAGCAAGAGCTCCAGGCTCTCGTGACCAAGCATGAGGCGTTGGAGCTTGACCTGAAGACAAGAGAGTCTGAGATTGCCGCGGCCCGTGAGAACGTGAAGAGTGCCAAGGCCGAGGCCCAGAAGGCTCTTCAGGAGATCGACGCGATGAAGAAGATAGCGGCGGGTAAGGCTTTCTATATGCAAAGCAAGCATGTAAAGGTGAATTACCGATTACTTACCCGAATCCGGAGCTCTTCAGGAGCATTCACAGATTTGCCCCGCAGTGTGTCCGATGCCGCACTGTTCTACCAAGCCGAGGACGGAAGCTCGATGGAGAAGCTGTTCTGGTCTCAGTATGCTGAGGCCGAACATCCGGTGCCAATGAGCGACCAGCTGAAGCAGATGGCCGAGCTACATAAGGCGGCCGATCAGGCCATGAAGGGCTTCATAGTCCGGTTGTGGCCTGGCGACGCCCTTCCGAATAGCTTCTTCGTCCTGGTGAGGCGGCTTGTGGATGCCTGCCCACGGCTGGAGGTCGTCAAGCGATCCATCTGCATTGAAGGTGCACTCCGGGCCTTCGCCCGTGTAAAAACGCAGTGGGTCAAGCTAGACGCCGTGAAGCTGATCAAGGAGGGGCCGCCGGAGGGTAAGGAGCACCGCCACCCCGAGATGTACTACGAGGGTGTTCTGCTGGGCGCCCGTCTTATCGCGGATGAGTGTTCACAAAATGTAATATTTGAATGAGACTTGCTCGTTTTGTCCTGTATGTATGAAAACTTGTATCGTATTCGCTATGCAACGCTTGTGTGAATTTAAAATATTACCTTCTGTTTGGCTGTTTATCCAATCTGAGAGATGGGTAGTCCTCGGCTTCTGCCCCCATGCCGCTAGTGCTGGGGTGTTCGGGATAAACCTGAGCACTCTTGTTCCCATATTTGGATCCTTCGAGGGAGGTGCTCAGCACAACGAACAAGGCAACCGGACTAATATTGCTTTATCACTCTCACTTAGCCATAGAATTCTATAATTTTAAATTTCAGCGAAGCCCCTAGTGTTCGGAAGGCCGAATTCGGGGCGCGATACATGCCTGTAAGCCGGACGGAGCCGGCCCCTCACCCTAAGCGGCATAAGTCTTTAGGGACTCGAAAAACCTCGCCGAACAGCGACCGGTCTCTCGCCTTATCATGACAGTCAGTTTTAGCTTTCTCTACTGAGGTGCTCGGCCCAGCAGAACCAGGGCACAATCGCAGTAGTTCTCCTAGCGCTACCTTAGCCGATGGAGCGGAACGTAAGGTACCAAAACATAGGAGCCGGGCAAACCCAACATTTGACCAAAGACATGATTCAGAGCTGATGCATATAATGCTATAAGTTCGGGGTGCCGCACTTGTGAAAGTGTTCGGACTTTTCACACCATATTGTGGGTACGTAAGCCCCTGGTGCATTGGCCGTACCAGAGTGTACGGTTGCTAGGCATCATTAATGAACACATAGATATGTATACATATAACAAAAATGCGATAATAGTCCTAATGTCATGCATTGTATATTAAAAAATTGCATTAAAGTAGAGTGATACAGATAGTGTAATGAGCAAAGGAGTAGGACTATGTCCCTTCCAAGGGCGAGCTGAGGAATTATATGAAATCTGTAATCCACCTGGGAATTCCGTAGTCGTCGGCCTCCTTGGTTGTTGTATCATGTGTTCGGCAATAGAGCTGCCGGACAATGTTTCCAGAGATTGAAGTCCTGAAAGAAAAAGAAAAATAACCAAACGGGAAGCCCCTCGTGCGGTTTAGGCCGCGTTTTGGGGCGTGCCGTAGTTTTGCCTCCCCCTCCCCATCTGTGCCCATGGTATTTTTAATGCATAATTATGTACGCGCGGCACGAACAACGTCGTTGGGCTGGGATTGGGGTGGCCGTCGTATTGCTACGCGAGCTCAGATCGCGCCAGGCGGTCTATTTGCCAATTGTCCCGAGCGCGCTTGAAGGTGTCCGGGCTTTGAAACGCCGAACTGGTAGATTGCCTTGAGAGGCTACTTTGCGCTTCTGCGGCGAGGGCCGCGGTGTGCTCCTCTGTTCGGAGAGAGCGCTCTGTGTTTCCATTTACTGTAATAACTCCGCGAGGTCCTGGCATCTTGAGCTTGAGGTATGCATAATGTGGTACCGCATTGAATCTAGCGAATGCGGTTCGTCCGAGCAGCGCGTGATAACCACTGCGGAACGGGACTATATCAAAGATTAAATCTTCGCTTCGGAAGTTATCCAGGGATCCGAAGACCACTTCCAGTGTAATTGAGCCTGTGCAGTGGGCCTCTACGCCTGGAATGACGCCTTTAAAGGTCGTCATTGTGGGTTTGATCCTTGAGGGGTCTATACCCATTTTGCACACTGTGTCCTGATAAAGCAGGCTCAGGATACTGCCGCCGTCCATGAGGACTCGAGTGAGGTGAAATACGTCGATGATTGGGTCTAGGACCAGTGCAGCGAATCCACCGTGATGGATACTGGTGGGGTGGTCCCTGCGATCGAAGGTGATCGGACAGGAGGACCAAGGTTTGAACTTTGGGGCGACTGGCTCCAACACATATACGTCCCTGAGCGCACTCTTCCGCTCCCTCTTGGGGATGTGGGTTGCGTATATCATGTTCACCGTCCGCACTTGCGGGGGAAACCTCTTCTGTCCTCCAGTGTGCGGCTGCCGGGGTTGTTCCTCGTCATCGCTATGCGGCCCCTTGTCCTTGTTTTCGGCAATTAACTTGCCGGCCTGCTTGAACACCCAACAATCCCTGTTGGTGTGATTGGCTGGCTTGTCTGGGGTGCCGTGTATTTGACACGAGCGATCGAGTATACGGTCCAAACTGGACGGACCCGGCGTACTTTGTTTGAATGGCTTTTTCCGCTGACCGGGTTTAGAGCCTTTGAATCCAGCATTGACTGCCGTATCCTCCGTACTTTCGCTGTTAATGCGGCGCTTATGCTTGTTGCGACGTGACCTGCTATTGCCGTCATTGGTATCTGAGGTACCATGGTTCTTTGATATGTTGTTACTGCGAGCCAACCAGCTGTCTTCTCCCGCACAAAAGCGGGTCATGAGCGTCGTGAGGGCTGCCATAGATTTTGGCTTTTCCTTTCCAAGGTGCCGGGCTATCCACTCGTCTCGGATGTTGTGCTTGAAAGCCGCTAAGGCCTCCGCATCTGGACAGTCGACGATTTGGTTTTTCTTTGTAAGGAACCGAATCCAGAATTTCCTAGCCGACTCTTCTGGCTGCTGAATTATGTGGCTCAAGTCATCGGCATCTGGTGGTCGCACATAAGTGCCCTGAAAGTTGTCATGGAATGCGGCTTACAGATCTTCCCAGCAGCTAATGGAGTCCGCTGGCAAGCTATTAAGCCAATGCCGTGCTGGTCCTTTGAGTTTTAGTGGGAGGTACTTGATGGCATGTAAGTCATCACCGCGGGCCATGTGGATGTGGAGGAGGAAGTCCTCAATCCATATCGCGGGATCTGTTGTGCCGTCGTATGATTCAATGTTTACAGGTTTGAAACCTTCTAGGAATTGATGTTCCATTACTTCGTCTATGAAGCATAAGGGGTGTGCGGCGCCTCTGTATTGGGCTATATCGCGACGTAGCTCGTATGGGTCCTGCCCGCTGTGTTCGGCCCGGTCGGATTTTCTTTTACTGTATCCGGCGTGACGTTTACCGTCTCGTAGAGTGGTGCGCCCTTGTGATCCATAGATCGATCTTGAATGCTTTACTTTGTCCTCCAATATGTCTCGCAGGTCTGGCGTACCTCCCCATGCCTTTTTATTTGGATGGCGTTGGGGCGGAGGCTGAGCTTTCGGCAGGAATGCCTCTCAATCGCGGCCACGAGGTGGTCGATCAGCCATATCATACGCTTCTTCCTCCAGTCAGGGTAGTAACCTGCGCCTTGGGTAACTCTTGGAGGGACGCTCGAGTTTATATTCCTCGGCTACGAGGACTTCAGTCCATTTGTCAGCTAGCAGATCTTGATCAGCTTGAAGCTGCTGCTGCTTTTTCTTCAGGCTATTTGCCGTGGCCATAAGCCTGCGCTTGAAGCGCTCTTGTTCGACGGGATCCTCTGGTATGGCGAATTCATCGTCGCCGAGGCTTGCCTCGTCTTCGGAGGGGGGCATGTAATTGTCATCCTCCTCCTCTCCGCCAGCCGTTCTCTCAGGAGAGCTGGCTCCTTCATCCTCCTGATCTAACTCTTGCTGGAGGGGATTTTTGTTGTCTTCGGCGCTATCCGGAGTGTTATTATCTCCTGTGCCGGTATCACCACTTTTGCTTTGGCGGGACTTAGAGTGGCGCCGCTGACGTCGGCACTTGGGTTGCTTCTTGGAGGGGTCATCCTCCGCTATCTCGTCGCCGTTGCCTTCATTGGGTGTATCCACCATGTATATGTCATACGACGAGGTGGCCTTCCAGTTCCCTATAGGTGCTGGCTCATGTTCGTATCCTACATCGTCGTCCATACCGTCGATGTCTTCGGAGTCGAAGTCGAGCATGTTGGTTAAATCATCGACAGTGGCTACAAAGTGGGTGGTGGGTGGGCGTCGAATTTCTTCGTCGTCTGTATCCCAGTCCTGTTGGCCATGATCCGGCCAGGGCTCTCCTGACAAAGAGAGAGACCTTAGTGAATTCAGAATGTCACCGAAGGGCGAGTGCTGAAAGATATCCGCAGCGGTGAATTCCATGATCGGTGCCCAGTCGGATTCGATTGGCAGGGGCGCGGATGGTTCGGGGTCCGGAGGAGAGTCCGACACCTCGGAGTCACGGGCTGCGCAGAGGATTATGCTGGTGTTCGGCTCGATCTCCGTTGAGACTGCAGCCCCTGAGGTGGTGTCTAGCCACCCGTCCTAGATTAGCGCAGCTGGCTCCGAGCTAAGGGTTGGAGCTGATGCGGGCGTGGCCTCTGGGGTACCATCCGATGGCAGAGCTAGGTCATACCTATCGCGACAGTGCGGCGCGCCCGGGTGTGGCTCGAATCCGTTGAAGATCAAGTCCCCATGGATGTTGGCCGTGTAATTCAAACTTCCAAATCTAACCTGATGGCCAGGGGCCTAGCTTTCAATCTGCTCCAGATGGCCAAGCGAATTGGCCCGCAGTGCAAAGCCGCCGAATACGAAGATTTGTCCGGGGAGAAAAGTCTCACCCTGGACCGCATCGCTATCGATGATAGTAGGAGCCATCAAGCCTAACAACGACGACACAGAGGAACTCTCAATGAAAGCACCAATGTCGGTGTCAAAACCGGCGGATCTCGGGTAGGGGGTCCCGAACTATGCGTCTAGGCCAGATGGTAACAGGAGGCAAGGGACACGAAGTTTTACCCAGGTTCGGGCCCTCTTGATGGAGGTAAAACCCTACGTCTTGCTTGATTAATATTGAAGATATGGGTGTTACAAGAGTAGATCTACCACGAGATCAGAGAGGCTAAACCCTAGAAGCTAGCCTACGGTATGATTGTATGTTGTGATTGTTGTCATATGGACTAAAACCCTCCGGTTTATATAGACACCGGAGAAGGTTAGGGTTACACAAGGTCGGTTACAAAGGAGGAGGTATCCATATACGTATTTCCTAGCTTGCCTTCCATGCCAAGTAGAGTCCCATCCGGACACGAGACGAAGTCTTCAATCTTGTATCTTCATAGTCTAACCGTCCGGCTAATGGAGATAGTCCGGCTGTCCGGAGACCCCCTAATCCAGGACTCCCTCAGGTTCTCTCCATGAATGAATAGGAGGTGGAGGGGTATATATAGCCTCCACACAAAATCTAACCGTTACACTCAACTTACCAATCTCGGTGGGACCAAATTGATAAACTCGGTCGGACCGATTCAGCAAAGCTAGTGACCATTAGGAATTCCGGTGGGACCAACATGCAACTCGGTAGGACCGATATGGTTAGGGTTAGGGCATAACGTAATCTTGGTGAGACCGATTACACGAACTCGGTGAGACTGATTTTGGTAATAAGCTAACCAGAGAGTTGGTCAGGTAAACTCGATGGGACCGATCGCTCATTTCGGTGAGACCGAAACGTTACGAAGGGGAAACAGAGAGTTTACATTGCAATCTCGGTGGGACCGATCGCTCATCTCGGTAGACCGAAATGTTACGAAGGGAAACATAGAGATTACAATCCCATCTCGGTGAGACCGAGATCCCTATCGGTGAGACCGATTTGCCTAGGGTTTGTGGAAGTGGCTATGACATTTGAACTCGGTGGCGCCGGATAGAAAGAATTGGTGGGCCGAAGTTTGACTTTTGGTTTAGGTCATATGTGGATGTGAGAAAGTAGTTGAGGGCTTTGGAGCATATTACTAAGCATTTTGAGAAAGAGCCTCATTAAGCAACACCTCATCCCTCCTTGATACTATTGGCTTTTCCTATAGACTCAATGTGATCTTGGATCACTAAAAGAGAAAATGTGGAGTCTTGAGCTTTGAGCTTGAGCCAATCCTTTTGTCCTTAGCATTTTGAGGGGTCCACTTTTCTCATCCATGCAATGCCAATCATTGAGCTTTCCTGAGATATTAATCTTGAAATAGCATTAGCTCAATGAGCTATATGTTGTTAGGAATTACCAAAACCACCTAGGGATAGTTGCACTTTCAATCTCCCCCTTTTTGGTAATTGATGACAACATATAGATCAAAGCTTCGACAAATGATAATAAGAGTGATAAGCATTGTCGCTTTGAGAAGTATGTGAAAAGCAAGAGCTCCCCCTAAATTTGTGCATAGTTTAAGATTTGCTTTGGACTGCAAATGCACAATGAGTTAGGAACATGGGTTACTCTTCCATGTCACATACATCTTGGTGGAGCGCTCAAAATTATAATAATGAAATACATGCACTCATCACCAAGCAAAATGAATGATCATATATGGGGATATAAAAAGATAATGTCATCCAACAAGCATTAATGTAGCATATGATCAAACACATGATCATCCAAGTATCACACAAAAAGCATAAAGTATCGCAAACAAGCAAATAAACAAAGTTCAAGCACCAAACAATAAGAGAGAACAAAAAGCAACACTCTCTCTCGAAGCCTATGATCTATACATTTTCTCCCCCTTTGGCAACAAGTTACCAAAAAGTTCATAAAAAATGCATAGTGCTAGATCGACTCTCAGGCTTGATCTTCAGGTGGTGGTGTAGATAACACGCCAAGGACGAAGGCATCTGTCGATGTAGATGGAGCTGGTGGAGTGGGTGTTGGAGCTAGTGGCACTGAAGCTGTAGCTGGTGCAGATGAAGTTGCTCTGGTGTCTGTGACAGGCACTGCAGCAGATCTCTGTCCTCTGGGCACTCTAGCAAAAGCATTAGTGGTAGACTTTCCCTTCTTCTCCTGCACTTCATCCTGAAGTTTCTCAACAACTGACTGGATCTCAGTGACCTTCACATCTAAGTCATAGAACTTCTGCTCCATGATCCTCTCCAAGCTCTCCTGGTTTTGAGTCAGGGTAGCCAATCCCTTCTCAATCCTCAGAGTGGCGGCAATCAAGCAGCCAAGCTGATCTTGCTTGCTCTTCAGAAGATACTGAGATGCCTCATCAATGGTTGGCATCTTTGCAGCCTTTTCAGCCCTTGCCTTCTCCCTCTTTGCTTGTGCTTGCACAGAGGATGGTTCATTTTCATCTATCACCACAGTGTTGTCCTCAAAGTCTGGGTAGATGGGCATGTGTTCCTTGTCCAAGAGATATGTGCCAGTGCCCATCTTGGAGTTGATTAACTCCTGCATCTGTTGGGCATACCCACAACTCCTCTTCTGATCTGCAGCTGTTCTCTTTATGGTTTCCACAATTAGGCTCATGACTTTGAACTTTTGAGGCACATCAAATATGTGAAGCAGGTTAATTGCATGGCCTCTGATCATCTTGTGATCACCTGACTTTGGCAAGAGAGTGTGCCTGAGGATCCAGTTGATTGTTGGCAAACCTAACAGAAGGTAATGTATTGATCCAAACTTGTGTGTCTCAATAGCAGCATCTGGGATCTCTTTGTACATATGTGCCATGGTGTTGTGATCCTTCTTCTTCTTGGCATAGACATCCAAGTCATCTTCACTCTCCTCAGGAGCATTGATCAATTTTGCCCATTCTTCAACCGTTGACTGGTACCTGGTACCTTCAGACATCCAGACAATCCTTCCATCTGGGTAGAAATGAGCCGTGGAGTAGAACTGCATAATGAGCTCATCATTCCACTTTGTGAGCTTCTGAGCCACAAACTCATCGACTCCACATGCCTTGAAGCTGTCATATACACCAGGGAAGTGATCTTCATTTTCCTTAATGAATTTCCAATCAACCCATCTCATGTCACACACTATGGGCTTCTTGTCAAGTAAAATGGTCTCATAGAAGTCCTGCTGTTCCTTTGTATGGAACCTGTAGTCCACAACAGTCCTTCTCCTGGTGGCATATGGATCAGACTCTCTCCATAGCCTTAGACCTGAATCCTTCCTTATTTTCATGTTGTCTGCAACTGGGTGAGCATCATTGTGATCTGGAATTTTGGGCTTCAACTTTCTCAAAACGACAGAATCATCATCTTCTTCAGCAGCTTGAGGCACTAGGGCCTTGTTCTTCTCCTCAGCAGGGATGTTCCTGGTGCTCCTCTTGGGTTTTGGCTTTGGAGCTAGAACAACAGTCTTAGGAGCAGTCTTAGGCTTAGATGGAGCATCCACTTCCCTTATAGCGTCTCCCATAAGCTTTTGAGCTTTGGGTGCTGGTGCTGCATCCTCTTCCTCTTCCTCTTCTTCAGAATCTTTCATAATTGAAGATCTACCAAGCACTCTGGCAGTGGTCTTCTTGACGCTTTCCTTCCTTTTCTTTTCTGCCACAACCTGTTCTTTCGGTGCAGATCCCAAAGTATCTTGTGTGGATGTTCTGGCTTTTGACATGGGAACTCTCTTTGCAGGAACCTTTTGCTTCATTCCTGGCTTAGTGGCAGCAGCTGTGCCATATTCCTTTTTCAGAACTTTCCCCTTTGAGGTGGCCTCTTCCTCAATAGCCACATAGTCCTCATCCTCAGAATTTGAGGTTTTCTTCTTTCTGGTCCTGGTGGCTGCCTTAGGCAAGTTGCTGGGTGTACTCCTGCTTCCCTCATCAAAGCTGCTAGAGGGACTAGTGCCCTCACTCATGTTCACTTGCTCCTCAGACTTGTTCTGACTGTCACTCTTATCTGACATGATGCAAACACTGACAGCAGACCCTGTGAATAGATTATAGATGAGGTAGGTTTGATAAGCATCACAAAGTATAGAGTTTTCTTTTGCAAAAGAATGAGTTAAAAACTTAGTTTTAGTTTTCCACATAAAGCATTTCGGATCTACCGATTTGAAAACGCGGTGATACCGAAGCAACTTTTGGAACCTAAACTAGTGAACTCGGTCAGACCGAGTCACAGTTCGGTGGCACCGAGATTGCTAGGGTTTCACAAAGTATTGAACTCGGTCACACCAATTTGCAATTCTCGGTCAGACAGAGAATCACATGTGCAATGGCCTTAGCCAAATCGGTGGAACCAATTTCAACAACTTGGTCGGTCCGAGATGATTTCGGCGGAAACCTAACCCTAAATTTTCAATCCACGACTAAACTACGGAGTGATTTCGCTGGATAGAATGATCTCAATCATGGCAAGATACATGGCAAAACAATGTGCTAAGAATTGGAGGGAGAATAGCACAAGGATCAAGTCCATACCCTAAGTGCGGTGATGGACTTGCTATGGCGGCAAAGGCGGAGATGATTCCCGTTGACGGCGGCGGAGACCAGCGGCGGGAGGCAGCTGGCGATGAGGAGGACAATCCGAAGACCCAGGGAGGCAGAGCAGGCTGAGCGCGAGCGAAGAGGTTCGGAAATTTTTCCAAATTTTGGCCCGGGGATATATATAGCCTGACCCTGTCGGTGTGACCGAGTGGAACAACTCGGTGGCACCGAGATTCGTAACTGCAAGCAGTTACTGAAACTCGGTGTGACCAAAAAGTTCAAGTCGGTTGCACCGAGATTGAAAACCTAGATCGACTTAGTGATCTCGGTATTACCAAAATGGATGAATCGGTCAGACCGAGACACATAAAGAAGTTTTGGAAGTTTAAGTCTATGACGAATCGGGGACTCCGAGTGCTCCTCACATAGAGTGGTTCGAATCTGACTTGATCAAACTTTGTGATGTAGCATGAATAGAGTTTGAGACAAGAAAAGCATAGATAGCTAGAGAAGGTTCTTAGGCATTCTTGTCCATCCACTTGGCAAAAGAAAAAGGAACCAAACAATCAAAACAACAAGTGGATGTCCTTGAATGAGTAAATAATGCAACCAACATGCTCACACAAGAAAGTGGCAAATGAAATATGTGGCAAAGCATGCACAACCAATTCTAGCATCTATCAAGCAATTGGCGAGGACTAGGTCATCTATATATGAGTATATTGACTTAGGAGTCAAATGAGAACATTTGATCACAGGTCATACTCATCGTTTAAGCACAAGTGGGGTTACCACTTTTACATAAAGCGTTGTTGTGTTCACACCATTAGAGTTGCTTTAGCTCAATTTTAGAGTAAAGCCCCCCTAGATGTGAGATCCCCCTAAGAGGGATGAACTAACCTTGGGTTTTGTCGATGATGAATTCATGTAGGTGTTGAAGATGTGGATGCTCAATGTTGATATAGATCATTTGGAGCAATCCTTTGTAGTGAGTTGCACTTTCAATACCTACACGGGTTAGTCCCACAAGGAACAAACAAGGATATCCAAAGACATAGAGTGATGCACACACAAGATGATGTCTATGAAAGCATTAGGTTACCTTGTCCCTTGTCTTACCAACAAGAGGGTTTGTGACTCCTTGAACTAGTGCAAGATGTGGAAGTTGATTGCACTTGTTTTTGCCAAAATGATAAGAGTGAAGTATGTTGGCGGAGTCACCCTCAAGAACTCTCTAGTTCTTCTTCTTCGGGATCCACGTCATCTTGATGGGAATCCTTGGAGTTGTAGTCGTACTTGATGAAGTAGAACTTGATGTAGTCTTGGGATCCCACTTGACCAAGGCCTTGGGTGCTTCTTCAAATGCATCAATTTCCTCTTGAAGCTTGTCCTTGCCTTTTTTGCTTGTGGTCTTGTGGTGGAAGATCATCTTGAGCTTGTGTCCCTTTGAAGGAAGTAGGATCGTACTTCTCTTGTTGTGAAACAAACTTCGTCTTGGGGTATTGATCTTCTTTCCACTCAACTCCATTGGCATTGAACTTTCGTTCAAAACCAACACCTTGGTTCTTCTGGTGCCTTCCTTGCTTGCGTACAATTTCCTTGAATTGCTTACTCCCAGCAAGGCTCTTGTAAACACCTTTATCTATAATTCCCTTCAATAAGCTATTTTCTTGCTCAAGTATAACTTGGCTAAGAGAAACATTAGTGGAATCAAGAGAACTACTAGAAGCAACAATATTGGATTTATCATGAATATTGTCACTACTAGAGGAAGAATCTTTCTTGTTCTTGTTACTAGACTTGACTTGAGGCATATAAGTGGATAAGAGTAAACGCTTGGCAATGTAAGAAGAACTTTTCTTGCGAATATCATCATTGATTGCCTTTAAGAACTCATGCTCTTGCTCAAGGTTGAGCTTTTCAAAACGTAATTTCTCATGAGTCCTTAAAAGTTCTCGATGATCTCCTAAGATAGTTTCATGAGCTAACTTGAGAGTGTTTAGTTCTTTAGTTATAAACTTAATCTTCTCCTTATCATTGTCATTCGTTTTATCTTGATTAGCATGATTAATTGACGTTTCATCATAGTATTCATCACTAGAGTTGTCAACAAGTAAATCATCATCACCTAACAAGTCATATTCATCACTATTGAAATCAACATACTCGGGGTGTGATACCTTTGGGCCTTTAGCCATGAAGCATCTTCCAAGTCCTTCATTTGGTGAATCAAATATGTCGTAGGAGTTGGTTGACACAAGTGCTAGACCGGCAACACCTTCATCTTGAGTATATTCGGAGTTGGAGTGATAGCTTCTCTCGGAGTGATTGTCGGAGTCGGAGCCAGATACCCATTCACCAACATGAGCTTGATGTCTTCGTTTTGTGTAGCTCCTTGATGACTTGTCCTTACTTTCCGAATCTTTACTTCTCCGGGATGTTCTTCGTTCATAACGATCATCTCTACTCCTTCTCTCTCTTGTAGGGTGTCATACACTCATTAGAATAGTGTCCGGGTCTTCCACAATTGTAGCAATTTCGCTCTCGACTAGAAGATCTTTTGTCATTGTAGGACCTTGACTTGGAACTTCTCTCTTTGCTTCTACTCTTGTAGAACTTGTTGAAGTTCTTCACCATTAGGCTCAATTCCTCATTGAAGGTATGTTTCTCACTTGATGATGTGGGAGCTTCACATGAGGCTTTGTAAGCACCACTTGACTTGTTATGGAGCTCCTCCTTATCCTTGAGTGACATCTCATGAGCTACAATTCTTCCAATGACTTCCGTTGGCTTGAGATCTTTGTAATTGGGCATCATTTGGATCAATGTGCACACATTATCATATTTTCCGTCCAAAGCTCTTAGGATCTTGATGATGAATTTGTCGGTCATCTCTTCACTTCCTAAGCCGGCGATCTCATTTGTGATAAGATCAAGCCTAGAGTACATTTCAGCGACACCTTCACCATCCTTCATTTTGAACTTGTCAAGATGACTTTGAAGCACATCCAACTTGGATTCCTTGACGGAGTCGGTACCTTCATGCATATCAATCAAAGTATCCCAAATTTCCTTTGCATTCTCAAGACGGCTGATTTTGTTGAATTCTTCGGGGCACAATCCGTTGAAGAGGATATCACAAGCTTGAGCATTGTATTGCAGCATCTTCAACTCTTCTGCGGTAGCTTCACGGTTCGGTTTTCTCCCATCAAAGAATTCACCTTGCAAGCCAATACACACAATAGCCCATACGGCGGGGTTATGTCCAAGAATATACATTTTCATCTTATGCTTCCAACTAGCAAAATTAGTACCATCAAAGTAAGGACCTCTACGGTGGTAGTTTCCCTCGCTAGATGCCATACTCTCCTAGGTTGTGAAACCAAGGCTATGACTTCCAAAAGCTATGAAAATCAAAGCAAATGGAGACCAAAGCTCTAATACCACTTGTAGGATCGAAAGTATGTCTAGAGGGGGGGGGAGGGGTGATTAGACTACTTGACCAAATAAAAACTTATCCTTTTCCCTATTTTAGTTCTTGGCAGATTTTTGCAACTTTGGACAAGTTAAGCAATCTTGACATAATTCAAGCAAGCATGCAAAGAGTATATGAGCAGCGGAAAGTAAAGCATGCAACTTGCAAGAATGTAAAGGGAAGGGTTTGGAGGATTCAAACTCAATGGGAGACACAAATGTTTTTGTCGTGGTTCCGATAGGTGGTGCTATCGTACATCCATGTTGATGGAGACTTGAACCCACGAAGGGTAACGGCTGCGCGACTCCACGGAGGGCTCCACCCACGAAAGGTCCACGAAGAAGCAACCTTGTCTATCCCACCATGGCCGTCGCCCACGAAGGACTTGCCTCACTAGCGGTAGATCTTCACGAAGTAGGCGATCTCCTTGCCCTTAAAAACTCCTTGGTTCAACTCCACAATCTTGTCGGAGGCTCCCAAGTGACACCTAGCCAATCTAGGAGACACCACTCTCCAAGAAGTAACAAATGGTGTGCTGATGATGAACTCCTTGCTCTTGTGCTTCAAATGATAGTCTCCCCAACACTCAACTCTCTCTCACAGGATATGGATTTGGTGGAAAGAAGATTTGAGTGGAAAGCAACTTGGGGAAGGCTAGAGATCAAGATTCATATGGTAAGAATGGAATATCTTAGCCTCAACACAAGTGTAGGTGGTTCTCTCTCAGAAAAAGTAAGTTGGAAGTGTAGGTTTTTTCTGATGGCTCTCTCCATGAATGAAGAGGAGGTGGAGGGGTATAGATAGCCTCCACATAAAATCTAACCGTTACATGCAACTTGCTAATCTCGGTGGGACCGAATTGATAAACTCGGTCGGACCGATTCAACAAAGCTAGTGACCGTTAGGAATTTCGGTGGGACTGACATGCAACTCCGTAGGACCAATACAGTTAGGGTTAGGGCATAACGTAATCTCGATGAGACCGATTACACAAACTCGATGAGACTGATTTTGGTAATAAGCTAACCAGAGAGTTGGTCAGGTAAACTCGGTGGGACCGATCGCTCATTTCAGTGAAACCGAAACATTACGAAGGGGAAACAGAGAGTTTACATTGCAATCTCGGTGGGACTGATCGCTCATCTCGGTAAGACCGAAATGTTACGAAGGGAAACATAGAGATTACAATCCCATCTCGGTGAGACCGAGATCCCTATCGGTGAGACCGATTTGCCTAGGGTTTGTGGTAGTGGCTATGACATTTGAACTCGGTGGCGCCAGATAGAAAGAATCGGTGGGGCCGAGTTTGACTTTTGGTTTAGGTCATATGTGGATGTGAGAAAGTAGTTGAGGGCTTTGGAGCATATTACTAAGCATTTTGAGCAAGAGCCTCATTAAGCAACACCTCATCCCTCCTTGATAGTATTGGCTTTTCCTATAGACTCAATGTGATCTTGGATCACTAAAATAGAAAATGTAGAGTCTTGATCTTTGATCTTGAGCCAATCCTTTTGTCCTTAGAATTTTGAGGGGTCCACTTTTCTCATCCATGCCATCCCAATCATTGCGCTTTCCTAAGATATTAATCTTGAAATAGCATTACCTCAATGAGCTATATGTTGTTAGGAATTACCAAAACCACCTAGGGATAGTTGCACTTTCACCTGCCCTTCGGTTCCTTCCTCCCAATAAGAGGACGGCGTCGTCTTGATCCTAGAGAAGCGCCGAATCCAAGCCGAGTCCACCTCTTGCTTCTTTAGTCCCTCCCTGTAATACCCCGAGGGAGATGGACAAGGGCAAAGGCGTAACGGGGCACTTATCTTTTTTCAATCTTAAATCTATAGGCACTAGCCAAACTTTAATTCAAATAATGTACTCGAGTCCGTGTTTGTGTTCGGTAATGCTCGTACTTGTATCTACATATCAATGAAAAAGATGAACCTTGCCGGGAACCCATGCATGTGTATGTCCATGCAGAGGTGGGATGCCTCTTTAATGTAAATAAACGAGTTTTCCTGGCAGGCTATCCTGCTGGCACCCTTTTTATCTGCTAGAGAACTACGTCTACCGGGCAATAGACAAAGGGACCAGCCCCTCGCCGACTTCTTTTTACCAAAGGCCACTAGGACCATCCTGACTGAAGCAGCGTTCGAGTCAGGGATGGGAGCACCTAAGCCTCAAAGAGTGGTGAGGTTTTGTTATGACAAGTTATAGCTTACAGAACACTAACAGACAAGAGGTAGAACTTATCTGTTTGGCTTGTCGGGGGTCGCAGTGCTGGGCAATCTTTTCAACTCCTTGTCAAAGCTAAGTTCACGACAGGAACCTGCAGCTTCATGCAGATGAGAATCAATGCAAGATGCGACCCTATCTATATGCATATGCAAATGCTCATGAAATGCTTATGCAGTGATCTCTGGAATGCTCATGCATGCATGCAATCTTGGTCACCCCCCCACAAAGCACTTGTTTATTTTCTCTTGCACGGGGTCATCGCCCTGGATTTGCACAAGGGGTTACATGCAGATGAGACAAGGCATGTACAAAAGGGTGGCTATCGGGCAGGGCTCGACAGTCGCGCCTTACGGGTAGAACTTGCGGAGATGCTCAATATTCCACGAGTTTTGTAATTGAATGACATCTCCGGTCTCCAGACGGACTGCGCCAGGTCGGGTGACTCATACTACCCGATAAGGGCCTTCCCACTTTGGTGACAACTTGTTTGTACCCTTGGCGGATCGAACGCGCCTAAGGACAAGGTCACCTTCCTCAAAACATCGGGCATGAACCCTGCGGCTATGATAGCGACACAGGCCTTGCTAATAGCGTGCAGCACACATAGAAGCCTGGAGACGGTTCTCCTCGAGTAGCATAGCATCATCATGCCAGTGCTGATCTTGCGCTACTTCATCGTGGGCAAGCACTCGAGGAGACCCGTAAATGAGTTCTATGGGGATAACTGCTTTTGCCCCGTAGACCAGGGAGAAAGGAGTCTGCCTCGTAGCTTGGTTTGGTGTCGTTCTGAGTGACTAGAGAACTACCGGGCAGCTCCTCGATCCACCGCCTCCCGTGCTTCTACAACATATCAGAGGTTCTCGTCCTGAGTCCGCGTAGCACTTCAGCGTTCACCCTCTCAGCTTATCCATTGCTCTGGGGGGGGGAGGGGGTGCCACGGAGGCAAATGAGATCTTGCATCCGAGGGCATGAACATATTGCATGAAGGCGCGGCTCGTGCACTCGGTGCCATTGTCGGTAATGATCCTTGCCGGAAATAGAAAACGACACACCGGTTCTTTCAAGAACTTGATAGCTGATTGAGCAGTCACCTTTCACACGGCTGTCACTTCTAGCCACTTTGTAAACTTGTCGATAGCAACGAACAAGAATTCAAAGCCCCTGGTTGCTCGGGGGAAGGCGCCGAGGATATCGAGCCCCCAGACCGAAAATGGCCATGATAGAGGGATTATTTGAAGAGCTTGGGCAGGCAGGTGGGTTTTCTTGGATTGGAACCGGCAGGCTTCACATTTCGTGACTAGATCGACCCCATCTTGGAGGGCTATGGGCCGATAGAATCCTTGTCGGAATGCTTTTCCAACTAATGTCCTTGATCCAAGGTGGGAGCCGCACATGCCTTTGTGTATCTCAACCAGCAATTCCTTTCCTTCTTCCTGGTAGACACACTTCAATTTCACACCATTGGGCCTCCTTTTGTACAGAGTGTCATCGACAAACTGATACATACTGGCCCTCCGTGCTACTTTTTCAGCTTCATCTTGGTCGCCGGGAAGCTCTCTGGTCTGGAGGAAGTGGACAATGTGCCTTGCCCAAGTTGGAGCCTGGGGCTCGGCAACAAGGACTAGCGGCACCTCCTCTGCTGCGGGAGCACATGCCTCGTTCGCGGGGTCCATGGGCCCGGCTGGAGGGTGTGGTCCGGCAGGCTATGAGGAGTTGTGTCCGACAGGGTCTCTGCCAGGAGTGGACGGCTCTACCAAGAGAGGATTACCGAAGTCCAAGTTTCTCCTTTTCTGGGCCATTTTTGCTGGGGATACGGAGGGCTGAGTGAGATGGAGAACAAAAGTCCCTGGTTCCACAGGAAGCTTCTACGCAGCACACTTTTATAGATGATCAGCTATGCTGTTTTCCGCACGGGGTACGTGCTCTGTTTTTAATTCGTCAAAGCGCTCCTCCAATCTCCTCACTTCCTCGACATATGCCTCCATCAATGGACTTTGGTAATCCATGTTCACTTGTCTCACCACAAGCTGTGAATCTCCTCGAATGATCATCTTCTTAATTCCCAATTCAGCTGCAATCCTGAGCCCGGCAAGGAGCCATTCATACTCAGTTGTATTGTTGGTTGCTTCTTCCAGGGCAAAATGCATTTGGACGACATACTTCAAATGCTCCACGGAGGGGGCGACAAGAAGCATGCCAGCTCCTGCACCTTGTAGGGAGAAGGCACCATCAAAATACATAATCCATTCTTGGGGCGATTCCTTGCCAGGGATAACTGTCTCTGTCACTTCCTCATCAGGGGTTGGCGTCCATTCTGCAATAAACTCTGCCAATGCCCTGCTCTGAATGGTTGATGTTCTTTCAAACTTCAAACCAAAATTGGATAACTCCAAAGCCCACTCCACTATTCTGCCGGTAGCCTCAGGGTTTCGGAGTATCCTCTGCAATGGGAAACGAGTGACAACCGTGATCTCATGGGCTTGGAAGTAGTGGTGTAGTTTCCTTGAGGCCATGATGAGACCAAAGATCAACTTTTGCAAGCCAGAGTACCTCGATCTAGCCCCCTGTAACAGGGAGCTGACGAAGTACACTGGGTGCTACACCACTCTATTCCTTGCCACATCCTTGGGGTTGCTCTCGTTGCCGTGCTCATTGCTGTCCTGATCCTTCTCTGACTCTGCCGGGCCCTGCTCAATCTCTGCCTCATCCACTTCTCGTTGCGCTACCAGGGCTACACTAACCACCTGGGTTGTTGCTGCTAAGTACAACAGCAACGACTCCTGGGGTTTGGGAGCAACCAAGGTAGCAACAGAGGACAAGTAGGCCTTTAACTCATGCAAAGATGCATTTGCTTTCGGGGTCCACTTCATAGGCCCTGCCTTCTTCAAAATTTTGAAGAACGACATGGCACACTTGGCAGACTTGGAGATGAATCTGCTTAGCGCGGGAACGCATCCTGTTAGACGCCTCACACCCTTAACTGTCCTTGGCACTTGGATTTGCTTGATAGCTTTGATCTTGTCAGGGTTGGCTTCGATCCCGCGATGGGACATGAAGAACCCAAGCAGCTTGCTGGAGGGAACACCAAATACACACTTCTCTGGGTTGAGCTTTAAATTGATCTTGCGCAGATTAGCAAACGTCTCCTCCAAATCCTGAATAAGGGTGGCTCTATCCTTGGTCTTGACCATAATGTCATCCATATAAGCTTCTATGTTTTGGTGCAGCTGTAGCTCAAAACCAATCTAGACTGCCCTTGCAAAAGTAGACCTGGCACTCTTTAATCCGAACGGCATGCGGACAAAACAGTACATACCACATGGAGTAATGAAGGGCGTCTTCTCTTCATCTCCCTTGGACATGAAGATTTGGTGATATCCAGAATATGCATCCAGAAAGGAGAGCAAATCAGAACCTGAAGTGGAATCCACAATCTGATCAATACGCGGCAAGGGAAATGGGTCCTTCGAGCAGGCTTTGTTGAGATCTGTGAAATCTATGCAAAGCCTCCACTTCCCATTAGCCTTCCGGACTACCACTGGATTTGCCAACCACGTGGGATGCAGCACTCCTGTAACCAAACCAGCTGCCTCAAGTTTCTTGATCTCTTCCATAATGAACTGTTGCCTCTCTAAGGCCTGCTTCCAAACTTTCTGCTTGACAGATCGGGCATGTGGGCACACAACAAGGTGGTGCTCGATTACCTCCCTGGGAACACTAGGGATATCAGATGGTTGCCAAGCAAACACATCGATATTCGCCCGCAGGAAGGCAATGAGCATGCTTTCCTATTTGTCATCGAGGGTGGAGCTGATAGTGAAAGTACCATCAACGCCAGCCAGCCCTGCCAGGACCTTCTTCACTTGGGGTGCAGTGACCTTGGATTTCTTGCTGTTGGAACACTTTGGCATGTCGTCAAGGGGTGTCGTGCACTTGGTGGGGGCACGCTTCCCGGACTCCTTGTTGGAGGCTCTACAACATCCCTTTTTTCCTTTGCTTTCCTTGGTGGGAGCTGCTGCAGCTGTTGTCTCTGCCGCGACTGCGTCCCGGTACATCTTGTCCACACAAATGATTGCATCCTTCTCATCTGATGGGATGGTGATGACTCCAGTGGCCCAGGCATCTTCAAGGTGTTGTAGGCATAGTGGGATGCCGCCATGAATTTAGTCAGGGCCGGGCGCCCAAGAATCCCATTGTACGGCAGGGGGAGATTGACCACATCAAACACAATCCTCTCGGTCTGGTAGTTTAGTTCTCCCCCAAACGTTACTGGCAACGTGATCTTTCCCTTAGGATGGCTCCTACCGGGATTAACACCTTGAAATGTGCCGGTCACCTCTAGCTCTTCCACTGCTATCTGAAGCTTGCTGATAACTACCGGGGAGATCAGATTCAACCCGGCCCTACCGTCCACCAACATCTTTGTGACCTTGAGGTTGCGAATTGTTGGGAAGACCAACAATGGCAAACACCCTACCGTAGTGGTATGGCTAGGATGATCCTCCTCATTAAAGATGATGGGTGTACGGGACCATTTGAGCAGCTTTCGGGCCTCTGGCGCTGGCTCCACGGCATTGACTTCTCGCGCCCACCGCTTGAGTTAGCGATGGGAGGCATGTAGAGATGCACCCCCGTCGATGCACAAGGCTTCAGTGGCCTTCTGAAACTCTTGCTCACTGGTTTCCTCTTCATCCCCTCCATCACTCTCATCATCACAAGCTTCCTTCTCTCGGCCTCTGACGGGTTTTCCTTGATTCTGAAAGGGCTTACCAGGGCGATTTACTTCACCACCTCGGCCCTTATCGCCAGCGACATTTTGACCTTTTTCCTTGTCACGCTTCTCATACTCTGCTTTATGTCTCTTAACAAGCTGCTCAACCTGATAACACTCTTGAAGGTCATGGCCCTTGGTCCGATGAATCTTGCAGTATGACCCATCATCTTTCCCGGCCTTCTCGGTAGCAGCGGCTTCCCGACAGTCAGCGCACGCGGCAGCTTCCTTGCCAGGGGCCTCAGCTCTGGTCTTCTTGCCGGTGCTAGGCATACCCGATCCTTCAACAGTCATTACTGCCTTATCCCTCCGCTTCTTACTGCGCTTCTTGCTGTTCTTCTGGCTGGTTGATTCATCATCATCTTATGAATCAACATTGGTGCAATCTTCCACTCCGGGCAACTTCCTTCCATCCTCCGTCCGGCACACTTATCCACTATGGTGTAGAGCTCCTTCACTGTCTTGGGCAACCACACGTTCATCTTGGAACGAATCCGGCGGTTGTGCACATTGGACTGGAAGGCAGCTATCACAGCTGCCGGATGGATATTTGGGACATTTCTATGAATTTTGCTGAATCTATGTAAATACTTACGAAGGGTTTCTCCTTCCTTCTGCTAGAGGAGTTGTAAGTTGCTGGGTCGGCCTGGCTCTTGATGGACGCCAGTGAAGGTGCCAATGAACTCGTGGCACAGGTCAGCCCATGACGAAATGGAGTTCTCCGGTAGGTGCATCAGCCAAGACCTCACATTTGAGTTGAGGGACAAAGGGAAGTAGTTGGCAAACACCTTCTCATCTCTTCCTCGGCAGCCTGAACAGCGATGGTGTAGATGCTCAGGAACTCTGCTGAGTTCAGCCTCCCATCGCACTTCTCAGGTATCTCTATCTTGAACGTGTGAACAGACAGCCAATGGAATTGCTGTAGCTCACGAGTAAAGGCAGGGCAGCCAACCTCGAAAGGTAGGTACCCGCCAACACCGAGCGCGGGCTCATCGATGTCGGGGCCATCGCACCCGTCGGTCCGGCGGAGGTCGTCGCGGCGTTGCTCAGCAACGACGCGTGTGCCTCCTCTCCGCCTATCCTCCGGGGCTCGTCGTTGGCCTGGACGTGCTCGAGGGTCGGAGGAGGCCATTGAGACGTCGTCTGGGTCTTGATTCTGTCATGCTTGCGCTGGCTGCCGTGGTGGGGACTGCACTGTGGGGATGGCCCCTTCCATATGGTCAGCAGCATGAGACGTTGCTATCGCTTGAGGGGGTCGCAGCGGGCCAGCTCGCCGTGAGCCCCCAGCTTCGGCGAAACCAAGCAGACTTTGGATGGTGGCACGCCATTCGTCCATCTTCTCGGCCGCCGGCAGAAACCTCAGCAGCAGTTGAGCCCGCGCCATGGCCTCCGAAGCTGTACTTGACAGGGATGATGATGAAGTCGATTGCACCGTCGCTCGGCTCCTGACGGTGCCAGCGGCGGCAGCACTACGCCCCCGCTGCTGCTGCGGGGTGACCACCTGGATGTGGTGCGGCGAAGGCGCTCGAGGGCCAGTGGCTCTGTCAGGCGCAGCGGCTTGGTCGGCCCGTCTCGGGGGAGGTGCACGCGCTGCGGCCGCATCGATGGTGGGAGTGGCCGGAGGGCGGCGATTCGCCCCAGTCCACGCGTCGTTGCTGCGGCTGTGCCCGTCTATGGGAGAGAGGGGCGCAGATGGAGTAGCCCAATCGCCCGTACCTTGGGGAGCATGGCCGTCAGGGTGTTGCTGATGTTGCTCTCCTCCGATGCCTCCGGCTCTTACATCGGCCGCGGGGGAAGTGGCAACGGCGCCGCCTGGTCCGACCACATCCCCAGCAACGTCCGCGTCCTCGCGTGTCTTCACACCCCCCGCAGCGTTAGAGGCCACGGGCAGCAGAGCCTTTGAGGTGGATGGGTGAGCCGAAGGGCCGGGTTTTCTTCTTGGGCGCCATGGTCGATGGCGCCGTCAAAGATGAAGATGGTGATAAAGATGACGCGCTGCACACGTCTTGAGGTTCGCGCAAGCGAGCCCCGTTCCTGGCGCGCCAAAGATGTTGCGAGAAACCATGGCCACCTATGGGACCAGAAGGCCCCTTGCTGGTTCGGTAGGGGGACGTCACGTTGCACAAAGAGCAGACGAGCGTGGGGCAACATGGCAGAGATCATGCAGGCAATTTTACCCAAGTTCGGGTCGTCGTGAGGTGTAAAACCCTACTCCTGCTTTGGTGGATTGATGGTGGAAAGATCGTGGGGGAGCATATTACACTTGCCCGGCAGGGGTTGCCTCAGGGCAATAGTGGGTACGCATATATGGGGGTGTGAGTTATCCAACCTTCTAACCTCGTCTATGGTTGCCATGGGCCTCCTTTTATAGATCAGGGGGTTACCACAATGGCAAAGTAGTCATTATGCACTGATAAGATAGCAAACAGTGCTATCATACGTAACTCTGCGGGCTGACAGGGCACATTAAATGCACCGCTCAACATCACATTGTTGGTTGCCCAGCAAGGCTTGCCAGGCCATCTTGCCAGCTTCACGCCTACTCACTTGACACATCGCAGGACGAGTGTCATTTGTGGATTTTTCCTGTAGGGAGAGGCTGCCATGTGGCGAATGGCTGCCACTTAGTCACTCTGCGGCTTGACATCGCACTGATTGACGATGTGGGTCGTGCTGGAGAGGTTGGTGAGGTCGTCTCATCTTCGTGAGGCCCGGCGGGCCCTGCTAGGATGTCTTGGTTGTCTCCTTCTGGGCATGGCCTCGCCCTTTGCCGGGCTCGCCTGCCCGGCAAAGGAGACCTTCTCCTGGTGGTGTCCTACTTCTGTGGCTCGATCCTGGTCCCTTTGATCTGTATGTTGGTCCTTAGAATCTCATAATCCTTTGATCTCTAACTTGGGCTGGTGCTTCAATCTTGTTCCCGTGCCTGTGCACAGTCTAGGCAACAGACCTAGGGTTTGTTGCAATGACACCGTATGAATTGTGGTTTGGCAAGAAACCTAAGCTGTCGTTTCTTAAAGTTTGGGGTTGTGATGCTTATGCGAAAAAGCTTCAGCCTAATAAGCTCGAACCCAAATCGGAGAAGTGTGTCTTCATAGGATACCCAAAAGAAATTGTTGGGTACACCTTCTACCACGGATCCGATGGCAAGATCTTTGTTGCTATGAATGGATCCTTTATAGAGAAGGAGTTTCTCTCGAAAGAAGTGAGTGGGAGGAAAGTAGAACTTGATGAGGTAACTGTACATTCTCTCGAATTGGAAGGTAGCTGATCACAGAAAACCATTCCCATGATGCCTACACCAACTAGAGAGGAAGCTAATGATAATGATCATGAAACTTCGGATCAAGTTACTACTCAACCTCATAGGTCAACCAGAGCACGATCCGCACTAGAGTGGTACGGTAATCCTGTTCTGGAAGTCATGTTACTTGACCATGACGAACCTACGAACTATGAAGAAGCGACGATGAGCCCAGGTTCCAATAAGTGGCTTGAGGCCATGAAATCTGAGATAGGATCCATGTATGAGAACAAAGTGTGGACTTTGGTTGACTTTCCCGATGATTGGTGATCCATAGAGAATAAATGGATCTTCAAGAAGAAGACTGACGCTGATGGCAATGTTACTGTCTACAAAGCTTGACTAGTCGCGAAAGGTTTTTGATAAGTTCAAGGAGTTGACTACGATGAGACTTTCTCACCCGTAGCGATGCTTAAGTCTGTCTGAATCATGTTAGCAATTGCCGCATTTTATGATTATGAAATTTGGCAAATGGACGTCAAAACTGCATTCCTTAATGGGTTTCTTAAAGAAGAGTTGTATATGATGCAACCAGAAGGTTTTGTCGATCCTAAAGGTGCTAACAAAGTGTGCAAGCTCCAGCGATCCATCTATGGACTGGTGCAAGCATCTCAGAGTGGGAATATACGCTTTGATGAGGTGATCAAAGCATATGGTTTTATATAGACTTTCAGAGAAGCCTGTATTTACAAGAAAGTGAGTGGGAGCTCTGTAGAATTTCTAATATTATATGTGGATGACATATTGTTGATTGGAAATGATATAGAATTTCTGGATAGCATAAAAGGATACTTGAATAAAAGTTTTTCAATGAAAGATCTTGGTGAAGCTGCTTATATATTGGACATCAAGATCTATAGAGATAGAGCAAGACGCTTAATTGGACTTTCACAAAGCACATACCTTGATAAAGTTTTGAAGAAGTTCAAAATGGATAAGTCAAAGAAAGGGTTCTTGCCTGTGTTACAAGGTGTGAAGATGAGTCAGACTCAAGGCCCAACCACTACATAAGATAGAGAGAAAATGAAAGTCATTCCCTATGCCTCAACCATAGGTTCTATCATGTATGCTATGCTGTGTACCAGACCTGATGTGTGCCTTGCTATAAGTTTAGCAGGGAGGTACCAAAGTAATCCAGGAGTAGATCACTAGACAACAGCCAAGAACATCCTGAAGTACCTGAAAAGTACTAACGATATGTTTCTCGTTTATGGAGGTGACAAATAGCTCATCGTAAATGGTTACGTCGATGCTAGCTTTGACACTGATCCAGATGACTCTAAGTCACAAACCATATACGTATTTATATTGAATGGTGGATTTGTTAGTTGTTGTAGTTCCCAGCAGAGCATCGTGGCAGGATCTACGTGTGAAGCGGAGTACATAGCTGCTTCGGAAGCAGCAAAAGAAGGAGTCTGGATGAAGGAGTTCATAACTGATCTAGATGCAATACCTAGTGCATCGGGTCCAATGAAAATCTTTTATGACAATATTGGAGCAATTTCCTTGGCAAAGGAATCCAGATTTCACAAAAGAACCAAACACATCAAGAGACGATTCAACTCCACCCGTGATCAAGTCAAGGAGGGAGACATAGAGATTTGCAAAATACATACGAATATGAATGTTGCAGACCCGTTGACTAAGCCTCTTCCACGAGCAAAATATGATCAACACCCAGAATCCATGGGTGTTAGAATCGTTACAATGTAATCTAGATTATTGACTCTAGTGCAAGTGGGAGACTGAAGGAAATATGCCCTAGAGGCAATAATAAAGTTGTTATTTATATTTCCTTATTCATGATAAATGTTTATTATTCATGCTTGAATTGTATTGACTGGATACCTTAATACATGTGTGAATACATAGACAAAACACTGAGTCCCTAGTGAGCCTCTACTTGACTAGGTCGTTGATGAAAGATGGTTAAGGTTTCCTAACCATGGACATGAATTGTCATTTGATAAAGGGATCACATCATTAGGAGAATGATGTGATGGACATGAATTCTACCTCTTGAGCTTGTGTTGGTTTTACCTTGAAGAGGAAAGGGTGAAGCAGCAAAGTAGAGTAAGCATTTTCCTCAGCTTTTGAGAACCAAGGTATCAATCCAGTAGGAGACAACGCACAAGCCACCGAATACCTGCACAAACAAACACCAACTTGCACCCAACGCGACAAAGGGGTTGTCAATCCCTTCATGCTTATTTGCAAAGTGGGATGTGATATAGATGGATAAACGGTAAAGTAATATTTTTGGTTTATAGATTGGAAATTAAAAGATTGCAAAGAAAGTAAATAGGAAACTCAAATTATAGATCGGAAACTTATATGATGGAAAATAGACCCGGGGGCCATAGGCTTCACTAAAGGCTTCTCTCAAGATAGAAAATATTATGGTGGGTGAACAAATTACTGCCGAGCAATTGATAGAAAAGAGCAAAGTTATGACGATATCTAAGGCAATGATCATGAATATAGGCATCACGTCCGTGTCAAGTAGACTGAAACGATTCTGCATCTACTACTATTACTCCACACATCGACCGACTCCTGCCTGCATCTAGAGTATTAAGTTCATAAGAACAAAGTAGCGCATTAAGTAAGATGACATGATGTAGCAGGATAAACTCAAGCAATATGATGAAAATCCCATCTTGTTATCCTCGATGGCAACAATAAAATACATGTCGGTTCCCCTTCTGTCACTAGGATCGAGCACCGCAAGATTGAACCCAAAGCTAAGCACTTCTCCCATTGCAAGAAAAACCAATCTAGTTGGCCAAACCAAATCGATAGTTCGAAGAGACTTGCAAAGATACCAAATCATGCATAAAAGAATTCAGAGGAGATTCAAATAATATTCATAGATAAGCTGATCATAAATCCACAATTCATCGAATCTCGGCAAACACACTGCAAAAAGTATTACATCGACTAGATCTCCAATAACATCGAGGAGAACATGGTATTGAGAATCAAAGAGAGAGAAGAGGCCATCTAGCTACTAGCTATGGACCCGTAGGTCTGTGGTAAACTACTCACGCTTCATCAAAGAGGCAATGGTGTTGATGTAGAAGCCCTCCGTGATCGAATCCACCTCTGGCAGGACGCTTGAAAAGGCCCCTAGATGGGATCTCACGGGTACAGAAGGTTGCGGCGGTGGAAAAGTGGTTTCGTGGCTCCATTGGAAGGTTTTGGGGTATTTGAGAATATATAGGTGGAAGAAATAGGTCAGTGGAGTCACAAGGGGCCCACAAGGGTGGGGGCGCGCCATACCCCCTGGACGCGCCCTCCGTCCTTGTGGGTGCCTCTTGGCTTCCCTGGCGTGTACTCCAAGTCCTCTGGATGTCTTCTGGTCCAAGAAAAATCATCGCAAAAGTTTCATTCCGTTTGGACTCCGTTTGGTATTCCTTTTCTGCGAAACTCCAAAACAAGGGGAAAAATAGGAACTGACACTGGGCTCTCGGTTAATAGGTTAGTCCCAAAAATCATGTAAAATAGCATATTAATGCATATAAAACATCCTAAATAGATAATATAATAGCATGGAGCAATCAAAAATTATAGATACGTTGGAGATAATGACCCATCCGTTAGCTTAGCATATTAATCGTTCAGTTTTATTGCTATTGCTTTCTTCATGTAAATGCATATTTCGTTCGACTATGGGATTATGCAACTCCCGAATACCGAAGGAATGCCTTATGTGCTATCAAACGTCTGAAATGTAACTGGGTGATTATAAAGATGCTCTATAGGTATCTCCGAAGGTGTTTTTGGGGTTCGCATAGATCGAAATTGGGATTTGTCACTCCAAGTATTGGAGAGGTATCTCTGGGCCCTCTCGGTAATGCACATCATAAGAAGCCTTGCAGGCAAAGTGACTAATGACTTAGTTGCAAGATGATGTATTACGGAACGACTAAAGAGACTTGCTGGTAACGAGATTGAACTAGGTATGTAGATACCAACGATCTAATCTCGGGCAAGTAACATACGGATGACAAAGGGAATAACGTATGTTGTCATTACGGTTCAACTAAGAAAGATCTTCATAGACTATGTAGGAGCCAATATGAGCATCCAGGTTTCGCTATTGGTTATTGACTGGAGAGGTGTCTCGGTCATGTCTACATAGTTCTCGAACCCGTAGAGTTTGCACGCTTAACGTTCGATGACGATTTAGTATTATATGAGTTATGTGATTTGGTGACCGGATGTTCTTCGGAGTCCCGGATGAGACCACAAACATGACAAGGAGTCTCAAAATGGTTGAGAGGTAAATATTGATATATACGATGATAGTATTCGGACACCGGAAGTGTTCCGGGTAGTATCGGGTATCTATCGGAGTACCGGCGGGGTTACCGGAACCCCCGGGGGAATATATCGGCCATATGGGCCATAATAGGGGAGCACACCAGCCCACAAGGGGTGGCTCCCCCCTTAGGCATGTGGCCGAATTGGAGAAGGAGCAAGGGGGGTTCGACCCCCCTTTCCTTTCTCCCTTTCCCCTTCCCTCTTTCTCTCTGGAAATAAGGAAGGGGGAGGCCGAATTGGGATAGGTCCCCAAGTAGGATTACTCCTACTTAGGATGCCCCAAGGCTTATCCCCTCCCCCTCCCACCTATATATACGTGGGGAGGGGCGCCTAGAACACACACCAACAATTGTTAGCCGTGTGCGGCGCCCCCCTCCACATTTTACGCCTCCGGTCATATCTTTGTAGTGCTTAGGCGAAGCACTGCGTGGATCACTTCACCATCACATCACCACGCCGTCGTGATGACGGGACACATCTTATTTATCGACACCTTTGATGGATCAAGAGGACGAGGGACGTCATCGAGCTGAACATGTGCAGAACTCGGAGGTGTCGTATGTTCGGTGCTTGATCGGTCAGATCTAGAAGAAGTTCGACTACATCAACCGCGTTGCAAACACTTCCGCTTTCGGTCTATGAGGGTACGTGGACACACTCTCCCCCTCTCGTTGCTATGCATCTCCTAGATTGATCTTGCGTGAGTGTAGGATTTTTTTTTGAAATTGCATGCTACGTTTCCCAACAGATAGTTGAGGATAAAATGTATAATCTTGATGTCAAGGTCACAGAGATCCAATCTATTGTTGAGAAGATGAGAGATGATGCTGAGGATAGTGCCGACAGACCTACCACTGACAGATTTCAAACAGTGCCTAGGGCCAGAGGTCATCAGCTGAGCCGTCTGCATACACCAGGACTACACACTCTGCTCTAGCCGCCACTGCCACAGTGCCACCACCAATGTCAACCCCACCAGCTCAACAAACATCAGCTGAGGCATTTGCAGAAGTAGTTCTCTCAATGCCATTTACGCACACTGGAGCAACAAGCCAGAAGACCCCTTCAAGAGCTCCCAGAGATTGTGCCTAGAGTATCGTATAGCACTATATGTTTAAGCTTTTTGGGAACTTGTTGCCAAAGGGGGAGAAAATGTATAGATCATAGGCTTCGAGAGAGAGTGTGTGTGTCACGTTCTTTTGCTTGTTGGTTTTTATTGCTAGTTGCTACTTCGTTCGTTTGGTTGGTGCTACTTATTACTTTATGCTTGTGAGATACTTTATGTGGTTGTGTGATTGATCATACGATGTTAATTGTGTGCTTAAATGCCTATCTTTATGATTATTGTGTATGATCATTCATTTGTATCCTTGGTGATGTGTGCATGATATTTCATTCTTATCATTTTGTGCGTTCCACCAAGATATATGTGACATGGAAGAGTGACCCATGATCTTAATCGATTGTGCATTTGCATTCAAACACAAATTTCAAATGATGCACAAATTTAGGGGGAGCTCTTGCTTATCACATACTTCTCAAAGCGACGATGTATTTCATTCATTTTATCATTTGTCGAAGCTTTGATCTATATGTTGTCATCAATTACCTAAAAGAGGGACTGAAAGTGCAACTAATACCCAGGTGGTTTTGGTAATTCATAACAACATATAGCTCATTGAACTAATATCCATTCAGGATAAATATTTTAGGAAGTTCAACGAATGTTATTGCATGGAGTAGAGATGTGGACCCCTCAAAATGCTAAGGACATATATTGGCAAAAGCTCAAGACTCTCCATCTTTATTTTAGTGATACAAGATCACATTGAGTCTAAAGGAAAGCCAATACTATTAAAAGGGGATAAGGTGTTGCTTAATGGCTTGCTTACTCAAATGCTTAGTGATATTGCTCCAAAACCCTCAACCACTTTCTCCATCCAAATATGTTAAAACCCTAAACTCCAACTCGGCCGCACCGATTATTTCTATCCGGAGCCACCGAGTTCATATCACATAGCCACAGCCAGAAACCTTAACAGTTTGGTCACACTAATACAGGTCTCGGTCTCACCGAGATGGCCTTGCCAACACTCTATGTCTTGTTGCATTTATTTCGGTCTCACCGAGTTATGCAATCGGTCTCATCGAGTTGGCTTGACCAACTCTCTGTTGCCCTATTGCTTCACTTTGGTCTCAAGTTGATGCAATCGGTGCCACTGAGATGAGGTTTGCCCTAAGCCATAGCACATCGGTCCCACCGAGTTGTTCTAGTCGGTCCTATCGAGATTCCTAATGTTCACATTTTTGAACTAATCGGTGCCACCGAGTTTAATCATTCGATCTCACCGAGATGGGTCAAATGTGTGTAACGGTTGGATTTTGTGTGGAGGCTATATATACCCCTCCACTCCCTTCTCCATTAGTGAGAGAGCCATCAGAACATGCCTACACTTCCACTATATATTTTCTAAGAGAGAACCACCTACTCAGGTGTTGACATCAAGATATTCCAATCCTACCACAAGAATCTTGATTTCTAGCCTTCCCCAAGTTGCTTTCCACTCAAATCATCTTTCCACCATATCCAAATCTGATAGAGAGAGTTGAGTGTTGGGGAGACTATCATTTGGAGCAAAAGAGCAAGGACTACATCATCAATAGACTGTCTATTACCTTTTGGAAAGTGGTGTCTCCTAGATTGGTTAGGTGTCGCTTGGGAGCCTCCAATATGATGTGGAGTTGAACCAAGAAGTTTGTAAGGGCAAGGAGATTGCCTACTTCGTGAAGATCTACCCTAGTGAGGCAAGTCCTTCGTGGGCGATGCCAAGGTGGGATAGACAAGGTTGCTTCTTCGTGGACCCTTCATGGGTGGAGCCCTCCGTGGACTCGTGCTGCCGTTACCCTTCGTGGGTTGAAGTCTCCATCCACATGGATGTACGATACCACCACCTATCGGAACCACGCCAAAAATCTTCATGTCTCCATTGTGTTTGCCTATATTTTCTAAGAGAGAACCACAGGGTCATGTGTTGACATCAAGATATTCCAATCCTACCACAAGAATCTTGATTTCTAGCCTTCCCCAAGTTCCTTTCCACTCAAATCATCTTTCCACCATATCCAAATCTGTTAGAGAGAGTTGAGTGTTGGGGAGACTATCATTTGGAGCACAAGAGCAAGGACTACATCATCAACAGACTGTCTATTACCTTTTGGAGAGTGGTGTCTCCAAGATTGGTTAGGTGTCGCTTGGGAGCCTCCGAGATGATGTGGAGTTGAACCAAGAAGTTTGTAAGGGAAAGGAGATTGCCTACTTCGTGAAGATCTACCCGAGTGAGGCAAGTCCTTCGTGAGCGATGCCAAGGTGGGATAGACAAGGTTGCTTCTTCGTGGACCCTTCATGGGTGGAGCCCTCCGTGGACTCGTGCAGCCGTTACCCTTCGTGGGTTGAAGTCTCCATCCACGTGGATGTACGATACCACCACCTATCGGAACCATGCCAAAAAACTTCGTGTCTCCATTGTGTTGCCTTCTCCAAACCCTTCCCTTTACCTTCATACCAATGTTTTACTTTCCGCTACTACACTCTTAGACAGCGGGGGACGGAGCGAGTGGGAGGGTGACGATGCCTCGCCCACGGCGTTGACAAGCTCGGTGATACGGCATAACCAGGTGTCGTAGCCCTCATTGGCGGGGCTGTAGCACAGCAGCTCGGGCGCCATGAGCAGCGCAGCCTGCACGTTCGCCTACTCATGACAAACATGGGAGGACGAAGCCGTGATTGGAGTGAAGGAAGGCATGGCGGTGCGCCATCATGCTCCACAGAGGGTGGCAGGCACGAGTCCTGCTGCTCATGAGCGGCTAGGTCAGTGGCAGCGTTCGCCGCAGCGACCGAGGACAGGAAGCGGCCTCCATGACCGTCGGCTATGTCTGGGCGACACAAGCCGCACGACGCTGATGTCACTTGAACTACGTCGATATTTCCCCAAAGAGGAAGGGATGATACAGCACAGCTACAGTAGGTATTTCCCTTAGTTATGAAACCAAGGTATCAATCCAGTAGGAGAACCAAGCAACACTATGTAAACGGTACCTACACACAAAGAACAAATACTTGCAACCTGACGCCTATGAGGGGTTGTCAATCCCTCTATGGGTAACAGCGCCAGAAATTGTCAAGATGACGGGATAAAAATTGTGTAGATTGGATAAATAGATCTCGATAAAAAGCGAAATAAAATAAGTAACAAAAAATGCAGCAAGGTATTTTGGGTTTTTGGAATAATAGATCTGAAAATAAAAGCAAATAAAATAGATCTCAAAGCAAATATGATAAAGAATAGACCCCGGGGGCCTAGATTTCACTAGTGGCTTCTCTCAGGAAATAGCACACGGTGGGTAAACAAATTACTATTGTGAAATTGATAGAAGATCGAATAATTATGACAATATCCAAGGCAATGATCAATATAAAGGCATCACATCAAAAATCAGTAGACCAACCCCTGCCTGCATCTACAACTTTTACTCCACACATCGACCTCTATCCAACATGCATCTAGTGTATTAAGTTCATGGAGAAATAGAGTAATGCAATAATAACGATGACATGATGTAGACAATATCTATTCATGTAGTAATAGACCTCATCTTGTTATCCCTAATAGAAACGATACATGCATGTCTTGCTGCCCCTTCTATCACTGGGAAAGAACACCGCACGATCGAACCCATAACAAAGCACCTCTTCCCGTGGCAAGAAAAATTGATCTAGTTGGCCTAACTAAACCAAATATTCGAAGAATAAATATGAGGCTATAAATAATCATGCATATAGGAGATCAAAAGAAGACTCAAATAATATTCATGGATACAGATCTAATCATAAACTCAAAGTTCATCGGATCCCAACAAACACACCGCAAAAAAGAGTTACATCAAATAATCTCCAAGAGACCATTGTATTGAGAATCAAAAGAGAGAGAGGAGGCCATCTTGCTACTGACTACGGACTCGTAGGTCTATGATGAACTACTCACACATCATCAGAGAGGCACCAATGAGGATGATGAACCCCTCCGTGATGGTGTCTAGATTGGATCTCATGGTTCTAGAACTTGCGATGGCTGGAATTGTGTTTCGTCGACTCCTTTAGGGTTTATGGAATATTTGGGTATTTATAGGGCGAAGAGGCATTGCGGGAGGCCACCGACGTGGGCACAACCCACCTGGGCGCGCCCTGGTGGGTTGTGCTCCCCTTGGAGCCCCCCTGTCGGTGTTAAAACTGGCAGACCTTGGGGTAGGGGGTCCCGGACTGTGGATCTAGGATTGATGGTAATAGGAGATGAGGGACACAGTATTTACCCAAGTTCGGGCCCTCTCTAAGAGGTAAAACCCTACTCCTGCTTGATTGTAGTCGATATATGTGTTACTGGGTTAATCGACCTCGATATTAGTATGAGCAAACCCTAGGATACGGGGGATGAAGATTGCTCTCTCCCTAATGGCTACACCATTCGGTTTATATAAACACCGATAGGGCTAGGGTTACTAAAGATAGATTACATATCAGGAATAAAAGAGATATTGCGCTTGGAGGATACTCCACGACTTAATAGAACTCCTGCCATAGTACAGCTCCATTAGTCCGGCCCGTATACAATGGGTCATCACCCCGAGGACCCCTTAGTCCATGACTCCATCAGTAGCCCCCGAACTTGCCTTCAATGCTAGAACTTGTGTCCGACATCTGCTCTGATAATTGTATCCGGCTTGCAAGGTGAGTTCTTCAGCAGATGTTCCCTGTTCGGTGCCACGCGATGTTCGGAATCCGAAACAGCTATTTTTCTTAGTAGTGAAGGTAGTAATAAAACATTTTATTCGAGCGCAAATAGTGCCTTTATCTGACAACTTTTCCTCTTTTAACAAAGAGCTGCTCCCGGCCATAACGCCGAGCAGTTACTGTTTCTCGAAGCACGGCTCGAGGCCGACGCCACCCTTGACACATCCCTTCGAGGTGGAGATCGTGTCCTGCCTTTTGGGGGATATGGTTAATGATTTCAATCCCCCCTTTCATAATGTTGCGGAGATATCAGGAAGAGGAGAAGCCAACGATGTGAAAAAAGGGATCTTTGGCCTGCCCATAGCCTATAAAGGGTGGCCACTATAGTTTATACCCCACGCCTTCTCCCTCCTACTACACTCACAGATCTCCAGAGCTCCAGCACCCCTTTTCTCCTTGCTTTCGTAGCCAATCCCACTCCACCTCCCTCGACCATGGCTGGATCCAGCGCTAATGGGAAGTGGGAAGCTTCCTCTGTGTCCGACAAGGAGATATTGAAGTTGAAGGAGGCCGGCTACCTGCCGGCCAACGTCGCCCATAGAGCCTCTGAAAGGGGCCAGATCATCCCGACGCCCGGGCCGGGCGAGAGGGTAGTCTTTCTTCCTCATTTCCTTCGAGGACTAGGATTACCCTTGCACCCCTTCATGCGGGGGGTAATGTTCTACTATGGGCTGGATTTTCACGATCTAGCCCCCAATTCACTCCTACACATTTCGACATTCATCGTCGTCTGTGAAGTGCTCCTCTGAGTCGAGCCGCACTTCAGCCTATGGCTGAAAGTGTTCAATATGAAGCCCAAAGTGGTCAACATGGAGCATGCGAATTGCGGAGGGCTATGATCAGCGGACTGACCTGGGTCCAATGGCCGGAGGGCCACTTTGTTGATACTGTCTGAATGTGGTAGAAGGAGTGGTTCTACATCAACGAGCCGAGGGAGGCCGCATGGGGAGCAGCCCCCGCATTTTGATCTGGACCCCCTCCCACCCGTTTGGCCTCTTGGACCAATAAGGGTCCGGATTGGGGTTGTGTGGCTGACACCAAAGCGCTGCAAAAGCGCGTGAAAAGTGTGATAGAGACCGAAGCGAAGCTGGTCTACGTTTTCCAGATCATGCTCCACCGCGGGCTCCTTCCTTACCAGGCGAGGGCCAAGCCTATGTGGGAGTATGAACCTGAAGACCAGGCCACTGCGCGGCACCTCTTCGACACAACTCATGACAGGATATGGGGCCAAATATTCCAGCCCCAGGAGGGGTGGCCGACAGAGGGGAAGGACATTGGCTACGATGCCAGAAAACGCCCAAAGGAAGTAAGTGGCATGTTTCTTCAAAGAGCGTTCGAATACTTACTTTTTTGTAGAATCTGATTCAATCTTGTTACGCGGGTCCTACAGGGCTGGCTCACCAACGCCAAAAAGATCAGCGATCCAGTGCTGCTACCAGAGGCACCCCGGTCGGAGCAGCTAGAGAGGATGTTGGTAGTAGTGTCGCACAAGCCAACCACCAAGAAGGACAAGAAGCAAGAAGGCCAGGAGGCCAAGAAAGGCCTCCGCCGCCGGCTTCGTCTGGGCAGCCGGTCAGGAGACACTGCGGCCTCATCCGTACAGGATGGGGGTGAGGATGAAGAGGAGAGTGCCTCTTCGCACTCGAAAAAGAGGCCGGCGTCTGAAGACCCCGAGGAGGTCCAACCTTCCCCGGCCCCGAAGAGACGACACCGGCCAAAGTAGGACATACTCGACAGCTCGGATGACGAGAAGTCCAAGGCATCCGAGGAGCTCCCGAAGAAGGAGCTCAGGTTCAATTCCCCTGCCAGCAGGTAATGTGTCTGTATTTTCAGTTGTCATATTTTAACAGTTCGTTTTGGTTTGGAAGTTAACTCCTCAGATTCGCAGTCCCCCACATTCGCGCCCTACCAAGCAAACCTCAGAAGGGATGTCTCCGCCCACCGCGCTAGCGGACAGCGGGTCCATGGCGCATTTCGCGCCTCCCTTGGTCCCCGAAGAGGCTGAGGAGGTGCGGTCTCGAAGAACTCTTCCTCCTCCAAACACAGAGATGGAGGTAGATGTTGTGATGACCGAGGTCAATGCCTTGGTCACCGAAGACCAGGAGGGAGGGTCCCTCCTGGCCGGTGAGGGAAAAGAGTCCGGTCCATCCGTACCCCCTCCATCGACTGCTCCAGAGCCCCGAGGCCCTCGACAACACAGACTCCTCCCAACGAGGAGGGGGTCGGGGAGCCAACGCCGGAGCCGGACACCTCCGCAAGAGGGGCGGCTGGCTAGCCGGACTACCCGTTGGAGTTGGTAAACAACTCCGCCATCATTGAAGGGCACCGCACTCTGATGGGTGCGGTTATGCATAGTGTTCGGTCCACCCAATTCGGACTGAACGACGCTGTCCAAGGCCTTCTAACAGGCTTTGAGGTAAGTCAAGTAATGATCTTTCCTTGTAATGTGGTTTTAATTGTTAGTTCGGGTAGGCCGTGTACATAGCAGCCCCCAAGACTCTGCCAGGAACTCAAAGAGACCTGTAGAGGATCGAAATCTGTTAGTTGTCTAATAATGTCGATACTTCGAATGTTAACACAGGCATCCTCCATGGCCGCGGATGCTAATGTCCCGACGTTAGAGGAGATGGATCGAAAACTCAAACTTTCCGATCACGAGCTGGATCTTGTCAACAAGCGGCTTGACGAGGCGCAATGTAAGCTCTATAAAAATATATGTACTTGCCAGATCAGACCGGCCGGACCATTTTACTGATATTTTTAATCTTAATGATATTGCAGCTGCTACTGCTGAAGTCGAGGGATTGAAAGAGGCCCTGAAGAAAGCTGAGGTCGAGGCGGCCAAGAAGGGGGCAGCCGCTGAGAAGGCGGTATCCGAGCTGGAGCAAGCCAAGCTTGCTTCTAAGCAGCATGAGTCTCGGGTAACCGAGGTCCAAGCGGAGCTCAAGGATGCTGCTGAGAAGCTTGAGGCCCTTGAGAAGGGGTGAGTGGAGCAATCCTCCCGTCTGTCCAAGGCGGAGAAGGATCTCCAAGAGGTGTGAAGTGACGCCCGTGGTGTCTGGGAGGAGCTTCGGCAGGCGATGCAGATTGCGAATGGTAAGCAATATTTACTACAGTGTGTGTTCGAAGGCAACCGGTTTGCTTAGTTGACGAGGGTCTGGCGCTCCGCAGGCGTCTTTGCCAATCTCTCGAAGAATGCAGCAGTCGCGGCGAGGCACTATGCCACCCGCGAGGAGGACTCCTTGCAGCGGCTCTTTTGGTCGCAGTTTCCGGACTCCGAGCATCCTCCCCTCTTCGGCAATCAACATAAAGCAGCTGATGGAGATGCATCGGATGTCCGAGATGGCCCTAAAGGACCTCTACATCAGCCTGTGGCCGACCGAACCTATTCCGGACACATACTTCGGCCTTGTGCAGAAGCTGCAAGAGGCGCCGCTCCGGATTGACGCTGTGAAGATATCGGCGTGCATTGAGGGGGATAGGCTTGCATTTTCTAAGATCATGGTGCATTGGTCGAAGAGCAATCCAATGGAGATGGCCACTGGTCCCCTGCCCGAGGGAAAAGAGTATCGCCATCCCGAACAGTATTTCGCACAGGTGATGGCCGAAGCATGGGCAGTAGAGGGCCAGTGTTCGAAATATGTAATGCTGGAGTAGTTTTAGCAGGTTTGTGCCAAGTGGGGCTCTATGTATGTGCCTGACGGACTCATTTAATATTGTAGTAGTTAAATTTTGACTCCTTGGTGGTCGTGTGTTTAATTCTAAAAGCTACCAGTCGTCGGCTTCAGCCCCCAAGTGAATATCACGAAGGGTGTTTGGTTTCCGCACTGTTACCCTTAGCCAATGTCTTGGTGCCCGGAGGCGGTAGTGCGGGAACGAAACCAGGCAATCAGACTATTTAGTTTTATTGCTTTCACTTAGCCTCAGGAGCTCGACGGTGGAGGCTAGGGACTAGCCTCCGATGCATTTGTGATGTACTTAGGGGTCGAAGCCTACTGAGGGAGTCCTGGATTAAGGGGTCCTCGCATGTCCGGGCTATGTAACATGGTCCGTGTCGGCGTTCTGGGAACGGGGGTCCCCAGACTTGCCTGCCTGCGGCGTGGCTCAAGTGGGGGCCCAGCGCGGCCCATCTTCATCAGCTGAAGCTCAAGACCCTCGCGAGGGGCTAAGCCTCGCGGGGCGGACGACAGGAAGCTTCCTCAGAAGGCAGCCTCATCAGGCAGGCTCGCGAGGAGGCAGAGAGATCAAGGCAGGGGTACCTCATGAGGATCCCTTGACGCAAGCCATGACGATCGAGACCAGGCGGGCGCCAGGCGGGCGCCGGCCTGCGCAGTGTCCTTGTTTCCCCTTTGGTGCAAAGGGGGCAAGCACATGCCAAGGCATCGGGCAAAGGTTACCATTCCGGTGCAATGAGACCAAGACCAGCACAGCGGCAGGATGGAGGTCACCGTGGAGCCCAAGGCCGCGTCATCACCAGTGCTTTTGGCAGCCGAACACCACCTTTGGTCAGGATAGCTTGTACTAGATGTTCCCCTTCAAAATGGCCAATTGTTGGCGCCCTTCCCGCTCATTATTTGGGGAGAGGCCAGGGCCTCTATAAATAGAGCTAGCCACCACAGAGAGAGGGGAGATCGGACCAAGAGACAAAGACATCTTGAAATCTGATAGAGCCCCAGTAGAGAGAGAGAGGCGACTGAACTCACCCAAGCAGTTCATCGCACTAGCTCAAGAACACCTCTCGCGAGGTTGTTCTTCCCTTGTATTGTTCATCATCAGCCCTTGAGGCAATCCACCACACCACACACTGGAGTAGGGTATTACACCACAACGGTGGCCCGAACCAGTATAAACCTCGTGTCCCTTGTGTTGTTCGTTGTTCTAGCTTAGATCACATGAGGAGATTGGACGTAGATCAGTAGGGGAGAGATCTCCGTGCGCACCCCAGTGTTCGAACCTCAAGGGTCTGCCGGAACCCGAAATCCAACATTTGGCATGCCAGGTAGGGGTGTGCTGGAATCCTTCTTCCTCCACATCGCGTTCCGTCGCCTCACCGTTCAGATGTCTAGCGACCCGGCTGCCAACGCCGACCGCTGGGCAGTGTGGCCCGCCCACGCCATGTCACCGGCCCAGGGCGACCTCAACCTTGTGCCTCAGGCAGCCTGCGCTCCACAGGGCGCTGTAGGGCGCGGGCGACGTGGCCAGACGCCGCCTTCCCTCACACCACGGTAGGTGCGGGCCACAGCAAGGGCCTCAAACCATGCCGCGGCCATACGTCTGGCGATATGAAGCAAGGCCGGTACCTATGAAGAAGGCCCAGTGCCTATGAAGCTCGCCGCCCGTGACACTCTCACATAATAATGAGTGGGGCTGTACACGCCCCGGAGTCTCTGGAGAGCCGCCTTCGGGCCTCGGGGGCTCCTGCCCACGCCCAGTGGCAGCACTTAGCTCCGCGCTGGTGAGAAGACGTCGAAGACTAGACTAGGTGCCGGACGCGGCCTTTTGCTTTTGCCTTTCCTTGTTGACAAAGTTCTTCGATTTGGATTTAAGTTGGATTTGAGCTCGATGCTTGCGTGTGTTTGGGGGAAGGGATGTTTAGTCTTGTTCGAGCACTCTCTCGCGTTCTGGTTTTGGCTTTGCGTCCAAAGTTAACATCGGCTGCCCCCCCCTCGCGAGCCCCTCACGAGCCGGGCCAGGCTAGGCACGTTTACAACCAGGACCGCTGTTACCGCACCCGTTCCGAAGGTTCTCATCGTGGGATCTACAAGTTAATCAGAAGACACCCGAGGAGTAGCGGCCCCCGCAGGCCCGCTTGGGACTCGTCGGGGTCAGAAGGTACACAAGTCAGCTGACCCATCACCGAGCCAGCGGCTAAGTTCACACGCAACATTATGCTTACCAGGGTACTAATTGCAAACCTTTACATGAGGGGCTTCCCCTCCCAAAATGCTCTTACGTTCTTCGGGGCCAAGCCCGAACCTTCTTCGTGCAGGATAAACAGCAGTGACATGCAGTCAGTCGGACATATCCCTCACCGCGTCTTCTGGGGCATCCTCGGAGGCATCGCTGGCGTCGCCGACATTGTCGCCGCCACCGCCAGCATCTCCGTCAGCGCCAGGCTCGTCCACAACGCCGCCTTCATCGGCGCCCACGACCACGCTGTCGTCATCAGACACAAATGCCCTGACGAGGGTGTCCACGTTGTCCTCCACCCTTCGCGCCAGGTCGCCCCAGACGGCTATGGGCACGGGTGCGATGGCAGCGTCGAAGTCGAAGTGGGGGTCCCTGCCCAGCAGATAGCTGCAGACGCGGGAGAAGGCACGCCCGAGCAAGGCTCGGCTCCTCACTTCGACAAGCCAACGGGACCTCTCGGATCGGTTCTCCAGAAGCGTCACCACATCGATGAAAAACTGGAGGTTGCCGGCGTAGTTGACCTCATGCGGCTCCTTAGCAGCAGCCTCGCAGATATTGCCCAAAGCTGTGTTGGCCCGCTCTCTGAGCGTTTGGAGCATGGGGGCATGCTCATGCTCCAGAACCCGCCGCCGATGGATCTCGTCCTTATTTCGCTGCGCGATGGCCTCGGCGTCATCAACCCTCTGTTGGAGAAGAAGCTGCTCGACCCGGGAAGAGGATAGCTCCGCCTGTGCTACCTTGAGGGCGGCTGCAGAGGAGTCCGCACGCCGCGTCACCTCGGCCAGTTTGGCCCTGAGGGCTGCGGTCCTGCCCTCGGCCTCGGCCTTGATCAGCCCCAACCTCGTCTCGTATTCGCGCTCGGAGGCCGAGCGAGCTTCTGCCACGCGGTGATCGACTTCTTCCTGGGCCCGGGCTTCGCGCGCGGCAACGTCATCCTCCGCCCGGGCCACCAGGCGCTCCCTCGTCTCCAACCGCTCAAGGTCAAGGTTGCGCTCGGCGGCCTCCAGCGTCAGCGCCTCCTCGCACTTTAGAAGCTCCGCCCGGTTAACAAAGGCCCCCTCCATCGACTCAAGGGCCGCCTGGCACAGTTCCACTTGCTGCTCCAGGGAGTTGCTCCAGGCTTGGAGCTCCCATGCGTGCTCCTCCGCATCCTTGCGCCGTCGGTCTGCTTCCCGAGCCTCCTCGACGGCCTGGGAGCAGGCCTCCCGCGAAGCTACCAGCGATGCTTCAGCCTTCGCGTTGTCAAGATCACGTTGGCGACGCGCGAGGGCAACGCTAGCTTTAGTTTGCGCCTCTCCTCAGCAAGGCACAAACCTTCGGCCTCGAGGCGCGCATCCTTGTTAGCAAGCTCTGCCCCGATCCGGCTCACCGCATCCGCCGCCCTCTGGAGGAACTCTTCGCGAAGGGCGCGTCGCTCCCGAGCGCGTCTGAGCACGTCTTCCGCATCAGCCTCTTCCACCGGAGCATGCGGAGGGCCCCGAGACAGCAAGCCCCCTCCCGGCGCGGGGCTGGGGGCTGGCACCCTAGCCATCGCCGAACGGACCTCTCTGGGGATCCGGCCTGGCGTCGGTCCACCCACGGAGGGGGAGCCAAAGACAGACTTCAGCCATTCACCATCTATGATCAGAGGAGGAACGCGGGGCAAGCCGGATGTGCCCCAGGAGGACTCATGAAGAAAGGACAGCGGGCCCGCAGGCTCGAGGTGCCCTATGGAACGGACCACTCCACCAACCGGTCTGGCAGCAGGGGTGCCGCTCGAGCCCGGTGAGCCCAGGGCCAGCGGAGAAGGCGAAGCTTGGGGGGATGGCTCCCGGGCTGACTTGGCGAGTTTCGCAGGGCAGGGCCTGAAAGGGACATAATCAGTCGCAGGGATAGCAAAGTAAATGAGCAAAGAAAGAAGAAGACTTACTTGTCCTAGGCAAAGTACTTCCTGCGCTTCAACGAGCGGCAAGGGCGGTCGTTGCCCCCCAAGGCCTCCTTCCTCTTGCAGAGGGCCTCGAAGTCTACGCGGAACCGACCTAAGCGCTCGACGCAGGGGTCGGCCTCTGGTGCGGAAGAAGCGTCAAGATGATCAGCGCTGGAGGAGTCAGCCTAGGGGCGCCGTCCGACATCGCCTCGCGAGGAACGGCTAGGGCCTCGGGAGCCCCGGCCTCAGGAACTATAGGCCGCGACTTCGCACCTGCCGCCGCTCCAGGGCGGGCCTCGGGAGACGCCACCTTCAAGGCTTCTCGCGGCGTCGGCACCTCGACATCGGTCGCCTCAACTCCCGCCGGTTCTCGTCTCCCCGCCCTGTCGCCTGAGGAAGGACCGCTGTGGGTGGCAGGGGAAGCAACCACGACGGCTGGGTTCTCGCAGGGCCCCGTGAAGCCAGCCAGACACAGGCCCCACTCGTCGAAGCTGGGCATCTGCCTCACAAAATTGGCCCTGCCGGAGCAAAGATACAAGAGGACACCATTGCTCCAAAGGCTGCCTGGGGAAGGATCACCAGTCAAGACCCTGAGCACCGTCCGCAGCGCCTCAGGCGCCAAGTCCTCTTCCTGAAGCCGCATGCGGTCTCTATGCCCCGCAAAGTCCCACATCCGGCAAGAGTGGCGCTGGAGAGGAGCAATGCGACATTGGAGGAACTCCTTCACCACCTTGGGCGCTGACACATTGAGCGCCCTCAAACTCTGAAAGCGGCGCTAGATGAAGGCGAGCCGGGGGCTCGCGAGCACCTCATGATCCCAGCCTGGGTTGGGAATAGCAGGCGATGTCGGGTGTGAGAGTAAAGGGTTGGGCACTCCGACGTCCATGTACAGCCACCGCTCTCTGAACCTGGCCTCGGGAGAAGGAAGGCCGAAGTCGATCCCTGAAGCGGCCGTCTCTGGCACGGTGAAGAAGCTCACACACCCTGAGCACTGAGTGGGGTCACTCAGGCGCAAGGAAAAGAAGTGGCGCAATAGGGCAACGGAAGGAGGAATGCCTATCATCGCCTCGCAAACAAAAGCAAAGATAGCCAGAAGAGTAATGGACTCTGGCCTAAGGTGCATCATGCGGATCTGATAACGGGAGAGCACCGCATTGAAGAAGGCGGAAAAGGGGGGAACCAGACCCGCCCATAGGGCATCGGTGAAGAATCGGACCTCCGCGACGATCCTATCAAGGGAGGCATGGGACGCAGGCCAGATTGTGGTCCTGCCGCACTCATTGAAGATCGTGGCAAGGGTGGAGTGGACCTTGTTCAATGCTTCTGGATTGAGTATGATCGACCGAGCAACGGCAGGGGCCACCACCGGAGGTGTGCGGGGCGAAGGCGCGGGCTTCTTTCCCCTTCCTTTCTTCGTCGGCGCCATGGCGGTGAAGAGAGGGAAGAGCTCGAGCTGGGTTGGCGGCAGAGGCTGGAGCTCGAAGAGGAAGGAAAGGTAGGACGTGAGCGAGTAGCAGAAAGGAGGAACAACTATGTGCAACTGCGGGTTCGCTTAGCCGGGCGCGTAACAAGGCATCGTGGGGAAGCGCAGACGCCCACGTCCAATCAATCGCCACGCAGCGCCCGAGGCCACCGGCTTTTTGGGCCTGCGGCGCTTCGCGCTGGCCCCTTCGCTTCTCTGCTAGGCCAAGCCCGGGCGCGCCTTGGGCCCGGGGGCTACTGTCGGCGTTCTGGGAACGGGGGTCCCCAGACTTGCCTGCCTGCGGCCTACGGCGTGGCTCAAGTGGGGGCCCAGCGCGGCCCATCTTCATCAGCTCAAGCTCAAGACCCTCGTGAGGGGCTAAGCCTCGCGGGGCGGACGACAGGAAGCTTCCTCAGAAGGCAGCCTCATCAGGCAGGTTCGCGAGGAGGCGGAGAGATCAAGGCAGGGGTACCTCGCGAGGATCCCGTGACGCACGCCATGACGATCGAGACCAGGCGGGCACCGGCCTGCGCAGTGTCCTTGTTTCCCCTTTGGTGCAAAGGGGGCAAGCACAGGCCAAGTCATCAGGCAAAGGTTACCATTCTGGTGCAACGAGACCAAGACCAGCAGAGCGGCAGGATGGAGGTCACCGTGGAGCCCAAGGCGGCGTCATCACCAGTGCTTTTGGCAGCCGAAGACCACCTTTGGTCAGGATAGATTTGTAACACCCCGGATGTAACTTTCCCAATTTGTACTCCAACTCTTGCCGTTTCGGCGTTAAGTTATTTTATTTTCTCGGGTTCGGGTCTTTGTCTCCTTGTGTTGTTGTCGTTGTCATGCATCTCATATCATGTCATCATGTGCATTGCATTTGCATACGTGTTCATCTCATGCATTCGAGCATTTTCCCCGTTGTACGTTTTGCATTTCGGCGCTTCGTTCTCCTCCGGTGGTCATTTCTACTTTTCTTTCGTGTGTGGGGATTAAACATTTCTGGATTGGACCGAGACTTGCCAAGCGGCCTTGGTTTACTACCAGTAGACCGCCTGTCAAGTTTCGTATCATTTGGACTTCGTTTGATACTCCAACGGTTAACCGAGGGACCGAAAAGGCCTCGTGTGTGTTGCAGCCCAACACCCTTCCAATTTGGCCCAAAACACACCTAAGCCTTCTCCATCATCTAGATCGCTCGATCACGATCGCGTGGCCTAAAACCGCACCTCATTTGCACTCTCCTAGCTCCCTCTATGCCTATTTAAAGAACCCCTTTGAATCCGGATCTTCCTCTCCCCCGAAACCCTAATTTTTCCCTCCGCGCCGCCGGACACGTCCGGGCAACGCCGGACAAATCCCGCCGCCGCTCCCAGCCTCTCCCGTCGCGCCACGTGTCCCTGTACCGCCGCCCGCCGCCGCGCGGCCCGGGGAGCCCGGAGCCGGCCCCCGCGGCCTATCTCCCCCGCGCCGCCGCCCGAAGCCGCCTGCCTCCTCGCCCCGTTCGCCGGCCCCGCCGCCTCCGTCGCGAGCCACCGCCGCCCGGCGCCGCTCCGCCGCCACCGTGCGCCGCCACCTCGCCTCGTCGCAGGCCTCCGCGGCTCCGCCGCCCCTCGCCTCGGCCTCGCCTCCTCGCCGCCGCCCCGGCCTCTTCCTCCCCTCGGCCGCCTCTTCCTCCCGCTCCGGCTGCCGCCCCGGCCAACGACTCCGGCGAGGGATTCGTTTGACCTCGGATTGCGTGCCACCGAAACCCTAGATCTGGTGGTTCTTTTTTTTTCTAAGTCCCCAGAATTTTTCTAGTCCATATGCTCCTGTTCATAGCCTTGTATCTCCACATCCGTAACTCCGTTTTTGGCATATAGCATATCAAAATGTTCATCTCAGAGAGTACACCATTTCATTACATTGCATCGTTTTCATTTGAATTCATCTTGATGCCCGAAATGCTGTTAGAAGAGGGCTACTTGAGATAATTGTCAGATCTACTACTCCATTTAGCTTTTTGTCATTTTTGCCATGATTTATGTGTGCATGATATGCCCTGATGCTCTACATATGTTTTGTTAAGGGTTTTGTCATCTTTCCAGAGGTGCAACCCATGTTTTTTTGTGATGTGTGTGGTGACTAGCACAAGCTTGCAAAGTGGTGCACTTGTTAATTCTGATTTCAGGGACTTAGCATTTCCACTAAGTCCTTGAGCTGTTTACCTCATGTTGTCATATGTTCATGTTGTTTACTAGTGATCCGTGCCTCTTTTGAGGATGATCATTAAGGATGTTTTATTAATATTGTAGTGCTCTATCCATCCATATCTTTTTTTTGCAATTATGGAGCACCCTAGCTTGAGTCAATCGAGCTCTACTTTTGCTACTTTGTGAATCTGGGCAGATTGTCAACTTGTTTGCAATTTTGCCGATGATGTTGTAGTTGATCCGTGCATGCTATGCTATTGTTCTTGACATGTCTAGCTTGAATTTTGTGTGTTCTTGATAGATGTATGCTTAGCTTATCATGACTTGCTCCGTAGTGAGTGCATCGAGCTCGTAAACATGCCTACTTGAGTTATATTTCAGCATGTGCCAGTTTTCACTAAGTCTGAAAACTGATTATGTTTTTGCTATGTTCACATGCTTGCAATTGTATTTTCTGATCCCTTTGGCTCAAGGTCACTAAGGGACTTCTGTTAAGCTCTTTGAGTAGCTCCATGCCATGGTTTACTTTGCCATGTTCAGGTCCTGTAGCATGTAGTTTTGTTGCTCCGAAGAGGGCTACCTGATCTGAAATTCCAGACAAGTGTTAAGTTCACTAAGTCTGAGATCTGTTTGCCATATGCATTTTTGCCATGTTTGTTTGAACCTGTTAATGGATGATTTGGCCGTAGCTTAGTGCTAGACTTTTGTTAAGCATCTTGAATGCATCCCTTCCATGTATTTTGTTGTCATGTTTGGGTGCTGTAGCATGTTCATCTCATTGCATTTAGATGGCTACTTGCTGTAAATCGCAGACCGGTGTCATATTTGAATCGCTTGCCATTTCCAAACCGTAACTCCGATTCCGACGTTCTTTATATCGTTTTCAAGCGATTTCATCTCATCTTTCCAGTGGCACACTTGGATTCCCAAGTTGAGGCCAGGTTCATGCATCCCTTGTCAAATCTTGCATTTGCATCCCGCATCGCATCCCGCATAGCATATCATCTTTGCATCATTTTGTTTGTTCCTTGCACGTGGTTGATTGTGTCCTTGTTGCTTGTTTGTCTTGTTTGGGTAGAGCCGGGAGACGAGTTCGCTAATGAGGTGCCCATTGAGTTTGCTTTCGAGGATCCAGTCAACTCTGACAACTGTGCAGGCAAGATGATCATACCCTCGAAATCACTACTATCTTTGCTATGCTAGTTTGCTCGCTCTTTTGCTATGCCAATGCTACGATGCCTACCACTTGCTTTCAAGCCTCCCAAATTGCCATGTTAAACCTCTAATCCACCATGTCCTAGCAAACCGTTGATTGGCTATGTTACCGCTTTGCTCAGCCCCTCTTATAGCGTTGCTAGTTGCAGGTGAAGTTTGGAGGCCGTTCCTTGTTGGAACATTTATTTACTTGTTGGGATATCATTATATTGCCATGTTATCTTAATGCATCTATATACTTGGTAAAGGGTGGAAGGCTCGGCCTCTCGCCTAGTGTTTTGTTCCACTCTTGCCGCCCTAGTTTCCGTCATATCGGTGTTATGTTCCCGGATTTTTGCATTCCTTACGCGGTTGGGTTATAATGGGAAGCCCTTGATAGTTCGCCTTGATTAAGGCTTTTCCAGCAATGCCCAACCTTGGTTTTACCGTTCGCCACCTAGCCTCTTTTCCCCTTGGGTTTCCGGAGCCCAAGGGTCATCTTATTTTAAACCCCCCCGGGCCGGTGCTCATCTGAGTGTTGGTCCACCTCGTCAACCGCTGGTGGCCACCAGGGGCACCTCTGGGCTGGCCTACTGGAAGTTTGGACAATCTGAGTGTGCCCTGAGAACGAGATATGTGCAGCTCCTATCAGGATTTTTCGGCACATTCGGGCGGTGTTGCTGGTCTTGTTTTAACCTATCGAAGTGTCTTGAAGAACCGAGATACCGAGTCTGATCGGAACGTCTTGGGAGGAGGTCTATTCCTTCGTCGACCGTGAGAGCTTGTCATGGGCTAAGTTGGGACTCCCCTGCAGGTATTTGAACTTTCGAAAGCCATGCCCGCGGTTATGGGCAAATGGGAATTTTTTAATGTCCGGTTGTAGATAACTTGAAATTTAACTTAATTAAAATGAATCAACTGAGTGTGTTACCGTGATGGCCTCTTCTCGGCGGAGTCCGGGAAGTGGACCGGTGTTGGAGTAATGTTTGCGCAGGTTGCTCTCTAGTTTCTCGCTCACGCTTTGCCTCCTCTTCTCGCTCTCTTTTGCGAACAGGATAGCCACCATACTTTCTAGTCGCTTGCTGTAGCTCCACATATACTTTACCTTGCCTTGCCTATAAGCTTAAATAGTCTTGATCGCGAGGGTGCGAGATTGCTGAGTCCCTGTGGCTCACATATTACTATTACACCAGATCCAGGGCCTGACGATTCCGCTCCAGGAGACGCGCTTGAGCTCAAGTGGGAGTTCGACGAGGACTCTCAATGTTACTATGTTTCCTTTCCTGATGATCAGTAGTGGTGCCCAGTTGGGGGTGATTGGGACCGTGTCGCATGTTGGGTTATCTTTTATTTTGGCGCCGTAGTCGGGCCATGAGTGTTTGGATGATGTAATGTTATTTATGTACTTGATTGACATGGCGAGTGTAAGCCAACTATGTTATCTCCCCTTTTATTATCTATATTACATGGGATGTTGTGAATATTGCCTAACTTGCGACATATGCCTTCAATGCGATTATGCCTCTAAGTCGTGCCTCGACACGTGGGAGATATAGTCGCATCGAGGGTGTTACAAGCTTGTACTAGATGTTCCCCTTCAAAATGGCCAATTGTTGGCGCCCTTCCCGCTCATTATTTGGGGAGAGGCCTAGGGCCTCTATAAATAGAGCTAGCCACCACAGAGAGAGGGGAGATCGGACCAAGAGACGAAGACATCTAGAAATCTGATAGAGCCCCAGTAGAGAGAGAGAGGCGACTGAACTCACCCAAGTAGTTCATCGCACCACCTCAAGAACACCTCTCGCGAGGCTGTTCTTCCCTTGTATTGTTCATCATCAACCCTTGAGGCAATCCACCACACCACACACAGGAGTAGGGTATTACAGCACAACGGTGGCCCGAACGAGTATAAACCTTGTGTCCCTTGTGTTGTTCATTGTTCTAGCTTAGATCATGCGAGGAGATTGGATGTAAATCGATAGGGGAGAGATCTCTGCGTGCACCCCAGTGTTCGAACCTCAAGGGTCTGCCAGAACCCGAAATTCGACAATCCGGACTGATGGGCTATGAAGATACAAGACAGAAGACTTCCTCCCGTGTCCGGATGGGACTCTCCTTTGCGTGGATGGCAAGCTTGGCGTTCAGATATGTAGATTCCTTCCTTTGTAAACCTACTCTGTACAACCCTAGGCCCCTCTGGTGTGTATATAAACCAGAGGGTTTAGTCCGTAGAGGCAATCATAATCACAATCATACAGGCTAGACTTCTAGGGTTTAGCCATTACGATCTTGTGGTAGATCAACTCTTGTAACCCTCGTACTCATCAATATCAATCAAGCAGGACGTAGGGTATTACCTCCATCAAGAGGGCCCGAACCTGGGTAAACATCGCGTCCCATGTCTCCTATTACAATCGATCCTAGACGCACAGTTCGGGACCCCCTACCCGAGAACCACCGGTTTTGACACCGACATTGGTGCTTTCGTTGAGAGTTTCACTGCGTCGTCACCAGAAGGTTTGATGGCTCCATCAATCACCTACAACAATGCTTCCCTTGGGGAGGTTTTCCTCCCCGGCCAAATCTTTGTGTTTGGCGGCTTCGCACTACGGGCCAATTCGCTTGGCCATCTAGAGCAGATCGACAGCTACGCCCCGGGTCACCAGATTAGTTTTGGAAACTTGGATTATGTCACTGACATCCGAGGAGACTTGATATTCCAAGGATTCACGACCCCAACTTCCGCTCTGGCCTTAGAGCCGGAGCGTGTCGCGTGGTCCGAAGACGGGGTTTCTAAACCCGTCGGACTATCTGTGGCCACTAGGCCCAGTACAGGAGAGCCGGAGGAAGCAGCGTCACTGGCAACCATCATGAAGTCAGACTCTTCCTCGGACACTAGCTCCGAACTCTCGGAGTCGGCATCATGCAAGCTTGTCCAAGGAATCCCCTTCCCTCCGTACTCCACAGATTCTCTTCTCCCTGGCTAAACCTCGCCTTTAAGCAAGGATCTAGACTTGATGCGATCCCTCGTCATTACGAAGGAGCAACGTACGAACTACGCCCAACCCAGACTAGGGGCTGAGAGCGGGGAATTTTATGTCCCACCCACCACCCACTTCATCGCCACTGTCAAGGACTTAACTAACATGCTCGATTACAGCTCTGAAGACATCGATGGTATGGACGACGATGCCGAAGAAGAGCAGGCCCAAATCCCGCCGTTTACCGGACACTGGACGGCCACCTCTTCGTATGACGTGTACATGGTGGATACACCCAAGGAGGGTGACGGCGATAATGAGGAAAATCTAGTAAAGGACAAACCTCCCGAGATACAACCAAAACGCCGATGGCACCGCTCTAAATCATGCTGCACCAAAGATAGCAATACCGGCACGAGAGACAAGAACACTCTGGACGATGCCGAAGACAACGAAGAACCCGTCGAGCCGACCTCCAAACAGGACGACCGGGAAGATGGGCAAGTTAGCCCCGATGAACATGCTGAAAATGAAGACTTGGAGGGCAACAATTATCTTCCTCTCTCCGAGGATGAGGTGAGCCTCGGCGACGAAGACTTTATCGTGCCCGAGGAACCTCTCGAGCAGGAGCGCATTAAGCAATGGCTAATAGCCACTACAAGGAGTCTGAAAAAGAAGCAGCGGGAACTTCAAGCTGATCAAGATCTACTCAATGACAGATGGACTAATGTCATGGCAGCCGAGGAATACGGCCTCGTGCACCCAACCAAAAGTAACCCGAAGCGTAAACTACTACCTCAATTTGATGACGAGGCACTTGGGCCCATACCAGCAACACGTAATGCGGCTGAGCGACCACCACGTGGCCGGGATAAAACGGCAACTCAAGCCGATCACCGGCCCATACTATCTCGCCGTAAAGGTAGAGACACAACGGCTCGGGGACACACATATGACCTGCAGCAGGACCTGAAGAATAAAGCAGGTCCGGCCAGGTCAATCTATGGATCACGGGGGCGTGCCTTGACGCGCGACGATGGCTATCAAGCCAAACATGACAAGCATAATCACGCCCGAGCTGAAAGCCGCAGACGGACTCCATCCGAACTATGTCGCGACCTGGCCCGATATAGAGGTGCCGCACATCCCCTCTGCTTCACTCATGAAGTAATGGAGCATGAATTCCCAAAAGGGTTTAAACCCGTAAATATTGAATCATATGATGGAACAACAGATCCTGAAGTATGGATTGAGGACTTTCTTATCCATATTCATATGGCCCGTGGTGATGATGTTCATGCCATCAAATACCTCCCGCTAAAACTCAAGGGACCAGCTCGGCACTGGTTGAACAGCCTGCCCGAAAACTCCATTGGCAGCTGGGAGGACTTGGAAGACGCCTTCCGCGACAACTTCCAAGGTACATACGTCCGACCCCGGGATGCCGACGACTTAAGTCACATAGCTCAACAGCCCGGAGAGTCAGCCAGGAAAGTCTGGACAAGGTTCTTAACTAAAAAGAACTAGATCGTTGACTTCCTGGATGCCGAAGCCCTAGCAGCCTTTAAGCACAGCATCCGCGACGAATGGCTCACCCGACACCTCGGCCAAGAAAAGCCGAAGTCCATGGCGGCCCTCACGGCACTAATGACCCGCTTTTGTGCAGGCGAGGACAGTTGGCTATCCCATGGCAATCATAATGCAAGCGAACCTGGCACCTCCGAAGCCAAGAATAGCAATGGCAAGCCCCGACACAACAGGCATAAGCGTCGAAACAATGGTGACAATACTTATGACACGGCGGTCAACGCTAGATTCAGTGGCTCCAAGTCCGGTCAGCGGAAGAAGACATATAAAAGGAACAATTCGGGCTCTTCCATCCTGGACTGCATACCAGATCCTTGGCACCCCTGATAAACCAGCCAATCATACCCACCGGAGTTGTTGGGTCTTCAAACAGGCCGGCAAGTTAAATGCCGAAGACAAGGAGAAGGGGTCGCAAAGCGAGAATGACGATGAGGAGCCCCGTCCGCCGAACATGGGGGGGCAGAAGAAGTTTCCCCCCAGGTTAAAATGGTGAGCATGATATATGCTACCCACATACCCAAGAGGGAGCGCAAATGTGCGCTCAGGGACGTCTATGCGATAAAGCCAGTCGCCCCAAAATTCAACCCATGGTCGTCCTGCCTGATCACTTTCGATCACAGGGACCATCCGACCAGTATCCGTCACGGTGGTTCAGCCGCATTGGTCGTCGACCCAATAATTGATAGATTCCACCTCACACGAGTCCTCATGGACTGTGGTAGCTGCCTCAACCTGCTCTATCAGGATACAGTCCGCAAAATGGGCATCAATCCATCAAGGATCAAGCCCACAAAAACTACCTTTAAAGGAGTAATACCAGGTGTAGAGGCCCGCTGCACGGGTTCAATCACATTGGAAGTTGTCTTCGGATCCCCAGACAACTTCTGAAGTGAAGAATTGATCTTCGACATCGTCCCCTTCCGTAGTGGCTATCACGCACTGCTCGGACGAACTGCATTTTGCTCGATTCAATACGGTTCCACACTATCCTTATCTCAAACTTAAGATGCTCGGTCCACACGGTGTCATAACAGTCAATGGAAACATGGAGCGCTCCCTCCGTACTGAGGAGCACACCGCGGCCCTAGCACCAGAAGTATAGAGCGGCCTTATCAAGAAGAACCCTAATTTGGCGGCCAAGCTCCCGGACACTCACAAACGAGTCCGGACTACTCTACAGTAGGATAGCCCAGCCCGTCAGGAGCTCGATTGGCAATTCGGCCTCCGTCTCAGTCCCGACCAAATGGCGGAATACGTACCACACGTACATAACTACGCACTCAAAATACCACGGACATAGACGGAGGCGTAACTTGATTGTGGTCCACCCTACGGCTCACACACATAATTTTCCTTTTCCTTTTTACCATTTTTGGTCTCTTTTTCACAGGCTCCTCCCGACGGCCTGATCATCTGTCCTTTCGAAGGATAGATATACCAAGGCGGCAAGCAGTACAGGCGTGTGGGGGAATCTCTAGATGACCTTCTTAACGATCATTCTACCTGTTTTCAGGACCCGCATGCAGCTCCCCCTTGGTCTTGGCATGTTAAATAGCCCTAATGCTTATCGCACTATTTGTACAAATACGCTTTGACGTATTAATCAAATTATAAGGGAAATAGTTTGCGGCCCAACATACGTGGCACTAGCTCACTAGTTCATTTTATTATTCTTATCGATTGCACCCATACACTTTGGCACGCTTTAATTCGCCAGGGCCTTCATTGTGCCCCATACTACGGCAACAAAGTCCGAACACTTTTTACAGTACAGTTCGGCACCCCAAATTTTAGCATTATATGCATCGGCTCCGAATCATGTCTTTGGTCAATAGTTGGGTTGCCCGACTCCTGTGCTTGCTACCTTACGTTCCGTCCTATCGGCTAGGGTAGTAAAGGGAGAACTACTGCGATTGTGTTTCTGGTTTATCCGAGCAAACACCTCAGTAGAGAAAGCCGAAAACTGACTGTCATGATACGGCGAGAGCCGGTCAGCTATTCGGAGGTTACAAATCTTTTGCGATTTTTCGCGCATTATGCGACGAATCGGCCTTTACCCGATCAGGTGTCTACAACACCCTAGTCCGGATTAAATGCTAACTAGGGCCTGCACCTACTTTTCTATTGTCGAACTCCTATGGCTAAGTGAGAGTGATAAAGCCACATAGTCTGATTGCCGTTCTAAGTGAGAGTGATAAAGCCACATAGTCTGATTGCCTGGTTCGTTGCGCTAAACACCTCCTTCAAGGACCAAACTCTTGGATCAAGAGTGTTTAGATTCCATCCCGAACGCCCCCGTACTACCTACGTGGGGGCTAAAGCCGACGACTGGCCAACTCTTAGATTTAACAAAACAGCCGCACAGGAGGTAAAATTTTCAAACAACAAACATTATATTACATAACGGCTTTGTTTCATAATATAAGAAGGGATAACATGAATGACTTCATTCAAAGATAATGTCTTTTGAACACTGGCCCTCTACAATGCGTGATCCCTTCAGGACATCATCAAAATACCGCTCGGGTGTGTGGTGCTCCTTGCCCACAGGCGGTCCCTCGGTGTCAAGCTTGACGGCGTCCATCTTCGCCATTGCACCTTGACAGAGGCGAAGGCCATCCATGCACCTTCAATGCAGATTGGCCGCTTGATGGCCTCAACCCGAGGACAGGCATTGACCAGCCGCTTCACGAGCCCGAAGTAGCTGTTGGGTATGGCGTCGGCAGGCCATAGACGGATTATCAAATCCTTCATGGCCGGTTTGGCCACCCTATGCAGTTCGGTCAGCTGTTTCAGCTGATCGCTAAAGGGCACCGGATGCTCTGGCGCAAGGTATTGAAACCAGAATAGCTTCTCCATTGAGCTCCCCTCTTTGGCTCAGAAGAATTCCACAGCATCGGCAACAGTGCGCAGCAGATCTGCAAACGTCCCTGGAGAACTCCAAATCTGGGTGAGTAAGAGGAACCTTTTCTTCACATACTTGCTCTGCATAATAAAGGCCTTACCCGTCGCGATTTTTCTAGCCTCCTGGATTTCCTGGAGGGCGTCCTGGGCTTCAACCCGGGCATCATGTGCGCTTTGGCGGGCCTTGGCAAGTTCGGACTCTTGGTCCGCAATATTGCGCTCCAAGGACTCGCATTTCTTCATGGCGTCCTAGAGCTCCTGCTGGATCTCACCAACCCTGGCCTCGTGTTTTTCGCGAGTGGCTTGTTCTTTTGCCGCTCTCTCCTAGGCTTCGGCCAGCGCCTTCTTGAGGGTCTCCACATCGATCGTCGCTCCTACAAAATATCATGGCACTATGGTCAACACAAATCATTCATCCTTTCTAAATCTACACAAGGTCATTGCATACCTTGATGGTCTTGTAGCTGTTTTTTCACGCGGCCGAGCTCTTCCTCGGTGCGCTCCAGGCTATGCTTTAGTCCGGGAACCTCAGCAGCATGAGAGGTCGCAGCCAGCAAAGACGCCTGCTTATTCACATACACACGTATGGTTAGTATCCTACGAAAATTAAGTTGATCCTCTTTCTGGCTTTTCTTTTCGAACACCGGACAGTGTTTCAGGGGCTACTCTCTATACTATGACATTCCTTTTGCACAAATTGTGTTTTCATACCTCAAAGCCTGTTAGAAGGCGTGTGCAGGCTTCGGTCAGTCCGCTCTCCGCGGACTGAATCCTCTCAACCACCGTACCCATGAGAGTACGGTGTTCCTCAATAATGGAAGCGCTTCACAGCGCTTCCAATAGAGTATTCGGTGCCTCTGGATGGACAGAGGTCACCGGTGGAATCGGTGCACCTCCTTCTTTCGAAGGAGGCTGCTTGCCGAATTCCGGAGCCATATAGGTCTCTGGAATTGTATTCGGCTGGGGGCCGGATTGGATATGGCCCCCATTGCGGTCTCCATGGGGATTTGCTCCCCCATGTGTCCGGTGGCCGAGGGTTCACCCTCTGGCGCCACCCTGGTGGCCTCCTGCGTCTCTCCCTGGCATGGAGAGGTCCTTCGGGACAGCACCTCGGTGTTATCCATGGCCTTGGGAGAAGAGACCACCAAAAGGGACCCGCTGTCCATCACCTTCGGATCCAGCGAATTCCCCGAAGATGAGGATCGCTCGAGGTCGAAACGAGCCGGACTACAGCGCATGATTCAACATGTTAAAACCATTAATTAAAGGAGCTGGATATGTGTGTGCGTCTTTGAGTACTTATGATTCGACCAGGGGCTTATCCCTGGGGCGCCACTCGGAGCTGCTGTCGATGTCCCACGCGGAGTTGTCCGCGAGGGAAACCTTCCCCTTCTTGGACACCTCTGCCTCCAGATGCGTGGAGGCCACCCTTTTCTTCCTCCCCCCTCCAGGGGAGAGTTACTTTCCCCCTCCCCCTCCTCGTCCTCGGTGTGGGAGGAGTGGGTCTTGGCGTCTTCGGACGTCACGTCCGAAGTGCCCTTACGGCGGAGACCACTCCTTGTCTCCTTGGCCTTCTTCTTGGCCTTCTTCTCCGGAACTTGGTAGGGCGCCGGAATCAGCATCTTCGTTAGAAGAGGGATTGCTGGGTCTTCAGGCAGTGGAGCCGGACACTGGATCCGCTCCGCCTTCTTTGTCCAGCCCTGAAAAAATAAATGGGGAAGCTTATGCGTCTTCCTTGAGTATGCAAGTAAAGGATACACCTTGAAATACGAAAAACTTACCGAACTGGCGGGATGGGCCAGGTCGTGCCCGCGGTCCTCGGTTGTTGCTGGCCACGTCTCGTTGGCCTTAAAGAGCACCTTCCAGATGTCTTCGTGCATAGTGCCGAAGAACTGTTGCAAGGTCTGGTGCTTGGTCAGATCAAACTCCCACAAATGGCAAGTCCGGCTTTGGCACGGAAGGATCCGGCAAGCAAGCATCACCTGGATCACATTGACAAGCTTGATGTTCTTGTCCACCATGCTCCTGATGCGCGTGTGGAGCGTTGTCAGCTCGTCCAACGAAGACTAGTCCAGGCCCTTCTCTAGCCAGGAGGTGAGCCGCATCGGCGCCGGAATAGAATTCGGGAGCCGCGGCCCAGGTGGCGTCGCGAGGCTTTGTGAGACAGAACCATTGCTGTTTCCACCCTTTGACGGTCTCCACGAAGGTACCTTTGGGCTATGAGACGTTGGGCATCTTACTCACCATGGCGCCTCCGCACTCTGCGTGTTGGCCACCCACCACCTTCGGCTTCACATTGAAGATCTTTAACCACAATCTGAAGTGGGGTGGGATGCAGAGGAAGGCCTCGGACATGATAATGAATGCCGAGATGTTGAGGAAGGAGTTGGGGGCCAGATCATGGAAATCCAGCCCATAGTAGAACATGAGTCCGCGGACGAATGGGTGGAGAGGGAATCCCAATCCGCGGATGAAGTGGGGGATGAATACCACCCTCTCATGGGGCTCCGAGGTGGGGATGATTTGCCCCTTTGCTGGAAGCCGGTGGGCGATTTCCTTGGCTAAGTACCCGGCCTCCTGGAGCTTGGTGATGTCCTTCTCCTTGACGGAGGAAACCATCCACTTGCCCTGCGCTCCAGATCCGGACATGGCTGGAGTGCTTTTTTGAGGTGGAAAAGATGGAAGCTTGGGCGCTGGAGTTCGAGAATGGATGGGCAGGGAGGAAGAGGGCATGGGTGAAAAGGTGAAATCCTTATCCCTTTATAAAGGCTGCGAATATCAAGCGCCTCCCCACTCGCCTTAAAACCCGCCTATTCCCCAAGGGTCGTGCAGACGGCGCGGTTGGATTACCCACGCCCGTATTGATGATAATCCCGCAACAAGGGGACATGATCTCTGCTTTGACAAGATGTGCCAATCAAGCGGCATCTTGAAACATGGAGCGGGAGGCTAAAAACGACTCAAAATAATGACCGGGCAGTGACGTGATGTCACACTACAAAAGTTGTCAGTGGATTGGACTCGTAAAATATTATACTCTCTGCGTGTGTGTGGTACTCGTTTTGCAGAGCCGGACACGTTTTCGGTGTTCGAAGGCTGTTTTGGAGTATTCGGAGGAGGAACCCGCCTTGCAATGCCGAAGACAATCTTCGTGCTAGACTCATCGTCATTGAAGCCTGGTTCAGGGGCTAATGAGGGAGTCCTGGATTAAGGGGTCCTCGGGCGTCTGGGCTGTGTAACATGGTCCGGACTGATGGGCTATGAAGATACAAGACAGAAGACTTCCTCCCGTGTCCGGATGGGACTCTCCTTTGCGTGGATGGCAAGCTTGGCGTTCAGATATGTAGATTCCTTCCTATGTAAACCGACTCTGTACAACCCTAGGCCCCTCCTGTGTCTATATAAACCGGAGGGTTTAGTCCGTAGAGGCAATCATAATCACAATCATACATGCTAGACTTCTAGGGTTTAGCCATTACGATCTTGTGGTAGATCAACTATTGTAACCCTCATACTCATCAATAGCAATCAAGCAGGATGTAGGGTATTACCTCCATCAGGAGGGCCCAAACCTGGGTAAACATCGCGTCCCATGTCTCCTGTTACCATCGATCCTAGACGCACAGTTCGGGACCCCCTACCTGAGATCCACCGGTTTTGACACCGACACCTACCCTTTCCGATCAGATGGTTTGTGTTAAGACGAACCCTTCATTTACACGATGAAATCGCCAATGATTTTTAGAGTCAGACCTCATCATCAGATTGCGGATCAGTTTGCGCTTACTATGATGGTCAGTTTTTGGCTTTTTCCTCCTGAGGTATTTGATTGGGCAAACCAGTGTACAATCACAGGGGTTCTCCCTTTGCCCTCTTAGTCGAACGTGCGGAACATAAGGGGCAAGCATAGGATCGGGGCAACCCAACTATTGACCCAAGACATAGTTCAGAACAAATGCATATAGTGTAATATCCGAGACACTGAACGCCTGCCGTGAAGCAAAGCCGGTCTTGAAGCTTTTGAGCTGATGTATAAATCAAAAACTCTTGGTTATTCGTACTTTAGTGTCGGGCTATTCGAAGAGCGAGTGAGGAATCTTGTGGCACCCCAGATCAGAGAAACCGGAACACCCCGTATTCTAGCCCAGAGATCAAGGAGAAGTCTTCTGGAATAGACACTGCTTGACATAGAACAAATCAGCTCTTATTACAAAGTATAATAAATACACGGGTCTGATGTTATAAAGGATCACATCAGCACGGCAACACTACGCCTACGATACTACACTTGCTCTATGCTAGCAGCGGAACAACGACAAAGGTGGTGAACTCCACTCCGCAGGGACTCTGGTTGGGACATGATCTAGCTCGCACGAATGGTAATCTTGACAAGCAATCAATCAATCACTGCATCACCTGCAATCTGGCATGACACGCCAGGTTAGTACATTGAATGTACTTGCAAGCTCACAACAACCAAAAGCATCAAGGCAAGAAAATAACATAGCATTAGACATGTTAATTAGATAACAACTACTATGATATGAAAGCAACTGCTAAGCATGATATGAAACTAATACGATACTGATAAACCACCATCTCAGATCTCAATAACCATCTTACTCTTGGCTAACCAGCCAAGCAATAAACCATCTCGATCACCTCATGATCCACCTGATCATCTCGTGATCAAATCAACCACATGATCACCTCGTGACCACATCACAACTAAATGATCATCCTCGAGATCATCTCAACATCATCATCATCCTACCAAACTGTTACTGCTTACAATATATCAACATATAAATCATCTATAAGTCATACTGTCATGTGAGTGTTGATCGAACGGTGTGACCTAGTACGAACTTATGCCCATGACCGAGGACGCGACTATCGATAAAGTAAACACACACACTCTGCAGAGGTAGCGCACTTTACCCACACCACTGTACCCGTGGCCTCGCACTCCCATTCGGGTGGACCAACAGCGTTCCGACAAAACCGATCTACTGCCATGACACTCTCCCAGCTATTCCGACCAACACCCTTCTGGGCTAAGTCATGGGTGGCCCCGTGCCTACCAAAGGCATCAATGGCCACGGTCATGGCAAAACAAAAACAGTCCCTGTGGGAGTCCTGGATTAGGGGTCTCCGGACAGCCGGACTATATCGATTGGCCGGACTGTTAGATTATGAACATACAAGATTGAAGACTTCGTCTCGTGTTCGGATGGGACTCTACTTGGTGTGGAAGGCAAGCTAGGCAATACGGATATGTATATCTCCTCCTTTGTAACCGACCTTGTGTAACCCTAACCTCTCCGGTGTCTATATAAACCGGAGGGTTTTAGTCCGTAGGACAACAAACAATCATACCATAGGCTAGCTTCTAGGGTTTAGCCTCTCTGATCTCGTGGTAGATCTACTCTTGTACTACCCATATCATCAATATTAATCAAGCAGGACGTAGGGTTTTACCTCCATCAAGAGGGCCCGAACCTGGGTAAAACATTGTGTCCCCTGCCTCCTGTTACCATCCGGCCTAGACGCACAGTTCGGGACCCCTACCTGATATCCGCCGGTTTTTACACCGACATTGGTGCTTTCATTGAGAGTTCCTCTATGTCGTCGCCATTAGGCTTGATGGCTCCTACTATCATCGATAGCGATGCAGTCCAGGGTGAAACTTTTCTCCCCGGACAGATCTTCGTGTTCGGCGGCTTTGCACTGCGGGCCAATTCGCTTGGCCATCTAGAGCATATCGAAAGTTACGCCCCTGGCCACCAGGTCAGGTTTGGAAGCTTAAACTACACGGCTGATGTCTGCGGAGACTTGATCTTCACGGATTCGAGCATTTGCCTTGTGTGTCACGCGGTCACGATGAGTACGATTTAGCTCTACCATCGGACAGTGTTCAGGACATCGCACCGGAAGCCGCTTCGACCCTTAATTCGGAGCCAGCTGTGCCTTCCACGGACGGATGGATGGACCCCTCCACGGAGGCCTTACCCTCAGCGGCGATCAAGCCGAACATCGACCTTACCTTGCACAAGAGCCGTGTTGATAAACTGTCGGATGCTTCTCCGACCACGGACTCCGAACCGCCTGCGCCGGTTCCTATCGAATCTGATTGGGCGCCGATGATGGAGTTTACCTCTGCGGATATTTTTCAGCACTCGCCCTTTGGCGACATCCTGAACTCGTTAAGGTCTCTCTCCTTATCAGGAGGATCCTAGCCGAACTATGTCCGGCAGGAGAGGGATGCGGATGACGAAGAAATTCGCGACCCACCCACCACCCACTTAGTAGCCACTGTCGATGACTTAACTGACATGCTCGACTTTGACTCCGAAGACATCGACGGTATGGATGACGATGTGAGAGACAAAGAGGAACCACTGCCCACAGGGCACTGGACGTCCACCTCATCACATGACGTATACATGGTGGACACACCAAAGGAAAACGACGACGAGGAACGGAAGGACGCAACAAAGGGTTGTCCCCTCGAGAAGCAGTCAAAGCGGCGGCGAAAGCACCGCCCCAAATCCCGCCTTGACAGAAATAATGATGGAGATGCATCGGATGTCCGAGATGGCCCTAAAGGACCTCTACATCAGCCTGTGGCCGGCCGAACCTATTCCGGACACATACTTCGGCCTTGTGCAGAAGCTGCAAGAGGCGCCGCTCCGGATTGACGCTGTGAAGATATCGGCGTGCATTGAGGGGGATAGGCTTGCATTTTCTAAGATCATGGTGCATTGGTCAAAGAGCAATCCAATGGAGATGGCTACTGGTCCCCTACCCGAGGGAAAAGAGTATCGCCATCCCGAACAGTATTTCACACAGGTGATGGCCGGAGCACGGGCAATAGAGGGTCAGTGTTAGAAAGATGTAATGCTGGAGTAGTTTTAGCAGGTTTGTGCCAAGTGGGGCTCTATGTATGTGCCTGACGGACTCATTTAATATTGTACTAGTTGAATTTTGACTCCTTGGTGGTCGTGTGTTTAATTCTAAAAGCTACCAGTCGTCGGCTTCAGCCCCCAAGTGAATATCACGAAGGGTGTTTGGTTTCCGCACTGTTACCCTTAGCCAATGTCTTGGTGCCCGGAGGCGGTAGTGCGGGAACGAAACTAGGCAATCAGACTATTTAGTTTTATTGCTTTCACTTAGCCTCAGGAGCTCGACGGTGGAGGCTAGGGACTAGCCTCCGATGCATTTGTGATGTACTTAGGGGTCGAAGCCTACTGAGGGAGTCCTGGATTAAGGGGTCCTCGCATGTCCGGGCTATGTAACATGGTCCGTGTCGGCGTTCTGGGAACGGGGGTCCCCAGACTTGCCTGCCTGCGGCGTGGCTCAAGTGGGGGCCCAGCGCGGCCCATCTTCATCAGCTGAAGCTCAAGACCCTCGCGAGGGGCTAAGCCTCGCGGGGCGGACGACAGGAAGCTTCCTCAGAAGGCAGCCTCATCAGGCAGGCTCGCGAGGAGGCGGAGAGATCAAGGCAGGGGAACCTCGTGAGGAGCCCGTGACGCAAGCCATGACGATCGAGACCAGGCGGACGCCAGGCGGGCGCCGGCCTGCGCAGTGTCCTTGTTTCCCCTTTGGTGCAAAGGGGGCAAGCACATGCCAAGGCATCGGGCAAAGGTTACCATTCCGGTGCAATGAGACCAAGACCAGGAGAGCGGCAGGATGGAGGTCACCGTGGAGCCCAAGGCCGCGTCATCACCAGTGCTTTTGGCAGCCGAACACCACCTTTGGTCAGGATAGCTTGTACTAGATGTTCCCCTTCAAAATGGCCAATTGTTGGCGCCCTTCCCGCTCATTATTTGGGGAGAGGCCCAGGGCCTCTATAAATAGAGCTAGCCACCACAGAGAGAGGGGAGATCGGACCAAGAGACAAAGACATCTAGAAATCTGATAGAGCCCCAGTAGAGAGAGAGAGGCGACTGAACTCACCCAAGCAGTTCATCGCACCAGCTCAAGAACACCTCTCGCGAGGTTGTTCTTCCCTTGTACTGTTCATCATCAGCCCTTGAGGCAATCCACCACACCACACACAGGAGTAGGGTATTACAGCACAACGGTGGCCCGAACCAGTATAAACCTCGTGTCCCTTGTGTTGTTCATTGTTCTAGCTTAGATCACGTGAGGAGATTGGACGTAGATCAGTAGGGGAGAGATCTCCGTGCGCACCCCAGTGTTCGAACCTCAAGGGTCTGCCGGAACCCGAAATCCGACATTTGGCGCGCTGGGTAGGGGTGTGCTGGAATCCTTCTTCCTCCGCATCGCGTTCCGTCGCCTCGTCGTTCAGATGTCAAGCGACCCGGCTGCCAACGCCGACCGCTGGGCAGTGTGGCCCGCCCACGCCATGTCACCGGCCCAGGGCGACCTCAACCTTGCGCCTCAGGCAGCCTGCGCTCCACAGGGCGCTGTAGGGCGCGGGCGACGCGGCCAGACGCCGCCTTCCCTCACACCACGGTAGGTGCGGGCCGCAGCAAGGGCCTCAAACCACGCCACGGCCATGGCGCTGTACACCTGACGGGAGCAAACGAACTCCAGGGCCGTGCTCACGGTGGCCCGAGAGCTGCTACGGTGCCGGCTGCTGGAGGGTGGCCGCGACGTGTTGCTGGAGCGAGTAGTGGAGCTCTTGGACGCCGCCGCCTCAGGAACACCTCCTTTCTGCGTCCAGCTGCCACCCCAGACCCAAGGAGGGCCGTATGGCGGCGTCGTGCGCGCGCGCAACTTCCAGCGGACTCCAGGGCCCGTTCAGCGCCAACACCTCCGCCGGCACCGAGCGACAAGTCATGCCGGCCTCTTCTCAGGCCAGCGAAGGGGTGCACGCCGTGGCCTTCGGCTTCGGCGGACCACCGCGCCATCACCCCCAAGACGGCGCTCCAAGCTAGGCTGCGTGGCATGCGGGGCGCTACGATGAGGCGCACGGGGCAGTGGCCCCAGAAGCCTATGTGCCCCGCATGGTGGATCAGGGGTGTGCACTGGAAGAAGATCATGGCTCATTTCCTCGGGCCAGGCTGGGGCGAGGAGACGCCAGGAGCTGAGCTCTTTCAGGAATCCCAGGAGAGCCTCGACAACCACGCCGGCGGCGGCAACTATCGGGTACCACTCATCCCTCAGGAGCAAGCTTATGCTAACCATGGGTCGCAGGAGATACAGGTCGCCGCAGCAGGTGGCTGCCCCAATTCTGCAGCCTCATACCCCTCAGGGGGAGGGCGCAGGGGGATGCAGGAGAGGGGCCGAGATTTGGGTCCGTCCCCGCAGCGGTCGGAGCAAGGCGTTCTCAGGAGGTAGGCCCCCTGCCGGGGAGGTGCCCCAGGGCCTGCCCCCGGCAGGGGACCCGTGGTCGTCGGGGGAACCGCTGGCGACCGCTCTGCCCCATTGGCGTCGTCCTTGGTTTCCGGTCACCGTCGATGGCGGCAGAGTGAGGCGCAAGGCGGGGCCCTCGTCTGGCGATATGAAGCAAGGCCGGTACCTATGAAGAAGGCCCAGTGCCTATGAAGCTCGCCGCCCGTGACACTCTCACGTAATAATGAGTGGGGCTGTACACGCCCCGGAGTCTCCGGAGAGCCGCCTTCGGGCCTCGAGGGCTCCCGCCCACGCCCAGTGGCAGCACTTAGCTCCGCGCTAGTGAGAAGACGTCGAAGACTAGACTAGGTGCCGGATGCGGCCTTTTGCTTTTGCCTTTCCTTGTTGACAAAGTTCTTCGATTTGGATTTAAGTTGGATTTGAGCTCGATGCTTGCGTGTGTTTGGGGGAAGGGGTGTTTAGTCTTGTTCGAGCACTCTCTCGCGTTCTGGTTTTGGCTTTGCGTCCAAAGTTAACATCGGCTGCCCCCCCCTCGCGATCCGGGCCGGGCTAGGCACGTTTACAACCAGGACCGCTGTTACAGCACCCGTTTCGAAGGTTCTCATCACGGGATCTACAAGTTAATCAGAAGACACCCGAGGTGCAGCGGCCCCCGCAGGCCCGCTCGGGACTCGTCGGGGTCGGAAGGTACACAAGTCAGCTGACCCATCACCGGGCCAGCGGCTAAGTTCACACGCAACGTTATGCTTACCAGGGTACTAATTGAAAACCTTTACATGAGGGGCTTCCCCTCCCAAAATGCTCTTACGTTCTTCAGGGCCAAGCCCGAACCTTCTTCGTGCAGGATAAACAGCAGTGACATGCAGTCAGTCGGACATATCACTCACCGCGTCTTCTGGGGCATCCTCGGAGGCATCGCTGGCGTCGCCGACATTGTCGCTGCCACCGCCAGCATCTCCGTCAGCGCCAGGCTCGTCGACAACGCCGCCTTCATTGGCGCCCACGACCACGCCGTCGTCATCATACAAAAATGCCCTGACGAGGGCGTCCACGTTGTCCTCCAGCCATCGCGCCAGGTCGCCCCGGACGGCTATGGGCACGGGTGCGATGGCAGCGTCGAAGTCGAAGTGGGGGTCCCTGCCCAGCAGATAGCTGCAGACGCGGGAGAAGGCACGCCCGAGCAAGGCTCGGCTCCTCACTTCGACAAGCCAACGGGACCTCTTGGATCGGTTCTCCAGAAGCGTCACCACATCGGTGAAAAACTAGAGGTTGCCGGCGTAGTTGACCTCGTGCGGCTCCTTAGCAGCAGCCTCGCAGATATTTCCCAAAGCTGTGTTGGCCCGCTCTCTGAGCGTTTGGAGCATGGGGGCATGCTCATGCTCCAGAACCCGCCGCCGACGGATCTCGTCCTTATTCCGCTGCGCGATGGCCTCGGCGTCATCAACCCTCTATTGGAGAAGAAGCTGCTCAGCCCGGGAAGAGGACAGCTCTGCCTGCGCTACGCTGAGGGCGGCTGTGGAGGAGTCCGCACGCCGCGTCACCTCCGCCAGTTTGGCCCTGAGGGCTGCGGTCCTGCCCTCGGCCTCGGCCTTGATCATCCCCAACCTCGTCTCGTATTCCCGCTCAGAGGCCGAGCGAGCTTCCACCACGCGGCGGTCGACTTCTTCCTGGGCCCGGGCTTCGCGCGCAGCAACGTCATCCTCCGCCCGGGCCACCAGGCGCTCCCTCATCTCCAACCGCTCAAGGTCAAGGTTGCGCTTGGCGGCCTCCAGTGTCAGCGCCTCCTCGCACTTCAGAAGCTCCGCCCGGTCAACAAAGGCCCCCTCCATCGACTCAAGGGCCGCCTGGCGCAGTTCCACTTGCTGCTCCAGGCTTGGAGCTCCCATGCGCACTCCTCCGCATCCTTGCGCCGTTGGTCTGCTTCCCGAGCCTCCTCGACGGCCTGGGAGCAGGCCTCCCGCGAAGCTACCAGCGACGCTTCAGCCTTCGCGTTGTCAAGATCACGTTGGCGACGCGTGAGGGCAACGCTAGCTTTAGTTTGCGCCTCTCCTCAGCAAGGCGCAAACCTTCGTCCTCGAGGCGCGCATCCTCGTTAGCAAGCTCTGCCCCGATCCGGCTCACCGCATCCGCCGCCCTCTAGAGGAACTCTTCGCGAAGGGCGCGTCACTCCCGAGCGCATCTGAGCACGTCTTCCGCATCACCCTCTTCCACCGGAGCATGCGGAGGGCCCCGAGACGGCAAGCCCCTCCCGGCGCGGGGTTGGGGGCTGGCACCCTAGCCATCGCCGAATGGACCTCTCTGGGGATCCGGCCTGGCGTCGGTCCACCCACGGAGGGGGTGCCAAAGACTGACTTCAGCCATTCACCATCTATGATCAAAGGAGGAACGCGGGGCAAGCCGGATGTGCCACAGGAGGACTCATGAAGAAAGGACAGCGGGCGCGCAGGCTCGAGGTGCCCTATCGAACGGACCACTCCACCAACCGGTGTGGCAGCAGGGGTGCCGCTCGAGCCCGGCGAGCCCAGGGCCAGCGGAGAAGGCGAAGCTTGGGGGGATGGCTCCCGGGCTGACTCGGCGAGTTTTGCAGGGCAGGGCCTGAAAGGGCCATAATCAGTCGCAGGGATAGCAAAGTAAATGAGCAAAGAAAGAAGAAGACTTACTCGTCCTTGGCAAAGTACTTCCTGCGCTTCAACAAGCGGCAAGGGCGGTCGTTGCCCCCCAAGGCCTCCTTCCTCTTGCGGAGGGCCTCGAAGTCTACGCGGAACCGACCTAAGCGCTCAACGCAGGGGTCGGCCTCTGGTGCGGAAGAAGCGTCAAGATGATCAGCGCTGGAGGAGTCAGCCTAGGGGGCACCATCCGACGTTGCCTCGCAAGGAACGGCTAGGGCCTCGGGAGCCCCGGCCTCAGGAACCATAGGCCGCGACTTCGCACCTGCCGCCGCTCCAGGGAGGGCCTCGGGAGACGCCACCTTCAAGGCTTCTCGCGGCGTCGGCACCTCGACATCGGTCGTCTCCCCGCCCTGTCGCCCGAGGAAGGACCGCTGTGGGTGGCAGGGGAAGCAACCACAGCGGCTGGGTTCTCGCAGGGCCCCGTGAAGCCAGCCAGACACAGACCCCACTCGTCGAAGCTGGGCATCTGCCTCACAAAATTGGCCCTGCCGGAGCAATGATATAACAGGACACCATTGCTCCAAAGGCTGCCTGGGGAAGGATCGCCAGTCAAGACCCTGAGCACCGTCCGCAGCGCCTCAGGCGCCAAGTCCTCTTCCTGAAGCTGCATGCGGTCTCTATGCCCCGCAAAGTCCCACATCCGGCAGGAGTGGCGCTGGAGAGGAGCAATGCGACATTGGAGGAACTCCTTCACCACCTTGGGCGCTGACACATTGAGCGCCCTCAAACTCTGAAAGCGGCGCTAGACGAAGGCGAGCCGGGGGCTCGCGAGCACCTCATGATCCCAGCCTGGGTTGGGAATAGCAGGCGAGGTCGGGTGTGAGAGTAAAGGGTTGGGCACTCCGACGTCCACGTACAGCCACCGCTCTCTGAACCTGGCCTCGGGAGAAGGAAGGCCGAAGTCGATCCCTGAAGCGGCCGTCTCTGGCATGGCGAAGAAGCTCACACACCCTGAGCACTGAGTGGGGTCACTCAGGCGCAAGGAAAAGAAGTGGCGCAATAGGGCAACGGAAGGAGGAATGCCTATCATCGCCTCGCAAACAAAAGCAAAGACAGCCAGAAGAGTAATGGACTCTGGCATGAGGTGCATCATGCGGATCTGATAATGGGAGAGCACCGCATTGAAGAAGGCGGAAAAGGGGGGAACCAGACCCGCCCATAGGGCATTGGTGAAGAATCGGACCTCCGCGACGATCCTATCAAGGGAGGCATGGGACGCAGGCCAGACTGTGGTCCTGCCGCACTCATTGAAGATCGTGGCAAGGGTGGAGTGGACCTTGTTCAATGCTTCTGGATTGAGTATGATCGACCGAGCAACGGCGGGGGCCACCACCGGAGGTGTGCGGGGCGAAGGCGCGGGCTTCTTTCCCCTTCCTTTCTCCGTCGGCGCCATGGCGGTGAAGAGAGGGAAGAGCTCGAGCTGGGTTGGCGGCGGAGGCTGGAGCTCGAAGAGGAAGGAAAGGTAGGAGGTGAGCGAGCAGCAGAAAGGAGGAACAACTATGTGCAACTGCGGGTCCGCTTAGCCGGGCGCGTAACGAGGCATCGTGGGGAAGCGCAGACGCCCATGTCCAATCAATCGCCACGCAGCGCCCGAGGCCATTGGCTTTTTGGGCCCGCGGTGCTTCGCGCTTGCCCCTTCGCTTCTCTGCTAGGCCAAGCCCGGGCGTGCCTTGGGCCCGGGGGCTACTGTCGGCGTTCTGGGAACGGGGGCCCCCAGACTTGCCTACCTGCGGCCTACGGCGTGGCTCAAGTGGGGGCCAGCGCGCCCCATCTTCATCAGATCAAGCTCAAGACCCTCGTGAGGGGCTAAGCCTCGCGGGGCGGACGACAGGAAGCTTCCTTAGAAGGCAGCCTCATCAGGCAGGCTCGCGAGGAGGCGGAGAGATCAAGGCAGGGGTACCTCGCGAGGAGCCCGTGACGCAAGCCATGACGATCGAGACCAGGCGGGCACCGGCCTGTGCAGTGTCCTTGTTTCCCTTTGGTGCAAAGGGGGCAAGCACAGGCCAAGTCATCAGGCAAAGGTTACCATTCCGGTGCAACGAGACCAAGACCAGCAGAGCGGCAGGATGGAGGTCACCGTGGAGCCCAAGGCGGCGTCATCACCAGTGCTTTTGGCAGCCGAAGACACCTTTGGTCAGGATAGCTTTGTAACACCCCGGATGTAACTTTCCCAATTTGTACTCCAACTCTTGCCGTTTCGGCGTTAAGTTATTTTATTTTCTCAGGTTCGGGTCTTTGTCTCCGTGTGTTGTTGTCGTTGTCATGCATCTCATATCATGTCATCATGTGCATTGCATTTGCATACGTGTTCATCTCATGCATTCGAGCATTTTCCCCGTTGTCCGTTTTGCATTTCGGTGCTTCGTTCTCCTCCGGTGGTCATTTCTACTTTTCTTTCGTGTGTGGGGATTAAACATTTCCGGATTGGACCGAGACTTGCCAAGCGGCCTTGGTTTACTACCGGTAGACCGCCTGTCAAGTTTCGTGTCATTTGGACTTCGTTTGATACTCCAACGGTTAACCGAGGGACCGAAAAGGCCTCGTGTGTGTTGCAGCCCAACACCCTTCCAATTTGGCCCAAAACCCACCTAAGCCTTCTCCATCATCTAGATCATTCGATCACGATCATGTGGCCGAAAACTGCACCTCATTTGGACTCTCCTAGCTCCCTCTATGCCTATTTAAAGAACCCCTTCGAATATGGATATTCCTCTCCCCCGAAACCCTAATTTTTCCCTCCGCGCCGCCGGACACGTCCGGGCAACGCCGGACAAATCCTGCCGCCGCTCCCAGCCTCTCCCGTCATGCCACGTGTCCCTGTACCGCCGCCCGCCGCCGCGCGGCCCGGGGAGCCCATAGCCGGCCCCCGCGGCCCATCTCCCCCGCGCCGCCGCCCGTAGCCGCCTGCCTCCTCGCCCCGTTCGCCGGCCCCGCCACCTTCGCCGCGAGCCGCCGCCGCCACCGTGCACCGCCACCTCGCCTCGTCGCCAGCCTCCGCGGCTCCGCCGCCCCTCGCCTCCTTTCCGCCGCCCCGGCCTCTTCCTCCCCTCGGCCGCCTCTTCCTCCCGCTCCGGCCGCCGCCCCGGCCAACGACTCCGGCGAGGGATCCGGTCGACCTCGGATTGCGTGCCACCGAAACCCTAGATCTGGTGGTTCTTTTTTTTTCTAAGTCCCCGGAATTTTTCTAGTCCATATGCTCCTGTTCATAGCCTTGTATCTCCGCATCCATAACTCCGTTTTTGGCATATAGCATATCAAAATGTTCATCTCAGAGAGTACATCATTTCATTCCATTGCATAATTTTCATTTGAATTCATCTTGATGCCCGAAATGCTGTTAGAAGAGGGCTACTTGAGATAATTGTCAGATCTGCTACTCCATTTAGATTTTTGTCATTTTTGCCATGATTTATGTGTGCATGATATGCCCTGATGCTCTACATATGTTTTGTTAAGGGTTTTGTCATCTTTCCAGAGGTGCAACCCATGTTTTTTTGTGATGTGTGTGGTGACTAGCACAAGCTTGCAAAGTGGTGCACTTGTTAATTCTAATTTCAGGAACTTAGCATTTCCACTAAGTCCTTGAGCTGTTTACCTCATGTTGTCATATGTTCATGTTGTTTACTAGTGATCCGTGCCTCTTTTGAGGATGATCATTAAGGATGTTTTATTAATATTGTAGTGCTCTATCCACCCATATCTTTGTTTGCAATTATGGAGCACCCTAGCTTGAGTCAATCGAGCTCTACTTTTGCTACTTTGTGAATCTGGGCAGATTGTCAACTTGTTTGCACTTTTGCCGATGATGTTGTAGTTGATCCGTGCATGCTATGCTATTGTTCTTGACATTTCTAGCTTGAATTTTGTGTGTTCTTGATAGATGTATGCTTAGCTTATCATGACTTGCTCCGTAGTGAGTGCATCGAGCTCGTAAACATGCCTACTTGAGTTATATTTCAGCATGTGCCAGTTTTCACTAAGTCTGAAAACTGATTATGTTTTTGCTATGTTCACATGCTTGCAATTGTATTTTCTGATCCCTTTTGGCTCAAGGTCACTAAGGGACTTCTGTTAAGCTCTTTGAGTAGCTCCATGCCATGCTTTACTTTGCCATGTTCAGGTCCTGTAGCATGTAGTTTTGTTGCTCCGAAGAGGGCTACCTGATCTGAAATTCCAGACAAGTGTTAATTTCACCAAGTCTGAGATCTGTTTGCCATATGCATTTTTTCCATGTTTGTTTGAACCTGTTAATGGATGATTTGGCCGTAGCTCAGTGCTAGACTTTTGTTAAGAATCTTGAATGCATCCCTTCCATGTATTTTGTTGTCATGTTTGGGTGCTGTAACATGTTCATCTCATTGCATTTAGATGGCTACTTGCTGTAAATCGCAGACCGGTGTCATATTTGAATCGCTTGCCATTTCCAAACCGTAACTCCGATTCCGACGTTCTTTATATCGTTTTCAAGCGATTTCATCTCATCTTTCCAGTGGCACACTTGGATTCCCAAGTTGAGGCCAGGTTCATGCATCCCTTGTCAAATCTTGCATTTGCATCCCGCATCGCATCCCGCATAGCATATCATCTTTGCATCATTTTGTTTGTTCCTTGCACGTGGTTGATTGTGTCCTTGTTGCTTGTTTGTCTTGTTTGGGTAGAGCCTGGAGACGAGTTCGCTAATGAGGAGCCCATTGAGTTTGCTTTCGAGGATCCAGTCAACTCTGACAACTGTGCAGGCAAGATGATCATACCCTCGAAATCACTACTATCTTTGCTATGCTAGTTTGCTCGCTCTTTTGCTATGCCAATGCTATGATGCCTACCAATTGCTTTCAAGCCTCCCAAATTGCCATGTTAAACCTCTAATCCACCATGTCCTAGCAAACCGTTGATTGGCTATGTTACCGCTTTGCTCAGCCCCTCTTATAGCGTTGCTAGTTGCAGGTGAAGTTTGGAGGCCGTTCCTTGTTGGAACATCTATTTACTTGTTGGGATATCATTATATTGCCATGTTATCTTAATGCATCTATATACATGGTAAAGGGTGGAAGGCTCGGCCTCTTGCCTAGTGTTTTGTTCCACTCTTGCCGCCCTAGTTTCCGTCATATCGGTGTTATGTTCCCGGATTTTTGCGTTCCTTACGCGGTTGGGTTATAATGGGAACCCCTTGATAGTTCGCCTTGATTAAAGCTTTTCCAGCAATTCCCAACCTTGGTTTTATCATTCGCCACCTAGCCTCTTTTCCCCTTGTGTTTCCGGAGCCCAAGGGTCATCTTATTTTAAACCCCCCCGGGCCGGTGCTCATCTGAGTGTTGGTCCACCTCGTCAACCGCTGGTGGCCACCAGGGGCAACTCTGGGCTGGCCTACTGGAAGTTTGGACAATCTGAGTGTGCCCTGAGAACGAGATATGTGCAGCTCCTATCGGGATTTGTCGGCACATTCGGGCGGTGTTGCTGGTCTTGTTTTAACCTGTCGAAGTGTCTTGAAGAACCGAGATACCGAGTCTGATCAGAACATCTTGGGAGGAGGTCTATTCCTTCGTTGACCGTGAGAGCTTGTCATGGGCTAAGTTGGGACTCCCCTGCAGGGATTTGAACTTTCGAAAGCCATGCCCGCGGTTATGGGCAGATGGGAATTTGTTAATGTCCGGTTGTAGATAACTTGAACTTTAACTTAATTAAAATGAATCAACTGAGTGTGTCACCGTGATGGCCTCTTCTCGGCGGAGTCCGGGAAGTGGACACGGTGTTGGAGTAATGTTTGCGCAGGTTGCTCTCTAGTTTCTCGCTCGCGCTTTGCCTCCTCTTCTTGCTCTCTTTTGCGAACAGGATAGCCACCATACTTGCTAGTCGCTTGCTGTAGCTCCACATATACTTTACCTTGCCTTGCCTATAAGCTTAAATAGTCTTGATCGCGAGGGTGCGAGATTGCTGAGTCCCTGTGGCTCATAGATTACTATCACACCAGATGCAGGGCCTGACGATTCCGCTCCAGGAGACGCGCTTGAGCTCAAGTGGGAGTTCGACGAGGACTCTCAACGTTACTATGTTTCCTTTCCTAATGATCAGTAGTGGTGCCCAGTTGGGGGTGATCGGGACCGTGTCGCATGTTGGGTTATCTTTTATTTTGGCGCCGTAGTCGGGCCATGAGTGTTTGGATGATGTAATGTTATTTATGTACTTGATTGACGTGGCGAGTGTAAGCCAACTATGTTATCTCCCCTTTTATTATCTATATTACATGGGATGTTGTGAAGATTGCCTAACTTGCGACATATGCCTTCAATGCGATTATGCCTCTAAGTCGTGCCTCGACACGTGGGAGATATAGTCGCATCGAGGGTGCTACAAGCTTGTACTAGATGTTCCCCTTCAAAATGGCCAATTGTTGGCGCCCTTCCCACTCATTATTTGGGGAGAGGCCCAGGGCCTCTATAAATAGAGCTAGCCACCACAGAGAGAGGGGAGATCGGACCAAGAGACGAAGACATCTAGAAATCTGATAGAGCCCCAGTAGAGAGAGAGAGGTGACTGAACTCACCCAAGTAGTTCATCGCACCACCTCAAGAACACCTCTCGCGAGGCTGTTCTTCCCTTGTATTGTTCATCATCAGCCCGTGAGGCAATCCACCACACCACACACAGGAGTAGGGTATTACAGCATAACGGTGGCCCGAACCAGTATAAACCTTGTGTCCCTTGTGTTGTTCGTTGTTCTAGCTTAGATTACGGGAGGAGATTGGGCGTAGATCGGTAGAGGAGAGATCTCTGCGTGCACCCCAGTGTTCGAACCTAAAGGGTCTGCCAGAACCCGAAATCCGACAGTCCGGACTGATGGGCTATGAAGATACAAGACAGAAGACTTCCTCCCGTGTCCGGATGGGACTCTCCTTTGCGTGGATGGCAAGCTTGGCGTTCAGATATGTAGATTCCTTCCTTTGTAAACCTACTCTGTACAACCCTAGGCCCCTCTGGTGTCTATATAAACCAGAGGGTTTAGTCCATAGAGGCAATCATAATCACAATCATACAGGCTAGACTTCTAGGGTTTAGCCATTACGATCTTGTGGTAGATCAACTCTTGTAACCCTCGTAGTCATCAATATCAATCAAGCAGGACGTAGGGTATTACCTCCATCAAGAGGGCCCGAACCTGGGTAAACATCGCGTCCCATGTCTCCTGTTACAATCGATCCTAGACGCACAGTTCGGGACCCCCTACCCGAGAACCGCCGGTTTTGACACCGACATTGGTGCTTTCGTTGAGAGTTTCACTGTGTCGTCACCAGAAGGTTTGATGGCTCCATCAATCACCTACAACAATGCTTCCCTTGGTGAGGTTTTCCTCCCCGGCCAAATCTTTGTGTTTGGCGGCTTCACACTACGGGCCAATTCGCTTGGCCATCTAGAGCAGATCGACAGCTACGCCCCGGGTCACCAGATTAGTTTTGGAAACTTGGATTATGTCACTGACATCCGAGGAGACTTGATATTCCAAGGATTCACGACCCCAACCTCCGCTCTGGCCTTAGAGCCGGAGCGCGTCGCCTGGTCCGAAGACGGGGTTTCTAAACCCGTCGGACTATCTTTGGCCACTAGGCCCAGTACGGGAGAGCCGGAGGAAGCAGCGTCACTGGCAACCATCATGAAGTCAGACTCTTCCTCGGACACTGGCTCCGAACTCTCGGAGTCGGCATCATGCAAGCTCGGCCAAGGAATCCCCTTCCCGCCGTACTCCACAGATTCTCTTCTCCTGGCTAAACATCGCCTTTAAGCAAGGCTCTAGACTTGATGCGATCCCTCGTCATTACGAAGGAGCAATGTACAAACTACGCCCAACCCAGACTAGGGGCTGAGAGCGGGGAATTTTACGTCCCACCCACCACCCACTTCATCGCCACGGTCAAGGACTTAACTGACATGCTCGATTACAGCTCTGAAGACATCGATGGTATGGACGACGATGCCGAAGAAGAGCAGGCCCAAAACCCGCCGTTTACCGGACGCTGGACGGCCACCTCTTCGTATGATGTGTACATGGTGGATACACCCAAGGAGGGTGACGGCGATAATGAGGAAAATCTAGTAAAGGACAAACCTCCCGAGATACAACCAAAACGCCGATGGCACCGCTCTAAATCATGCCGCAGCAAAGACAGCAATACCGACACGAGAGACAAGAACACTCTGGACGATGCCGAAGACAACGAAGAACCCGTCGAGCCGACCTCCAAACAGGACGACCGGGAAGATGGGCAAGTTAGCCCCGATGAACATGCTGAAAATGAAGACTTGGAGGACAACAATTATCTTCCTCTCTCTGAGGATGAGGTGAGCCTCAGCGACGAAGACTTTATCGTGCCTGAGGAACCTCTCGAGCAGGAGCGCATTAAGCAATGGCTAATAGCCACTGCAAGGTGTCTGAAAAAGAAGCAGCGGGAACTTCAAGCTGATCAAGATCTACTCAATGACAGATGGACTAATGTCCTGGCAGCCGAGGAATACGGCCTCGTGCACCCAACCAAAAGTAACCCGGTAAACTACTACCTCAATTTGATGACGAGGCACTTGGGCCCATACCAGCAACATGTAATGCGGCTGAGCGACCACCACGTGGCCGGGACAAAACGGCAACTCAAGCCGATCACCGGCCCATACTATATCGCCGTAAAGGTAGAGACACAACGGCTCGGGGACACACATATGACCTGCAGCAGGACCTGAAGAATAAAGCAGGTCCGGCCAGGTCAATCTATGGATCACGGGGGCGTGCCTCGACGCGCGATGATGGCTATCAAGCCAAACATGACAAGCATAATCATGCCCGGGCTAAAAGCCGCAGACGGACTCCATCCGAACTATGTCGTGACCTGGCCCGATATAGAGGTGCCGCACATCCCCTCTGCTTCACTCATGAAGTAATGGAGCATGAATTCCCAAAAGGGTTTAAACCCGTAAATATTGAATCATATGATGGAACAACAGATCCTGAAGTATGGATTGAGGACTTTCTTATCCATATTCATATGGCCCGTGGTGATGATGTTCATGCCATCAAATACCTCCCGCTAAAACTCAAGGGACCAGCTCGGCACTGGTTGAACAGCCTGCCCGAAAACTCCATTGGCAGCTGGGAGGACTTGGAAGACGCCTTCCGCGACAACTTCCAAGGTACATACGTCCGACCCCGGGATGCCGACGACTTAAGTCACATAGCTCAACAGCCCGGAGAGTCAGCCAGGAAATTCTGGACAAGGTTCTTAACTAAAAAGAACTAGATCGTTGACTTCCTGGATGCCGAAGCCCTAGCAGCCTTTAAGCACAGCATCCGCGACGAATGGCTCACCCGACACCTCGGCCAAGAAAAGCCGAAGTCCATGGCGGCCCTCACGGCACTAATGACCCGCTTTTGTGCGGGCGAGGACAGTTGGCTATCCCATGGCAATCATAATGCAAGCGAACCTGGCACCTCCGAAGCCAAGAATAGCAATGGCAAGCCCCGACACAACAGGCATAAGCGTTGAAACAATGGTGACAATACTTATGACACGGCGGTCAACGCTAGATTCAGTGGCTCCAAGTCCGGTCAGCGGAAGAAGACATATAAAAGGAACAATTCGGGCTCTTCCAGCCTGGACTGCATACTCGATCGTCCATGTCAGATCCTTGGCACCCCTGATAAACCAGCCAATCATACCCACCGGAGTTGTTGGGTCTTTAAACAGGCCGGCAAGTTAAATGCCGAAGACAAGGAGAAGGGGTTGCAAAGCGAGAATGACGATGAGGAGCCCCGTCCGCCGAACATGGGGGGGGCAGAAGAAGTTTCCCCCCAGGTTAAAATGGTGAGCATGATATATGCTACCCACATACCCAAGAGGGAGCGCAAATGTGCGCTCAGGGACGTCTATGCGATAAAGCCAGTCGCCCCAAAATTCAACCCATGGTCGTCCTGCCCGATCACTTTCGATCACAGGGACCATCCGGCCAGTATCTGTCATGGTGGTTCAGCCGCATTGGTCCTCGACCCAATCATTGATGGATTCCACCTCACACGAGTCCTCATGGACTGTGACAGCTGCCTCAACCTGCTCTATCAGGATACAGTCCGCAAAATGGGCATCGATCCATCAAGGATCAAGCCCACAAAAACTACCTTTAAAGGAGTAATACCAGGTGTAGAGGCCCGCTGCACGGGTTCAATCACATTGGAAGTTGTCTTCGGATCCCCAGACAACTTCTGAAGTGAAGAATTGATCTTCGACATCGTCCCCTTCCGCAGTGGCTATCACGCACTGCTCGGAAGAACTGCATTTTGCTCGATTCAATATGGTTCCACACTATCCTTATCTCAAACTTAAGATGCTCGGTCCACACGGTGTCATAACAGTCAATGGAAACACGGAGCGCTCCCTCCGTACTGAGGAGCGCACCGTGGCCCTAGCACCAGAAGTATAGAGCGGCCTTATCAAGCAGAACCCTAATTTGGCGGCAAAGCTCCCAGACACTCTCAAACGAGTCCGGACTACTCTACAGCAGGATAGCCCAGCCCGTCGGGAGCTCGATTGGCAATTCGGCCTCCGTCTCAGTCCCGACCAAATGGCGGAATACGTACCGCACGTACATAACTACGCACTCAAAATACCATGGACATAGATGGAGGCGTAACTTGATTATGGTCCACCCTACGGCTCACACACATAATTTTCCTTTTCCTTTTTACCATTTTTGGTCTCTTTTTCGCAGGCTCCTCCCGACGGCCTGATCATCGGTCCTTCCGAAGGATAGATATACCAAGGCGGCAAGCAGTACAGACGTGTGGGAGAATCTCTAGATGACCTTCTTAACGATCATTCTACCTGTTTTCAGGACCCGCACGCAGCTCCCCCTTGGTCTTGGCATGTTAAATAGCCCTAATGCTTATCGCACTATTTGTACAAATACGCTTTGACGTATTAATCAAATTATAAGGGAAATAGTTTGCGGCCCAACATACGTGGCACTAGCTCACTAGTTCATTTTATTATTCTTATCGATTGCACCCATACACTTTGGTACGCTTTAATTCGCCAGGGCCTTCATTGTGCCCCATACTACGGCAACAAAGTCCAAACACTTTTTATAGTACAGTTCGGCACCCCAAATTTTAGCATTATATGCATCGGCTAAGAATCATGTCTTTGGTCAATAGTTGGGTTGCCCGGCTCCTGTGCTTGCTACCTTACGTTCCGTCCTATCGGCTAGGGTAGTAAAGGGAGAACTACTGCGATTGTGTTTCTGGTTTATCCGAGCAAACACCTCAGTAGAGAAAGCCGAAAACTGACTGTCATGATACGGCGAGAGCCGGTCAGCTATTCGGAGGTTACAAATCTTTTGCGATTTTTCGCGCATTATGCGACGAATCGGCCTTTACCCGATCAGGTGTCTACAGCACCCTAGTCCGGATTAAATGCTAACTAGGTCCTGCACCTACTTTTATATTGTCGAACTCCTATGGCTAAGTGAGAGTGATAAAGCCACATAGTCTGATTGCCTGGTTCGTTGCGCTAAACACCTCCTTCAAGGACCAAACTCTTGGATCAAGAGTGTTTAGATTCCATCCCGAACACCCCCGTACTACCTACGTGGGGGCTAAAGCCGACGACTGGCCAACTCTCAGATTTAACAAAACGGCCGCACAGGAGGTAAAATTTTCAAACAACAAACATTATATTACATAACTGCTTTGTTTCATAATACAAGAAGGGATAACATGAATGACTTCATTCAAAGATAATGTCTTTTGAACACTGGCCCTCTACAATGCGTGATCCCTCCAGGACATCATCAAAATACCGCTCGGGTGTGTGGTGCTCCTTGCCCGCAGGCGGTCCCTCGGTGGCAAGCTTGACGGCGTCCATCTTCGCCATTGCACCTTGACACAGGCGATGGCCATCCATGCACCTTCAATGCAGACTGGCCGCTTGATGGCCTCAAGCCGAGGGCAGGCATTGACTAGCCGCTTCACCAGTCCGAAGTAGCTGTTGGGTATGGTGTCGGCAGGCCATAGACGGATTATCAAATCCTTCATGGCCGGTTTGGCCACCCTATGCAGTTCGGTCAGCTGTTTCAGCTGATCGCTAAAGGGCACCGGATGCTCTTGCGCAAGGTATTGCAACCAGAACAGCTTCTCCATTGAGCTCCCCTCTTTGGCTCGGAAGAATTCCACGGCATCGGCAACATTGTGCGGCAGATCCGCAAACGTCCCTGGAGAACTCCAAATCCGGGTGAGTAAGAGGAACCTTTTCTTCACATACTTGCTCTGCATAATAAAGGCCTTACCCGTCGCGATTTTTCTGGCCTCCTGGATTTCCTGGAGGGCATCCTGGGCTTCAACCCGGGCATCGTGTGCGCTTTGGCGGGCCTTGGCAAGTTCGGACTCTTGGTCCGCAATATTACGCTCCAAGGACTCGCATTTCTTCATGGCGTCCTGGAGCTCCTGCTGGATCTCACCAACCCTGGCCTCGTGTTTTTCGCGAGTGGCTTGTTCTTTTACCGCTCTCTCCTAGGCTTCGGCCAGCGCCTTCTTGAGGGTCTCCACCTCGGTCGCCGCTCCTACAAAATATCATGGCACTATGGTCAACACAAATCATTCATCCTTTCTAAATCTACACAAGGTCATTGCATACCTTGATGGTCTTCTAGCTGTTTTTTCACGCGGCCGAGCTCTTCCTCGGTCCGTTCCAGGCTCTGCTTTAGTCCGGGAGCCTCAGCAGCATGAGAGGTCGCAGCCAGCAAAGACGCCTGCTTATTCACATACACACGTATGGTTAGTATCCTACGAAAATTAAGTTGATCCTCTTTCCGGCTTTTCTTTTCGAACACCGGACAGTGTTTCAGGGGCTACTCTCTATACTATGACATTCCTTTTGCACAAATTGTGTTTTCATACCTCAAAGCCTGTTAGAAGGCCTGTGCAGGCTTCGGTCAGTCCGCTCTTCATGGACTGAATCCTCTCAACCACCGTACCCATGAGGGTACGGTGTTCCTCAATAATGGAAGCGCTTCACAGCGTTTCCAATAGAGTATTCGGTGCCTCTGGATGGACAGAGGTCACCAGTGGAATCGGTGCACCTCCTTCTTTCGAAGGAGGCTGCTTGCCGAATTCTGGAGCCGTATAGGTCTCTGGAATTGTATTCGGCTGGGGGCCGGATTGGATATGGCCCCCATTGCGGTCTCCATGGGGATTTGCTCCCCCATGTGTCCGGTGGCCGAGGGCTCACCCTCTGGCACCACCCTGGTGGCCTCCTGCGTCTCTCCCTGGCCTGGAGAGGTCCTTCGGGACAGCACCTCGGTGTTATCCATGGCCTTGGGAGAAGAGACCACCAAAAGGGACGCACTGTCCATCACCTTCGGATCCAGCGAATTCCCCGAAGATGAGGATCGCTCGAGGTCGGAACGAGCCGGACAACAGCGCATGATTCAACATGTTAAAACCATTAATTAAAGGAGCTGGATATGTGTGTGCGTCTTTGAGTACTTATGATTCGACCAGGGGCTTATCCCTGGGGCGCCACTCGGAGCTGCTGTCGATGTCCCACGCGGAGTTGTCCGCGAGGGAAACCTTCCCCTTCTTGGACACCTCTGCCTCCAGATGCGTGGAGGCCGCCCTTTTCTTCCTCCCCCCTCCAGGGGAGAGTTACTTTCCTCCTCCTCCTCCTCGTCCTCGGTGTGGGAGGAGTGGGTCTTGGCGTCTTCGGACGTCACGTCCGAAGTGCCCTTACGGCGGAGACCACTCCTTGTCTCCTTGGCCTTCTTCTTGGCCTTCTTCTCCGGCACTTGGTAGGGCGCCGGAACCAGCATCTTCGTTAGAAGAGGGATTGCTGGGTCTTCAGGCAGTGGAGCCGGACACTGGATCCGCTCTGCCTTCTTTGTCCAGCCCTGAAAAAAAATGGGGAAGCTTATGCGTCTTCCTTGAGTATGCAAGTAAAGGATACACCTTGAAATACGAAAAACTTACCGAACTGGCAGGATGGGCCAGGTCGTGCCCGCGGTCCTCGGTTGTTGCTGGCCACGTCTCGTTGGCCTTAAAGAGCACCTTCCAGATGTCTTCGTGCATAGTGCCGAAGAACTGTTGCAAGGTCTGGTGCTTGGTCAGATCAAACTCCCACAAATGGAAAGTCCGGCTTTGGCATGGAAGGATCCGGCAAGCAAGCATCACCTGGATCACATTGACAAGCTTGATGTTCTTGTCCACCATGCTCCTGATGCGCATGTGGAGCGTTGTCAGCTCGTCCAACGAAGACCAGTCCAGGCCCTTCTCTAGCCAGGAGGTGAGCCGCATCGGGGCGCCGGAATAGAATTCAGGAGCCGTGGCCTAGGTGGCGTCGCGAGGCTTTGTGAGATAGAACCATTGTTGTTTCCACCCTTTGACGGTCTCCACGAAGGTACCTTTGGGCCATGAGACGTTGGGCATCTTACTCACCATGGCGCCTCCGCACTCTGCGTGTTGGCCACCCACCACCTTCGGCTTCACATTGAAGATCTTTAACCACAATCTGAAGTGGGGTGGGATGCATAGGAAGGCCTCGCACATGACAATGAATGCCGAGATGTTGAGGAAGGAGTTGGGGGCCAGATCGCGGAAATCCAGCCCATAGTAGAACATGAGTCCGCGGACGAATGGGTGGAGAGGGAATCCCAATCCGCGGATGAAGTGGGGGATGAATACCACCCTCTCATGGGGCTCCGAGGTGGGGATGATTTGCCCCTTTGCTGGAAGCCGGTGGGCGATTTCCTTGGCTAAGTACCCGGCCTCCTGGAGCTTGGTGATGTCCTTCTCCTTGACGGAGGAAACCATCCACTTGCCCTCCGCTCTAGATCCGGACATGGCTGGAGTGCTTTTTTGAGGTGGAAAGGATGGAAGCTTGGGCGCTGGAGTTCGAGAATGGATGGGCAGGGAGGAAGAGGGCATGGGTGAAAAGGTGAAATCCTTATCCATTTATAAAGGCTGCGAATATCAAGCGCCTCCCCACTCGCCTTAAAACTCACCTATTCCCCAAGGTTCGTGCAGACGGCGCGGTTGGATTACCCACGCCCGTATTGATGATAATCCCGCAACAAGGGGACACGATCTCTGCTTTGACAAGACGTGCCAATCAAGAGGCATCTTGAAACATGGAGCGGGAGGCTAAAAACGACTCAAAACAATGACCGGGCAGTGACGTGATGTCACACTACAAAAGTTGTCAGTGGATTGGACTCGTAAAATATTATACTCTCTGCGTGTTGTGTGTGGTACTCGTTTTGCAGAGCCGGACACGTTTTCGGTGTTCGAAGGCTGTTTTGGAGTATTCGGAGGAGGAACCCGCCTTGCAATGCCGAAGACAATCTGCGTGCCGGACTCATCATCATTGAAGCCTGGTTCAGGGGCTAATGAGGGAGTCCTGGATTAAGGGGTCCTCGGACGTCTGGGCTATGTAACATGGTCCGGACTGATGGGCTATGAAGACACAAGATAGAAGACTTCCTCCCGTGTCCGGATGGGACTCTCCTTTGCGTGGATGGCAAGCTTGGCGTTCAGATATGTAGATTCCTTCCTGTGTAAACCGACTCTATACAACCCTAGGCCCCTCCTGTGTCTATATAAACCGGAGGGTTTAGTCCGTAGAGGCAAGCATAATCACAATCATACATGCTAGACTTCTAGGGTTTAGCCATTACGATCTTGTGGTAGATCAACTCTTGTAACCCTCATACTCATCAATAGCAATCAAGCAGGATGTAGGGTATTACCTCCATCAAGAGGGCCCGAACCTGGGTAAACATCGTGTCCCCTATCTCCTGTTACCATCGATCCTAGACGCATAGTTCGGGACCCCCTACCTGAGATCCACCGGTTTTGACACCGAAACCTACCCTTTCCGATCAGATGGTTTGTGTTAAGACGAACCCTTCATTTACACGTTGAAATTGCCAACGATTTTTAGAGTCAGACCTCATCATCAGATTGTGGATCAGTTTGCGCTTACTATGATGGTCAGTTTTTGGCTTTTTCCTCCTGAGGTACTTGATTGGGCAAACCAGTGTACAATCACAGGGGTTCTCCCTTTGCCCTCTTAGTCGAACGTGCGGAACATAAGGGGCAAGCATAGGATCGGGGAAACCCAACTATTGACCCAAGACATAGTTCAGAACAAATGCATATAGTGTAATATCCGAGACGCTGAATGCCTGGCGTGAAGCAAAGCCGGTCTTGAAGCTTTTGAGCTGATGTATAAATCAAAAACTCTTGGTTATTCGTACTTTAGTGTCGGGCTGTTCGAAGAGGGAGTGAGGAATCTTGTGGCACCCCAGATCAGAGAAACCGGAACGACCCGTATTCTAGCCCAGAGATCAAGGAGATGTCTTCTAGAATACGACACTGGTTGTGACATGATCTAGCTCGCACGAATGGTAATCTTGACAAGCAATCAATCAATCACTGCATCACCTGCAATCTGGCATGACACGCCAGGTTAGTACATTGAATGTACTTGCAAGGTCACAACAACCAAAAGCATCAAGGCAAGAAAATAACATAGCATTAGACATGTTAATTAGATAACAACTACTATGATATGAAAGCAACTGCTAAGCATGATATGAAACTAATACGATACTGATAAACCACCATCTCAGATCTCAATAACCATCTTACTCTTGGCTAACCAGCCAAGCAATAAACCATCTCGATCACCTCATGATCCACCTGATCATCTCGTGATCAAATCAACCACATGATCACCTCGTGACCACATCACAACTAAATGATCATCCTCGAGATCATCTCAGCATCATCATCATCATCCTACCAAACTGTTACTGCTTACAATATATCAACATATAAATCATCTATAAGTCATTCTGTCATGTGAGTGTTGATCGAACGGTGTGACCTAGTACGAACTTGTGCCCATGACCGAGGACGCGACTATCGATAGAGTAAACACACACACTCTGCAGAGGTAGCGCACTTTACCCACACCACAGTACCCGTGGCCTCGCACTCCCATTCGGGTGGACCAACAGCGTTCCGACAAAACCGATCTACTGCCATGACACTCTCCCAGCTACTCCGACCAACACCCCTCTGGGCTAAGTCATGGGTGGCCCCGTGCCTACCAAAGGCATCAACGGCCACCGTCATGGCAAAACAAAAACAGTCCCTGTGGGAGTCCTGGATTAGGGGGTCTCCGGACAGCCGGACTATATCGATTGGCCGGACTGTTAGATTATGAACATACAAGATTGAAGACTTCGTCTCGTGTCCGGATGGGACTCTACTTGGTGTGGAAGGCAAGCTAGGCAATACGGATATGTATATCTCCTCCTTTGTAACCGACCTTGTGTAACCCTAACCTCTCCGGTGTCTATATAAACCGGAGGGTTTTAGTCCGTAGGACAACAAACAATCATACCATAGGCTAGCTTCTAGGGCTTAGCCTCTCTGATCTCGTGGTAGATCTACTCTTGTACTACCCATATCATCAATATTAATCAAGCAGGACGTAGGGTTTTACCTCCATCAAGAGGGCCCGAACCTGGGTAAAACATTGTGTCCCCTGCCTCCTGTTACCATCCGGCCTAGACGCACAGTTCGGGACCCCCTACCCGATATCCGCCAGTTTTGACACCGACATTGGTGCTTTCATTGAGAGTTCCTCTATGTCGTCGCCATTAGGCTTGATGGCTCCTACTATCATCGATAGCGATGCAGTCCAGGGTGAGACTTTTCTCCCCGGACAGATCTTCGTGTTCGGCGGCTTTGCACTGCTGGCCAATTCGCTTGGCCATCTAGAGCATATCGAAAGTTACGCTCCTGGCCACCAGGTCAGGTTTGGAAGCTTAAACTACACGGCTGATGTCCGCGGAGACTTGATCTTCGACGGATTCGAGCATTTGCCTTGTGTGTCACGCGGTCACGATGAGTACGATTTAGCTCTACCATCGGACAGTGTTCAGGACATCGCACCGGAAGCCGCTCCGACCCTTAATTCGGAGCCAGCTGTGCCTTCCGCGGACGGATGGATGGACCCCTCCACGGAGGCCTTACCCTCAGCGGCGATCAAGCCGAACATCGACCTTACCTTGCACAAGAGCCGTGTTGATAAACTGTCGGATCCTTCTCCGACCATGGACTCCGAACCGCATGCGCCCGTTCCTATCGAATCTGATTGGGCGCCGATCATGGAGTTTAGCTCCGCGGATATTTTTCAACACTCGCCCTTTGGTGACATCCTGAACTCATTAAGGTCTCTCTCCTTATCAGGAGGATCCTAGCCGAACTATGTCCGGCAGGAGAGGGATGCGGACGACGAAGAAATTCGCGACCCACCCACCACCCACTTAGTAGCCACTGTCGATGACTTAACTGACATGCTTGACTTCGACTCCGAAGACATCGATGGTATGGATGACGATGCGAGAGACAAAGAGGAACCATTGCCCACAGGGCACTGGACACACCAAAGGAAAACGACGACGAGGAACGGAAGGACGCAACAAAGGGTTGTCCCCTCGAGAAGCAGTCAAAGCGGCGGCGAAAGCACCGCCCCAAATCCCGCCTCGACAGAAATAATGATTACAGACCCAATGTTAGAGCAGGGTGAACCACTGCTGGACCACGGCAACACGAAGAATCAAACTGAACAAACCAACTCTGTCAAGGATAATAGTCCGGAGGACATAACACCGGACAGACACCCGGAGCAACAAAATGCCCATCAAAGGCTTGTTGCCACCGCGAGGAGTCTAAAAAGGCAGAAGCAAAGGCTCTAGGCGGCGCAGGACACACTCCAAATTAGATGGAGTGAAGTACTCAACACAACAGCAAAGTATGGCGGTAATCGCCTCACCAAGAGCTACCCGAAGCGGAAGTTGCTACCTGAATTCGATAAGGAGGCCTTAGATCCCCCGCAACCAAAAAATTAAAACAGCCACCCGGCCGGATAGACGACCTCACGGCCAACATGGAGCGGCAAGCAACGCCGCACAGAAGCCAATACGCGATCCATGCAAGTGCTCGCATCAAAAGGACGGAGCAACTAGATCCATCTATGGACCGCGCAAGCACGCTCCAGCACACGATGCAACACACCAAACATCCGAACACCACGGCACGCCCAGATACAGGGGCGCTGCACACCCCCTATGTTTCACCGATGAGGTGCTGGACCATGAATTTCCAGAGGGATTCAAACCCGTAAACATAGAGGCATACGACGGAACAACAGACCCTGGGGTCCGGATTGAGGACTATATCCTCCACATCCATATGGCTCGTGGAGACGATATCCACGCCATTAAAAACTTGCCCCTCAAACTCAAAGGGCCGGCTCAACACTGGCTTAAAAGCCTCCCCGAAAACTCCATTGGAAGCTGGGAAGAACTCAAAGACGTTTTTCGGGCAAATTTTCAAGGGACTTATGTCCGACCTCCGGACGTGGACGATTTGAGTCATATAACTCAACAGCCCGGAGAGTCAGCCCGAAAGCTTTGGAACAAGTTTCTTACTAAAAAGAACCAAATAGTCGACTGTCCGGACGCCGAAGCCTTAGCAGCTTTTAAGCATAGCGTCCGTGACGAATGGCTTGCCAGACACCTCGGCCAGCAAAAGCCGAGAACAATGGCTGCATTAACAAGCCTCATGACCCGCTTTTGCACGGGTGAGGATAGCTGGCTAGCCAGATGCAGCACCAGCGACCCCAGTACATCCGAAGCTAGATATGGAAACGGGAAATCACGGCGCAACAACAATAACAAACACCAGAATAAAGAAGACATCACGAAGAGCACGACAGTAAATGCCGGATTCAAAAGCTCTCGGCCAAGTCAGCAAAAGCCGCCCTCTAAAGGCGCCAGAGACGAACTGTCCCGCCTAAACAAAATTCTGGACCAAGTATGTCAGATCCATAGCACCCCTGGTAAACCCGCTAATCATACCCACAGAGAATGTTGGGTCTTCAAGCAGTCCGGCAAGCTCAACACCGTACACAAGGGAGGGTACACCAAGCGAAGACGAGGATGAGCCCCTCAAGCAAGACACTGGGGAAAAAAGAAGTTTCCACCAGAAGTCAAAATAGTCAACGTGTTACACGTGATCAAAGGAAGCAAAATGGCACTCCCAGAGAGACATGCCCAAGGGCCTATCACAGCGAAGTCCTGCCACTGGTCGTCTCAAATGATCATTTTCGACCATCGTGATTACTCAGCAAGTATCCGGCGGGCAGGATGGGCTGCCCTGGTATTAGACCCAATAATTGATGGATACCACTTTACACGAGTCCTGATGGACGGTGGTAGCAGTTTAAACCTGATATACCAGGATACAATCCGCGAAATGGGGATAGACCCAACGAAAATCCGCCATAGCAACACTACCTTTAAAGGAGTAACGCCAGGCCCAGGGGCTCACTGCACGGGCTCCCTGCTACTAAAAGTTATATTCGGCTTCCCCGATAACTTCCGTAGAGAACATTTAACCTTCCACATTGCTCCGTTCCAAAGTGGTTATCAAGCACTACTTGGACGCGAAGCTTTTGCTCGCTTTAATGCAATACCACATTACGCTTCCCTCACGCTCAAGATGCCCGGTCCATGTGGCATCATCACAGTGAACGGAAATGTTGAGTGATCTTTGCGCGCCGAAAAGAATGTGACTGCCTTAGCAGCCGCACACTAAAAACGGCCTCACCAACTAAAGCATTTGATAGGTCGTCAAGACCACGGACACGGTTAGACGAGTCCGGCGCAGCTATATGTAATTCATACCGGATTTAGGGCCACACCCCTATTACAAATACAAGGGGCTCAACGCGCGCATACAAGTGGAAATTTTTTACTCATTTTTAATTATACATGGTTTCTTTAAAAAATCACCTTTTTGCACGACAACTTTTTCACCTAAGTTCCTCTCTTTTACAGATGACCATCGTGCTACACCCGTCTAGGATACGGCACAACGGAGACACAGGCGCAGACGTGCAGCAGGGACCCGCTCCAAGGATTCTTTTTAGATTAAGGCCCTGCGTAAACCTTTTTTATTGTCTCTTGTTGATACACATCCCTCGAATTCTCAGCATAATTGAGAAGGATGCTGACGTCTTGGCATGTGGCCACGTCAGAATAATGCACGTACCTGGACACAAGGGGCTTCTTACAAAGGGCACTATTTTGGCCCGGTTTATACCATAAAGACCGAATACCTTAGGGAGTGTTCGGCGTCGCGAGTTTGGCCTTATATGCATCAGCTCCGAATCATTGTCTTTGGTCAAATGTTGGGTTTGCCCGGCTCCTGTGTTTTGGTGACTTACCTTCCGCTTTATCGGCTAAGGTAGCACCAGGAGAACTTCTGCGATTGTGCCCTGGTTCATCCGTACGAGCACCTCAGTAGAGAAAGCCGAAAACTGACTGTCATAATACAACGTGAGACTGGTCAACCACTCGATGACCTATCGGAATGTTAGAATTCCTCCGCCTTAACGAAGGGCCGTTTTCCGGCCAGGCATGTACGCACCCCGAGATCGGGAGAGTGCGGAGCCACCAGGGCTATCTAGTAGCCCCACTTTCAAACTCCTATGGCTAAGTGAAAGTGTTAAAGCATTATAGTCCGGTTGCCTCGTTCGCTGTGCTATCACCTCCTTAATAGGACCAAGACGTTGGGTTAAGTGTGAACACGCATTTTTTGCGAGCACCTCCGCATTATATGTGTGGGGGTTGAAGCCGACGACTGCAATCTTTCAGGTTATATACATATATACATAAATGGCCGCACAGGAGGCATCATATTACTTTTCGGCAAAAGTATAAATACAACCTTACTATATTTCATAAAAACATTGTGTTTACAATGGGAATACGTGTCACTCAAACATAATATTCTTCGAGCACTGGGACTCTATCAAACGAGCACCCTTAAGAACCTCTTCAAAATAGTGCTCGGCAGCTACTCGGGCTATGGCCGAACCTTGCGCCGCAACAGTGGTAGCAGCCATCTCCGCCCAGTATGCCTTGACACGGGCAAAGGCCATCCGTGAGCCTTCTATGCACGCCAACCTCTTCATCGCGTTGATGCGCGGCACCGCACCAACGAACTGCTGCACTAAGCTGAAATAGTTGTTCGGCTTCGGCTTCTCCGGCCACAAATGATCTACAACGGACCTCATGGCGAGTCCGAACAACCTATTAAGTTCGGCCCATTTGACTAGCTGATCAGTCAAGGGAAGCGGACGCTCTGGAGCGCTGAATTGCGACCAGAACAGCTTGTCTACTTCATGATCTGACTGATCTCGAAAGTATTCGACCGCATCGACAGCGCTTGCCGCCAAGTCCATATATGCATCTGCCGAACTCCACAGCCGATCCAGAGGGGCATACCGCAGATCTCCGAACTTCCTCTGCAGCAGAAAGGGCTTCCCAGACGCAATATCCCCGGCTTCGTGCAGCTCCTCCTTCGCCCTCATAGCAGAGCGAGTGTCTTTGGTCGCCATCATGGCCTTCTCAAGGTCCGCTGCCTTCACTCGGTTCTCTTCTTCAAGGAACTTGCAACGGTCAGCAGTGCCTTTTAATTCTACGGCCATCTTGGCCATCTTTTCTTTGCTTTCGCAATGGGCAACCTTCTCGGCTCTTAACTCTCCGGCTGCCTTCAAAGCAGCCGCGTTACTAACCCTCGCTTGTTCCTTGGTTCGGGCAAGTTCCGCCCGAAGGGTCTCCACGGTGGCAGCTCCGTCTGCAGTCACAACATATTAAAGATACTGGCATCATGCTGCTCTTATTATGTGACATTCACCAAAAAACATTACTTACCCTGTGATTCGTCAAGCCGCTTGTTAACAAGCTCGATGTCGGTGTCTGCCGCACCCACTTGCCGCTTTAATTCGGCAAACTCACTAGTCTGGCTAGCCACCGGATTTTCCACCACCTGCACATAAAGGCAGTCTGGTTATAACCTGGGACTATGATCCTCTGTTCGCCGCCTTTCTCAACGGCAACCAGAGTCTCAGGGGCTACTATCTACACAGGGCACACCTAACATGTGCGGTACTATCAAATATCATTTCACGTACCTCAAAGCCTGTTAGTAGACTCATAAAGGCTTCATGTAATCCGCTTTCGGCGGATGAAATTCTCTCCATCACCGTACCCATTAGCGTACAGTGTTCTTCTGAGATGGCCGCTCGCTCCAACAGCTCCCATAGAACGTCCGACCGCATAGCAGACGGTGCCGGACTCTTTTGTTTGCTCTCTTCGAGAGCTGGACGCTGGGGACTTCGGATGACTATGGGATTATCTTCTGGCCTCACCGGATCCGGAGAGGCCCTCCATGACGACACTTTGGGGTCGCCCGCGTCTTGAGCAGAGGAGTCCGGGGGAGGTGTTTCGCTCTCCATCATCTCCAGAAGAAGATCCCCCGAAGACGAGCTCAGCTCAGAAGGGCTAAGACCCGAACTACATGATATATGCGGCGGTTATTTTCCTCAGAGGAAAGGTAGTATACCTTCACTATTAAAGTATTTTTTGAATCACTTACGACTCGTTGGAGGGCTGATCCCCCCGCGGACTTTGTGCGGCAAGAGCACCCCCCGAGGCAGGACCCTCTGTTGGAGACTTCTTCTCTCGTTCGGAGGCCTCAGCTTCTGGCTCCTCAGAAGCAGTCCTCTTCCTCCCCCAGTTATCCTCCTTTATGGAGGCGCTCATTCCTTCGGTTGGAACGGGCAGTGATGGGGGCCCGCTTTCGCCCATATTATTCCCCCTGTATCTTCCTTCGAGGGCTCCGAGCAAGGTGTGAGCTCGAGCATCTTCTCCAGCACCGGATTTTCCAAAACCTCAGGGAGGGGGGCCGAACACTGAATCATCTTTGCTTTTGTTAGCCAGTCCTGGTCAAAGAGCGATTTCTCAGAGATGACGTCATGATGAATAAAAGACGGTGTGTTCGGCTAGAGGATCACTTACTTGTTCGGCGGCACGGTTACTACTCAGGCCCACGTCCTCGATAGTATCCGGACACTCTATTTGAGATCCAAAGAATAACTTGTACATTTCCTCGTGCGTCAGGCCGAGGAAACTTTGAATAGCACGCGGTACTTCTTGGTTGAACTCCCATAAGCGAAGGGGCCGGCGTTTGCAGGGCTGGACTCGATGAACCAGCATAACTTGCACTACCACAACCAAATTAAAATCTCCATCGAAGAGATCTTGAATGCGGCTTTGCAGTATAGGCACGTCCTTGGATGGACCCCAACTCAGTCCTCTGCTAATCCATGACATCAGTTGTGGTGGGGGGCCCGAGCGGAAAGCGAGGGCAGCCGCCCACTTGGCACTTCTAGGAGCCGTGATGTAAAACCACTCCCGTTGCCATAATCTGGACACCTCTGGAAAGGAACCTATCGGCCACGGAGCTCCTGCCAACTTGCTTATTGACGCGCCTCCGCACGCTGCATGTTGCCCCTCGGTCATCTTCGGCTTCACTTCAAAAGTCTTGAGCCATAGGCCGAAGTGAGGGGTAATGCGGAGGAAGGCCTCACACACGACAATAAATGTCGAGATGTGGAGAAAGGAGTCCGGACCTAGATCGTGGAAATCTAGCCCGTAATAGAACATCAAACCCCTGACGAAGGGATCCAGAGTGAGGCCTAGGCCTCGGAGGAACTTGGAGACAAACATGACATTCTCGTTGGGTTCGGGAGTGGGGACGACCTGCCCTTGAGCAGGCAGCCGATGCGAAACCTCGGCGGTCAGGTATCTGGCCTCCCTCAACTTCTTGATATCCTCTTCCGTAACGGTGGAGGGCATCCATCGGCCTTGAAGGCTGGATCCGGACATGATTGAATATCCGGAGCACCTGACCTGGGCTTTGGGTGTTAGAACTCGAGGCGCGGGAATGGTTCGATTGAGCACGAAGAGGGAAAAAGCGAAAACCTTGTCCCTTTATAAAGAGGGTGAATATCAAGTGTCCTCGCCGTGGCCGTTTGGACTTGCCTATAATCTAGGAGTCCTAGACACGGTTGGTTTACCCACGACCGTATTAATGAGAATCCCATAATTAGGGGAACACGATCTCTGCTTTGACAAGACGTGTCAAGAAACCGCCTTGTGTTATGTGCGGAGCTGGTTGAAGAAAAACGGTTCAAGTAAGCACCGGGCTATGGCATGATGTCATGTTGCCAAAACGTGTCAGCAGATTAAGATTTGTGGAAATATTATTCTCTACGGTGGTATGTGGAACTTATTTTGCAGGGTCGGACACTATCCTTATATTCAAAATTCTTCCGTGGTGTATTCGGAGGAGGAACCCGCCTTCCAATGTCGAAGACAATACTGCGCGCCGGACTCATCGTCATTGAAAGCCTGGTTCAGGGGCTACTATGGGAGTCCTGGATTAGGGGGTCTCCAGACAGCCGGACTATATCGATTGGCCAGACTGTTAGATTATGAAGATACAAGATTGAAGACTTCGTCTCGTGTCCGGATGGGACTCTACTTGGTGTGGAAGGCAAGCTAGGCAATACGGATATGTATATCTCCTCCTTTGTAACCGACCTTGTGTAACCCTAACCTCTCCGGTGTCTATATAAACCGGAGGGTTTTAGTCCGTAGGACAACAGACAATCATACCATAGGCTAGCTTCTAGGGTTTAGCCTCTCTGATCTCGTGGTAGATCTACTCTTGTACTACCCATATCATCAATATTAATCCAGCAGGACGTAGGGTTTTACCTCCATCAAGAGGGCCCGAACCTGGGTAGAACATTGTGTCCCCTGCCTCCTGTTACCATCCGGCCTAGACGCACAGTTCGGGACCCCCTACCCGAGATCCACCGGTTTTTGACACCGACAGTCCCAAACGGGGACAAGAGCTCTCAATATCAACCATGGGCGCACAAGGTTATGTCTGCTTACCGGGTCAGGGTACCGCAAGCCCATAACCTTCCCTCGTTGGAGGCACCGGCGAGAGGCATGCCAATAGATCACATTAGGGCCTTCCCATAACAGGCAAATGTGGTTGCACTGGAAAAGCCCAGTTCGGGGGCACCTGACCAACTTAATCATGGAATTTATCCCCAAAATATAACAGTGATAACTGATACTCCAATATCATATATCAACCTGTAATCCAAGTCATAGCAATATCCAACAACTAATCCAAAGCATAATAGCGTCATATCAAAATACTCCAAGGATAGCATAACTCTACGATCATGATAAATCCAAGAACAATAATATCACTACTCCAAAACATCACATCAACTAGCATCATGATGAAAATAATTCTAGCCACTAATAACCCAAAGGTAGCATGACATTCAAAGAAATACTCCAAACTATCATACCAAATACCAACATGAAAATAATGATAACATGGGCCACTAATAATCCAATGGCAACATGTCAACATCATAAGCTGCAAAATGTTAAACCTAGAACTCCAAACAATACCACGGCAATAGCAAGATCAAACAATACTCCGAGAAATGCCATGAACAAATCACAAGTAGCTAAAACAATATTTTAGATAAGTTTAAATAATTTAAACCATGTCACTGCATTATAATCATGCAAATGGAAGGTGTGGCTTGCCTGGGTGGAGGGATTCACCGAGAAGGAGTGCGAGAAGCTCGCAGAAACAACCACCGGAAAACATTCTCTCTCGGAGGGGGCTGAATAAGGGCAATGTCATAATGGTCATTTTCAGAATGTGACAACATCATGAAAATGTTACCAACAGAGCGGGCTCGACGAGGCAAAGAAGTGGGCTTTGGAATCACCTCAATCGGAGTTACGGTTGAAGAATTGTGGCCGTTCATTCATTAGGTAGAAAAATCAATAGCAGGTTCGGCCGACGGCTGGAAACAGAAAGCACATTTCCATGAATACTTCTTCACGCGAGTGAAAGTGCATTTCCAATAGAAGACGCAAGAACTTACGCTTTGAATAGATGAAGACGTAGTTTCTCGAAGTGCGCCTCCACTTAATCCGACATGGCAAGGCGGGGCCGACTCTTGTCTCGGTGACTAGTGGGGCTGCTGGGCCCATCAGCTAGCTGGCAGGGTGATGGCGTCATCGTCATCTCCATCACGCATTCCTGCGCTCAGCTGAGGGGAGGAGCGGGCTCCGGCGAGGATTGCCGCCGCCGTGGGCCACTGAGGGAGTCCTCGCTTAGGGGTGTTCGGGTAGCCCGACTATACCTTCAGCCGGACTCCTGGACTATGAAGATACAAGATTGAAGACTTCGTCCCGTGTCCGTATGGGACTTTCCTTGGCGTGGAAGGCGAGCTTGGCGATACGGATATTCAAGATCTCCTGTCATTGTAACCGACTCTGTGTAACCCTAACCCTATCCGGTGTCTATATAAACCGGAGGGTTGTAGTCCGTAGGCAATCAACTCCATACACAACAATCATACCATAGGCTAGCTTTTAGGGTTTAGCCTCCTTGATCTCGTGGTAGATCTACTCTTGTACTACCCATATCATCAATATTAATCAAGCAGAAGTAGGGTATAACCTCCATCGAGAGGGCCCGAACCTGGGTAAAACAAAGTGTTCCCTGCCTCCTGTTACCATCCGGCCTAGATGCACAGTTCGGGATCCCCTACCCGAGATCCGCCGGTTTTGACACCGACAGCCACCGTTTGTGGCGCCCGGACCACCGCTGGACTCGGGACGCCGAGGTGGATGCAGCCCTAGGTAGAACGGCTACCAAAGAGCTCGGGGCTAGTCGGGGCATTGACCACGACGGACGGTGGGCTCGGGCAATTCCGGGCATGGCGCCACGGCCATGGAGAGAGGGCGGAGAGCTTCGGGAAAGGGACTAGGGTGGTGGTGGAGGCTCTGGGTGGTGGAAAGAAGAGGAGGGGGGCTCAGCACTAAGCCAATTTAGGAGGAGGGGGCCAGAGGCCATGGCGGTAATGGCGACCTCATAGAGCTCCTCGAGCTCCAGGGGGTGGCTAGGCGGGGCTCTGGGAGTGAGTGAGGACTGCTGGTGTGGTCCGAGGCCGCGGGGAGGGTCTATAAATAGGCCGGGAAGGAGCTGTCGCGCTGGTGTTGCTGCGGATGCGTGGCCGTCGCCACGAACGCATGGCCGGATGAGCTTGCTCACAGGAAGGTGACGGGAGGGAACAGAGGGCAGACTCACGGGGCGGAGGAGGCCAAGAGACATGGGGAGCAAGCGGTCGATACGAAGACAGAGCCAGAGGGCCACTGTTTGCCCATGGGCGCGCGGCGTCTAGCTCCAGTGAGGAGGCTTCGAGAGGGGGCAGGGACACGAGAGCGATGGAAGAGGGAGGGGGAGTCAAGTCGGCATGCCTAGACGCGTGGAACTCGCCGAGACTAAGCTGCCCGACGCGTCCCGACGCCTATAGTGCGGCCAACGCAACCAGAGCGCATGCACAGACATGCTAAAGACACAGTCACGACTTTGCCTGAGATGGAAGGGACGCAAGAGGCTGTTGTGACATGTCTGGTGATTAGTCCCTGCATCATAGAGGATGAGGAAGGTGATGGATCGACAAAAGGGGCTCTGAGGTGAAGTGAGGCATCACTAAAAATTTGTTGTATCAAACTTGGCCGTGCACTGCTGATCAACAGGGATTGATTGGTGCAAATTAAGTTGTCTGGGATGATTAACTAAGGAAGGACTATGATCTTGGAGGTGTTGAAGATAAATGGACCAAGGATTAATATAGTTGCTTTGCAACTGACCAAAATGGTCCAGAAAAGAGATCATGATGGTTCACTCACATAGAGTAACCACTGATAACCCACAAGTATAGGGGGTCGCAACAGTTTTTGAGGGTAGAGTATTCAACCCAAATTTATTAATTCGACAGAAGGGGAGCCAAAGAATATTCTCAAGTATTAGCAGCTGAGTTGTCAATTCAACCACACCTGGAAACTTAATATCTACAGCAAGGTATTTAGTAGCAAAGTAATATGATAGTAGTGGTAACGGTGGCAAAAGGTAACGGTAGCAAAAGTAATATTTTTGGGTTTTATAGTGATAGTAATAGTAGCAGCGGAAAAGTAAATAATCGAAGAACAATATATGGAAAGCTCGTAGGCATTGGATCGGTGATGGAGAATTATGCCGGATGCAATCGATGATGTAACAGTCATAACCTAGGGTGACACAGAACTAGCTTCAGTTCATCAATGTACTGTAGGCATGTATTCCGAATATAGTCATATGTGCTTATGGAAAAGAACTTGCATGACGTCTTTTGTCCTACTCTCCCGTGGCAGCGGGGTCCTAATGGAAACTAAGGGATATTAAGGCCTCCTTTTAATAGAGTACCGGACCAAAGTATTAACACATAGTGAATACCTGAAGTCCTCAAACTACGGTCATCACCGGTAAGTATCCTGATTATTGTCACTTCGGGGTTAACGGATAATAACACATAATAGGTGACTATAGACTTGCAAGATAGGATCAAGAACTCTCATATATTGATGAAAGCATAATAGGTTTAGATCTGAAATCATGGCACTCGGGCCCTAGTGACAAGCATTAAGCATAGCAAAGTCATAGCAACATCAATCTCAGAACATAGTGGATACTAGGGATCATACCCTAACAAAACTAACTTGATTACATGATAAATCTCATCCAACCCATCACCGTCCAGCAAGCCTATGATGGAATTACTCACGCACGGCGGTGAGCATCATGAAATTGGTGATGGAGGAAGGTAGATGATGACGATGGCGACGGATTCCCCTCTCCGGAGCCCCGAACAGACTCCAGATGAGCCCTCCCGAGAGAGTTTAGGGCTTGGCGGCGGCTCCGTATCGTAAAACGCGATGAATCCTTCTCTCTGATTTTTTTTCTCCCCGAAAGTGAATATATGGAGTCAAGGTTGAGGTCGGTGGAGCATCAGGGGCCCACGAGGCAGGGGGACGTGCCCATGGGGGTAGGGCGCGCCCCCTACCATCGTGGACAAGTGGTGGCCCCCCTGACGTGGATCTTTCTTCCAGTATTTTTTATAAATTCCAAAATAACTCTCCGTTGATTTTCAGGTCATTCCGAGAACTTTTATTTCTGCACAAAAATAACACCATGGCAATTCTGCTGAAAACAGCGTCAGTCCGGGTTAGTTCCATTCAAATCATGCAAGTTAGAGTCCAAAACAAGGGCAAAAGTGTTTGGAAAAGTAGATACGACGGAGACGTATCAACTCCCCCAAGCTTAAACCTTTGCTTGTCCTCAAGCAATTCAGTTGATAAACTGAAAGTGATAAAGAAAAACTTTTACAAACTCTGTTTGCTCTTGTTGTTGTAAATATGTAAATCCAGTATTCAAGTTCTCAGCAAAGATTATGAACTAACCATATTCATAATAACATTTAGGTCTCATGTTTACTCATATCAATGGCATAATCAACTAGCGAGCAATAATAATAAATCTCGTATGACAACACTTTCTCAAAACAATCATGATATGATATAACAAGATGGTATCTCGCTAGCCCTTTCTGAGACCGCAAAACATAAATGCAGAGAACCTTTAAAGATCAAGGACTGGCTACACATTGTAATTCATGGTAAAAGAGATCCAGTCAAGTCATACTCAATGTAAACTAACAGTAATGGATGCAAATGACAGCGGTGCTCTCTAATTGGTGCTTTTTAATAAGAGGATGATGACTCAACATAAAAGTAAATAGATAGGCCCTTCGCAGAGGGAAGCAGGGATTTGTAGAGGTGCCAGAGCTCGGTTTTGAAATAGATATGAATAATATTTTGAGTGGTATACTTTCATTGTCAACAAAAGAACCGAGAGATCTCGATATCTTCCATGCTACACACATTATAGGTGGTTCCCAAACAGAATGGTAAAGTTTATACTCCCCCTCCACCAACAAGCATCAATCCATGGCTTGCTCGAAGCAAAGAGTGCCTCCAACTAACAAGAGTCCCGGGGGAGTTTTGTTTGCAGTTATTTTAATTTGATTTGCATAAAGCATGGGACTGGGCATCCCGGTGACCAGACATTTTCTCATGAGTGAGGAGCGGAGTCCACTACTCTTGAGAATAACCGGCCTAGCATGGAAGATACAGACAGCCCTACTTGATACATGAGCTATTCGAGCATACAAAACAGAATGTTTATTTGAAGGTTTAGAGTTTGGCACATACAAATTTACTTGGAACGGCAGGTAGATACCGTATATAGGTAGGTATGGTGGACTCATATGGTCTTCAACGAACCACCGATAGGATTGACACAACAGATAAATTGATATGATAACCAAGGAAGAGAACTCTTGAACGAACCACCGTAAGAATTGAAAATGAAAGTAGCAAAGTCACAAAACACTGGGAAGAATTGGAAAATGAATGAAGATACTTGCTAGGATTTAGATACATGAGAATGAATAGATCACGAGCTGATTAGAGAAAACTTGAATGATGCACCGGTAAGATTTGGAGAATGAGAGCTGAAAGCTGAGAATGAATAATTCTGAGATGATGGGCTGCGGAGAATCAAACTGAAAAGACTCCTAAATAGAACCGGATGAGTGAAAAGAATTCTCACAATCGAAAAGAATTATGAGAGGATGGCATCAAGCTAGAACCATGAATCTTGAAAAGAATGGAGCAAGATTTAAGAGAAACTCTTCTTCGGTCTACAAATGTTGAGAATGACGATGAGAACACCAGCATGAATTGTTGAGATACTCCGGGATGAAAATTAGAAAGGTTGAACCGACGATGACAAGAATTTGAAAGATCTTGGAGAAACCATCTGACTGATGATGAATCATTCTTACGTCAAACTTTGAAAAGAATTTGAGAATACCTCTGGAAAAATTAGAAGAGTCAGGTAAGATCCTGGGAAAAGACCTGTGGGTTAGGGCCCACTCAAAAGAAACACCGTTGAAGAGATTGCTTGAAAAGGAGATTGCACCGGTTGAGTTAAATAGCTTGTATGAGATAACATCCTCGAAAAAGCTTGAACGGATTAGTAGTGAAAACACGAATCTTCCGAGATATCTTCAGCACTCCAGAACAAATGAATAGTGAGAGGTGAATGATAAAGAGGTGCACCGGCATGGGAAAACATTTGAAACGAGGACAGGATATGATCGACAAAGCTTGAATTGAATCCACCGGAGAAGAAAACGAATGATGAATGATGATCTTGAAGCTCCGTTAGTATCTTCCTGAGAATCACCGGATAAGAACATTGAAAGAGAGGAGTAAAGAGGCTTCACATCCATAAGATGGATACTTGATAAAGAAATCCGAGTCCTTGAAGAAACAAGGGTGGGAGGGCGGGAAAAATAAAGACAACTTGGGACGGATGAAACAAACAACGTTGAGAAGGCTTGAGTTGATCTTGCGGATGTTGAAAAAGATCGGGTCCACTTGAAGAGAAGCACACCGGTTGAGAAGAAATTGAGATGATAATCTCGATTATCATGAAGGATTGGTATTCACAAAGGAGTATAAGAACACCGCTTAGAAAAGGTAAGAAATCCACATTTGACAATGAAGCAACTCGAATATCACAATCAAAACAAAAACAAAGGATTGGTTTGCAAAATAAGCCGAAACAAACATATGATAGATCCCATATTCTATCATGTGTCTGTTGGAAGGATATGCTACATGATACTTGAATTCCCACTTATAAACTCCCGAAACTTTCTGGTTATGCAATCAGGTGTTGGGGATACAGGGGAAGCATAATATCTCACCCAAACTAACAAATCCTACATCCAGCTGTATCCATCCTTCAACAAATAACCAAGAAACCTTCGGAAATCGTTTACCTCAACCTTCAAAAAGCATTTGTTATACGAGTAATGGCAATACTCCCGAACTCCCGCCCCAGTACTGGGTGGCGTCGAGGTTATCTCACCAACAACTGCATAAAAGAGATTTTCGATGTCGGCAAACTCAGGTATTCCAGAACTGCAACGATAAAATTGTGACGACAACACCTCGGAGCTCAAATCCCCGGGACACTACCACAACCCCTAAATGCTAGGAGGCACCAAGAACAATGTTCTCGTCACAAAACCATCGGAACGATTCCAAGATACCCGCGAGATCCTAATTTTTTTTGTGAAATTTGAGAAGAGAAGAGTCAAAACTCTACGTCAGGAGGCCTCACCAGAGCGACGAAGGGACTGAGGAGTAATAAGAATCCTACTCTCCGATATATATAATCCTAAGACTCAAAAAAAATTCTAGATTCAACAACGTCAGTGATTTGATCAAGCAGGGGTCTCCTAAGTCGGGGAAGGCTCTAATTACCAACTTGTAACACCCACGATGCGGCTATATCTCCCACGTGTTGGAGCACGACTTAGAGGCATAACCGCATAGTAGGCATGCCGCAAGAGGGGTAATCTTTACACATCCCATGTACTGAATAAGAAAGGGATAAAGAGTTGGCTTACAATCGCCACTTCAAACAATACATAAATATAGAATACATCATCCAGAAGACAAACAAGGTCCGACTATGGAACCAAAATAAAAGAAGACAACCCCAATTGCTAGATCCCCAATCGTCCCAACTGGGCTCCACTACTGATCAACAGGAAACGAAACAACACAACGAACAAGATCTTCATCGGGCTCCCACTTGAGCTCGGTTGCGTCACCTGCACTGGTATCATTGGCACCTGCAATTGTTTGGAAGTATCTGTGAGTCACGAGGACTCAGCAATCTCACACCCACGTGATCAAGACTATTTAAGCTTATGGGTAGGATAGAGTAATGAGGTGGAGCTGCAGCAAGCACTAAGCATATATGGTGGCTAACATACGCAAATAAGAGCGAGAAGAGAAGCAATTCAACGATCGTGAACTAGAAGTGGTCAAGAAGTGATCATGAATATACTTATGTTCAAACATAACTCCAAAACCGTGTTCACTTCCCGGACTCCGCCGAGAAGAGACCATCACGGCTACACACGCGGTTGATGCATTTTAATTAAGTGAAGTGTCAAGTTCTCTACAACCGGACATTAACAAATTCCCATATGCCCATAACCGCGGGCACGGCTTTCGAAAGTTCAAAACCCTGCAGGGGTGTCCCAACTTAGCCCATCACAAGCTCTCACGGTCAACGAAGGATATTCCTTCTCCCAGACGACCCGATCAGACTCGGAATCCCAGTTACAAGACATTTCGACAATGGTAAAACAAGACCAGCAAGACCACCCGCTGTGCCGACAAATCCCGATAGGAGCTGCACATATCTCGTTCTCAGGGCACACCAGATAAGCTAAGCGTACAAGAACCAACGTAACCCAAGTTGCCAAGGGACGGCCCTGCACGGTGCTCTAGTTTGGACCAACACTCACAGGAGCACTGGCCCGGGGGTTTAAAATAAAGATGACCCTTGAGTCTGCAGAACCCAAGGGAAAAAGGCTTAGGTGGCAAATGGTAAAACCAAGGTTGGGCCTTGCTGGAGGAGTTTTATTCAAGGCGAACTATCAAGGGGTTCCCATTATAACCCAACCACGTAAGGAACGCAAAATCAAGGAACATAACACAGGTATGACGGAAACTAGGGTGGCAAGAGTGGAACATAACACCAGGCATAAGACCGAGCCTTCCACCCTTTACCAAGTATATAGATGCATTAATTAAATAAGAGATATTGTGATATCCAACATAAACATGTTCCAGCATGGAACACACTCCATCTTCACCTGCAACTAGCAATGCTATAAGAGGGGCTGAGCAAAGCGGTAACATAGCCAAACAACGGTTTGCTAGGAAAGGTGTGTTAGAGGCTTGACATGGCCATTTGGGAGGCATGATATAGCAAGTGGTAGGTATCGCGGCTTAGCAAAAGAGCGAGCAACTAGCAAGCAAAGATAGAAGTGATTTCGAGGGTATGGTCATCTTGCCTGAAATCCCACAAGGAAGAAGAACGAGTCCAGGAAGTAGACGACCCAACGTAGTCGAACGAATCCTCACAACTCCGGAACGAAACCGAAGCTAACGAGAGAAGCAACCCGGAAAGAAGCAAGCAACATAGTAAACAACCAAGCATAAACATGGCATAATGCATAATCAAGTATGATGCATGTACGGTTTAATGAGGCATGGCATGGCAAAGTGCACAAACAAAACTACAAATTAAGTGGAGCTCAATATGCAATGAGTTGCATATTGACGGAACACCACATCAATTATTTAGTTCACTCCCGGTTTGGTACTCAACAATATTAAATGTTAGTTAACATGGCAAGAAGTGAAGCATAACAAAACTATACTATCTAAACAATTTAAATGGGTCTGGATATAACAAACAACAAATCTGGTAAATCCCCACATGCATTTAGCAATTTAATGCAAACAACAATTTTTTAAACATTTTGAATGTTATTATCATGATGCGGATGACATTTGCATGTTTTAGGCAATTTTATGAAAATGTTGATATGAACATATTATGAAGCATTTGTCATCGTGGCGGAACAAAAGGGGTGCCATGGAGACAATAACGAAAACGGTGCCACAGCAACGTTCCGATTCCGGTAACTCGATTGAGATATCGATGCAAAAGAGAAGGGTGCGGATGCGTGGAACACGCAAGAAATGGGGGGGTGCTCCCGGTTACCGGGTTCCCACGGGTCGACGGCGGTGTCAAATGAGGGAACAACTAATGCCCATGGGCAGATACAACATCCAAACAAGCATCTCATACAACACATGCATTCGTCCACGGGTCATTGTCTCGGCGGTATACCTTTGAAGCATGCGCTCGGGGTGGTTCGAGTTCGGTAAAGTAAGTAGGTGTTCTCGAGATGGTCGTAGGAAGTAGTCGTTCACATCGTCGAAGAGGAAGTAGCCGTTCACTCCACGGTCTTGGCGGATCCACACGATGGTAGTGGTACTCGTGAAGAGGTACTCGGCGGTCGTCGTGTATACGTTCATGGGGTCTTGGCGATGGTAGTTGTACGTGGGTCTTCGGCGACGGTAGTCGTACTCGGTTTGTAGGTGCTCAGGTCATCGGTAGATGTACTTGGCGCATCAGCGTGTAGTCATACATGGCGATCTCGTCCTAGTCTTAGCGCTCGAAGTACACATCTTGTGGTGCCGGCAACGGTGATGGCAGCAGCTCGGGTCGTAGGTAGAGGAGGTCCTGGTAGAGTCAAAACATGACCCAGGGTGGTACTTCTGGGCATCGATGGTGGTGCTGGCCAACAGCAGAGGAGGTAGCAAGGGTTGCAGCGGCGATAGGGGCCCAAGGAGAGGCCGGCTATGCAGGCAAAGCAGACGTCGAAGCAGGGGCAATGGGAGCCGGCGGGGACGCGGGGTCGCCAGGGCCGGTCTTGAGATTTCAGGGGCCCTGGGCAAAATTATAATTGGGGGCCCTTGATGGCCCTTAGTGTAATGTCTATTTATAAATCATTATATGTAGATATAATTTTTATCAAAGAAAAAATTAAGTGCATATCAAATAATGTATTACATATTCCTTAAAAAAAATCTCCTCATATTCTGAGATGGAAAATCGCTAATGATATTATCAATATCAATTTCATCAAGCATGTTTTTCTCAATGCATAATGTTGTCAAGCTGTTGTAACCCTTTGTAAATTTGTTTCATGCTTTCTCAGTCCAGTGCTCAGTTCATTCCAAGAGTTTTTGTTGGTAATATGGTCAACACTAGCTGCATGTTTCGGTCTCGCATTAATATGCTTCCAATCATAAAACCCCTCATGCCTCAATGCACTCTTGCATTTGTCAGAATTGAAAAGCTTACATCACAACGAAAACACTTTTTTGCGCCTTTTGAAATAACTGACCATTTCTTATCATGCACCTCTCAATTGCACATATTTCTTGAGTAATGCATATATGAAAAATGTCTTGAATTTTCATTCAAAGAATATTTAGTGTGTTCTTCTTCCCTTTTAGGCCCCTTTTCCACTAATATATCCCTCAATTTATTTTCAAGATTACCCAAATTGCTTGGATCGTAAATATCCACAGTAATAACCGGTTTGTCATCAACACTAGCAAATTATGTCGCAGATAAATTAAATATGGGCGCATGATCACTCACATTGGTATCATCTGCCTGTATGTGCAAACATGGGCCAAGCCCATCATCTCTCCTTTTCTTTCCTAGGCCTAGCACGTGAGTCACACGAGAGGAGCAGAGGCTGGGGCATTGCTGAGTTTGGCTTCAATTTTTTTGGTCGTAGTATATACCTGTGTACCCTACACACACGTACCTGGAGGGGGCCCCCTGGCATTTGCGGGCCCGGGGCGGCCGCCCCGTTCGCCCCCCTCAAGGCCGGCCCTGGGGGTCACGATGGCGGGAGCGGGCCGTCCTGGTACTGCGGGGCTGGCGGTCATGGGAGCTCTTGCTCCTGCCGAAGACGACGGCGGCGACCCTGCGAGAGGGGATGTCAGCGAGAGAAAACGCGACGAGAGGAAGGGGAGGCCATGGATCGGGCACATGGAGCTTGAGGCGCCGAAGGAAGGAGGAGGCCATGAGCACGAGGAACACCGCGGCGCTCGCTGGATGGAGCTTGTAGGCGGCGAGGTTGGAACCATGCGGGCGGCGGGGCGGCGAGGTGCACTGGCGATGACGGGGATCGAGCATGGGGGCTCCTGCATGCATGGGTGGGGTGAGAGACCGCTCCTCTCTGGCGGCGCGAGCAGGGGAAGAAAGGATCAGGAGAGAGTGGGGACCGGTCGAGGCGCTGCGTGAGGGAGAGACCGATCGAGGGGGAGGGGGAGATGGATCAGGCAAGCGGTGGCGGTCAGAGGGAACGAGAACGAGGGAGAGCGCGAGCACTAAGGTTAGGTGGTGTTTAGGTGGGCTTGGGGCGACTGGGCCTTAGGGAAGCCACGGATGGCTGCTGAGAGGCCCAGCTGGGCTGCGGGGAGCAGGACAGCCTGGCCGCTGGGCTCTCTCTCTCTCTCTCTTCTTATTTTATTTATCAGAAAACAATTAAAGAGAAGAAAAAAGAAAGAGGGGGGGTTAGGGAAAGAAGTTGGACACGCGGATAAATTCCCGGACTCACAAAAATGTGCTTGTTCCCAAAAAATTGGAGTGGGCAAGATTGCAAGGATTTTATTGAAAGTCATTTGAATTTAATTCAAATGGTTTGAACAAGGACTAGGAATTAGACGTGTCCAAAAATGTTAAGATTTTCGGTGGAGCTCAGGAAAAAGATGATAGGATTTATGGCGATGTTTGAGGAGAAAACTCGAAGCAGAAAAGGCTTGAGAGTTTAAATTGCAAGTGTGTTTGCGGTTAATTCCAAACTAATGGAATATTTTATAATAGCTCCCTAAATATCGGGAGGGTATGTTATAAAGAGAACTCACCATGTGAATTCCCTCTATTAAAATGGATCAAAATCCATGCCATTTATTTAGTTGAGTTAAAAAAAAGAAATGACATGATGGCATGAGGCAATGCACACGATGGAAGGATGAATGCAATGAACCAAACAAAACACCAACGAATCTCGAAACCCATGGAAGGTATCTGAAGCTTCGGTCTTGGGGCGTTAGATCAACAATAATGCATATAAGAGCCACTCAACATTTTCATTATGATCTTCTCCTCTCGACCCCCAAAGAACAAGAAAAGAAATAAAACTATTTACACGGGAAAGCTCCCAACAAGCAAAAGAAGAACGAGAAATCTTTTTGGGTTTTCTTTTTAATTACTACTACTACAGCATGAAAAGTAAACTAGCTAAAAAACTACAACTATTTTTTTGTTTTTTCTTAAGGTTTATCAAACACACAAGAAGAAAGCATAAAAAGGAAAATAAACTAGCATGGATATTACGATGAAAAAGTATGAGCACCGACAGCTAGCATGAGTGTGTGAACATGAATGTAATGTCGGTGAGAGATACGTACTCCCCCAAGCTTAGGATTTTGGCCTAAGTTGGTCTATGGCCACGGCTGGCCTGGCGGATATCCAAAGTTACAGCTGGTGTCGTACTGAGAAGAACCCCCCTGGTGCCACTGGTTGGTGATCTCTTCCGGATTTCACTGATAAATAGACTGTCGGTGAGGATCAAATTGTGGTTCCGGCTCTGGCTCTGTAGCTGGTGTGGGGTTTTGGTAGGCGTGAATGGCCTCCGGCGGAACGAGGTACTTGCCTACAGATAAGTCAAACAAGGAAGGAGCAGGCAAAGTAATAGTCTCAGGGTGATTTTTATCAAATATCAGCTTGTACTTAAGCATCTTTTCCTCATTCTCAACGATAAAATCATGTGCTACCATACTCTTATAGTCTAGAAAAACAGGAGGCAGCAACTTGTCTTCCTTCTCATAATGTCTAATAGGTATGTTAAAATGTGCAGCGAGGCAAAAGTACCTCCCAAGATGGGGCCCTTAGTGCGGTTAAGATTTAACCGCTTTGCAACAATAGCGCCCATACTAAATGTGTCATCACGGAACAAGGCATGGCACAAAATAACAATATCAGAGGCACTAAGGTTGCCACAGTTTCCGCGACCAATTAAGCATCTACTAGCAAATATTGCAAAGTAACATAAAACAGGAAAATGTATGCTAGTAATTCTTGCATCGGAAACTTTCCTCGTTTCCCCTACAGAAATTGTATCAATAAACCTTTCCACATCGTCACGATGGGTTCCTCTGCACTGCCCTCAAAAGGGATCAACCAAACCCGACAAAAATCACGAAGTGACATCTCCTTATGCGCATCATATAAATAAAATTCCACCGTAGGTGGTGAGCTCCTAGCATGGAAATGAAAGTTTTGCACAAAGATATTGGTGAGTAAGAGATATTGTTCGCCTTGGTCATGGAGGAAGGCGGTGAGGCCTGCATTCTCAGCCAACTCATAAAAATCATCATAAATCCCGGCTGCTCTCAAGAAATCATCACAAGGCCATTCACACGGACGAACCTCCGTGGTGCGAGGGAGATTATACTTGGGCTTCTTGTTCTCTTCACTTTGTTTATCCTTCAAGCTTCAGCTCGATGAGCCCCTCAAGAATCTCTTCATCTTTTTCTGAAAATTTCTGAAATTTTTAACAACTTCAAAATAAAAGTAAACCAAACTCAACAAAATTGATAGCAACTACTCCTACAAGTGCCTAGAGGCAATGTCATGCATTAAAACTACTTTTGACCATATAAATTTGACATGCAAGCTCAAGAACAGGGTCACCTAAGCAGCAAAAATTTGCAATAAATAAAGCACTAGAACAAAAACTAATTGGACCATTGGAGGAGTCACATACCAAAGAACAATCCCCCAAAGAAGTTTTGTGAATGGAGCTTTGAGCAAGGAGATCGAAAATGGCAGCAAGATGAGCTAGAACTCGGGTTTGAGCTGGCTAGTGATTTTTTCGGAGGAAGAAGGAGTGTGTGGTGGCTGGGATAAGTGGAGGGGACCCACGTGGGGTCCACGAGGCAGGGGGACGCGCCCTCCACCCTCGTGGGCACGTGGCTGCTCCCCCTGCTGTGTTTTCAGTGCCACATATTCTCAAATATTCTAGAAAAAATCAAATTTAATTTTTAGGGCATTCGGAGAACTTTTATTTTCAGGGTATTTTTTATTGCATTGATAATTCAGAAAACAGATAGAAAAATATTATTTTTGCTATATTTAATATAAATAACAGAAACTAAAAAGAGGGTACAGAGAGTTGTGTTTTCTAAATTCATCCATCTCATGCTCATCAAAAGGAATCCACTAACAAGGTTGATCAGGTCTTGTTAACAAACTCATTCTGAATAACATGGAACCGGAGAAATTTCGAATAACACTAGGTTGCCTCAGGGCCGGCCCTGAGGGGGGGCGAACGGGGCGGCCGCCCCGGGCCCCCAAACGCCAGGGGGGCCCCTCCAGGTACGTGTGTGTAGGGTACACAGGTATATACTATGACCGAAAAAAATTGAAGCCAAACTCAGCAACGCCCCAGCCTCTGCTCCTCTCGTGTGACTCACGTGCTAGGCCTAGGAAAGAAAAGGAGAGATGATGGGCTTGGCCCATGTTTGCACATACAGGCAGATGATACCAATGTGATTGATCATGCGGCCATATTTAATTTATCTGCGACATAATTTGCTAGTGTTGATGACAAACTGGTAATGTGGATATTTATGATCCAAGCAATTTGGGTAATCTTGAAAATAAATTGAGGGACATATTAGTGGAAAAGGGGCCTAAAATGGAAGAAGAAAACACTAAATATTCTTTGAATGAAAATTCAAGACATTTTTCATATACGCATTCCTCAAGAAATATGTGCAATTGAGAGGTGCGTGATAAGAAATAGTCAGTTATTTCAAAAGGCGCAAAAAAAGTGTTTTCGTTGTGATGTAAGCTTTTCAATTCTGACAAATGGAAGAGTGCATTGAGGCATGAGGGGTTTTGTGATTGGAAGCATATTAATGCGAGACCGAAACATGCAGGTAGTGTTGACCATATTACCAACATAAACTCTTGGAATGAACTGAGCACTGGACTGAGAAAGCATGAAACAAATTGACAAAGGGTTACCACATCTTGACAACATTATGCATTGAGAAAAACATGCTTGATGAAATTGATATTGATAATATCATTAGCGATTTTCCATCTTAGAATATGAGGAGATTTTTTTAAGGAATATGTAATACATTATTTGATATGCACTTAATTTTTTCTTTGATAAAAATTATATCTACATATAATGATTTATAAATAGACATTTACACTAAGGGCCATCAAGGGCCCCCAATTATAATTTCGCCCAGGGCCCCTGAAATCTCAGGACCGGCCCTGGGTTGCCTCAACGGGGATATGCATATCCCCAACAATAAGAATATCATATTTCTTCTTGACAGTAGGAAGAGGAAATTCAAAACCTCCAATAGTAATTGTTGAAATTTTTTCAATAAATTTGATACTGTGGACTTGAGGTTGTTTCCTTGGAATGTGTACCGTATGCTCATTACCATTAACATGAAAAGTGACATTGCTTTTGGTGTAATCAATAACAGCCCTTGCAGTATTCAAAAAGGGTCTTCCAAGTATAATAGACATACTATCGTCCTCGGGAATATCAAGAATAACAAAGTCCGTTAAAATAGTAACGTTTGCAACCACAACAGGCACATCCTCACAAATACCGACAGGTATAGCAGTTGATTTATCAGCCATTTGCAAAGATATTTCAGTAGGTGTCAACTTATTCAAATCAAGTCTACGATATAAAGAGAGAGGCATAACACTAACACCGGCTCCAAGATCACATAAAGCAGTTTTAACATAGTTTCTTTCAATGGAGCATGGTATAGTTGGTACTGCTGGATCTTGGATCTCCAAGTTTCTTTGGTATTCCACCCTTAAAAGTATAATTAGCAAGCATGGTGGAAATTTCAGCTTCCGGTATCTTTCTTTTATTAGTAACAATTTCATTCATATATTTAGCATAAGGATTCATTTTAAGCATGTCAGTCAAATGCATACGCAAAAAGATAGGTCTAATCATTTCAGCAAAGCGCTCAAAATCCTCATCATCCTTTTTCTTGGATGGTTTAGGAGGAAAAGGCATGGGTTTCTGAACCCATGGTTCTCTTTCTTTACCGTGCTTCCTAGCAATAAAGTCTCTCTTATCATAACGTTGATTCTTTGATTGTGGGTTATCAAGATCAACAGCGGGTTCAATCTCTACATCATTGTCATTGATAGGTTGAGCATCAACATGAACATCATCGTTAACATTATCACTAGGTTCATGTTCATTACCAGATTGTGTTTCAGCATCAGAAATAGGAATATCATTGGGATTCTAAGGTGTGTCTACAACAGGTTCACTAGAAGCATGCAAAGTCCTATCATTTTTCTTTTTATTCCTCTTAGAAGGACTAGGTGCATCTGCATTAGCTCTTTGAGAATCTTGCTCAATTCTCTTAGGGCGGTCCTCAGGATACAAAGGTTCCTGAGTCACCTTACCTCCTCTAGTTGCAACTCTAACAGCAAAGTCATTATTTTTACTATTCAATTCATTGAGAAAATCATTCTGAGCTTTAAGTACTTGTTCTACTTGAGTGGTAACCATAGAAGCATGTTTACTAATAAGTTTAAGTTCACCTTTAATATTAGCCATATAATCACTCAAGTGTTCAATCATATAAGCATTATGTTTCAATTGTCTACCAACATAAGCATTAAAATCTTCTTGCTTAATCATAAAGTTATCAAATTCATCCAAACATTGGCTAGCAAACTTAGCAGGAGGGATTTCAGCTTTATCATACCTATGGAGAGAATTTACCTTTACTACCTGTGTCGGGTTATCAAGACCATGTGTTTCTTCAAGAGGCGGTAAATTAAGACCATGTATTTCTTCAATAGGAGGTAAATTCTTAACATCCTCAGCTTTAATACCTTTTTCTTCATAGATTTCTTTGCCTCTTGCATGTCTTCAGGACTGAGAAAAAGAATACCCTTTTTCTTCAGAGTTGGCTTAGGAGTTGGTTCAGGAAGTGTCCAATTATTTTCATTACTCAACATATTATTCAATAGAATTTCAGCTTGATCAACTATTCTTTCCCTGAAAACACAACCAGCACAGCTATCCAGGTAATCTCTAGAAGCATCGGTTAGTCCATTATACAAGATATCAAGTATTTCATTTTTCTTGAGAGGATGATCAGGCAAAGCATTGAGTAATTGGAGAAGCCTCCCCCAAGCTTGTGGGAGACTCTCTTCTTCAATTTTCACAAAATTATATATCTCCCTTAAAGCAGCTTGTTTCTTATGAATGGGGAAATATTTAGCAGAGAAGTAGTAAATCATATCCTGGGGACTACGCACACAACTGGGATCAAGAGAATTAAACCATATCTTAGCATCACCCTTTTGATGAGGACGGAAATAATTTAAGGATATAATAGTAGCGAGTTTTCTCATCATTAGTGAACGGGGTAGCTATATCATTTAATTTAGTAAGATGTGCCACAACAGTTTCAGATTCATAGCCATAAAAAGGATCAGATTCAACCAAAGTAATTATATCAGGATCAACAGAGAAATCATAATCCTTATCAGTAATAAAGATAGGTGAAGTAGCATAAGTAGGATCATATTTCATTCTAGCATTCAGAGTTTTTTCTTTAAGATTAGCTAATAGTTTCTTAAGATCACTTCTATCATTACAGGCAAGAAAGTCTCTAGCAGTTTCTTCATCCATAACATAACCCTCAGGAACAACAGGCAATTCATATCTAGGGGGAGAATCTTCATCATTACTTTCATCAATATTATTGGTTTCAATAATTTCATTCTCTCTAGCCCTAGCAAGTTGTTCATCAAGAAATTCACCTAGTGGCACAATAGTATCAAGCATAGAAGTAGTTTCATCATAAGTATCATGCATAGCAGAAGTGGCATCATCAATAACATGCGACATATCAGAATTAATAGTAGAAGCAGGTTTAGGTGTCGCAAGCTTACTCAAAACAGAAGGTGAATCAAGTGCAGAGCTAGATGGCAGTTCCTTACCTCCCCTCGTAGTTGAGGGAAAAATCTTGGTTCTTTGATCTTTCAAGTTCTACATAATGATAAGCAGATATAAATCCCAAGTGACTCAAAGAATAGAGCTATGCACCTCGGCAACGGTGCCAGAAAATAGTCTTGATAACCCACAAGTATAGGGGATCGCAACAGTTTTCGAGGGTAGAGTATTCAACCCAAATTTATTGATTGGACACAAGGGGAGCAAAATAATATTCTCAAGTATTAGCAGCCGAGTTGTCAATTCAACCACACCTGGAAACTTAATATCTATAGCAAGGTATTTAGTAGCAAAGTAATTTGATAGTAGTGGTAACGGTGGCAAAAGGTAACAGTAGCAAAAGTAATATTTTTGGGTTTTATAGTGATGGTAATAGTAGCAGCGGAAAAGTAAATAAGCGAAGAACAATATATGGAAAGCTCATAGGCAATGGATTAGTGATGGAGAATTATGACGAATGTGGTTCATCATGTAACAGTCATAACCTAGGGTGACACAGAACTAGCTCTAGTTCATCAAAGTAATGTAGGCATGTATTCCGAGTATAGTCATACGTGCTTATGGAAAAGAACTTGCATGATGTGTTTTGTCCTACCCTCCCGTGGCAGCGGGGTCCTAATGGAAACTAAGGGATATTAAGGCCTCCTTTTAATAGAGTACTGGACCAAAGCATTAACACATAGTGAATACATGAACTCCTCAAACTACGGTCATGACCGGTAAGTATCCCGATTATTGTCACTTCGGGGTTAACGAATAATAACACATAATAGGTGACTATAGACTTGCAAGATAGGATCAAGAACTCTCATATATTGATGAAAACATAATAGGTTCAGATCTGAAATCATGGCACTCGGGCCCTACTGACAAGCATTAAGCATAGCAAAGTCATAGCAACATCAATCTCAGAACATAGTGGATACTAGGGATCAAACCCTAACAAAACTAACTCGATTACATGATAAATCTCATCCAACCCATCACCTTCCAGCAAGCCTACGATGGAATTACTCACGCACGGCGGTGAGCATCATGAAATTGGTGATGGAGGAAGGTTGATGATGACGATGGCGATGGATTCCCCTCTCCGGAGCCCCGAACGGACTCCAGATCAGCCCTCCCAAGAGAGTTTAGGGCTTGGCGGCGGCTCCGTATCGTAAAACGCGATGAATCCTTCTCTCTGATTTTTTTTCTCCCCGAAAGTTAATATATGGAGTCAAGGTTGAGGTCGATGGAGCGTCAGGGGGGCCACGAGGCAGGGGGCGCGCCTAGGGGGTAGGGCGCGCTCCCCACCCTCGTGAACAGGTGGTCGCCCCCTGACGTGGATCTTTCTTCCAGTATTTTTTATATATTCCAAAATAATTCTCTGTTGATTTCCAGGTCATTCCGAGAACTTTTATTTCTACACAAAAATAACACCATGGCAATTCTGCTGAAAACAGCGTCAGTCCAGGTTAGTTCCACTCAAATCATGCAAGTTAGAGTCCAAAACAAGAGCAAAAGTGTTTGGAAAAGTAGATACGACGGAGACATATCAACCACTTGAGCTCAAATTTGTCAAGGCCTAAGGATTTGGACATATGAAGATGTTGTAAAAATTTCATACCAATTGGACAAACCAAAATGGTACTTGCTTCACAAACATCCTCTTTGTCCAAGAACTTGCAAACATTCTAGAGAAATATTGGCTCCATGACTTGGTCCTAAAATTGGTGGAGAGAGGTTTTATGGTCATTAGAATGCTCTGATAAATTGTCAGAAAAAATGAAGATATAAAATATACTTGTTCACAAACTGAAAATATTGACAGAAGCAAAGATTTGGTCATGTGCTCACATAGATGATTGTATGGGGCTGAAATTTGGACTAGTGTGATAATCTGAGCACATGAAGAGGTGTGCAAACTTTCAACTCATTCGGATAACCCTAGCTAGCACTTCCTTCACAAAGCCTTCTGTCTGTCAGGAATTTTGAAAACTCACTGAGGAAGATTGGCTAGGCACATGAAGTTGAATTTTTGCATGACACAATGATTTGGATGTAGAAGAATGCACAAAAAGTTTGGGAGAAAACAAGAAAAGAGAAATGGCACTTCCTTCACAAAATGCCATTCAGGAGAGAATAGAAGAAGGAATATTGGAGAATTATTTTTGAACTGGCCAAGGAAATGTTTGGGCATATTTGGGAAATATATGACCCAAAGGAATTATGAGAATTATTTTGGAATTTTTGGATGGACATAAATATAGGTTGCTTCACAACCTAGGGCAGACAAGGTTATTCCTTTAATAGAAAAGGAATTTTCCCCAAGAAAAAGAATTATGCAGTGGGGCTAGAATGGAAATGGCATGATCTTGGGAAAGTTTTGAGAATGATTAGCTACTTGGGAGAAGAAATGATGATGATCTCCCAGGTTGCAAGGCCACAGATCCACTCCAAAAAGAAAAATCAGAGCAAAAACCGATAAATCAAAGGAAAAAAGAAAAGGGCCAAAAACCAGGCTGTTACAAATCCGGTAAGAAACAAAAGAGTTTACAAGATGCGGATGTCTGAACACCATAAAGGGTATTTTTATTACTTCTTATGAGCTCAGGACGTCCAACCATACAATTCGAATTGTCAAGGCGGTACGTATAGGCAAAAAGAAAAGAAAAACGGTTACACAGTAAAGGTTAACACGGAGCCTTGATGCGTGAGTTGAAGCCTTCACTGTGCCCTACTACACTTCTGCACCTTTGTTCTGATAGGTTGGGGAAAGGACCTTCAATAAGACCTTTATGGGCGAGAACCCTGTCAATGAAGCTTTATGCTTTAGGGTATCCGGGATATGTCTCCGGATCGTCCGAAGACGAGGAAATGCTGAAGTTCGATTTGGCTGAACCTGTACTTCGGAATAGTGTATGTCTCACGGATGCCCATGGCACTTTGAGTGCGAAGTTGTGCTGACGAGGCATGTGGCGAGCGAAGAGTGTGGGCGTGTCGTGGGGCGCGTATCCCTATTTGCGGCGAATGCATGCAGGTTCCCATGGCGGGGAATGGGTTCGGATCTGTTTACTATTGTCACCGGCCCTTATGGCCGTTCGGTATCCAGGTCTGTACGGTCCGGTGTGGTCTTCGGCCGCTAGGGCCGCAGTGTGCTCTTCGGTTCGAAGTGAGCGCTCTGTGTTGCCATTGATGGTTATGACGCCTGAAGGACCAGGCATCTTCAACTTGAAGTACGCATACTGCGGAGCGGCGTTGAACTTGGCGAATGATGTACGACCGAGGAGGGCATGATAGCCACTGCGAAAGGGTGCGATATCAAAGATCAAGTCCTCACTTCAAAAATTGTCCGGAGATCCGAACACTACTTTGAGCGTTACAATGCCCGTACAACGGGTCTCCACTCCCGAAATGATCCCTTCAAAGGTGGTATTACTGGGTTTGATCCTTGACAAATCGATCCCCATTTTCCTCATTGTATCCTCATATATAAGGTTGAGGCTGCTCCCTCCGTCCATTAGGACTCTAGTGAGGTGGAATCCATCGATAATGGGGTCTAGCACTAAGGCCGCAGACCCTCAATGGCGTATGCTGGTGGGATGATCCCTGCGATCGAATGTGATCGGGCAAGCTGACCATGGGTTGTATTTTGGTGCTACTGGCTCGACGGAGTATACATCACCTAGTGCTCGCTTCCTTTCCTTCTTCGATATATGAGTTGCGTAAATCATGTTTACTGTCTTGACCTTGGAAGGGAAAGGTTTGTAGCTTCCACTATTCAGCCTGCAGGGCTCGTCATCGTCCTCGCTTCATGGGCTTTTGCCCGAGTCTTTGGCTGTGAGTTT